>NC_133157.1:112888567-113513567 GCF_040802235.1 Manis javanica
TTCCCATCTTGAATGAGAAGCACAATTGAGATAATTTTTAGAGGCAAGTAACTCTTAAAGGAGCCAGTAATAAAGACAGCTGTGCCAGAGAAATAGCAACACCTTATTTAGGTGGAGTTTTTAAGAACATATTTTTTTAAATAGAAATGAGGTATTCTATTTTTATCACAAGAACTATAAAAAGTAGAGGAAAATCTATGGGCCAATTAATGGTCCAGAAGCAATGACAATTTTTAATAGACAAAACCATTAGGCACGTGTTAACTTACAATGGACCTAAGACCATGCCAGCTGCTGGGAACTTATGGCTCAGGAATTCTGGAACACAGCATTCAATCCTGGATACAAGTGATATTCTACTACTACTCAGAACAAATGCCTTTCCTCTCTTTCTTTCTCAAAAGCTTCTACCCTTCGTTCTTTCTCCAACACACACACACACATACTGCCTCAGTACCTTAAAGGACACAAGTGAATTTAGGGATTCTAGTTCTAATATATATGACAAAGAATAAGTAAAATAAATAAAGCTACATCCAAAAATAATATTTTCAGCCTGATTCTTCATCTGTGTAAAACTGGTTTTACCTTCTCTTTTCTAGTAATGCATCAATCTGTACAGTTTCAGACCAGGGATGAATGAATAAAGTATATTCCTGATCCCTTTTCCTTGTCTCTCTCAAGCAATTACTGAAGTTTCTTCCTTCACTATCCAAGTTTCTCTCCAATTTCTTTAGGTACAACTAGGTACACAAAAGAAGTGAGGAAGACGGAGCCAGAGCTATCCTTTTACAATTCAACTGTCTTCACATAACTCCACATCATTCCTCTAGCAATTACTACTTAAGTATATTCCTTTAATATATCACACTCATTAATTTTAAGGTTCATTACTGAATCAGTAATTTTAAAGAAAAAGAAAACACTACGAAAACTAGAATTAAGGAAATATGGTATTGTGAAAACAATCTAATGTCACCTCTGTCATCACGAAAATATATTTATGAAATGATTTTGATGAAAGCAAATACTGGCACAATTACTTTTTTCTATTACGTATACCTTTTGTTTTAAGAGTGCCTTGCGGAGGGAGACCCTCTGCTCAAGCTCCCGAAGCTCTTGAGCATGTTGTGCCTCAGCCTGCATTTTGATCTTGCTCTGAAGTTCAGTCAACAGCTCGAGTTCCTGCTGCAGCTGCATTTTCAAAGCCTGGCACTCTGCCTCCTGTGCTTCATCCAAATGCGGCTGAAAGAAAGAAAACAGATATATCCTCCTGTGAGCTATCTTTTCATGACCTATGGAAAGGAGGAGGTGTAAGTTAAGACAGACTACTCTGCTATAGGGCACAACTGTTCTCTTTTACATCTTGGAATAAACATCTCTGGAAAAGGAAAACACAGCAACCAATGATGGCATTATAAGAATAAAGCTATCATAAACTATTTGGATGATGCCTAAATAATCATTATTTTTTAAAGAAAAACATAGAATCTGATTGATATAAGACTGTGAATCTCTTCTCTCCAATGGAAATAACTACAGAACAGGGACAAGCATGCTACAGCTTATGGGCCAAATCTGAACAGTTACCTGATGTTTTGTTTTTCAATAGTCCACTAATTAGGAGTGGTTTTTTACATTCTGAAATGGTCACATTTTAAATGGCTATGTAAATACCCACATAATAATCTCAATTTTTCCTCCTAAAATATTTACTATCTGGCCCATTAAGAAAAAGTCTGCAAACTTACATAGCAAATATTTTGTACCTGCACTCAAATGTGACCATCTGGATAAAGTACTACTCTTTGAACACTGCTTAACAAAGTTGCTTCTCCAATCTTGATACACTGTTGGTATATGTACTAAACCTCTGCAAGGCACCAGCAGAGAGCCTATGTGGAACCTCATGTCCAAATGTATCAAAGAGAATTACATTTGCATCATGCATATTTCCAAGCAATGCTGAGAACAAGAAGAATATGATGGACCACCATGACTATTTCCCAAGGTGCAGCAGAGTTTTCATTTCCAACTTAATATTTCAGTTGTTGGGATTTTATTCAGGCAGTGGAAGGAAAGGGGCACTAAATTTGTTTTGCCTAAGTAAAATAAACTTACAGCTCGAGTGGAGAGCATTTCATTAATGTTGTGGTCATACTGCTCAGTTAAGATGGCTAAGTTTTGGGTCTGCTTCTCCTAAGGGTTTACTCTTTAGCACCATGAGCAAAAACCTGAAAGTCAGCTAACTAATCTTTCAAAGGTCAAAGAAAAGTTATGAGGCAAGAGAAGGGACAACCCTTCTTGTGGTAATGATAGAAGACATGAACTACATAAACATTTTTGAGATAAAATAATTTGAGTTCAGAAACAGAATAACTCTGGCTTTTAAATCACAGGTTAATTATTCTATGAACTCAAGTTTCAACAAAACTTAGTAAGATGAGATCTATTTTATAAGGTATACCCATCAGGCCTACAAGTAACAACACTCATTTGCTACACAAAGGCAGAACCTATAGTTGAAATTATTTACCTCAATATATATACTGCCAGATATTGAATGGTTGACTAAGTGTGCAAATGCATGTATGACCAAACACTCTTGTCAAGGAACTAGTTCACACTCATTGCTCCCATACTACAAAATCAAATATATATCCTTTTCTGCATTTTACACCAATTGAGGTACTAAGTCACAGTCATGTACCTTTATTCTGTGAAGGGTCAAGAAATGTCTAGCTAGAAAGACAAACTCTTGGTTTAGTTATGCTTAGCACTGCTCTTAAATACTGCCCTTGGTTAATAAAATTCTTCCAAGTTAGCCAGAAATGGAACAATGAAATTTAGAATTCTCTTCTGACTTTGTGTAACAGCCTCCATTCTTTAAAAAACTTTTAAATATTCAAATATATTGCCAAGAAAACTATAGTCACTCCATATCACTAGCTAATGACATAAAGGAATGCCCTGGAAAATTTTTTCAACAAGATTAATACTTTTACCAAGAACAAACTATATTCCTCAATGTTTCACTCAAGTGAAAGCAGGATAAACATGTTCCAGTTGTTTCTTAATCACTTAATACTGACAAAACATCACCTAATGGCAGATGAAGAAATGGCAGATAAACAATAGGTGTTTACCCAAGTCATTCCTCAGAAATGGTGCCCCAGTGTCTACAAACACTGTCAGCTTACCTAAGTGTGCAAACTGAAGTCCTCCTATCCCCCTTAAAGTCTTGGAGAAAGTTGGAATAGTTGCAACTATTGAAGTTGAACTACTACTTAGCAAGTACAAATTTACCTTAAAAAGTTGCAACTATTACTTATGTAAGTGAAATGACATGATGTTAAAACAGAGTCTGTTTTCTCCAAGAAGGGACTAGGGTTACCAAAGGGAAGGGGTTGGGGAGCGTCGGTGGGGAGGGATGGAGAAGGGGATTAAGGGCACTCTTATTAGCACTCACAATATAGTGGGGTCATGGGGAATGCAGCACAGCACGGAGAAGACAGTAATGACTCTATAGTGTCTTACTATGCTGATGGACAGTGACTGCAGTGGGTTGGGGGGGACTGGATAGTATGAATGAATGTTGAAACCACAATGTTGCCCATGTGAAACCTTTTTAAGATTGTTTATCATTGATACCTTAATTTAAAAAAAAGAGTGTTTTGTTCAAATTGTGAAAGTAGATAGATGTATACAACTAAGAGGAACATGGTGATTTTCTTTCCCACTAAAGTAACAGAACAATTTCTTTTATGGAAAATCTTGAGCTTATGTATCATGAGAAGGATGCTTTCTATCTGAAGTCTAACTACAACTGTGAGACATTATTTTTCCCCCCTTTTTTTAACAATATCTGTGAAAATCAGACTAGTGTCTACAAGCATTCAAACTGAGAAGGCTGCCACAACAGGGAACAAAAAGGAAGGGCTAAACAGCAAACAACTAACCTCTCCCAAGCCCCAGAGAAATGAAGTCGTGTCAGAGTTATGGTCTGACCAAAGACACTAAACAAGCTTTCAGTTTGGTTTACTTCTGGGTGCTGCTCACTTTAAAACTGTAATTCATTTTATAGACATGCTTTAAATATCTTTTGGTGGGAAACCCTACTATGTAACCATTACAAAGACAAAATTAATCTGGAAAATCATTAAGAATTCTGATTGTGATAAGCATTAACTAATGACGGTTATGAGGGTAGTCAACATACAAGCCACTCTGTAAACGATGTTCATTAGCTGTTTTGAAGATACAGCAAAGTATAAAATTTTACTTAAATTCACAAGGAAAGGCTGAATCTTAGCTTTGCTTCTGTGCTTTGTTCAGGACAACTTGTATGAATGGAGTTGAATAGGAATCAGAGATACCACTAGGTGTGGTTTAGCTTCTGGTTTGGACACAGATTACTTCTGTGAGTGAATTTCACTTCACTTCAGGAGAGTTATTCAGGTAAGTGTTGTTACCTGATAGTTTTATAGTTAAATTGCCAAAGAGTTTGAAAAAGGGGATAAAGAAGATAGTGTGGAACCGGGGCCTTGTTGGATGTAAATACAAGTTTACAATGTGCAGACATGTACAGATTAACTGAGGTACTACTGTGGGTGACAACATATATAGTGGGTCGTTTTGGTTTTTTGTTTATTAAGATTCATGTGATCATACTTCACATATTCATTACAAGTTATAAAATTTGAAAATTCCTTGGAATTGTTAACTCTGGCTGATTTTGGTAGAGGGGGCCGGACCAGGTGGCCTAAAGAACAAGGAGAGGGAAACCTTTAACTTTATAATAAATACACTTTGGCATCTTTTAAATTTTGTATCATATAAATAAATTTCTCTATCAAAGCAAATACAAAATTTAAAGTCCTTTGATATTATATACCACCAACACTTGTCTTTCCTTATTTGTCTACAAGAGAGCATATAATACCTTGCTTCACTCTGATGTACTAATTAAAAAAATACACTCCAACTACACATGCCCTGGTCTTACCTATATTACCAAACACAGAAAGAATGGGAGTAACAGTGTGATAATTCCACTATTCCTCTAAAGATGAGTATTGACAATGAAGGGAGAGGGGGTAAAAAGGCATTTTTCATTCACTGGTATCTGTACTAATTAAGAACTTACTGCCTCTTTTGGATACAAATCACATTCAGAGGAAATAAGATTCCAAAACTATAAAACTTGGAACAACAGAGAGAAGCCAGCAGGTTAGTATGTGATATGTAGATTGTAGTATCAACACTGGACATTTGGGTACACTTAAAATGAGAATTTTGAATCTTATTTATGACACTTTCCACAGTTAAAAAGTTCTGGCCATTTTTTGGTACTCTGCTGAGAAATACACAAGCAGAAGTCTGTAGCCATAGACCCTCTACACCAACACTAACCAAACATGCTGAAAATGAAAAGAAAAAAAGCTTATTCAGTTTCTTTATGACAGACATCTGGCTTAGACTTTCACTGTTTACATGATGCCTTTTATCTGTTCTCCTTTGTCAAGAAGCTTAGGCTAAAGGTACCTTCAGACTCTTAGGCTGCTGTCGAACCTGCATGACATGCTTCCGCCTTAGATCTCGCTCTCTCCGTTTATTACGCTCCAGCTGGTCAGTGAGCTCGGTTTGATGCTGCAGTCTCATCAACTCACAGCGCATCTTCTGCACTGTGTTGAGGTGGCAGAACTCCAGTTCTTGCGTGGATTCATGCTGTCGCAGTAGCATTGCATGCTCTAAGTCCTTTTGAGCCTTTCTTTTATTTAATTCCTAATCCATAAAAAAAGACAAAGGTGTAATTTGCTGATGTACAATGCCAGGAGAAAAAAAATCCTAAGAAACAGAATAACCAGGATATATAGATGTAATCTTCTGATTTAATAATGGCTGCACAGTGAATATTAGACTTTTATTACTGGAACTGTAGAAAATGGGCAATTAGTAGTACAATTGCCTTATCTGTTCATTTACTATTTATACTACTTTAAGCAATAAGCTTAAGACATATCAAATCTGTCCCAAGAGACTTAATGTCCTTTCTACTCTGTTTCCGTCATTTATGTTTCCTAATTTTGTATTGAACAGGATTTCTAAGTCATCCTTTGAATTTCTTCAGAGTATACATTCAATTCTATTACATGCAGCATACCCAGTATAGTGCAGTGGTTAAGAACACAAGACTCTAGGGCTAGGCTGCCTGCTTTCTAAATCCTGGCTCTGCTACTGACCAGCAGTGAGTCCTTAGGTTAATTACTTAAACTCTCTGTGCTTCCATTTCATTACTTCTCAAATGGAGACCATAACATAGCTGTTTCATAAAATTAACATGAGGGTGAAATGAGTTCATAAGTGGAAAGCTGTCAGAATACCTACCTCATGATCAATAAATGTTACTACAATTTTTTTCAGTTTAGAAGATCAAATGTACAACACACACACACACATACACTCACACACTCTGTCTCTTTTTCTATGTAGAAGGAAGTCAGACGTGCCCCCTTTGCCTCTGCTGTCCCTTCTCCAGGGGCCAACATTTGGTGCATATGTTTCCCAACCTTCCCCATGCTTATCGTGACACAACTATTACACAAAAACATACAGTTTTAAAATTGAATAACAATATATATTATAGGCATATAATATGCTTTCTTTACCTAAAAATATAATGGACAAATACAGATTTTAAAAAATTTTTATAGGAAGCTTCTGCTTTCTGATGCCATAGTTTTTCTATTTTTTGTTTTATGACAAATTTTAATAAACATCTACACATGATACACCACATAATTATGTTACTATTTCTTTAGGATAGAATTCTAGAAGCGGATTTGATGGGTAGAAGATACATGCAAATCAAATTGTTAAAGCTGATGAATTATGCTCCAAAATGGCAGTGTCAATTTATATTCTTACCAACATTGACCACTTTCTCATGCTACTACTAGGACTTACCAATTTTTTAGACCAATATTATCTAATTGATGCAATTGTTTTCATTTGAATTTATTTAATTATTAGTGAATTTGAATAATTATGTTATCCTTGAAGTTTATTTTAAGCCACTCTTGGAAATAAATTGATCTATGCTCATAGGTATACCTGATAATGAGAACCGTTGTTTTCATTGGCATAAGTTTCTACATATTCCCAATGAATAATTTCATGATTATAAAACTATGTTAAATGGTAGTATATACCTTCATGGCACCCATTTCGGATGAAAAGGTATAAGTTATCCAATTAATTTTCTCATATTTAAAAATTAACAGTTCTTTCATTCATGGAATTAATATTTATTATATATTTACTTAATACATATTTATTGAGTACCTATTATGAGCCAGCCACTAGCTACAAGGCCTGGATATACCTAGCCACTGTCTATAAAAGTCCTGAACAGAACCTGGGACTTCATCTAATTTCCATTCTACTTGGGGAGAGAGAGATCCCCATAAAAAGTGTGTGCACGTATGTGTGTGTGTGTGTGTGTGGTGTGTGTGAGAGAGAGAGAGAGGAGTGCAAGAATATTTAAAGAAGGGAGGATGATTTGGAGATCAGAATTGAGGAGATATGAAGTGAGGGAGAAGGTGAACTGTGTGGGTTGGGTTTCCAGGGAAGAAGGACTTAGGCTAAGGCAAGCAGAGGTGCTCTAAGGCCCTGAGGGTGGGATGTGACTGACATATTTTCAGGAAGATTCTGATTTCACACCATTTACACATACCTCCCTGACAAGGTCCTGCTCCAAGTTATGGCACCCAAGTAACAACTTTCTTTTCAAGCGACGGCATTGCAGTTCTAGGTACCGTCTCTGATGCTGAAGAAGATTGGTCTTTTCCTCTTCTTGGAAATGCTGTATGTTCTCTTTCTGCTTTGAAAGCCATTCCTCTTTTTCTTTTCTTGGGGTGCTCTTGTTTTCATTCAGCTCCTGGCAAGATAAAAAACAACTGAGTTCAAAATACATAAAAATTAACTACATGAATATACTATTTGGTAGCTGGTAATCTTCAGTAAAAGTACTTAATTTGTGCCCTCTCTCATGGGCAGGCAGGGCAATGACCTTAAAGGAAGTAGGTACTATTTTTCTGTTTCTGGAGTTATCCATGAAGTAGGACAAGAAAAGAGAAAACATACACTAGAAAACATGCATACTTTTAAGCTTTGCACAGCTATATTTAGGATGGCTCGTAGCTTTGAAAGCACGCAATGATTGGTGAATGAAGTAAAACATCTTTCTTTAAAGTCCTCCCAAAAAGGGGAAGAAGACAGGGCTTTCATGTAAAAATCACACATGAATTAAAATTAAGGTTAAAATATAGTTATGTCTCACTTCTTGGTTTCAACAATAGAAATACTAAGTTTTTGGCAAAGTTAAGGATGGGTTCAGTATAAAAGACCGGAAATTAAATGGAAAATCAACAAAACCAAAGGAAAATAGAGACCTTTTAGAATAGATTTAATATTCAGCACTATAACCACTGAACAAGGCAAGACTATCATCTCACAAACTACCTAAAAAAATGTATTTATACTGGACAAGATGAGAATATTGACAATACATTTAATGGTGCAAACCCGAGGATGCTAATTAATACTAGTATATTTCAACCTAAAATGCATCAACCTTGCAGAGAATATAAATCAGCCATCTTTCCTAGGTCTAAGATGATTTTTAGAGACTGTTAACCTATGGTTCTTCATCTGTTGTTCAAGAAAGAAACCAATTATTCATTACTTTCATTGATAAGATATTCAAACACATAAAAATAAAAAACATAAGTTTGTAGTTCTCAACTTAAGGATGTCAATGAGAAGACAGGGATAATACAGGCATATACAGAATCACTTGGCTATGTTTTTCAAAATCTTTTGCCAAGGAAATTTCCCACCCACTAAGACTATAGTATGTCCCTTCCTCTATACTGATAATTATCATTCTAAATGAACACACACACACACACACAGACATATACAGACACAAAACTACCTTCTAAAAGAAAATGAACTTATTAGACTATGAATTATATGCTTAAAGGATTATCTAAAACAACATATTCATTTATAAAACTAAAACCTGATTTCACTAGGAAACAACAATAGAACTGCATTTTGTTGGATATTTATTTAGAGTTGGGAATCCTATTTACAATCTTTTCAAATCCCATGTTCCAGTATTGAGTTTAGCTTTTAGATTACAGTAATGGGAATACATAGCAGGTTATATTCTTTAAAGTTGGAAAAATCTTATCAATGAACCTCACTTGGCAGGGCATATATAGCAAGGCTTTGTGCCACCAATGTCCTTAATAAGACTTATATGTCTAATTATAGGTCAAATTCCTACACACAAAAAAGCAATATACCAAAGAGATTATGGTTATTTTATCAAGATTAATTTATCTGTGTGCTAATAATTAATTACATGGACTAAAAATTTCAGTCCATCAGTCTGTAAAAGAGGGTGTAAACTGGGGAAGTCTTGGTGGGTGGGGAATTTCCTTGGCAAAAGATTTTGAAAAACATAGTCAAATGATTCTTTGTGTATATGCCTGTATTCTCTCTGTCTTCTCATTGACATCCTTCAGTTGAGAACTACAAGTTTATGTGCTTTTTATATTTATGTGTTTGAATATCTTCTCCACAAAAGTAATAAAGAATTGGTTTCTTTCTTGAATAACAGGTGAAGAATCATAAGGCCACAAAAGTAATAAAGAATTGGTTTCTTTCTTGAATAACAGGTGAAGAATCATAAGGTCAATAGTCTCTGAAAAATCATCTTATCCCTACAAAAGATGGCTGATTTATATTCTCTGCAATATAATAAATATGCTATAGTTGACACATACCATTTTCCTGTCCTGACCACTATCCTGAATAATAACCCCCTTTCAGAAACTGCCTTAGGACAACATGGCTTTCCTCACAGATAGCCTAGATGTGCGATAAAAATAAGTTCAAGAAAGAAGCACATAAAGGGCAAACACACATGAAATCCTGTAGCCATAAAGACATAATTAGCATGCTTTCCTATGAAAGAAAATGGGATGAGAAGAAATGCCTCTTATCCTTCTTCTGTGTTAAAATCAGAATAAGAACAAATTATTGTAATCTGAGCCCAAAGTAAGAAGGTATGATTTACTTTTAAAGGAAGAGATGTATGGCTCTTTTTCACAGATAAAATATTTTTATTTCTAGTGATTCAATTACTTAAGAAGTGCTTAGGAAAGCTACTAAATAATAGCTTTATAAAATAATTCAGATTTTCAAGAGATCACTCTTTTTAGATCCCACTCAACTGAGGATCTCAGCCATTGAAAAGTAATGGGTTAAAATCAATGTCCTCACTTAAACTGATATATTGTTAGTGGCCACAAACAAAAGAAAAATTTATCTTAATGGTTCTATGAGTAGATCAATATTGGATATAACCAGTAAGCAGGTAAGTGGCTTGAAAATTTTTATAAAGTAAATACCTCCTTAAGCTGTTCCTTTCGAAGTTTGTATTCTCTCTTCTGGGTCTTCAAAAGGCTATTCAGTTCTTTCTTCTGCTCAGCCTGAATATGTTGCTGAAATTTTTTCACCTCGTTGGACATCACTTTAGCCTATAGGAAAATTTTTAAATGGATCAAATTAGCTAAGTAGATAAACTTCAAAGCAGCAGTTTAATACACATTAGCAAGGATATTTCCTCCCACCTAAGAATATAAAATCAGTATAATCATTACCAAAACAAGAATATCCAATAAATTATTAACAAGTATTACTCAGCATCCTTGTGATTTGAATTTCAGAGAACCACTAAAATGGAACTCATCTTTAAAATGCTGATCTTTTACAGGGTCAGTGTTTTCACCTTTTTTCCCCCATTTAAGTGGAGTATGCTGCCCGACACCCCCAACTAATAAAACAAAACAAATGTAATTAAGTTATGACCTTTTATCTAGCTTGACTTGTGTATTAAACAATGTAATACATTCATCTTCAAATTAAACCCTGATTTTTAATTTGTATTTTAAATAATATGAAAATGTTAAATATTAAATACCTGTATATTATTATTTTATTTCTGATGATACATGCAATAGTTGACCCTTAAACAATGTGGGGATTAGGGATGCTGACTCCCAACAGAGTAAAAAAATTCTCCTATAACTTTTCATTCCCCAAAAACTTAACTACTAAAAGCGTACTGCTGACTGGCAGCCTTACTAACAACATAAACAGATATTCACACATATTCTGTATATTGTATAAATTCTATACTGTATTCTTAAAATAAAGTTAGAAAAAAGAAAATGATCTTTTAAACTGTCTCCCAAAACCTTTCCCAAGACCTTTATTGAAAAAAAAATGTGTATAAATGGGCCTGTGCAGTTCAAACCTATGTTATTCGAGGGTGAACTATACATATCCATTGTAGAACATTTAGGAAATACAGAAAAACACAAAAAAGAAAAATCTTGCATGATTTTACCACTCAGAGGTAACCAATATAAACATTTTGGTGCATACCCTTCCTAATTTTTTCTAGGCATGTATAGATATTGATATAAATATATAAAACAATTCTAAAATCATATTGTACATCCTGTTTCATGAATTCCTTTCCTAAAAATGTATCTACCTGTTTACAAAGTATTCAAGAAAGTACAACACCAAACAGGATACTAAATATTTCTACATTCTTTCACCAAATTATTTCAAAATCAAATATTCATTTACACCAGAAATTATTTTGCTAAATTCTCTGTTCCTGTGAGAGAGTGATTCTTCTTTTTTTTGCAGGGAAGGGTGAACAGGGTAGCTCTAAATGCCCCAGGGCAGACTAGCCAGACATATTTGAAGATATGGTGTACATTTATTGAGAAGTTTACATTTTACTTGACAACTGTGATTATCAAAATAAATTGAAACTAATGGGACACCAAGGAAATTAGAAACCAGTTTCCATAAAAGACTCCTAAAAAATGCACCTTTATCATACAGTAGAATGATACTTATTTGTAGTAAACAAATGGGCTAAATCTGAATCTGAAACCCTCTTAATTCCTCTTAATTTAACATTCTCTGTATATTACAGTACTCTTCAATTCTTCTGATATAAAAATGCTACTATAAATTTAAGGTTTCCAAAAAGTACATAGAGAATGATGAATGTTTTTTTGACACCTAAATCACCTACTAACTGATTTATCAAACTTCTCAGATAACCAAAGTACCCAAGGCCTAGAACAGAATACTTAATTACTTTTTTTTCATTAAGGTATCATTGATATACACTCTTATGACTGTTTCACATGAAAAATAATGTGGTTACTACATTCACCCACATATATCATCGAGTTCTCCCATACCCCATTGCAGTCACTGCCCATCGGTGTTGTAAGATGCCACATCACTACATGTCTTTTCTGTACTACACTGTCTTCTCCATGATCCCCCCCCCCACCATGTGTACTGATCGTAATAGCCCTCAATGCCCCTCTCCCTCCCTCCTCAACCGCCCTCCTGCACCCCTCCCCTTTGGTAACCGCTAGTTCCTTCTTGGAGTTTGTGAGTGTGCTGCTTTGTTCCTTCAGTTTTGCTTCATTGTTATACTCCACAAATAAGGGAAATCATTTGGTACTTGTCTTTCTCTCCCTAACTTATTTCACTGAGTGTAATACCATCTAGCTACATCCATGTTGCTGCAAATGGTAGGATTTGTTTCTTTCTTATGGCTGAATAGTATTCCATTGTGCATATGTACCACTTCTTCTTTATCCATCCATCTACTGATGGACACTTAGGCTGCTTCCATATCTTGGCTGTAGTAAATAGTGCTGTGATAAACATAGGGGTGCATATGTCTTCTTGAATCTGACAACTTATTTTCTCTGGGTAAATTCCTAGGAGTGGACTTCACAGGTCAAATGGAATTTCTATTTTTAGTTTTTTGAGGAACCTCCATATTGCTATCCACAATGGTTGAACTAGTTTACATTCCCACTGGCAGTGTAGGAGCAATCCCCTTCGTCTGCATTCTAGCCACCATTTGTTGTTCCTAGTCTTTTCGATGTTGGCCATTCTAAATGGTATGACACGATATCTCATTGTGCTTTTAATTTGCATTTCCCTGATAATTAGTGATATGGAGCATCTTTTCAAGTGCCTCTTGGCCATCTGAATTTCTTCTTTGGAGAAGCGTCTGTTCATATCCTGTGACCATTTTTTAATTGGGTTATTCACTTTTTGGGTGTTGAGGCATGTGAACGCTTTACATATTTTGGATGTTAATCACTTGTTGGATATGTTGTTTACAAATATATTCTCCCATACTGTAGGATGCCTTTTTGTTCTACTGATGGTGTCTTTAGCTGTACAGAAGCTTGATGTAGTCCCACTTGCTCATTTTTGCTTTTGTTTCCCTTGCCCAAGGAGATGCATCCAGGAAAAAGTTGCTCATGTTTATATTCAAGAGATTTTGCATATGTTGTCTTCTAAGAGTTTTATGGTTTCATGACTTACATTCAGTTCTTTGATCCATTTTGAATTTACTTTTGTGTATGGGGTTAGACAATAATCCAGTTTCATTCTCTTGCATGTAGCTGTCCAGTTTTGCCAACACCAGTTATTGAAGATGCTGTCATTTCCCCATTCTATGTCCATGGCTCCATTACGGTATATTAATTAACCACATTTGCTTGGGTTTATATCTGGGATCCCTAGCCTGTTCTATTGGCCTTTGGGTCTTTTCTTGTGCCAGTACCAAATTGCCTTTGCAGTAGAGGTTGAAGTTGGGGAGCATAATCTGCCCCCTGCTTTATTCTTCCTTCTCATGATTGCTTTGGCTATTTGGGGTCTTCTGTGGTTCCATATGAATTTTAGAACTATTTGATCTTGTTCACTGAAAAATGCTGTTGGCATTTTGATAGGGATTGCACTGAATCGGTAGATTGCTTCAGGCAGGATGGCCATACTGACAATATTAATTCTTCCTATCCATGAGCAAGGGATGTTATTTCCATTTATTAGTATCTTCTTTTTCTTAAATGTCTTGTAGTATTCAGTGTATAGGTCTTTCACTTCCTTTGTTAGGTTTATCCCTAGGCATTTTATTCTTTTTCATGCAGTTGGGAATGGAATTGTTTTCCTGATTTCTCTTTCTGCTAGTTCATCATTAGTGTATAGGAATGCAAGAGATTTCTGTGTATTAATTTTGTATCCTGCCACTTTGCCGAATTCAGTTCTTAGTACTAGTAGTTTAGGGGGTGGATTCTTTTAAGATTTTTTATATATAATATCATGTCATCTGCAAACAGTGACAGTTTAACTTCTTCTTTACCAATCTGGATGCCTTTTATTTCTTTGTGTTGTCTGATTGCTGTGGCTAGGACCTCCAGGACTATGTTGAATAAAAGTGGAAAGAGTGGGCATCCTTCTCTTGTTCCCGACTTAGAGGAAAAGCTTTCAGATTCTCACTGTTAAGTATGATGTTGGCTTTGGGTTTGTCATATGTGGCCTTTACTATGTTGAGGTACTTGCCCTCTATACTCATTTTGTTGATATTTTTTACCATGAATGGATGTTGAATTTTGTCGAGTGCTTTTTCTGCTTCTATGGAGATGATCATGTGCTTTTTGTCCTTATTTTAGTTAATGTGGTGGATGATGCTGATGGATTTTCAAATGTTGTACCATACTTTCATCCCTGGAAAAAATTGTACTTGATCATGACAGATGCTCTGTTTGATATATTTTTTACTATGCTTTTGTTGAGTGTTTTTGCGTCTATGTTCACCAGAGATATTGGTCTATAATTTTACTTTTTTGTGGTGTATTTGCCTAATTTTGGAATTAGAGTGATGCTGGCCTCATAGAATGAGGGTGGAAGTATTCCCTCCTTGTCTACTTTTTGGAAAGCTTTAAGGAGGATGGGTATTAGGTCTTCACTAAATGTCTGATAAAATTCAGCAGTGAAGCCATCTGGTCCAAGAGTTTTATTTTTAGGTAGATTTTTATTACCAATTCAGTTTTGCTGCAGGTAATTGATCTGTTCAGATTTTCTGTTCCTTTCTGGGTCTGCCAAGGAAGGTTGTACTTTTCTTGAAAGTTGTTCATTCCTTCTGGGTTATCAAGTCACTCAGCATACAATTCTTCACTGTATTCTCTAATAATTCCTTGTATTTCTGTAGTACCCATAGTGATTTTTCCTTTCTCATTTCTAGACACTCTTTTTCTTGATAAGTCTGGCTAGGGGTTTTTCTATTTTGCTTATTTTCTCAAAGAACCAGCTCCTACTTTCATTGATTCTATTGTTTTATTCTTCTCGATTTTATTTCAGCCTGCTCTAATCTTTATTATGTCCCTCTTCTACTGACTTTGGGCCTCATTTGTTCTGCTTTTTCTAGTTTTGTTAATTGTGAGTTTAGACTGTTCATATCGGATTTTTCTTCTTTCCTGAGGCAGGCCTGTATTGCAATATACTTCCCTCTTAGCACAGCCCTAGCGGCATCCCACAGATTTTGCATTGCTTGATCTATTTTTATTTGGTCATTGATCCATTGATTATTTAGGAGCATGTTGTTAAGCCTCCATGGGTTTGCGGGTCTTTTCATTTTCTTTAAGTAATTTATTTCTAGTTTCATACCTTTGTGGTCTGAGAAGATGGTTGGTTCAATTTCAATATTTTTGTATTTACTGATGTTCTTTTTTGTAGTCTAGCATATAATCTATTCTTGAAAATGTTCCATGTGCACTTGAGAAGAATGTGTATCCTGCGGCTTTTGGGTGGAGCACTCTGTAGATATCTGTTAGGTCCATCTGTTCTAATGTGTTGTTCAATGCCTCTGTTTCCTTACTTATTTTCTGTCTGGTTGATCTGTACTTTGGAGTGAGTGGTGTGCTGAAGTCTCCTAAAACGAATGCATTGCATTCTATTTCCTCTTTTAATTCCGTTAGTATTTGTTTCACATATGTAGGTGCTCCTGTGTTGGGTGCATAGATATTTATAATGGTTATATCCTCTTGTTGGACTGACCCCTTTATCATTATGTAATGTCCTCCTTTGCTCTTGTGGCTTTCTTTGTTTTGAAGCCTACTTTGTCTGATACAAGTACTGTAACTCCTGCTTTTTTCTCCCTATTGTTTTCATGAAATATCTTTTTCCATCCCTTCACTTTTAGTCTGTGTATGTCTTTGGGTTTGAGGTGAGTCTCTTTTAAGTGGCATATAGATGGGTCTTGCTTTTTAATCCATTCTATTTCCCTGTGTCTTTTGATTGGTGCATTCAGTCCATTTACATTTAGGGTGATTATCAATAGGTATGTACTTATTGCCATTGCAGGCTTTAGATTTGTGATTACCAAAGGTTCAAGGGAAACTTCCTTACTATCTAAGAGTCTAAGCTCACTTACTGTGCTATTACAAACACAATCTAAAGATTCTTTTTTTTCTCCTCCTTTTTTCTTCCTCCTCCATTGTTTATATATTAAGTATTATATTCTGTGCTCTTTGTCTATCCCTTAAGCTACTTTGGGATAGTTGATTTAATTTTGCATTTGCTTAGTAATTAATTGTTCTGCTTTCTTTAATGTGGTTTTATTACCTCTGGTGACAGCTATTTAGCCTTAGGAACACTTCCATCTATAGCAGCCCATGCAAGATACACCGCAGAGACAGTTTGTGGGAGGTAAATTCCCTCAGCTTTTGCTTATCTGGAAATTGTTTGATCTCTCCTTCAATGTTAAATGATAATCTTGCCAGGTAGAGTATTCTTGCTTCTGCTTCATTGCATTAAATAAATCCTGCCAATCCTTTCTGGCCTGTAAATTTTCTGCTGAGAAGTCTGATGATAGCCTGATGGGTTTTCCTCTGTATGTGATCTTTTCTCTCTCTCTGGCTTCTTTTAATATTTTGTCCTTATCCTTGATCTTTGCCATTTTAATTATTATATGTTTTGGTGTTGTCTTCCTTGGGTCCCTTGTGTTTGGAGATCTGTGCACCTCCATGGCCTGAGAGACTACCTCCTTCCCCAGATTGGGGAAGTTTTCGGCAATTACCTCCTCAAAGACACTTTCCCTTTTCCTCTCTCTTCTTCTTCTGATACCCCCATAATACAAATATTGTTCCGGTTGGATTGGTTACACAGTTCTCTCAATATTCTTTCATTCCTAGAGATCTTTTTTTCTGTGCCTCAGCTTCTTTGCATTCCTCTTCTTTAATTTTTTTTCATTTATCGTCTCCTCCACCATATCTAATCTGCTTTTAAATCCCCACATTGTATTCCGTAATTAATGGATCTCTGTTCTGGATTTGTTCCTGCTTTCTTGAGTATTTTTCTGTACCTACATGGATGTGTTTATGATTTTTTAAAAATCTCTTTTAGGAAGATTGATGAGTTCATTTTCACTTGACCTCTTTTCTGGTGTTTTGGGGATTTTGGTTTGAACCAGGTTCCTTTGGCACTTCATATTTGTATGTGGCACCCTCTAGGACCCTGAAAGCATACTCCCTGGAGTTACTTAGCCCTTGGAGTGATGTCAGGGTCTCAGCAGAGTGACACTGGTGACTGGGGGTTGGGTAGAGCTGTTTCCTGCTTCCCGGCTACTGTGCATCTCTCCACAGCCAGACTAGTCAGTCGAACACACAGGTGTAACCCTCTATGCCTTGCATTTGTAGCTGCTGTAGGCAGGAAATCCCTCTGGATGGACTGACGCCAGGGCAGGGGCAGCTGGTTTGTAAGCCAGTGCCAGCCTACCGGAAGGTGCAGCACGCTGCATATCATGGTGGAAGGCTTCGGAGCTGTGTAGCCAGCCAGGGGGATGGAGTGCCTGAAGTTCCTGAAAAGTTCCCAACCTGCTGGGCAGAGTGCATCTGGACAATTTTGTCTACCTGTCCTTTTTCCTGAGCAGCAAGCCCTGTGCAATCCTTGCCCATTTAGTAGCCCTCTCACTGTTAGGAAGTCTCTCATACTGCCTGCCTTTCTTTTGTCCCAGAGCAGCTGGATGTGAATCCCTGTTTTCCACAACAGCTGGAATCTCAGTCTGTCTAACTGTTCTTCCTGTCTTAGCTTTCCAACACCACTAATCTTGAGCACCATGCAATATAGGTTCTTGCTCCCACAGCAGATCTCCAGGGCTGGGTGTTCAGCAGTCCTAGGCCTCCACCCCGTCTCCACTCCATTTCTCTTCCTTCTGCCAGTGAGCTGGGGTGGGAGAAGTGCGTAGGTCACCCCAGATCACGGCTTTGGTATGTTACCCTTTTTGAGGTCTGTTCTTTTCTCCAGGTGTAAGCAGTCTGGTGCTGCCTTCTTTCCTGTTGATCTTTTAGGGTTAGTTGTATTAACTATATTTTTGTGTTATATGTGGTTTTGGGAGGAGGCCTCTGTCTCACCTCTCACATCATCATGTTTAATCTGATCTACTTGACTTAACCACTGTTACATGATAAAAGTATCAAGTTATCAGGACATAATTCCATATCTACTGGTTCCTAACTCAGCACTTGATATTTTACCTATTATATAAATATTTCTCCCTTTCCCCAATTGACTTGCTAGTTCTGGGGAACAGATACCCTAACATCAAAATGCCATCTTTGTTAATTTTGAAATAGTCACAAGTGAGAATAAACACATTAGTAATACTGGTCAGCTACCTCTTTTTCCACTGCCACCTGATGTTTCTTGAGAAGTTTCTTCATGTTTGAAGCAAAGGTGTTACGCTGAGTTTCAAGATCTTTCTCTAATCTGAGGCGATGCTTATCCATCTTAGCCTTTAACTTTTTTTCCAGATTCACCAGCTGTTTCTGATGTTGCTGTGTCATTCTCTTACAGCCAGACAGTTGTTCTCTGAGCTGAGATTCCTGCTCATGTTCTGGCATTTCCCCTGTAAGCTACAACAATGGAGAGGAAAGAATGAAGTAAAGCAAAACCTTTTTCTTTCAAAACCGTCTTAGACCAGTCTACTATCAACTAAGTAGGTAATTCATGTAGGAGATCCCAGTCAACAGCTTCTAATAAAATATCATCTGAAAAAGCAGACAAGCTAGCTGGTTCTAAAATTTAAGTGGGAATGTAAAGGACCTAGAATAGCCAAAGTTTTGAGGGGGTATGAAAAGTTGGTAGATGTAAACTTCAGTAATCAAAACAGTGTGGTATTGGTATAAGGACAGGCTGAATAGAGCAAAGGAACACAGTAAAATCTGGAAACAAACCCACATATATTCAGTCAATTGATTTGCTACCAAAATGTCAAGTTAATTCAAAGAGGAAAGTGTTTTTAACAAATCCTGCCATAACAACTGGTTCTCTGTATTCAAAATAAATAAATGCTTAATCATGCTATACACAGAAATTAATTTGAAAAGAGTCACTTGACCTAAACCTAAAATCCAGAATCATGGAGCAGAGGAAAACACAGAATATTGTCATGACCTTGGGGTCAGCAAATATTTCTTGGGTACAACACAAAAAACACTGATTATAATGAAAAAAATGTACAAACTGGATTCTCGAATAGAGGCAAAATTCAGATAATGTAAGATTAATCATTTAAAGTGAACAATTCAGTAGCATTTAGTATATTCATGATATTCTGAAACCACTGCCCCATTGTAAAGAAAAAAATGTATAAACTGGATTCTTAGGGACAAAATTCACATAATGTATGACTAATGATTTAAAGTAGACAATTCAGTAGTATTTAGTATATTCGTGATGTTCTGCAAGACTGCCCATATCTGGTTACAAAACATATATATTACTTCAGAAGAAAACCCTGTATCTTTTAAGCAATTGCTCCCTAATCTCCCCTTCTGGTAACCACCAATCTATTTTCTGTCTATGGATTTACCTATTTTGGATGTTTCATATAACATGTGACCTGTTGTGTCTGGCTTCTTTCACCTAGCATGTTTCCAAGGTTAATCCCTATTGTATTGGATGTAACAGTACTTCGTTTCTTTTTATAGCTGAATGATATTCCACTGTATGCACATACCCTCATTAGTTTATCTATTTATTTGTCGCTGGACCTCTGTGTTGTTTCCACCTTTTGGCTATTGTGAATACTGCTTTTATGAACATTTGTGTATACGCGTTTGTTTAAGTACCTGCTTTCAATTGTTTTGGGTATATATCTAGGAGTAGAATTGCTGAGTCATGGGGAAACGCTATGTTTAACTTTTTGAGAAATCATCAACTGTTTACCACAGCAGCTGACATTTTACATTCTTACCAGCAATATACAGCAGGGTTCCAATTTCTCCACATGCTCCCTAGTTGTTATTTTCCATCTTTGTTTTTGTTTTTCGCTTTTAATAGCTAGCCATCTAACAAAACAGCAGCAGACTCACAGAGTCCAAGAAGGGACTAGCAGTTGCCAAAGGGAAAGGGGTGGGAAGGGTGGGTGGAAAGGGAGGGAGAAGAGGATTAAGGGGCATTATGATTAGTACACATAGTGTAGAGGGGGGAGACGGGGAAGGCAGTAATAGCACAGAGAAGACAAGCAGTGATTCTATAGCATCTTACTACGCTGATGGACAGTGACTTCAATGGGGTGTTAGGTGGGAACTCAATAGAATGGGTAAATGTAGTAACCAGTGTTGCTCATGTGAAACCTTCATAAGATTGTATATCAATGATACCTTACCAACAACAAAAAAATAGCTGGCCATCCTAGTGGCTATAAGGTAGTACTCATTGTAGTTTTGATTTGCGTTTCCCTAATGACTAATTATATTGAGTATTTTTTCATGTGCTGTTGGCCATTTGTATATATTCTCTGGATAAGTGTCTATTCAAGTCTTTAACACATTTTTTAAAATTGAGGTATAGTTTATTTATTAATTTGAATAGTTTTTTGGTGGAGTCTTTAGGGCTTTTTTTATGTAGTATCAGGTCATCTCCAAACAATGACAATTTCACTTCTTCCTTACCAGTGTGGGTGCCTTTATTTCTTTTTCTTGCCTGATAATGTAGCTAGGACTTCCAATACTCTGTTGAATAAAAGTGTTGTGAGTAGGCATCCTTGTCTTATTCCTGATTTTAGAGGAAAAGTTTTTAGCTTTTTCATGGCCTTTACTCATTTTTAGTGGGTTGTTTGAATTGGATTTTAAAACTAAAAATTTTAATTTACCACAGGTGGAGAAAAAATATTTGCAGGACATATCTGAGATAAAATACCTGTATGTTTCTTATGAAAGTCAAACATACATACGCCCTATGACTCAGCCATTTTATCCTATGTATTTGTCACAGAAATGAAAACATCATGTTCAAAGACATGTACATGTTTGTAGCATCTTAGTATGCTGATGGACAGTGACTGTACTGGGGTATGTGGTGGGGACTTGGTAATAGGGGGAGTCCAGTAACCATAGTGTTGCTCATGTAATTGTACATTAATGACACCAAAATGATAAAATAATAAATAAAAGTATTTATTTCATCTTCTACTTGCCCCTTAGCAACCTCTAATCTACTTTCTATGAATTTGCCTATTTTAGATATTGCATATAAGTGGAATTCTAATAATATTTTTCCTTTTGTGTCTGGCTTATATCATTTAGCATTTTTTCAAAGTTCACTCACATTGTAGCATATATTAGAACACTGTTCCTTTTCACAGCTGAATAATATACCATCGTATATATATTATATATTATTTATATATATATATATAATATATAATATACACTATGGTTTGTTTATCCATTCATGTGTTGATGAACACTTGGGTTGTTTCCATCTTTTAGCTATTGTGCCTACTAACTTTTGGTAATACTGAAAGCAGTGAAGTTAAAAAGGAAGCATTCCTATCAATTGTGAAAAGGAGTTACCTGACCTTCCAATGTTTTCAAGAAAATTTAAAATCTTACATGTGAAAGTAGAAAACATCCACATTTACCAAACTGAGAAGTTGTAATTTTCTACAATTACACCCAGTTTTATTTTTAAAATGTAAACATTATGGAAAATGCAAAAATCACTTTTCATTATCACCCACCTTAAACCTTTCTCCACATCCCAAAGGCAACCATTATCATTAATATTATGTTGTATACTTACTATTTTTAAATACCTTCGTTTTCATCTAAGTAACTTCAAATAATACATTATATGGTATTTATTTATTTATTCTAAGACTTAAAAAATATTCTTTTTGCATTCTCAAAACATGTTTCCTAAATGCAGACATTAAACTGGGAATTAAAAGGCCTTTTGCCATTTTAAAATAAGTTGCCTAAATTATGTTTCAAACTTCTGATACACCAAAGGAAAAAAAAACCCCAAACTCTTAAACTAACCAGACTAGGAAAACTAGTTAGCAAAGTTGAAATTTTTTTCACTGAAATCCAAATACTCACAGGTCTTGAACGGATGGCAGAATTATTAGACATAATTGTTTTGATTCCCTCCATCACGTGTAGCTCATCCTTGTTATCCGAGGCTTCCTGAAGAATGTTAACCCTACCGCTTTGACTCCTGGTCCTGTTGGACATACGGGGAACAGACTGATGACTTCCAATATTGTGCACTGCTCCTGTCTGTCCAACACCGTGATCTTGGTCCTGAGGGAAAAGAGTATTAGATTCAAATATCTTTATCTCCTGAATTCTTGATTATTAGCACCTAGCACACTGCTTGGCACACACAGTCTTCAGAATGTTAGTGGTCTATTTTGAGAAATTCTTTGTATTTGCCAAGACCAGAAAGTTTATCAGTTGTTAGTTGACAGATTAAAATGTGAGCAACGAGTAAATACCAAAAAGCCAAACCAACTCTGTGAAAAAGTTAATCAGAGTTATTTCCAAAGTGTAGTCTTTACTCTAAAATTTTTGACATTACTTTGAAATCCATTTCTCCTACACATCTTATGGGGTATACACAGAGATGCTGCTCATTTCTCAATGATTCCAATGGTGAAAACAAACCCCAACCTTTTTAAAAATCCTATAAACATCCCTTTTAGTTATTTTTTATTGAATCCTTTTATATTTCTTTTCTTCTGAAAATATAGTCTTTAGCCTAAACTTCTTCCACTAAGTAATTTAATATTAATTCCTATCTATTTTTATGTAAAATTAAAAGTTGCATATATATTTAATCATAATTGGAAGACTGTTCTTCCCAATAAACCCAGCAGGCTTTGGTATCTGGGCACCAATATTATAGTCTTACCATACCAAACCTCTTTAAGATATGCAGAATGATACATACAGACCCATGGTATATGGAGGATCTTTTCTTACATCCACAGCCTTAAAAAGTTGCTGTTATTCTAATGTTTAATGACAGAATTTTATTAATTTCACTTTACTAAAGCATTTCATATACCTAAAATAGCCCCAATTTTCTAGTGACTACTGTTAGAACTAAAAAACAATAACAAAAATACCAAAACTGTATGTAAGAAAGTCTTCTATTTTATAGTTCATTAATTATGTAGTGTTATTAAAAAGAAAAGTAACTACTACTCCTGTTTTCAGAATGCAAGGATCTTTCTCAATAGAAAGCAATAAAAAAGAATCAAAGCTTTGGCATTGGGACATGAGCAAAGAAGAAAACAGAAAATACTTAGACTAAAAAAGATAGCTCCACAAATCATAAGCTTTATATTTTCCTTTGAGGAAGTTTTGTAACATTTCTACTGCAAATTTGGAAACATGGCAACATGGAAACAACTTGGTCTCAAGAGTAATATATGAATCCGAACCCATATGCTTCTACAGTAAGTTAGTTAACCACTCTGAGCATTACTTTCCACACCTATAAAATGAGTATTTTAGAACCCTGTAGAGGAATGAATCCCTATACACAACTGAAAAGAATGAAGTGTTCTTAGTAACAGAATAAGAATGCTTGGTAATTTTTCCCCCCAGGATAAATTTAGCTAAGTCACATGTTTATTTTATTTATTTACTTACTTATTTTTAAAAAAGCAAGAAATTTCCAATTTAATAAACATTTATCAAACATTACACAAAAGGCACTGGGGGAGAGGTTTATACAATAAACAAGATAAGGAGAATGGTTGGTAATTCTAATGACTTCTCTGTGAGCACTGTCAACTTCCAAAGCCTGTAATTTCAAATACTTCCAAAAGCGTGTCCCATGCCATCAGACAATCAGGCAAAAAAGTGTTCAGTAGACCAGAATTTTGAGAGGGACTAGATTAAATAAAAGTTGAACAGGTTTCTCTAAGAAAAGACTTCACAGAGCTTTACTATGCTAATGTACACTACCAAGAGGTTGGTTTAAAGAATGCAAAACCTTTTTCTCCACCTGGGACCTTAGAGAATCACTGTGAAGACACAATCTGGAAACCACTGATATAAAAGATTCCTGGCAAGAGAAGTTCCATAAGGAAAGAAGCCAATAAAGAGACCCCAATACTTGAGCCATTTCTAAGTTATTACCTTTTCTTCCGGTGCTTCTGCTGCTGGCCCTTTATGTGCCTCCTGGGAAAGGACCTTCTTCGTCTTTCGATTGCGCAGCTTGTCCAGCACTCTTTTTTTTTCTTCCTTTGCCCTTTGAAGGAGATCTGTTACCACTGTTGTAGGGAGCTCCCGAAGAAGAAATGGGTGCTGGTTAAGAGTAGAAGGCAAAAGTCAGGTTGAGACCTATATATTTTTTCATTCAGAACAAATGAATCCCTTCTTGGACACTAGAGTTACTATCCTAAATAATTATAGATAATGCATGTAATCTATAGTTATCTAATTCTGCTATGCTTTTTACTCTTATATTTATAAAATTTAATTTACATGTATACACTCTGTGCCTACATAACTTCCCCTGTACTTTTTATGAAAACTTTGAACATGACACCTTTGTTGGCCAAATGAAAAGGCAGAGTTGAAATAATCAGTGTCTAAGTAAACATTAAGAATTAAGTCCAAATAGAGCCCTAAGTAAACGCTTACAAATTCTTAGAACTAGTTTCATAGAGGAGACACTATCAGTTCTGAATTACATTAGATTTCAACAGGAATGTATTTACTGATGGTGAATTACATAACATACTACTTGGGTATAATGGGTTCTTTATGTTGCTTAAATGAAACTTCATAAAACACTAGCAGTTGATTAAAAGATGTTATGTATTAGTGATTTTTACCATTAATATTTAATAAAGCTTAACATTATCCAATACAGAAAAGTAGAAAGAAAATTGAACTATAAGATTATCATTGTTACATTTGGTATTTTTTGGATATTTATTTCTTCTCAGAAATTTTCCATGTATAGATTTTGTTTTGTAGTTAGCACACAGATTGCAGAAAGATGACTTGTACACTGGAGTTCATGAGATGATCATGAATTCTTTTAAGACTTTTATCTCCTTTATTAGCTCAAATTTATTTCTTCTCTGAAGAGTTGTAACTATATATTATTCTCTTTTATTGCTATAAGTATGTTATTTCAACTCATAATGCCTACAGATTATTTCATCAAATGTTCATGCCAAAATTACATGACCATTATTCTAATTCTGGATAATTATTTTCAATTTTTCATTCTGAGATAAATAGCTTCATACAGTAAGTCACTTTATTCCATTTTATTTTTTTTCCTTATGACAGACTGCAACCGAAATGTGATTAGGCCAAAGAAAAGGATGCACTTGACAGATTCTTCCTATCACTTCCAATAATGTCAATATACAAAATGGACCAGGTACATGAATACATATGCAGGTTTAGGATCACCCAAGGTCAAGTACCCATTCCTGGTGGGTTGGGTTATTACCAAAAGAGCTTCTTTTGCCTTCATTAGGCAAATGTAAGAAGCCTGTCACATTCTTCCGTTTCCTGAGCCTTAGCTTGGTATGTAGCACTATTTATAATATTCGGTCTTTTTTATCCGAAAATAATATATCTTGTAATTCTAAGTTATTTAATAGTTTTCTACAAATGGATCCTGCTTATTTTTCACTTACATAAATTCATAGCTGTACTAAACCTTTTGTTGCTACTGTGAATACCTAGTTTTTGGGCTTTCATTTGAGACTGTAAGTGTGCTTAGGGCCTAGAATTCCCTAAGTGTTACTGAAACTTTATACTGCTCTTTTACATACTGTAGTTGCAAATAACCCTACTGAATATGTACACGATCCTTTCAATATCCTTGCATATTGAACTGCGTGTTGGTGAGAATAAACTGAACTTCTTTGAAATTCTAAAACATTCATGCTGAAAGTCTAATTTTCTAGTGAAAAATCCACAAAATTCCTTAGGGTCACAAAAAGATAGTGAACTGCTACTCACTAATGCCTTATCTAGATGTTTTAAGAACTATATTAAATTGAACAATACTATTATTGCTATTAATAAGATGTCAACCTCTAAATGAAAACATTTTTGAGAACAGAAAGCATATACTAATAATTTATTTAAATTAGATAACCAAACCTATTGAAAAATGAATAGAATTCACATTACTTTTAAAATATTTTCATTGCTAAGTCAGAAAAACATATTTCTCAAAAGGAAATAAAAATGTGATATCCATTTTTAACAGTTCTTTTGAAATCTCTTTTCTCCCAAGGTATTTATGTAAATGTATTACACATCATTTCTCTTCCTTTCATATTACTTTATATAGGACAGATTGATATATAAAGTATGGTAGATACAAAAATTAAATCCAAAGTTAAACTATGCTTTGCCACCTTTGAAATGACATTGTTTCACATGAGTTAAAATTTGTAGTTGTAACTCATGAATATATTCTTGCACGTATAAAAATTAAGTCATTTAGTATTACTATATTGAATATTTAACTATATATTCTATTCAGACATGGTAAAAGCAGTTAATTTTGAAAAACAAATGAAAAACTTAGCAACTAAGAAAATTTCCAAGAAAGAATGGTATTATGAAATTAGTATTTTAGCAAAACCCAGCACAGCATACTTAACACTGATGCGGAATCAAAGAAGGATAAAACACATTCTTTAAAATAATTTCTTAGGTGTACATAACAGAGTATAACTGACCTTTAAAAGTGTCTTTGATGTAGGGCGATCTTTAGGGTTTTTCTGGAGGCAAGACTCTACAAAGTTGCGAAAAGAACCGGACCTATTGTAAAGGAAAGTATTAAGTGAACATATTTCTATTTCCTTTAAAAACACATCCACAAATCAAGGCATGTCCCTGTGGGTGGGAGGGAGAATAGAAATAATAAAAAAAAAGCAGACACAATACACTATATATTTCATCATGTAAGTCTATAAAAAGCTATGCAAAGCAACTAATGAATCTTTACCATTTTTGAAAGATAGATTTCCACACATTATTTTAAAATCCTGCTCTCACATACTTAAGTATCACAACTCATTCTACGTGTGGTAAATTAGGGAAGTCAATCATTTTCCTTTTTGCATTCAAATCTAATATAATATTCTTCTTAGTATTTTTTTTCTTTTCTCTAGCCACGTCTCTTTCTTGCTTAACTCTTGGATCATCTTCCATATAGTGTGTTTCAGAACATCACGCTATTTGTTTTGGAAATAACAATTTTTATACCTAAGTATTTAGTGTCCTTGAGCAAATGGACAAAAGTTCCAGAAAACAGTAAAATTTTTTTAAAAAGTAGAATTCTGTAACATACTATTATATAGTGTTATTGATGAGAGTTCAGTAAGGCACTAAGTAAAAAATATTCCATCAATATTCAAATAAGATTTAATTCTTTTATACAAGAATTCTTTTTTGAATCCCCAAAGTATCAACCAGTGTAGACAGCCTGTGTTTCGTGTATTTATTATTCAGATGTACCATAATAAACTCTGTGCCAAGATTTCTTCAAAACATCTCTACAGAAGCAGCAAAGACCTGTGAACTTGCCTTAATAATGTAATGATAAAAAATAAATTATTGCTAATTTATGCATCTTACTTGTGAATTTTAAAGTATTTGTTAAGTACGGTAGGTAGTCCCCTAGAATTTTTCAAATGCTAGATATACCTGAAGACTTTCTCATTAAAATTTTCTATCACTGATAAAAATTCTTCTTTCCTAAAATTGTCCATCTGTTCTCAATAAACTACATGAATAACAGTATTATCAAAGAAGCACTAGGAGATGCAACCTCAAAGCACATTCGGAATAATAAATAACAATTAGAATCATCCAAAAATTATGAATTATCTGGTAATTCTGATAAATTATCAAATCATTTTTATGTATGTTTTATATCATATCAATTATAAACCATTCCCCAATTAAATATCTGTACAGGTTGTGGCAATTTATATACTGCAGTTTTAAAATATGAATGTTTAAATCATGCTCAGGGTTCTATGTGTCGCTAAGGTACAAAAATATATTACTTTTTATACAAAAGCCATACTTTTTGCTCCCATGTAGTATCATCTATCTTTTATTTCTGAACTGAGTTACATACATGCTATGAAAGGTAGAGATAATAAAGGATAAACATGATGTAAGGATAAAATAAAGCTATTTTAATATTTCTTCAGGTTATATACACTTCACCTAATTGAAATGAAATCATTTTGATAACATTATGAAAAAGTATATTTAAATTTTACCATGTTGAACAATATATCTCTCAGCCATACTCACCATTCATTAGACTGTAGTGTAGGGGGGTTATTTCTGGTAATGTGATATAAGGCACGCTTTGCATTCATAGCAAATAAAGGAGGATCCCTTTCCGCTATAAAAGAAAGAAAACTTCCTGTTAAATATGTGCCTGTTATATAGGAGCATGGAAGTACTGTTAGTCTTTTTTTTTTAAATAAACCCCAACTTAGGAAAAAAGTTGCAAGTAGAGTTCAGAGAACTTAGTTAAGTGAGTCAATAGAGAGGAAATTGCAGCCCTGATGCACAACATCTCTAAATAGTGTATTTTTCCAATAAACAAGAACATTCTAAGAGAACCTAATACAGTCATTAAATCAGACCATTAATATGAATACATGACTATTATCTAATCCTCAAGCTCCACTGTAGTTTCAATCAAATGTCCCAATAATGTCCTTTGTAGTAAAAATGACCTTCGATCATCTGTATCCTTAAAGGAAATTGTCCATTTTTTCTAAGTTTTAAACTTACATAAAATTGTTCATAAAATATCCCTATAATCCTTTCAATATGTGTAAAATCTGGAGTCATGTCCCCTGTCATTCCTGATATTGGTTGTTTGTGTCTTCTTTCTGTTTGATCTAGCCAGAGGTTTATTAATTTCATTAATTTTCCCAAAGAACTAATTTGTGATCTCATTGATTTTCTCATTGTTTTCATTTTCTATTTAATTGATTTCTGATTTGATCTTTTCTGGGTCTCTTTGTTCTGTTTACTGTGGATTGAATTTGCCCTTCTTTTTCTAGTCTTAAGGTGACAATTGAAGTCATGACCTTGACAATTCACAAGTATACAATTTTGACTCTCAAATATCCCTCAGTTTGGCTTTGTGCTGTTATTAAATTTAGTTTCCACATCTCTGGCAGGAATATTACAGAAGCAAGTGTCACGCTTTTCTCAGTGTATTCCATGATGATCCTATAGAACAGGTCCATGGTTTCAGATCATCTTGTCATTGATGGTGTTCACTTTGATCACTTACGGCCATTCCACAAGGTTTCATGGTGAAGTTTCACTTTTTTCCTTTGTAATTATTAAGTATTTGTGAAAAGGTACTTGAGTCTATATAAATATTCTGTTTTGCATAAAGATCATTTTATTCTCTTATTGTATAGATTTAGATTCTTCACTTAATAATTTATAACCTGCTACTATCATTTATTTTGATGTTGAAATTGTTTCATTTTTGAGCAGTTGAGAATCTTTTGAAGCCGACTTCTGCCTTTCAGGCATGGCTCCATCATTCCCAGCTCAGTTCCTTGCTCTCTGGCACACTAAGATGTTCCAGGATCATCTTATGCTTTCCCTACTGTAGACACGGCACCAAGGAGCTGTGGCAGGCAGTGTACTCACTGCTACTGCCCGTGCCACTTCTCTTAGATCCTGTCAGTGGATAAAAGAAGGGAACACACATGTCCCTCATATATTTGTATTCATACTTGCACATTAAATATCTTTAGTTGTTTATTGAAAACAACTGAGTTCACTACAATATCTCAAATCCAATGCTGTAGTACTATTTATTCGAGCCTTCTCTTTCCACTATTTGCAGCACCCTTCTCGGACAGTAAGAAACCTCACTCTCATTATCCTTAATATATTTGATGACTCACCCCTGTATATAGCCAGTCTCCCCCATCTTGGCCACCACCCTTTCCCCTTTTCCCCATCAAGTTTTCAAACCCCATTCTAAGCCTGTCTACAGTGTGAATGTCCACTTCATCCACTCAGTTTCTGACACCCCATCTAATCTGGATCACTTTCTGCAGTGAGGCCCTCCTCATCAGCCCTCAGGAGGGAAGCCCCCTTCCTTTCAATCAGGCACTGCCACTGCGTCAGGTGACCCACCCCCAAATGTGGACGTGCTCTGTGGCCTCTGACACCCCATGCTGGGCTACTTCCAGGTCTGAATGCTTTGGTTACCCCACCAGGACTCTGAATCTCCAAACTTGACTGCCACCCTCCCTGCACAGGTTCTGCTTCCACATACAAGGCATTCTGTCTGTGGAAACTCACTCCCCTCCTCACAGGACTCTGACATGCCACGCTGGGCTACCATGGCTCAGCAGGTGACATGGACGCCTATTTTATACTGTCCTCCCAACAGCTTTAAGAATGAGTAGTTTGAAGACGGCGGCATGAGTAAGACAGTTGGAATCTCCTCCAAAAAACATATATGTTTTTGAAAATATAACAAATACAACTAATCCTAAAAGAGAGACCAGAAGACACAGGACAACAGCCAGACTACATCCACACCCTCGAGAACCCAGGGCCTGGTGAAAGGGGTAAGATACAAGTCCCGGCCTGGTGGGACCCGAGTGCCCCTCACCCCAGCTCCTGGCAGGAGGAGATGAGTAGGAGCGGAGAGGGAGAGGGAGCCCAGGACTGCTGAACACCCAGCCCTAGCCATCCGTACCAGAGCGCAGACACAGTGCATGCGTGGAGTGCTAGAAACTAGGGAAACAGGACAGCAAGATCTGTGAGTGGGTCTCGAAGCCGGTGCCCCTGTGACAAAGAAAAGCGAGTGCTTTTTGAAAGTCTTAAAGGGACAGGGATGCCACAGCTGGATGGAAGCATCCTGGGTCACAGTATAGCAGCTGGAAATTCCAGGGAACTCTGGGCACACTAACCCCCTGGGCAACAGCTCTGAGACCCCTCACAGAGGTAAACAGCCAAACAGCTCCCCGTCCATTACCCCTCTGGGGCCCCACCAGAGCATAGCAGCAGCCTGAGGCTGGCCACTCCCACAGCAAGGGAGCTTCCTCCATACCAGCCGGGCAAGACATAGAGACCCAGTCTATACACAGCTACCCAACATAAGCCACTAGGGGTCGCAGTTGTCCCAGTAAAGAGGCCAGGAGCAAGTGGAAAGCCTTAGCTCTCCCAGGTGACAGAAAGCCAATAGCTCACCACTGCACCTATCAACAGAAGAAGGCAAAAAAATTTGATCCAGACAAGACTAACCCAGACAGTTTTGACATCTGCAACATCTTCCCCTGAAAAGGAACCTGGGGAGACAGATTTAACCAGTCTTCCTGAAAAAGAATTCAAAACAAAAGTCATAACCATGCTGATGGAACTAAGGAGGGAGAATACAAAAATAAAACAAGCTCTGGAAGGACTTCAAAAGAGAATGGACAAGAATCAAGAGACCATTAATGGACTAGAAAACAGAGAACAGGAACGCAGAGAAGCTGATGCAGAGAGAGAGAAAAGGATCTCCAGGAATGAAAGAATTTTAAGAGAACTGAGTGACCAATCGAAACGGAACAATATCCACATTATAGGGGTACCAGAAGAAGAAGAGAGAGAAAAAGGGATAGAAAGTGTCTTTGATGAAATAATTGCTGAAAACTTCCCCAAACTAGGGGAGAAAATGGCCTCTCAGACCACAGAGGTACACAGAACTCCCATGACAAGGGATACAAGAAGGGCAACACCAAGACACATAATAATTAAAATGGCAAAGATCAAAGACAAGGACAAAGTAAAGGCAGCCAGAGAGAAAAAAAGGCCACCTACAAAGGAAAACCCATCAGGCTATCATCAGACTTCTCAACAGAAACCCTACAGGCCAGAAGAGAATGGCATGATATATTTAATGCAATGAAACAGAAGGGCCTCGAACCAAGATTACTGTATCCAGCACGATTATCATTTAAACATGAAGGAGGGATTAAACAATTCCCATTGAAGCAAAAGTTGAGGGAATTTGCCTCCCACAAACCACCTCTACAGGGCATCTTACATGGACTGCTCTAGATGGGAGCACTCCTAAAAAGAGCACAGAACAAAACACCCAACATATGAAGAAGGGAGGAGGAGGAATAAGAAGGGAGAGAAATAAAGAATCATCAGACCGTGTTTATAAGAGCTCAATAAGTGAGTTAAGTTAGACAGTAAGATAGTAAAGAAGCTAACCTTGAACCTTTGGTAACCACAAACTTAAAGCATGCAATGGCAATAAGTACATACCTTTCAATAATCACCCTAAATGTAAATGGTCTGAATGCACCAATCAAAACACACAGAGTAATTGAATGGATAAAAAAGCAAGATCCATCCATATGCTGCTTACAAGAGACTCACCTCAAACCCAAAGACATGCACAGACTTAAAGTCAAGGGATGGAAAAAGAGAGAAAAAAGCAGGTGTTGCCATACTAGTATCAGACAAAATAGACTTCAAAATAAAGAAAGTAACAAAAGATAAAGAAGGACATCACATAATGATAAAGGGCTCAGTCCAACAAGAGGATATAACCATTATAAATGGTATATGCACCCAATATAGGAGCACAAACATATGTGAAACAAATACTAACAGAATTAAAGGAGGAAATAGAATGCAATGCATTCATTCTGGGAGACTTCAAAACAGCACTCACTCCAAAGGACAGATCCACCAGACAGAAAATAAATAAGGACACAGAGGCACTGAACAACACACTAGAACAGATGGACCTAATAGACATCTACAGAACTCTACATCCAAAAACAACAGGATACACATTCTTCTCAAGTGCACATGGAACATTCTCCAGAATAGACCACATACTAGGCCACAAAAAGAGCCTCAGTAAATTCCAAAAGATTGAAATCCTACCAACCAACTTTTCAGACCACAAAGGCATAAAATTAGAAATAAACTGTACACAGAAAGCAAAAAGGCCCACAAACACATTGAGGCTTAACAACATGGTCCTAAATAATCAATGGATAAATGACCAAATCAAAATGGAGATCCAGCAATTTATGGAAACAAACGACAACAACGACACAAAGCCCCAACTACTGTGGGATACAGCAAAAGCAGTCTTAAGAGGGAAGTATATAGCAATCCAGGCATATTTAAAGAAGGAAGAACAATCACAAATGAATAGTCTAAGGTCACAAATATCGAAATTGGAAAAAGAAGAACAAAAGAGGCCTAAGGTCAGCAGAAGGAGGGACATAATGAAGATCAGAGAATAAATAAATAAAATTGAGAAGAATAAAACAATAGCAAAAATCAATGAAACCAAAAGCTGGTTCTTCGAGGAAATAAACAAAATAGATAAGCCTCTAGCCAGACTTATTAAGAGGAAAAGAGAGTCAACACACATCAAGAGAATCAGAAACGAGAAAGGAAAAATCATGACAGTCCCCACAGAAATACAAAGAATTATTAGAGAGTATTATGAAAACCTATATGCTAACAAGCTGGGAAACCTAGGAGAAATGGACAACTTCCTAGAAAAATACAACCCTCAAGACTCACCCAGAAAGAAACAGAAAATCTAAACAGACCAATTACCAGCAACGAAATTGAAGTGGTAATCAAAAAACTACCAAAGAACAAAACCCCTGGGCTAGATGGATTTACCTCGGAATTTTATCAGACATTCACAGAAGCCATAATACCCATTCTCCTTAAAGTTTTCCAAAAAATGGAAGAGGGAATACTCCCAAACTCATTCTATGAAGCCAACATCACCCTAATACCAACACCAGGCAAAGACCCCATCAAAAAAGAAAACTACAGACCAATATCCCTGATGAACATAGATGCAAAAATACTCAACAAAATATTAGCAAACCAAAATCAAAAATAAATCAAAAGGATCGTACACCATGACCAAATGGGATTCATCCCAGGGATGCAAGAATGGTACAACACTCGAAAATCCATCAACATCATCCACCACATCAACAAAAAGAAAGACAAAATCCACACGATCATCTCCATAGATGCTGAAAAACATTCGATAAAATTCATCATCCATTCACGATAAAAACTCTCAACAAAATGGGTATAGAGGGCAGGTACCTCAACATAATAAAGGCCATATATGATAAACCCACAGCCAACATCATACTGAACAGCGAGAAGCTGAAAGCTTTCCCTCTGATATCGGGAACAAGACAGGGATGCCCACTATCCCCACTGTTATTCAACATAGTACTGGAGATCCTAGCCATGGCAATTAGACAAAAGAAAGAAATACAAGGAATCCATATTGGTAAAGAAGAAGTTAAACTGTCACTATTTGCAGATGACATGATATTGCACATAAAAAACCCTAAAGACTCCACTCCGCAACTACTAGAGCTAATATCGGAATTCAGCAAAGTTGCAGGATACAAAATTAGCACATAGAAATCTGTGGCTTTCCTATACACTAACAATAAACTAATAGAAAGAGAAATCAGGAAGACAATTCCATTCACAGTAGCATCAAAAAGAATAAAATACCTAGGAATAAACCTAACCAAGGAAGTGAAAGACCTGTACCCTGAAAACTACAAGACACTCTTAAGAGAAATTAAAGAGGTCACTAACAAATGGAAACTCATCCCATGCTCTTGGCTAGGAAGAATTAATATCGTCAAATGGCCATCCTGGCCAAAGCAATATACAGATTCGATGCAATCCCTATTAAATTACCAACAGCATTCTTCAATAAACTGGAACAAATAGTTCAAAAATACATATGGAAACACCAAAGACCCTGAATAGCCAAAGCAATCCTGAGAAGGAAGAATAAAGTAGGGGGGATCTCACTCCCCAACTTCAAGCTCTACTACATAGACACAGTAATCAAGACAATTTGGTACTGGCACAAGAACAGAGCCACAGACCAATGGAACAGAATAGAGACTCCAAACATTAACCCAAACATATATGGTCAACTAATATTCGATAAAGGGGCCATGGACATACAATGGGGAAATGACAGTATTTTCAAAAGATGGTTCTCGCAAAACTGGACAGCTACATGTAAGAGAATGAAGCTGGATCACTGTCTAACCCCACACACAAAAGTAAATTTGAAATGGATCAAAGACTTGAATGTAAGTCATGAAACCATAAAACTCTAGAAAAAAACATAGGCAAAAATCTCTTAGACATAAACATGAGTGACCTCTTCTTGAACATATCTCCCCGGGCAAGGGAAACAAATGCAAAAATGAACAAATGGGACTATATCAAGCTGAGAAGCTTCTGTACAGTAAAGGACACTATCAATAGAACAAAAAGGCACCCTACAGTATGGGAGAATATATTCGAAAATGACAGATCCAATAAAGGGTTGACATGCAAAATATATAAAGAGCTCACACACCTCAACAAAGAAAAAGCAAATAATCCAATTAAAAATGGGCAGAGGAGCTGAATAGACAGTTCTCTAAAGAAGAAATTCAGATGGCCCAAAGACACATGAAAAGAAGCTCCACATCACTTGTCATCAGAGAAATGCAAATTAAAACCACAATGAGATATCACCTCACACCAGTAAGGATCACCATCATCGAAAAGACAAACAACAACAGATGTTGGCGAGGTTGTGGGGAAAGAAGAACCCTCCTATACTGCTGGTGGGAATGTAAATTAGTTCAACCATTGTGGAAAGCAGTATGGAGGTGCCTCAAAATGCTCAAAATAGAAATACCATTTGACCCAGGAATTTCACTTCTAGGAATTTACCCTAAGAATGCAGCACTCCAGTTTGAAAAAGACAGCTGCACCCCTATGTTTATCACTGCACTATTTACAATAGCCAAGATATGGAAGTAACCTAAATGTCCATCAGTAGATGAATGGATAAAGAAGATGTGGTACATATACACAATGGAATATTACTCAGCCATAAGGAAAAAACAAATTCTACCATTTGCAACTACATGGATGGAGGTAGAGGGAATTATGCTCAGTGAAATAAGCCAGGTGGAGAAAGACAAGTACCAAATGATTTCACGCATCTCCAGAATATAAGAACAAAGGAAAACTGAAGGAGCAAAAGAGCAGCAGAATCACAGAACCCAAGAATGGACTAATAGTTACCAAAGGGAAAGGAACTGGGGAGGATGGGAGGGAAGGGAGAGATAAGGGCGGGGAAAAGGAAAGGAGGCATTACGATTAGCATGTAGAGTGTGTGGGGGCACGGGGAGGGCTGTGCAACACAGAGCAGACAAGTAGTGATTTTACAGCATCTTACTGCGGTGATGGACAGTGATTGTGAAGGGGTGTGTGGGGGGACTTGGTGAAGGGGGGAGCCTAGTAAACATAATGTTCTTCATGTAATTGTAGAGTAATGATACCAAAATAAAAAAAATTAAATTGTACACTAAGGTATGCAAGCTGATAACCTAATCCTCATACCTAACATGAAGTATTAAGTAACTTTAGTAGTGGTACTACTACTCTAAAGCATTCATGAATGCTTTAGAGACCCTTCATAGATCGTAAATGTATAACCATAGACATATTCTAGGTGTTTAACAAATACTCATTAAATTTTAGATACAGATACCTCAAAATTAATACCACAGTAGAAACTATTTTAGACCTAATTTAATACAGCAAATATAATATACCTAAACTAACATATATATACAAATTGCCAAATAACCAAAGTGACAACCTTGATAGATTTATTGCTCCCCTTAAACACTGACATAAAAATGAAAAACTGTACTTTGGTACAGAAATTGAGGTGAAACATTGATCAAAACTTACTACACAGTAATAAAGAGCGATGCTTACCTATTTCAATACATGTTATCCCCAGAGACCATACATCTACTTTGCTATCATATTGTTCTTCATTCCTGCCTAAAATTATTTCTGGGGCCATCCTAAAACATAAAATGTTACTTAAAGTTATAAAAGAAAAGAAAAGTATACTATTCTTTAAAAATGTAATGACCATCCACATGGAGAATACCTGTGTGAATTCCAGATGACATGTCTGGACATAAGAATTCTTATAAGAAATAAATGCATTACAGGTTGTGAGGTAAATATTTACTGTTGCATATACAGTGTTAGACTTATTCTCACCATTTGTCATGATCACATACCAGCATCCTCGAGGAAAGACTCCCCAGAGCAGGGTTGCATTCTGCATCAATTCAAGTTTGCAGATTGTAATATTGTATATCCTTAATGCCAGCAGTTCTCAAACATTTTGGTTTCAGCATCTTATTACAAAAGTCTAAATTTTTATCACTGGCACTTGTTTTCTTGAAGTAAACAAACTCACTACATTTAGCTGAGAAAATATCTGCCACAATAAGCAACAATGAATAAGCAGTTTGTCAGTCTTTTTTGCAAATAGGAGTAGTGTTCTGTGATAAAAGTGGCTAGGACAGCCACTCATAACTAAATAAATCATACAATTATTAACTTTGGAGGGGTCTTGGCTACAAAATGAAACTCTTAATTTGCATCCTTAGCTAGACTCTAATGTTCTCACTGGTGCTTTACCTTATACTTCCTTTCTACTTCTTAAGCACAAACATTAGCAGTTTCTGACTGCTTAATAAGATTGTCACCAGGCGTATGTGAGTTCCTGTGTGTAAAAATATGTAAATATGTACATAATGCTGTGTTCCTAATATACCATATACAAATTTCAATTGCTTATAATATAGGGCTTCTAATGTGTTAAGATGTTGCAGTAAGCTTGGGGAGTCACTAAGTTCAACAAAGTTAAAAAGGTAGTTTTGTTCTTAATGCACAACTTTCTAGCTCCTTTCTAGTATCTAATATTGATCACTGACTTGTAAAGAGGGTGACCATTAAGAAGCATTATTTGTCCAAAGAACCCTTTTTTTATACAGGGGAAGAGGATTCTATCTAAACTAGGCTTCTACATAAGAAGTTTTTGGTCATACAAAACAGTGGTCTCCAAACTTTTTATTTTCTTACTTCCAATGAATTTATTTAAAAAATGTATCTGCTTGTACATTTTTGAGTTGGTATCTAAATTTTATAAACTTAATAGTTGCAAAGGATATAATGCACACATATGTAAATGTGCTTTACAGATATTTACAACTTGTAGCTGAGGACCCTGCTCATTCAATTCATTAAAAACACTGCTGTGTAATAACCTAATTAGCAAACCCAGTCTGCACGGTCATATGAACCATTCAAATCAGAATTATTTTCTGGCAGGAAATGCCAAACTTCATTTCTCATTGTAAATAACATGTTAATGTGTCCTCACAACAATTGTCCCAGTTATAAATGAGATAATTTGTGATTCACTAGAAAAGAAGCTGGGAGGAAAGATAATTGGGGAAAAGAAAGAGCAAGGAGTAAAAGGAACTGAAGAGAATGACTGGGAAGGCAGAAGGCCCATTGCCAAAACTTGGTGTCCTAAATCTTCAATATTTCTGATGCCATATATTCTAGATGTTACATGTTCTCAGATTGTCCCTCTGGTGATGGTTTGAGGCTTTTAATTCTCAGAACAATGCATCACTCTACTCTTCAGGATGGGTGAGAAGCCTTTCTTTAACAAACTGGGAGTTGGGAGATTTGAAAGGTAGGTGGAAAAGAAGATGCAGTAGACCTTAGACACTTCTCAACATATACGGAGAGAGGACATCTATGGAAGTTGAAGATGTGGAAAATTATTCCCTTCAGACTTGCTGACATTAATATGGAATTATTTATGAATAAAATTAGATGATGTCTAGAAGTTGCTTCAGATAAGTGGAGGTGGGAGGGAGGGCAAGAAGGTCAAGTACACAGGGCAGCCAGGCCCTGGGGTAGTGCTGTTAGGCTGAGCTGACTGCTGTGTGAGCCTTTGTTATATTTTTGTCTATTTCCCTGTATACTTGAAATTCTCCACAATAAAAAATGAAAACAAAAAGTTCCTAATCAGCTACCAGTCTTCAGGTACTCTTACTCAGAAGATACTGACACACAGTAAGTATAAATCTAAAGAAAATTTCCACTTAGCATTTCTATCTTCTCCCTTCTTAAAGATTTAAATTTTTTCACTCCTACCCCCAATACATGATGTAGATGATAACAGGAAAGAACCGTAGGGGGGACAAATGATACAGTAGGAGATACAAGGGCAGCACTCCAAACCTGTATCTGAAACTACAGTGCTTAGAGTAATAGCTAAAGCAGCACTGTATTTCCAAGAGAACCATAAAGCACCTGATAAAAGTACAACCACACACTGCCTATTCCAATTATGAGGATCAATACCAGATGGGACTATGCTTACCAATGTGGCGTTCCCACAAAAGACTTGGCAGAAGAGGCCATGGAAGCAAATCCAAAGTCAGCAAGTTTCACCTGGCCTCCTGGTGTCAGAAGGATATTTCCTGCTTTGATGTCTCTGCGTTTAAGGAACACAGAAAATTATTTTTCTTTCCTTTGTAAGATTATACTGAAAATGATAAAGATCATATAAAAATTTATAAAATAGGGAAGGAGAAATCAGAATAATTAAGGCCTTGGATAATCTCTCAATTGGGATAATGAGAATTAAGATCCAAACTAAGAAATGAGATACACAGAATTCCTATAAGTATATAGTAACAATTTTCTAAAAGAGAAGATAAAATAGCAGTAGAAACAGAAGAAAAAAATTAGGTAATTAACAGCACAGACTCAATATTTGAGTGCCTGTTTATTGGTACAAATAATGGTTTTAAAAATTTCGCTGAACATTCTTATATGACTGTAAGATTTCTGAGTATACCCCTAACAATAAAATGGAAAAAAAAAGAACCTGATGCCCCAAATTTGTTTTTTTTAATTACTCATATCATTCCAAATTTTTGCATAGTTCTACCTAAACATGAAATGAAAACTGAAACACATGGATAAGGTAATATCAATGATCCCAAATTTACTTTTAAGCTCTTTTCTAAATCAGCAATGTACATGTGAACTAAGAAAATTACAATGGGATTGTATGCCCAATGGGCACCATAATATTCAAAAAGAAATTTCTAAGCACTTGTCAATTCATACTATACAGTATTATAATGGGTGTAATATTAAGTCAATCTATTTTCTTCCATTTGTTTTTTTAAAACATGGAAGGTTCTTTGAAGTTGAGAAGACCTTAGGTTCTGCTTCCAACTCTTTCATTCTCTTATTTACTATGCATGTGGATTTCTCTTGGACCTTACTATCCTCATCTAAAAAACTGATAACCCATTAATTTGCAATGACTCTACTATATAAGTTTACTATGTATTGTCTGGTTCACATACATAATTTTAAAAATGCTAGCTTCCTTCTAAAAACAGGCAAAACCAATACCAATGCTGAAAATGTAGTTTATGATGGTTGAATCTTTAAATTACTATCCATTATCAAGGATTATCAAGGATTATCTCAAAAGCATAGTGTTAAGTAGCTTTTACTTGTCTCTGTCATGGAATCAATGGAACAAATCTGGCATTATGAGTCACCAGGAGGACAAAAGATCTAGGTTAGTTCTAGTCTAATCTATCTTGCTTCATCAGCTTTGAGAAGTGAGTCACAAATTGGGGCATCAGTTTCTTCATCTGTAAAATGAAACAAGTAAGAATACATAATCCCTATCATCTTTTCCACTTCACAAATTAAACTTTTCTGTAATTAAATTTCTATCACAAATCTATAAAGTGCACATACTTCGGAAAGCCCAGCAGCATGTGTAGAAAAAGATAAAAATTCTCAACAAAGAGATCAAACAAATTAGTATATTCATTTTAAGACATGGATAACCTAAAAAAATATGAGTTTGTAAAACTCCAGAATACTTTTATTTAGGTAAAACCAACAAAGCTTTCAGGATTAATAAATTCTAGGTCTGATAAATTTGCTTATTAATATATGGTAATTTTTAAAGTACTTACCTATGGATCATGGCACAAGAATGTAAGTAGGCTAATCCCTGAAGAGCACCGTGTATAATTGCTGATATTTCCATTTCTTGTAATTGCATTTTGTGAACTTAAAATAAGATTTTATTTGAAAATAATTACTCTATAGAACATTTTTATTTTAAAATATATATACACATATCTAATACATGGGCAAATTTAAAAAAAACTAACATTTAGCAAGAAGGAATTTTTTGCTTTCCAAGATAATAAACAAAGCAATTCAACTTAATAAGTGTGCAGTTGTGCCTAGTTATTATAGTTCACAGCCAATTTTCCTCTAAGTTAACATTTAACAATTATTTCATGATTATAAAAACAATGAAAGAGAAGCTTTCCCTTTTTATATTCCTACATATCTTCATTCTGAACAGAAGGAACAAATCAAGTTTAATGATAAGGAAGGCAGAAAAAATGCCTGTTAAATCATAATGAAAGAAAACTCATCTGTTATGCTAAAACGTAGTATTTAATGAGGACAGTGCATACCACGCTGAGACTCTAGAAAAGACAAAGGTTTTTACTCTTCCTGGAAAGTTTTAACATTATTAAAAAAATCTCTTAGTGAATGAGTTCTCATTTTATTATACTAATACTTTTCTTTTCTTAATAAATAAAGGAAACTTACATTCCAGCAAATCTGAAACAGATCCTGAACAATATTCCATTACAAGCTACAGGGGAAAAAATGATAAAAACATTAAAATACACTATTAAAATAAAAAGATTCTATATGAGATAAAATAAATTCACCAAGGAGATCGAGAAGATAGTTTGAAGTGAAACAAACTCTACTTATCAATTACCTTTAAATATAAGTATACATTTTGGAACTTGTTAAATGCATACATGAAGTTAAGCCAATGCTACATTAATCTTTTATAATGCCAACATATAACTGCTTGTAGAAGATGTGTGTTTCATATAATTACTAACTAAAGCTATAAAGGAATATATATATTTCATTAATATTAACCTATAGTAGCAATACTGGCATTGTCAGGAAGCAGAAAATCATCCCCTGGTACTATATATACACAAAGTTTAGGTTACAGTTTAAATCTTTCCTATAAAGCAAACAAAGAGCACCTCTTATGTGCCAGGTATTTTATATATATTAACTAATTTAATCCTCATAACCACCTTTGGAAGTAGACCCTATTATCATCCTTGTTTTACAGATGGAGAAACTTGAAAGACAGAGAGGCAGCCTACCCTCTCTCCCACTGTTTTTTCTTTTACCACAGCCTCAAATTTAGGAGTACCATCACCATCAAATTAAACCAAACATTACAAATCTAAATAAATCTAAGTTCTGTATACTAAAATGATAATCAGCTGTAGCTTATTAAAAGTAAAAGGTCATTCCTGTTTAAAGAAAATTTAGCCTTTCTCTGAAAAGACATAATTACTATGCCTATACTGTTGTAAGATTACTACCTTATCTTAGTTTCAACAATGGGGCAAAATTAATTTCCATTTTCTGCAATAAAATGTCCCAATTTTCTACCTTTAGTATTATTCAGCCAAAGAATCACAATCAGCTCAGATTTCACCAGGATTCACCACCAATATTCCAACCAAGATCCTTATGGTTAAATAGCTTACAATACATTTCTGTCAAAAATAAATGCTGATTTTCATCCTTTGATAGGATTGTTCTCAACAAATATTTGATAAAGCATTTGAAGAATGATACCGCTAACATACATCAGAACATTTTCCTGTGCACGTAATGGTCAGCTGAATCTCTGTAGTCAACTAGCAAAAGTTCTATTATCTCTTACTGCCTAATAATTTCAGGAAAAGCTGCTCCTCTTTTCTCAGTATGAACTAACATTTCAAGGTGTTTGTGCGTGGCTTTACACAACTATTTTGAGACATTTTTGAATTAATTATAAACTAAACCTACTAAAATTACAGCAAGGGGAGAGCAGATACCTACCCATGCTCTGTGCTCACGTAAATAGCAGCCTTTGTACTCTACAATGTTGGGATGTTTTAATGTTCGTAGCAACCTGACTTCTTTAATAATACCCTGCCATCTCTGTGGGGAGAAAAAAAAGAATAAAGGAGAGAATTAGGAACAGTTGCCTTTCCTTAGAAAACTATATAAGTACAAAAGTAATGATTAGATTAAAAAGTTAACAAGAACATACAACTTTGCTTTATTTGTAATATTTAAATGTCAAACTAATATATTTTAAAGAAATTACATTCATATAGTTTACAACTCAATAACATAAAATTCATTCCAGGTAGGACACATTTTTATTTTCATAACATTTATTATCAATGAGTCTTATAAAAATTTTACAACCACACACCAAGCCTGTTGAAAACTATATACTATATTTAGTGGTTTTTCTTCAAAAGTTCAACCTCCCCCTTCTTTTTTGCAGTTTTATTGTTGTATGATTTACATACCTTAAAGTTCAGCTGTTGTGTTTTTTGGCTTATATTGTCTACCAAATGTTAAGTTTTTTCTGCTGTTTAAACTCAAATCAAGTAATTACCTAAATTCCTAAATGCACATATTCTAAAATGCTAGTGAACACTTACGTTATAACAGAGGGAAGTTCACAGAAAAACCAAGCAGCATGGAAACATTTTCCTACAGGATTTCCTGAAGAGCCTTCCCATTAACGCCTACTAGTAAATAACAGATAAACCTTCAGCAATAAAAGCTACTCTATGACAACTTCAGAAACTTAGGCCATATCCTAAATAGAGTTACTTGTCAGAAGCAATCAGGGAACTGAAAATACAGGTTCTTGGGTCCATACCCAGAGACTCTGGAGGCTTAGGAGATGTGGGATGGGAACTTGGAATCTGTTTTTTGTTCTTGTTTCAGTTTTGTCAAGCTTTACCGCTGACTTGCATCATGCATGTTTCTAAAGGTAGGGGAACTAGAATACAGAACTTTAAAAAATGTTTGCACTAGAATTTAAGATCCTATATCTCCTATGTTATTTCATAAGCCCTCAAGAAAATAGAGCAAGATATTCACAGTGTAAAATGTGTAAGCTGTAAGATGCTAACTTCAGAAAGTGTTTTTTGGGCTTTACATTTCAAATTTGAGTGCTCTGGGAGGCAAACTCTCAAAACAAAACCAAGCTAAAACCTATATTCTTCAATGTAAAAAAAACTTCCAGGAAGGATACAATATTAAATGAGAGAAGATGATGCCCTAGGTGAAACTTTTTGTTTTTGGCATGACTAATTAAACAGACTCCAACACAAGTCTGCTATGAAAGCTGGTTTTAAAGTTATACTGTAGAATGGCAAATTAAATTAAACTTGTAAAAAATGGAGGTTTTTTTAGGGGTTTTAGAAATTAAAGAGTTTTTCTTAGGTATCGACATAATGGAACAGTGATCAATCACAACAGTGTTATCATACCCATAAGTATGATTATCACAAAAAACAACATTTACCACAAAACAGAGATTACAGAAATGTAGAAAGCCAAAACCTTTAAAAATTAAAGACTGATCAAGCAATTCTACCTCTGGGCATATACCCTAAAGTTTAAAAGCGGGAACTCAAAAAAATACTTGTATACCTATGTGCATAGCAGCATTATTCACAATAACCAAGGGGTAGAAGCAACTAAGTGTCCATTTACAGATGGTAGATGAACAAAATGTGGTGTTTTTACACACACACACACGCAGGAATATTATTCAGCTTTAAAAAGAAAGGTAATTCTGACACACTACAACATAGATGAACTTTGAGGACACTATATTAAGTGAAACAAGCCAGTCACAAAAGGACAAATAGTGCATAATTTCAATTACATGAGATACCTAAAGTAGTCAAATTGATAGACAGCAAGTGGAGAGGTGATTTCCAAGGGCTGCGGGGAGGAGGGAATGAGGTGTTATTGTTTGATGGGTGTAGAATATCACTTTTGCAAAATGAAAGAATTCTGGAGATGAATGGTGGTGATGGTTGCACAGCAATGTGAATGTTTGCAGAAAAAAAAGAAAGACAAAGAGAACACACTTAGAAAGTAATTTTATAAACTTATGCAATTAAGGAAGAACTAATCAGAACACTGATGAACTAAAGTACATGCAACACAGTATCAGTAATTTTATGTTTCAGATTATTACCCACTGCCTTATTTTTCCGACTAGATATATTGCTGCCGATGATTATTTGAAACAGCCATTAAATAATTTCTTAACCATTAAAAATTTATATCCAGTATACTTACTGCCAAATGTATCTTATTCTAGTGTACTTTCTTAGACATGATAATCCCTCTATTATAGAATAATCTGCTGAACAATTTAAAAAATTAAACTCGTGTCAGCAGCACATATCTAAAAAAATTAAAAGTAAGGGACGCAGTTGGGAGGTTTATGGGATGTCAGGAACGTTGTTTATGGCTCTAGGTACAGGTTAAATGGGCATATTGAGTCTGTGGAAAAAAATTCACTGAGATAAACCTTAGTATTTGTATATTTTACAACATTTTTTGAAAAAATTTCCGCCTATCCCCAATTAAAAATGGTATGGCTTTCTTTAACATGCCAATACAAACATATATATTTCACCTACCTCCATAGCCCTCTTTCCACTATAAGGTATTCTCTTGATAGCCACCACGTCATAGGTGTACACATCTCGTGCCTAAAAAAGACAGAAGACCACTGTAAAAATTAACATTTATAAACTACCATGTCCAAAAAGATACCAAAACTGATTTTAAAGAACATTAAAAACATAAGTAAATGGATAGCAAAAAGCGTATCAAATTATCAAGGAGCTGGTACTTTAGAAATAAAAATAATGTATGTTTATCTTTGAATCAGCTAGTTGAGAGGAAAAACATAGAAATTTGAATAGAACTATAAACAAACAAAAAAATGACTAGTACAAGTCTATGCTAGGCCTGTAAATATCAAAATTTCAATGAAATGGACAATTCTCTAGGAAAGAACTACTAAAATTGATCTAGAAAAGAAAATTTGAGTAAAACAGTGGTGGAAGATTGAAAAGAATACTAATTGTCTTTAAAATTGTTGTGAGTGGAGCAGTTTCACTAGGGGAACTTCCCAGGATAAAAGGGGAAGAAAAGGAAAGCTACTCCATTAACTGTATGGAGGCAGTCTAACCCAACAACTAAACCCTCACAAGCAGCACAAAATAGAAAGTTAGCTACCAATCTGACTTATAAATGTAGACAAGGGAACTCTAAATGAAATTTTAAAACCAAATATTACCGGGCATTAAAAAGAATATTTCATTTAGATAAAATATATTACCACAGAAATGCAAAATTTTGATACAGGAAAACATTTAATAATTTGCCATATTTTTTTACAAATCAAAGGGGAAAAATATATACTTATACATATAAATGCTTAATAAATGCTGAAAATGCAGAAAGAGCCTAACTCTAAACGCAGGGAAGACCAAACTCTTAGAAAACCCACATGGGAAAGGTAATTCCTCAACATGATAAATCATGTCTATTGTAAAAAACTATTAACTAGAATTAAGACAAGACAGCTAAAATGCTATCACCATTACTATTTACCACTGCTGTGGAATTTTGATAAAAAAATAAAAGCATAACAGAAACATAAAAGTTAACTCTTTAGAAAGTAAGAGCCAAATTCTCATTATGTGTTAAAAAAAAGATGATATATAAAGAAGGCACAAGAGGATAGCTGCAAAACATTTCAAATGAGTTCAGTAATAAGGGTTAATCATTTCTAGTCATATGTGGAAGAATTCATCTTCAATTCAGTCTTTAATGAATTCCCAAAGATAAAATGTTTTAAAATTAGATTATGGTGATGGCTACAAAAATCTAACTTACTAAAAATCTATGAAATGCACACTTAAAATTGGTGAACTGAGAGTATGTAACTTAAATCTCAAAAAAGCTGTTAAAAAATTAGACAAGCAGGTGTGTAAATTGTACCTAAATAGAGTTCCTTAAAATATATATATATATATTCTTTTAAGTGGGTCCTTGGAACAACTAATGACCTTCCAATTTCAATTACTAGCAGACTGGTGAAGGCAAACGTGCACCACTTAACATAATGGGTGAAGTGGATCTATCTGCATAAGATCTTGAATATGAATTTATTTTTCCAAAATGTTCTCTACTCATCAATTTGTGAGCCCCTTGATTTCAGTCAATAGGTCTAACCAGCTATATTCTTTTCTAACAGTTTTAATGAGATATAATTTACATAGCACACATTTCACCCATTTGAATGTGTGTAATTCTATAGCTTTTAGTACACTGAAAGATGCATGGCAATACTGATCGATATGATAGATATATGCAATTTACTGATAACTACAATTCTAGAACTTTCATCACCTTAAAGAGAAACTCCAAATTGTTTCATTTAAAAATGGTTAAAATGGTAAATTTTAGATTATATGTACCTTACCTCAAATTTTTTCCCCATTAAAAAAAAGAAAAAAGAAACCCCGCACCCTTTAGCTATCACTCTACTGTCCCTATTCCTCACCCCTTCAGCCCTAAGGAACAACTGATCTACTTTCTGTGTCTCTGGAGATGTGCCCATTCTGTACACTTTGGAACCATATAATATATGGTCTTTTGTGTCTGGTTTCTTTCACTTAGTATAATGTTTTCAAGATTTGAGACCAGTGAATGTTGAGCATCTTTTTATGTGCTTTTTGGCCATTTGTACATCTTTGGAGAAATGTCAATTCAGATTAAATACATGCCCATTTAAAAGTTGGGTTGCCTTTTTTTATTGAGTTGTAAGAGTTCTTTATATATTCTTGACACAAGTCCCTTAGCAGACATATGATTTACAAATAATTTCTCCTATTCTATTGTTGTCTTTTCAGTTTTGAAGCATAGAAGTTTTACATTTTGATCAAATCCAATATCTGCTTTTCCTTTGTTCATGCTTTTGTTGTCATTTCCAAGAATCCTTTGACAAAACCAAGGTCATGCAGTTTTACCCTAAGAGTTTTATAATTTTAATGTTCATATATGGTATGAGGTAAGGGTCCTATTTCATTGTTCTGCTAAAGAGCTTCATTTCTAACTAGCACAAGATAAAGTTCAAAAGAGGGTATACTAAATGCAGTGTAGTCACCTGGAGTAGATTCCAGAACAGAAAAGAGCACAAAGACTGGGAAAATCTGAATAAAGTGTGTTGTTTAGTTAATAGTTATCAGTGTATCAATGTTGATTTCTTAGTTTTGATAAAGGTTCTGTGGTTATGAGACTTGTAAACTTTAAAGGATCTGGGAGAAGATTATAGGGTAAACTCTATTATTATTGCAAAATCTGCAGCTCTAGTATTACTTTAAAATAGTAATTTAAAGTGACTGTAATTTATTAAAATCCAAACTCATTAGTAATGATGATTACATTAAAATTAAATCAGATTAAAATGAGATTATTTTTGCCTATCACACAGACAAAAAAAACCCAACAGAGAAGTATTTAATGTCCACAGTCATGTTTCTCTGTCCCTTCAAGATTACAAGTTGTGCTTACTTATTATGTCTTCTTCATCTCCTCTAATCTGGAACAATTTCCTCAACTCTTCCTTGTCTTTTATGACACTGGCATTTTTTTGAGACTACACAGCAGTACTTACCTTACTAAATTTGTGTTTGTCTGAAGCTTCTTCAAGATTAGATTCTGGTTATATATCTCTGGCTGAAATACTACATGAGTAATATTGTGTCCTTTTCAGGGTATCATATCTGGATGCATACAATGTCTGTTCATCACTGGTTACAAATTTTCATCACCCACTCAAGGTGTTTGACTGTTTCTTTCCAATGTATATAGTTATAACCACTGTTTCCTACTTTGTATCTAACAAGCAATCTGTGGAGAGATACTTTTAAACTATATAAATATTCTGCTCATCAAACTTTCCCCCTAGTTATAGCAACCACTGAAGATTCTAGCCCCAAACAATCTTTGCAATGATAATTTCAAAATGCTGGTTTTTCCCAACTCTACCATTCCTTTCACATTTATCAGTCAGCATTCTATTATAAAGAAAAGCCCTCCCTTTCTAACTATCTATCCATACTATATCTGTCATGGAAATTAGGAATTCCTATTTTATTCAATGGGTTATAATCAATAGATGTTTATATTGATGCTCAAATTGTTCCAGATATGGCCAGTGGGAGCATCTTCAAGCTGGTTCTAGCATCCTCTTGAAAGGTCCTATTTTTCATTTTAAAAGCATTTTTTAAATTTCTGGTTCAAGTTATTCTAAAGCTTATCTTTTATGATCCTTGTCCCCACAGTAGAATGAACCATTACTGCAAGAGCTCTTGATCCATGTAGTGAGGAATCCAAGATCTGAGTGCTAAGTGTGCTGCTTGCTACTAAGATATCAACGCAACTAGAATCTTACAGAAGAGAGAGCTAGGAAATACATATGTTATGTAATTAGTTCATGTTAATGCCACAAATTCCTATCCAATTCCTATCTAGTCCCACGTGGTTCTTCCTTACATTTGCTAATTTCCTATTTCTATCATTCTGTTCAGTTAGGATCTGAGTCCAAAATGACATCAAAATTATTCACTGCTCAATCTTTTAACACAGTTTCAGAATTGTCACACCCATACCAATATTAAACAAGTTTATGGAGAAGAGTTCAAGATCTGTTTGCAGTTTCTTCTTCCCAACCAGACAGAGGGTATACACTTAAAATACTGTGTACGAAAGTTACTCGTATTAGTTTTGGTTTTTACTCCAATGTGGTTATAGCCCAAATACAGTTGGATTCATTGTTCCTGCTTGCCTATTAGTGACTTCCCCCATACATAATGACAATTTTAACTTTCAAATATACTAAATATTTATTATCAAAAGAGGTAAAACAAGTTATCATTCTATCCTCTTTCTACTTCTTTCTATTCCCCACAATTATCACCATTCTGTATCTTGAATTGTTGGTTGTATGGCATATAACTTGTCTAATTTCATCAAACTATACATTTAATATATCTGTATTTACTGTATATAAATTATACTTAATAAAATAAGTCAACTAAAAAATACTACTGACACACATTGAATGGCTACATGACAGGGATTTTTTTCAACAGGGTTCTCTTATTGGGCCCATTTCTAAGAGGTTATATATTTTTTTCCTTTTTTATTCTATATTTCTCTCCAGAGTATTAAGGAGAACAATGGGAGAAGCTTACATTCAGACAAAACTGTAACACAGAAAAAAGGTTGTTTATGAAATACCTGTTTTCTGAGTGCCTCTTCCCTTATTCTGTGTCCAATCCAGAAATCAAACAAACATAACCTACATCACACACACACATAAAGCATGTGTACACAAAAAGATTCTGCAAGGATGTTTATCTACATGTTAACAGCAGAAAATTGCAGAGGGAGTTTCTACTACCTTATTTTTACCTCTAATTTACAAATGGGAAATAAGTGAAAAGTTCAAACTGTTAAGAATTTGGAACACATTTTCTCTTTTATTCTTAAGGTACCCATTAAAATGAAAAAACTAAATCTGTAATACTACCAAAATATTAAACATCCATACAAAACTTGTTGCTGAGAAAAAAGCATTCTTAATAGGAAGAAATAATGAACGACTAATAATGAAATGTGTGTATGGGACTTTACGTCAGTGTTTTGCAATATTTGATTCAATAACAATGTTAGTCATAAAACTGCTAAAGTAGTGTAAACAACATGGAAATTAAAGCCGAATATCTTTCCCATTTTTTCAATAATCTAAGAAGCCCAATAAATAAAATGATCTCTTTTTATATACACCTAATGCAAGTGACTATAAAATAGACTACTGCCTATGTCTTTTTGTATTACTGATTTTTACTCTGCCAGGACTGGATATTAAATAAATGCTGGTCACTGACATTAAGCACTTAACACTTACAAAGAACACTGCTCCAAAGCCTCCCTGGCCAACTTTTATGAGATTTGTGAAGCGCTTCTCTGGATCTTCTTTGGAGAAGAGTTCTGCAATCTCAGGGTCCTTCAGGCTCTGTGCTTGGATAGTTGACGACATCCTGCTGGGCAATCAGCTGGCTGATTCTAATTTTATGCTGCTCTCCCAACCCTTGGGAAATCGGTATGAATGAAGCCACATTGGCATAAACAATTGTAGAGAAATGAGAAAAGAAAAAAGGAAAAGCAAAAGTGGCTAAGAATAATTAGTGTATCATTTTCTGACTACATATATAAAATTATCTTAGATGTGGAATTTCACTGAAAAAGTGTTGCCTACTAGTGCAGGGGTCTTAAACCCAGCTCATCATCACAATCACCTGTGCTGCTTTTAAAAAAAATTCCCACTATACAAAGTATGTAAGTACATACTATACATACACTTCTAAAGATTAGATAAATCTTTATGTACTGGAAGGCTTTCTGTATCAGTACTTAAAGATTTATCTAACTCTGATGCAATAAGCTCATCAGCAAAAGAGATAATACAGTAGGAAGACCATTAAAAACATGCCCAACAACTCAAAATGTACCCATTATATATTTCTAACAACAGAAAGATTCCCATCTATTAATGACCTTCAAATGCAAGAAAATAGATAATAGATTTAATTCAGTAAGATTTCTTTTCCTTTCAGATACCACATGGCAGTGTTTAATCAACTCTAACACAGACATTCCTAATAAAAATGCAATGGGAGAAAATAATGAATTTAACATAGATAACTGTTTCCTCCATAACCTGATTCATATTAAAATATGGCCTTATCAAATCCGCTTCATTATGTAAGTAGATACACTACAGAATTCCCTGGTGGTTCTGGTATCAGTTCCTTTATATCAGATTACCAAATTTCAAAAATGGCTTCTATAAATGAGAGGCTTCAGAACCTGGTTCTAGAATGACACCGCCTAGATAGGAATCTTGATAACAATTATTTACCAAACTATGAACTTGGGTAACTTCATTTTCCTAGTCTATAAAATGAAAGAAATAACCTACCTCCTAGAGTAGCTGTGAGGGTTAAATGAGTTAATAAATGTTAAGTGCAGACTAGTACTCAGGAACAGTAACCAGTACATTAACTGTTAGTTAACATGTCCTCCTTAAATTTACCAATTAAAACTAAAAACTCCAAAAATTGATTTCATTAAACTCATAAGAGAAAATAAAGCTCTAGCCAGTTTTTTCCAAGCCCAAAGCATATTTTTTAAATTTTTGAATGTTTTTAATGTTATTAATTTCAAAAATTTTTTAAATGACAGAGAATTTTTTAAGCCTGTCTCCCTTTTAGTGAAGTCAACTGAACCAATTATAATGCTTGTTACTAAATATCTAACTACATAAAACACACTTACATATCTTTTGCACTTCCCTAAATTAATACTACATTGCACTAAAAACTCAAATTACTAGTTTGTATTCCTTTTCTAACATTTTCAAGGCAGCACCATATTTTTCACTTTTACCAATCACACTGCTCTGGAAGTTAGTTCCCTGGAACAATGCTTCAATTATAATTGTTCCAACAATATGTGAAAACAGAAAAGTCATATAACTTATCACTCCTAAAATGAGGAGATTGAACTAAATTCTATATAAAGTGTATCTATTCAACTTACACACCTGCGAAAAACAAAAAGCCTTCTATGTACCTAAGACCTTATTTAAGAACTTTGAATTATCAAATTATAGTACCTTTATTACAAGCAGGACTTTAAATAAAATTTTGTAAAAATTTTGAAAAGAGAGAAAAAAACATTACAAAAAATGAATACATCCTTAAAAACTTGTGGGACAGTATCAAATTGTATAAATTTCACATTCAGGTGTTATATAAAGGAAAAGAAAATTTTATTTTTTTAGAAAAAGAATTCTTACTAAAAGCAGAAAAGATTCCAGATTTGACAAAAACATAAATTTAGAGATTGAACATGCTCAGCAAGCCCCAAAAGGAGCAAATTCAAAGAGTTTAGGCCTAATAAGGTCAAAACTAAAAATCAATAACAGTTATGTCTGATAAGTACTAAATATGTCATAATGCTAAAAAGCAAAGATAAGCTAAAATTTCAATGATCACAGAATTCTTATAAAATAAAATGGAGGCTACAGAATGTTCAATACTATCTTTAAAGTGAGGAAAGAAAAGAAATGTCAATCCAGAAGAGAATTCTTTATCTAAGCAAAAGATTTGTGGAATGAATACAAAAATAATAGAGAGAAAGAAACAGAGAGAGACTTAGATGATGGAAAGTTAAGAGAATCTGACCTACATTAAAGGAAATGTAAAATATTAAACAAAAGAAAGCTAAAGGCTATATTAATACCAGACAAAATATACAGAGCTTCAGAGATAGGAAAATTACAAGGAGTAAAGAGAGACATTACATAATGTTAGGAATTCCTTCATCAAATTATAAATGTATACTCATGTGACAAAAGAGCTTCAAATTACACGAGGCAAAAATTGATACAACTGAAAACAGAAAAGTCTGTAACTGGAACACCATCACCACAGACCAACACTACCACAGGTTCTAGTGACATTCTAGTATGCAGACTGGCCACAGAATGTACATTCTTCTCAAGTGTGCATTATGACATACACTGTGAGATCATATACCGGGTCATAAAACTAATCTTAACAAGGGAAAAAAATACAAAACACACAAAATGTTTCTGATAAGAGGGTAGTAAACTTAAAATCAGTAACAAAACAGTTAAAAGAACAGGACCTCAAGTGTGGAAATTAAATACACCTCGAGGTAACCCATGGGTCAATAAAGACATTTCAAGGGCAAAGAGAAAATAACATGAACTGTGTGAAAACAGAAATATAACATGAAATTTACAGGATTCTTACACAGAAATTAAGGCACTAAATCATAGTAGAAAGAAAACTCCAAAGGAAAATCTAAGCTCCCATCTTAGAAATCTAGAAAGAGAAAAGCAAATAAAACCAAAGCTAAATATAGAAGGAAATACTAAAGAACAGAATGGAAATCAATGAAACTAGACAACAAAATCAGTAAAATCAAAAGCTAGTTCTTTGCAGGGAAAAAAAAGTCAATAAAACTGAAATAACTCTGCCAAGCTAACCAAAGAAAACAAGAGCAAATTACCCAAAAGAGGGCAGATCACTTTATTCCTAAAGACATTAAAAGGATAAGGAAATACAATAAACAGCTCTGAACTCATAAATTTGACAAAATAGCTGAAATAGACAAATTACTTGGTAGTGGTACTCATAAAATACCAAAACTCACTCAAGAACACATAGAGAGCTGCCTCTCCCACCCAGATGACAAACTGTAGCGGCTCAGGCTCAGACCTCAAGGAGGCACCGGCCTCCACTGCCTCAGCCCCTGCAGCACAGCCCTCAGTGCACTGCTGCCAAAAAGAACAAGGCAGAGTGACAGTACGGGTGTTGGGGCTGGAGGCGCAGCAGGGTCCATGGCACGCTCGGCATCGCAGGCTGGAGAGCTGACTGAGCTGAGCAGGGAAGCGGTCACTGGGAGGTGCGGCATCCTCAGAGGGGGCCATGTCTAACGGCGTTTACCCGATGCTCAACACTGCCCATGGAGCAGTGAGGCTGACGGTGTTCAGCACACCTCTAGTGGACTTCCTGATTGCAGCTGGAGGCTTCCACATCTCTATTCCCAGATGTAATGACTGGATACTGCCTGAACCATACTGGCTTTGAGGTCTTGAAAACACATGGAATTCAGCTCATCTCCCTAGCTGCCCATAAATTCATCTCAGATATTGCCCATGATGCTCTGCCGCACCACAAAATGAAGGGAGTACACTTAACCATGGAGGAGTTGACCCCTGCACTCAGTGAGTATGACATCAGTGTAAAGAAGCCACAGTACTGACAGGATTGGTTTGCAGATGGCAGCGTGAGAGGTGAGACAGAGGCCTCCCCCCAAAATCACATATAGTATGAAAATATAATTAACACAACTAATCCTGAAAGAGGAACAGGAAAGAAGGATCTCTAGGAATGAAAGAGTATTGAGAGAACTGTGTGACCAATCCAAATGGAACAACATTCGTATTAGAGGGATACCAGAAGAAGAAGAGAGTGTAAAAGGCAAAGTGTCTTTGAGGAGGTAATTGCTGAAAACTTCCCCTACCTGGGGAAGGAGATAGTACCTCAGGCCGTGGAGGTGCACAGATCTCTGAACACAAGGGACCCAAGGAAGACCACACCAAAACATATACTAATTACAATGGCAATGATCAAGGAAAAGGACAGACTATTAAAAGCAGCCAGAGAGAGTAAACAGATCACACACAAAGGAAAGCCCATCAGGCTATCATTAGCCTTCCCAGCAGAAACATTACAGGCCAGAAGGGAGTGGCATGATATACTTAATTGAATGAAGCAGAAGGGCCTCGAACCAAGAATACTCTACCTGGCAAAGTTATCATTTAAATTTGAAGGAGGGCTTAAACAATTTCCAGATAAGCAAAAGCTGAGAGAATTTACCTCCCACAAACCATCTCTACAGTGTTTTCTGGAGGGACTCCTATAGATGGAAGTGTTCCTAAGGTTAAATAGCTGTCACCAGAGGTAATAAAAATGCACAGAGAAAGAGTACAGAATGCAACACCCAATATATAAAGAATGGAGGAGGAAGAAAAGGAGAGAGAAAAAAAGAACCTTTAGCTTGTGTGTGTAATAGCATACTAAGTGAGGTAAATTAGACTCTTAGATAGTAAGGATGTTACCCGTGAACATTTGGTCGCCACGAATCTAAAGCCTGCAATAGCAATAAGTACATACCTATCCATAATCACCCTAAATGTAAATGGTCTGAATGCACCTATACAAACATGACTCAGAAATGACATGATCATATTGAAAATGGCCAGAATAAAATCCCAAATTTATTACACATGCTAAAACAAACAACACACACATACACATGCCATTGGAGACTGTGACAAATTCTCAAGGAAAAGAAAGGACAGATGCCTATTTTGAGATGCCTCATGTTGTAATTATCACATAAAGACTTTAAATCAGCTATTATAACCATATTAAATGTGGTAGTGCCTAACACTCTTAAAAATTGGAAAGACTAAACTTCTGGCAGAAAAATAAAAACTATAAAAAAAGATCCATGTTGAGAAATTTAGAACTGAAAAATATAATTACAAAAATTACAAAAGACATTGCATGGGCTCAACCACTGAACAGAGATGATAGAAGGGTGTGTAAACTTGAAGATAACAGAGCAGCAGAAATTATCTACACTGAAGAAAAGACAGGAAAAAACATTGGAACAAATGAATAGATCCTTAGAAACTTGTGGGACAGTATCAAATTGTCTAAATTTCACATTATAGGTGTTGTATAAAAGAGAAGAAAATCTTACTTTTTAGATAAAACAATTCTTACTAAGAGCAGAAAAGATCTCAGCTTTGACAAAAACATAAATTTAGAGATTCAAGATGCTCAGCAAGCCCCAAACAGAGCAAATTCAAAGAGGTTAGGCCCGATAAGGCATAAACTCAAAATCAGTAACAAACAGTTAGGCCTGATAAGCCTGAACATGTCGTAATGCTAAAAAGCAAAGATAAACTAAAATTTGAATGATCAGAGAATTCTCATAAAGTACAATGGAGGCCACAGAATGTTCAATAGTATCTTTAAAGTGAGGAAAGAAAAGAACTGCCAACCCAGAAGAGAATCCTTTAACTAAGCAAAAGTTTTGTGGAATGAATGCAAAAATAATAGAGAGGGAGGGAGAGAGAGACAGAGAGAGAGAGAGAGAGAGAGAGAGAGAGAGAGAGAGAGAGACTTAGATGATGGTAAGCTAAGAGAATCTGACCTCCATTAAGGGAAATGTAAAATATTAAACAAAAGGAAGCTAAAGGCTATATATTACTACCACACAAAATATTCAGAGCTTCAGAGCTAGGAAAATTACAAGGAGCAAAAAGGGACATTACATAATGTTACGATTCCATTCATCAAATTCTAAATGTATACTCACCTGACAAAAGAGCTTCAAATTACACGAAGCAAAAATTGACACAACTGAAAAGAGAAAAGTCTGTAAATGGAACACCACCACCATAGACCAACACTACCAACCAACAGGTCCTAATGACATTCCAGTATGTGGCCTGGCCACAGAATGTACAGTCTTCTCAAGTGTGCATTATGACATACACTGTGAGATCACATACTGGGTCATAAAACTAATCTTAACAAGTGAAGAAATTTCAATTCATACAAAACGTTTTCTGATAAGAGGGTAATAAACTTAAAATCAGTAACAAAACAGTTAAAAGAACAGGACCTCAAGTGTGGAAATTAAATACACCTCGAGGTAACCCATGGGTCAATAAAGACATTTCAAGGGCAAAGAGAAAATAACATGAACTGTGTGAAAACAGAAATATAACATGAAATTTACAGGATTCTTACACAGAAATTAAGGCACTAAATCATAGTAGAAAGAAAACTCCAAAGGAAAATCTAAGCTCCCATCTTAGAAATCTAGAAAGAGAAAAGCAAATAAAACCAAAGCTAAATATAGAAGGAAATACTAAAGAACAGAATGGAAATCAATGAAACTAGACAACAAAATCAGTAAAATCAAAAGCTAGTTCTTTGCAGGGAAAAAAAAGTCAATAAAACTGAAATAACTCTGCCAAGCTAACCAAAGAAAACAAGAGCAAATTACCCAAAAGAGGGCAGATCACTTTATTCCTAAAGACATTAAAAGGATAAGGAAATACAATAAACAGCTCTGAACTCATAAATTTGACAAAATAGCTGAAATAGACAAATTACTTGGTAGTGGTACTCATAAAATACCAAAACTCACTCAAGAACACATAGAGAGCTGCCTCTCCCACCCAGATGACAAACTGTAGCGGCTCAGGCTCAGACCTCAAGGAGGCACCGGCCTCCACTGCCTCAGCCCCTGCAGCACAGCCCTCAGTGCACTGCTGCCAAAAAGAACAAGGCAGAGTGACAGTACGGGTGTTGGGGCTGGAGGCGCAGCAGGGTCCATGGCACGCTCGGCATCGCAGGCTGGAGAGCTGACTGAGCTGAGCAGGGAAGCGGTCACTGGGAGGTGCGGCATCCTCAGAGGGGGCCATGTCTAACGGCGTTTACCCGATGCTCAACACTGCCCATGGAGCAGTGAGGCTGACGGTGTTCAGCACACCTCTAGTGGACTTCCTGATTGCAGCTGGAGGCTTCCACATCTCTATTCCCAGATGTAATGACTGGATACTGCCTGAACCATACTGGCTTTGAGGTCTTGAAAACACATGGAATTCAGCTCATCTCCCTAGCTGCCCATAAATTCATCTCAGATATTGCCCATGATGCTCTGCCGCACCACAAAATGAAGGGAGTACACTTAACCATGGAGGAGTTGACCCCTGCACTCAGTGAGTATGACATCAGTGTAAAGAAGCCACAGTACTGACAGGATTGGTTTGCAGATGGCAGCGTGAGAGGTGAGACAGAGGCCTCCCCCCAAAATCACATATAGTATGAAAATATAATTAACACAACTAATCCTGAAAGAGGAACAGGAAAGAAGGATCTCTAGGAATGAAAGAGTATTGAGAGAACTGTGTGACCAATCCAAATGGAACAACATTCGTATTAGAGGGATACCAGAAGAAGAAGAGAGTGTAAAAGGCAAAGTGTCTTTGAGGAGGTAATTGCTGAAAACTTCCCCTACCTGGGGAAGGAGATAGTACCTCAGGCCGTGGAGGTGCACAGATCTCTGAACACAAGGGACCCAAGGAAGACCACACCAAAACATATACTAATTACAATGGCAATGATCAAGGAAAAGGACAGACTATTAAAAGCAGCCAGAGAGAGTAAACAGATCACACACAAAGGAAAGCCCATCAGGCTATCATTAGCCTTCCCAGCAGAAACATTACAGGCCAGAAGGGAGTGGCATGATATACTTAATTGAATGAAGCAGAAGGGCCTCGAACCAAGAATACTCTACCTGGCAAAGTTATCATTTAAATTTGAAGGAGGGCTTAAACAATTTCCAGATAAGCAAAAGCTGAGAGAATTTACCTCCCACAAACCATCTCTACAGTGTTTTCTGGAGGGACTCCTATAGATGGAAGTGTTCCTAAGGTTAAATAGCTGTCACCAGAGGTAATAAAAATGCACAGAGAAAGAGTACAGAATGCAACACCCAATATATAAAGAATGGAGGAGGAAGAAAAGGAGAGAGAAAAAAAGAACCTTTAGCTTGTGTGTGTAATAGCATACTAAGTGAGGTAAATTAGACTCTTAGATAGTAAGGATGTTACCCGTGAACATTTGGTCGCCACGAATCTAAAGCCTGCAATAGCAATAAGTACATACCTATCCATAATCACCCTAAATGTAAATGGTCTGAATGCACCTATACAAACATGACTCAGAAATGACATGATCATATTGAAAATGGCCAGAATAAAATCCCAAATTTATTACACATGCTAAAACAAACAACACACACATACACATGCCATTGGAGACTGTGACAAATTCTCAAGGAAAAGAAAGGACAGATGCCTATTTTGAGATGCCTCATGTTGTAATTATCACATAAAGACTTTAAATCAGCTATTATAACCATATTAAATGTGGTAGTGCCTAACACTCTTAAAAATTGGAAAGACTAAACTTCTGGCAGAAAAATAAAAACTATAAAAAAAGATCCATGTTGAGAAATTTAGAACTGAAAAATATAATTACAAAAATTACAAAAGACATTGCATGGGCTCAACCACTGAACAGAGATGATAGAAGGGTGTGTAAACTTGAAGATAACAGAGCAGCAGAAATTATCTACACTGAAGAAAAGACAGGAAAAAACATTGGAACAAATGAATAGATCCTTAGAAACTTGTGGGACAGTATCAAATTGTCTAAATTTCACATTATAGGTGTTGTATAAAAGAGAAGAAAATCTTACTTTTTAGATAAAACAATTCTTACTAAGAGCAGAAAAGATCTCAGCTTTGACAAAAACATAAATTTAGAGATTCAAGATGCTCAGCAAGCCCCAAACAGAGCAAATTCAAAGAGGTTAGGCCCGATAAGGCATAAACTCAAAATCAGTAACAAACAGTTAGGCCTGATAAGCCTGAACATGTCGTAATGCTAAAAAGCAAAGATAAACTAAAATTTGAATGATCAGAGAATTCTCATAAAGTACAATGGAGGCCACAGAATGTTCAATAGTATCTTTAAAGTGAGGAAAGAAAAGAACTGCCAACCCAGAAGAGAATCCTTTAACTAAGCAAAAGTTTTGTGGAATGAATGCAAAAATAATAGAGAGGGAGGGAGAGAGAGACAGAGAGAGAGAGAGAGAGAGAGAGAGAGAGAGAGAGAGAGACTTAGATGATGGTAAGCTAAGAGAATCTGACCTCCATTAAGGGAAATGTAAAATATTAAACAAAAGGAAGCTAAAGGCTATATATTACTACCACACAAAATATTCAGAGCTTCAGAGCTAGGAAAATTACAAGGAGCAAAAAGGGACATTACATAATGTTACGATTCCATTCATCAAATTCTAAATGTATACTCACCTGACAAAAGAGCTTCAAATTACACGAAGCAAAAATTGACACAACTGAAAAGAGAAAAGTCTGTAAATGGAACACCACCACCATAGACCAACACTACCAACCAACAGGTCCTAATGACATTCCAGTATGTGGCCTGGCCACAGAATGTACAGTCTTCTCAAGTGTGCATTATGACATACACTGTGAGATCACATACTGGGTCATAAAACTAATCTTAACAAGTGAAGAAATTTCAATTCATACAAAACGTTTTCTGATAAGAGGGTAATAAACTTAAAATCAGTAACAAAACAGTTAAAAGAACAGGACCTCAAGTGTGGAAATTAAATACACCTCGAGGTAACCCATGGGTCAATAAAGACATTTCAAGGGCAAAGAGAAAATAACATGAATTGTGTGAAAACAGAAATATAACATGAAATTTACAGGATTCTTACACAGAAATTAAGGCACTAAATCATAGTAGAAAGAAAACTCCAAAGGAAAATCTAAGCTCCCATCTTAGAAATCTAGAAAGAGAAAAGCAAATAAAACCAAAGCTAAATATAGAAGGAAATACTAAAGAACAGAATGGAAATCAATGAAACTAGACAACAAAATCAGTAAAATCAAAAGCTAGTTCTTTGCAGGGAAAAAAAAGTCAATAAAACTGAAATAACTCTGCCAAGCTAACCAAAGAAAACAAGAGCAAATTACCCAAAAGAGGGCAGATCACTTTATTCCTAAAGACATTAAAAGGATAAGGAAATACAATAAACAGCTCTGAACTCATAAATTTGACAAAATAGCTGAAATAGACAAATTACTTGGTAGTGGTACTCATAAAATACCAAAACTCACTCAAGAACACATAGAGAGCTGCCTCTCCCACCCAGATGACAAACTGTAGCGGCTCAGGCTCAGACCTCAAGGAGGCACCGGCCTCCACTGCCTCAGCCCCTGCAGCACAGCCCTCAGTGCACTGCTGCCAAAAAGAACAAGGCAGAGTGACAGTACGGGTGTTGGGGCTGGAGGCGCAGCAGGGTCCATGGCACGCTCGGCATCGCAGGCTGGAGAGCTGACTGAGCTGAGCAGGGAAGCGGTCACTGGGAGGTGCGGCATCCTCAGAGGGGGCCATGTCTAACGGCGTTTACCCGATGCTCAACACTGCCCATGGAGCAGTGAGGCTGACGGTGTTCAGCACACCTCTAGTGGACTTCCTGATTGCAGCTGGAGGCTTCCACATCTCTATTCCCAGATGTAATGACTGGATACTGCCTGAACCATACTGGCTTTGAGGTCTTGAAAACACATGGAATTCAGCTCATCTCCCTAGCTGCCCATAAATTCATCTCAGATATTGCCCATGATGCTCTGCCGCACCACAAAATGAAGGGAGTACACTTAACCATGGAGGAGTTGACCCCTGCACTCAGTGAGTATGACATCAGTGTAAAGAAGCCACAGTACTGACAGGATTGGTTTGCAGATGGCAGCGTGAGAGGTGAGACAGAGGCCTCCCCCCAAAATCACATATAGTATGAAAATATAATTAACACAACTAATCCTGAAAGAGGAACAGGAAAGAAGGATCTCTAGGAATGAAAGAGTATTGAGAGAACTGTGTGACCAATCCAAATGGAACAACATTCGTATTAGAGGGATACCAGAAGAAGAAGAGAGTGTAAAAGGCAAAGTGTCTTTGAGGAGGTAATTGCTGAAAACTTCCCCTACCTGGGGAAGGAGATAGTACCTCAGGCCGTGGAGGTGCACAGATCTCTGAACACAAGGGACCCAAGGAAGACCACACCAAAACATATACTAATTACAATGGCAATGATCAAGGAAAAGGACAGACTATTAAAAGCAGCCAGAGAGAGTAAACAGATCACACACAAAGGAAAGCCCATCAGGCTATCATTAGCCTTCCCAGCAGAAACATTACAGGCCAGAAGGGAGTGGCATGATATACTTAATTGAATGAAGCAGAAGGGCCTCGAACCAAGAATACTCTACCTGGCAAAGTTATCATTTAAATTTGAAGGAGGGCTTAAACAATTTCCAGATAAGCAAAAGCTGAGAGAATTTACCTCCCACAAACCATCTCTACAGTGTTTTCTGGAGGGACTCCTATAGATGGAAGTGTTCCTAAGGTTAAATAGCTGTCACCAGAGGTAATAAAAATGCACAGAGAAAGAGTACAGAATGCAACACCCAATATATAAAGAATGGAGGAGGAAGAAAAGGAGAGAGAAAAAAAGAACCTTTAGCTTGTGTGTGTAATAGCATACTAAGTGAGGTAAATTAGACTCTTAGATAGTAAGGATGTTACCCGTGAACATTTGGTCGCCACGAATCTAAAGCCTGCAATAGCAATAAGTACATACCTATCCATAATCACCCTAAATGTAAATGGTCTGAATGCACCTATACAAACATGACTCAGAAATGACATGATCATATTGAAAATGGCCAGAATAAAATCCCAAATTTATTACACATGCTAAAACAAACAACACACACATACACATGCCATTGGAGACTGTGACAAATTCTCAAGGAAAAGAAAGGACAGATGCCTATTTTGAGATGCCTCATGTTGTAATTATCACATAAAGACTTTAAATCAGCTATTATAACCATATTAAATGTGGTAGTGCCTAACACTCTTAAAAATTGGAAAGACTAAACTTCTGGCAGAAAAATAAAAACTATAAAAAAAGATCCATGTTGAGAAATTTAGAACTGAAAAATATAATTACAAAAATTACAAAAGACATTGCATGGGCTCAACCACTGAACAGAGATGATAGAAGGGTGTGTAAACTTGAAGATAACAGAGCAGCAGAAATTATCTACACTGAAGAAAAGACAGGAAAAAACATTGGAACAAATGAATAGATCCTTAGAAACTTGTGGGACAGTATCAAATTGTCTAAATTTCACATTATAGGTGTTGTATAAAAGAGAAGAAAATCTTACTTTTTAGATAAAACAATTCTTACTAAGAGCAGAAAAGATCTCAGCTTTGACAAAAACATAAATTTAGAGATTCAAGATGCTCAGCAAGCCCCAAACAGAGCAAATTCAAAGAGGTTAGGCCCGATAAGGCATAAACTCAAAATCAGTAACAAACAGTTAGGCCTGATAAGCCTGAACATGTCGTAATGCTAAAAAGCAAAGATAAACTAAAATTTGAATGATCAGAGAATTCTCATAAAGTACAATGGAGGCCACAGAATGTTCAATAGTATCTTTAAAGTGAGGAAAGAAAAGAACTGCCAACCCAGAAGAGAATCCTTTAACTAAGCAAAAGTTTTGTGGAATGAATGCAAAAATAATAGAGAGGGGAGAGAGAGAGAGAGAGAGAGAGAGAAAGAGAGAGAGAGAGAGAGAGAGAGAGAGAGAGAGACTTAGATGATGGTAAGCTAAGAGAATCTGACCTCCATTAAGGGAAATGTAAAATATTAAACAAAAGGAAGCTAAAGGCTATATATTACTACCACACAAAATATTCAGAGCTTCAGAGCTAGGAAAATTACAAGGAGCAAAAAGGGACATTACATAATGTTACGATTCCATTCATCAAATTCTAAATGTATACTCACCTGACAAAAGAGCTTCAAATTACACGAAGCAAAAATTGACACAACTGAAAAGAGAAAAGTCTGTAAATGGAACACCACCACCATAGACCAACACTACCAACCAACAGGTCCTAATGACATTCCAGTATGTGGCCTGGCCACAGAATGTACAGTCTTCTCAAGTGTGCATTATGACATACACTGTGAGATCACATACTGGGTCATAAAACTAATCTTAACAAGTGAAGAAATTTCAATTCATACAAAACGTTTTCTGATAAGAGGGTAATAAACTTAAAATCAGTAACAAAACAGTTAAAAGAACAGGACCTCAAGTGTGGAAATTAAATACACCTCGAGGTAACCCATGGGTCAATAAAGACATTTCAAGGGCAAAGAGAAAATAACACGAACTGTGTGAAAACAGAAATATAACATGAAATTTACAGGATTCTTACACAGAAATTAAGGCACTAAATCATAGTAGAAAGAAAACTCCAAAGGAAAATCTAAGCTCCCATCTTAGAAATCTAGAAAGAGAAAAGCAAATAAAACCAAAGCTAAATATAGAAGGAAATACTAAAGAACAGAATGGAAATCAATGAAACTAGACAACAAAATCAGTAAAATCAAAAGCTAGTTCTTTGCAGGGAAAAAAAAGTCAATAAAACTGAAATAACTCTGCCAAGCTAACCAAAGAAAACAAGAGCAAATTACCCAAAAGAGGGCAGATCACTTTATTCCTAAAGACATTAAAAGGATAAGGAAATACAATAAACAGCTCTGAACTCATAAATTTGACAAAATAGCTGAAATAGACAAATTACTTGGTAGTGGTACTCATAAAACACCAAAACTCACTCAAGAACACATAGAGAGCTGCCTCTCCCACCCAGATGACAAACTGTAGCGGCTCAGGCTCAGACCTCAAGGAGGCACCGGCCTCCACTGCCTCAGCCCCTGCAGCACAGCCCTCAGTGCACTGCTGCCAAAAAGAACAAGGCAGAGTGACAGTACGGGTGTTGGGGCTGGAGGCGCAGCAGGGTCCATGGCACGCTCGGCATCGCAGGCTGGAGAGCTGACTGAGCTGAGCAGGGAAGCGGTCACTGGGAGGTGCGGCATCCTCAGAGGGGGCCATGTCTAACGGCGTTTACCCGATGCTCAACACTGCCCATGGAGCAGTGAGGCTGACGGTGTTCAGCACACCTCTAGTGGACTTCCTGATTGCAGCTGGAGGCTTCCACATCTCTATTCCCAGATGTAATGACTGGATACTGCCTGAACCATACTGGCTTTGAGGTCTCGAAAACACATGGAATTCAGCTCATCTCCCTAGCTGCCCATAAATTCATCTCAGATATTGCCCATGATGCTCTGCCGCACCACAAAATGAAGGGAGTACACTTAACCATGGAGGAGTTGACCCCTGCACTCAGTGAGTATGACATCAGTGTAAAGAAGCCACAGTACTGACAGGATTGGTTTGCAGATGGCAGCGTGAGAGGTGAGACAGAGGCCTCCCCCCAAAATCACATATAGTATGAAAATATAATTAACACAACTAATCCTGAAAGAGGAACAGGAAAGAAGGATCTCTAGGAATGAAAGAGTATTGAGAGAACTGTGTGACCAATCCAAATGGAACAACATTCGTATTAGAGGGATACCAGAAGAAGAAGAGAGTGTAAAAGGCAAAGTGTCTTTGAGGAGGTAATTGCTGAAAACTTCCCCTACCTGGGGAAGGAGATAGTACCTCAGGCCGTGGAGGTGCACAGATCTCTGAACACAAGGGACCCAAGGAAGACCACACCAAAACATATACTAATTACAATGGCAATGATCAAGGAAAAGGACAGACTATTAAAAGCAGCCAGAGAGAGTAAACAGATCACACACAAAGGAAAGCCCATCAGGCTATCATTAGCCTTCCCAGCAGAAACATTACAGGCCAGAAGGGAGTGGCATGATATACTTAATTGAATGAAGCAGAAGGGCCTCGAACCAAGAATACTCTACCTGGCAAAGTTATCATTTAAATTTGAAGGAGGGCTTAAACAATTTCCAGATAAGCAAAAGCTGAGAGAATTTACCTCCCACAAACCATCTCTACAGTGTTTTCTGGAGGGACTCCTATAGATGGAAGTGTTCCTAAGGTTAAATAGCTGTCACCAGAGGTAATAAAAATGCACAGAGAAAGAGTACAGAATGCAACACCCAATATATAAAGAATGGAGGAGGAAGAAAAGGAGAGAGAAAAAAAGAACCTTTAGCTTGTGTGTGTAATAGCATACTAAGTGAGGTAAATTAGACTCTTAGATAGTAAGGATGTTACCCGTGAACATTTGGTCGCCACGAATCTAAAGCCTGCAATAGCAATAAGTACATACCTATCCATAATCACCCTAAATGTAAATGGTCTGAATGCACCTATACAAACATGACTCAGAAATGACATGATCATATTGAAAATGGCCAGAATAAAATCCCAAATTTATTACACATGCTAAAACAAACAACACACACAAACACATGCCATTGGAGACTGTGACAAATTCTCAAGGAAAAGAAAGGACAGATGCCTATTTTGAGATGCCTCATGTTGTAATTATCACATAAAGACTTTAAATCAGCTATTATAACCATATTAAATGTGGTAGTGCTTAACACTCTTAAAAATTGGAAAGACTAAACTTCTGGCAGAAAAATAAAAACTATAAAAAAAGATCCATGTTGAGAAATTTAGAACTGAAAAATATAATTACAAAAATTACAAAAGACATTGCATGGGCTCAACCACTGAACAGAGATGATAGAAGGGTGTGTAAACTTGAAGATAACACAGCAGCAGAAATTATCTACACTGAAGAAAAGACAGGAAAAAACATTGGAACAAATGAATAGATCCTTAGAAACTTGTGGGACAGTATCAAATTGTCTAAATTTCACATTATAGGTGTTGTATAAAAGAGAAGAAAATCTTACTTTTTAGATAAAACAATTCTTACTAAGAGCAGAAAAGATCTCAGCTTTGACAAAAACATAAATTTAGAGATTCAAGATGCTCAGCAAGCCCCAAACAGAGCAAATTCAAAGAGGTTAGGCCCGATAAGGCATAAACTCAAAATCAGTAACAAACAGTTAGGCCTGATAAGCCTGAACATGTCGTAATGCTAAAAAGCAAAGATAAACTAAAATTTGAATGATCAGAGAATTCTCATAAAGTACAATGGAGGCCACAGAATGTTCAATAGTATCTTTAAAGTGAGGAAAGAAAAGAACTGCCAACCCAGAAGAGAATCCTTTAACTAAGCAAAAGTTTTGTGGAATGAATGCAAAAATAATAGAGAGGGAGGGAGAGAGAGAGAGACAGAGAGAGAGAGAGAGAGAGAGAGAGAGAGAGAGAGAGAGAGAGAGACTTAGATGATGGTAAGCTAAGAGAATCTGACCTCCATTAAGGGAAATGTAAAATATTAAACAAAAGGAAGCTAAAGGCTATATATTACTACCACACAAAATATTCAGAGCTTCAGAGCCAGGAAAATTACAAGGATCAAAAAGGGACATTACATAATGTTACGATTCCATTCATCAAATTCTAAATGTATACTCACCTGACAAAAGAGCTTCAAATTACACGAAGCAAAAATTGACACAACTGAAAAGAGAAAAGTCTGTAAATGGAACACCACCACCATAGACCAACACTACCAACCAACAGGTCCTAATGACATTCCAGTATGTGGCCTGGCCACAGAATGTACAGTCTTCTCAAGTGTGCATTATGACATACACTGTGAGATCACATACTGGGTCATAAAACTAATCTTAACAAGTGAAGAAATTTCAATTCATACAAAACGTTTTCTGATAAGAGGGTAATAAACTTAAAATCAGTAACAAAACAGTTAAAAGAACAGGACCTCAAGTGTGGAAATTAAATACACCTCGAGGTAACCCATGGGTCAATAAAGACATTTCAAGGGCAAAGAGAAAATAACACGAACTGTGTGAAAACAGAAATATAACATGAAATTTACAGGATTCTTACACAGAAATTAAGGCACTAAATCATAGTAGAAAGAAAACTCCAAAGGAAAATCTAAGCTCCCATCTTAGAAATCTAGAAAGAGAAAAGCAAATAAAACCAAAGCTAAATATAGAAGGAAATACTAAAGAACAGAATGGAAATCAATGAAACTAGACAACAAAATCAGTAAAATCAAAAGCTAGTTCTTTGCAGGGAAAAAAAAGTCAATAAAACTGAAATAACTCTGCCAAGCTAACCAAAGAAAACAAGAGCAAATTACCCAAAAGAGGGCAGATCACTTTATTCCTAAAGACATTAAAAGGATAAGGAAGGAAATACAATAAATAGCTCTGAACTCATAAATTTGACAAAATAGCTGAAATAGACAAATTACTTGGTAGTGGTACTCATAAAACACCAAAACTCACTCAAGAACACATAGAGAGCTGCCTCTCCCACCCAGATGACAAACTGTAGCGGCTCAGGCTCAGACCTCAAGGAGGCACCGGCCTCCACTGCCTCAGCCCCTGCAGCACAGCCCTCAGTGCACTGCTGCCAAAAAGAACAAGGCAGAGTGACAGTACGGGTGTTGGGGCTGGAGGCGCAGCAGGGTCCATGGCACGCTCGGCATCGCAGGCTGGAGAGCTGACTGAGCTGAGCAGGGAAGCGGTCACTGGGAGGTGCGGCATCCTCAGAGGGGGCCATGTCTAACGGCGTTTACCCGATGCTCAACACTGCCCATGGAGCAGTGAGGCTGACGGTGTTCAGCACACCTCTAGTGGACTTCCTGATTGCAGCTGGAGGCTTCCACATCTCTATTCCCAGATGTAATGACTGGATACTGCCTGAACCATACTGGCTTTGAGGTCTCGAAAACACATGGAATTCAGCTCATCTCCCTAGCTGCCCATAAATTCATCTCAGATATTGCCCATGATGCTCTGCCGCACCACAAAATGAAGGGAGTACACTTAACCATGGAGGAGTTGACCCCTGCACTCAGTGAGTATGACATCAGTGTAAAGAAGCCACAGTACTGACAGGATTGGTTTGCAGATGGCAGCGTGAGAGGTGAGACAGAGGCCTCCCCCCAAAATCACATATAGTATGAAAATATAATTAACACAACTAATCCTGAAAGAGGAACAGGAAAGAAGGATCTCTAGGAATGAAAGAGTATTGAGAGAACTGTGTGACCAATCCAAATGGAACAACATTCGTATTAGAGGGATACCAGAAGAAGAAGAGAGTGTAAAAGGCAAAGTGTCTTTGAGGAGGTAATTGCTGAAAACTTCCCCTACCTGGGGAAGGAGATAGTACCTCAGGCCGTGGAGGTGCACAGATCTCTGAACACAAGGGACCCAAGGAAGACCACACCAAAACATATACTAATTACAATGGCAATGATCAAGGAAAAGGACAGACTATTAAAAGCAGCCAGAGAGAGTAAACAGATCACACACAAAGGAAAGCCCATCAGGCTATCATTAGCCTTCCCAGCAGAAACATTACAGGCCAGAAGGGAGTGGCATGATATACTTAATTGAATGAAGCAGAAGGGCCTCGAACCAAGAATACTCTACCTGGCAAAGTTATCATTTAAATTTGAAGGAGGGCTTAAACAATTTCCAGATAAGCAAAAGCTGAGAGAATTTACCTCCCACAAACCATCTCTACAGTGTTTTCTGGAGGGACTCCTATAGATGGAAGTGTTCCTAAGGTTAAATAGCTGTCACCAGAGGTAATAAAAATGCACAGAGAAAGAGTACAGAATGCAACACCCAATATATAAAGAATGGAGGAGGAAGAAAAGGAGAGAGAAAAAAAGAACCTTTAGCTTGTGTGTGTAATAGCATACTAAGTGAGGTAAATTAGACTCTTAGATAGTAAGGATGTTACCCGTGAACATTTGGTCGCCACGAATCTAAAGCCTGCAATAGCAATAAGTACATACCTATCCATAATCACCCTAAATGTAAATGGTCTGAATGCACCTATACAAACATGACTCAGAAATGACATGATCATATTGAAAATGGCCAGAATAAAATCCCAAATTTATTACACATGCTAAAACAAACAACACACACAAACACATGCCATTGGAGACTGTGACAAATTCTCAAGGAAAAGAAAGGACAGATGCCTATTTTGAGATGCCTCATGTTGTAATTATCACATAAAGACTTTAAATCAGCTATTATAACCATATTAAATGTGGTAGTGCTTAACACTCTTAAAAATTGGAAAGACTAAACTTCTGGCAGAAAAATAAAAACTATAAAAAAAGATCCATGTTGAGAAATTTAGAACTGAAAAATATAATTACAAAAATTACAAAAGACATTGCATGGGCTCAACCACTGAACAGAGATGATAGAAGGGTGTGTAAACTTGAAGATAACACAGCAGCAGAAATTATCTACACTGAAGAAAAGACAGGAAAAAACATTGGAACAAATGAATAGATCCTTAGAAACTTGTGGGACAGTATCAAATTGTCTAAATTTCACATTATAGGTGTTGTATAAAAGAGAAGAAAATCTTACTTTTTAGATAAAACAATTCTTACTAAGAGCAGAAAAGATCTCAGCTTTGACAAAAACATAAATTTAGAGATTCAAGATGCTCAGCAAGCCCCAAACAGAGCAAATTCAAAGAGGTTAGGCCCGATAAGGCATAAACTCAAAATCAGTAACAAACAGTTAGGCCTGATAAGCCTGAACATGTCGTAATGCTAAAAAGCAAAGATAAACTAAAATTTGAATGATCAGAGAATTCTCATAAAGTACAATGGAGGCCACAGAATGTTCAATAGTATCTTTAAAGTGAGGAAAGAAAAGAACTGCCAACCCAGAAGAGAATCCTTTAACTAAGCAAAAGTTTTGTGGAATGAATGCAAAAATAATAGAGAGGGAGGGAGAGAGAGACAGAGAGAGAGAGAGAGAGAGAGAGAGAGAGAGAGAGAGAGAGAGAGAGACTTAGATGATGGTAAGCTAAGAGAATCTGACCTCCATTAAGGGAAATGTAAAATATTAAACAAAAGGAAGCTAAAGGCTATATATTACTACCACACAAAATATTCAGAGCTTCAGAGCCAGGAAAATTACAAGGATCAAAAAGGGACATTACATAATGTTACGATTCCATTCATCAAATTCTAAATGTATACTCACCTGACAAAAGAGCTTCAAATTACACGAAGCAAAAATTGACACAACTGAAAAGAGAAAAGTCTGTAAATGGAACACCACCACCATAGACCAACACTACCAACCAACAGGTCCTAATGACATTCCAGTATGTGGCCTGGCCACAGAATGTACAGTCTTCTCAAGTGTGCATTATGACATACACTGTGAGATCACATACTGGGTCATAAAACTAATCTTAACAAGTGAAGAAATTTCAATTCATACAAAACGTTTTCTGATAAGAGGGTAATAAACTTAAAATCAGTAACAAAACAGTTAAAAGAACAGGACCTCAAGTGTGGAAATTAAATACACCTCGAGGTAACCCATGGGTCAATAAAGACATTTCAAGGGCAAAGAGAAAATAACACGAACTGTGTGAAAACAGAAATATAACATGAAATTTACAGGATTCTTACACAGAAATTAAGGCACTAAATCATAGTAGAAAGAAAACTCCAAAGGAAAATCTAAGCTCCCATCTTAGAAATCTAGAAAGAGAAAAGCAAATAAAACCAAAGCTAAATATAGAAGGAAATACTAAAGAACAGAATGGAAATCAATGAAACTAGACAACAAAATCAGTAAAATCAAAAGCTAGTTCTTTGCAGGGAAAAAAAAGTCAATAAAACTGAAATAACTCTGCCAAGCTAACCAAAGAAAACAAGAGCAAATTACCCAAAAGAGGGCAGATCACTTTATTCCTAAAGACATTAAAAGGATAAGGAAGGAAATACAATAAATAGCTCTGAACTCATAAATTTGACAAAATAGCTGAAATAGACAAATTACTTGGTAGTGGTACTCATAAAACACCAAAACTCACTCAAGAACACATAGAGAGCTGCCTCTCCCACCCAGATGACAAACTGTAGCGGCTCAGGCTCAGACCTCAAGGAGGCACCGGCCTCCACTGCCTCAGCCCCTGCAGCACAGCCCTCAGTGCACTGCTGCCAAAAAGAACAAGGCAGAGTGACAGTACGGGTGTTGGGGCTGGAGGCGCAGCAGGGTCCATGGCACGCTCGGCATCGCAGGCTGGAGAGCTGACTGAGCTGAGCAGGGAAGCGGTCACTGGGAGGTGCGGCATCCTCAGAGGGGGCCATGTCTAACGGCGTTTACCCGATGCTCAACACTGCCCATGGAGCAGTGAGGCTGACGGTGTTCAGCACACCTCTAGTGGACTTCCTGATTGCAGCTGGAGGCTTCCACATCTCTATTCCCAGATGTAATGACTGGATACTGCCTGAACCATACTGGCTTTGAGGTCTCGAAAACACATGGAATTCAGCTCATCTCCCTAGCTGCCCATAAATTCATCTCAGATATTGCCCATGATGCTCTGCCGCACCACAAAATGAAGGGAGTACACTTAACCATGGAGGAGTTGACCCCTGCACTCAGTGAGTATGACATCAGTGTAAAGAAGCCACAGTACTGACAGGATTGGTTTGCAGATGGCAGCGTGAGAGGTGAGACAGAGGCCTCCCCCCAAAATCACATATAGTATGAAAATATAATTAACACAACTAATCCTGAAAGAGGAACAGGAAAGAAGGATCTCTAGGAATGAAAGAGTATTGAGAGAACTGTGTGACCAATCCAAATGGAACAACATTCGTATTAGAGGGATACCAGAAGAAGAAGAGAGTGTAAAAGGCAAAGTGTCTTTGAGGAGGTAATTGCTGAAAACTTCCCCTACCTGGGGAAGGAGATAGTACCTCAGGCCGTGGAGGTGCACAGATCTCTGAACACAAGGGACCCAAGGAAGACCACACCAAAACATATACTAATTACAATGGCAATGATCAAGGAAAAGGACAGACTATTAAAAGCAGCCAGAGAGAGTAAACAGATCACACACAAAGGAAAGCCCATCAGGCTATCATTAGCCTTCCCAGCAGAAACATTACAGGCCAGAAGGGAGTGGCATGATATACTTAATTGAATGAAGCAGAAGGGCCTCGAACCAAGAATACTCTACCTGGCAAAGTTATCATTTAAATTTGAAGGAGGGCTTAAACAATTTCCAGATAAGCAAAAGCTGAGAGAATTTACCTCCCACAAACCATCTCTACAGTGTTTTCTGGAGGGACTCCTATAGATGGAAGTGTTCCTAAGGTTAAATAGCTGTCACCAGAGGTAATAAAAATGCACAGAGAAAGAGTACAGAATGCAACACCCAATATATAAAGAATGGAGGAGGAAGAAAAGGAGAGAGAAAAAAAGAACCTTTAGCTTGTGTGTGTAATAGCATACTAAGTGAGGTAAATTAGACTCTTAGATAGTAAGGATGTTACCCGTGAACATTTGGTCGCCACGAATCTAAAGCCTGCAATAGCAATAAGTACATACCTATCCATAATCACCCTAAATGTAAATGGTCTGAATGCACCTATACAAACATGACTCAGAAATGACATGATCATATTGAAAATGGCCAGAATAAAATCCCAAATTTATTACACATGCTAAAACAAACAACACACACAAACACATGCCATTGGAGACTGTGACAAATTCTCAAGGAAAAGAAAGGACAGATGCCTATTTTGAGATGCCTCATGTTGTAATTATCACATAAAGACTTTAAATCAGCTATTATAACCATATTAAATGTGGTAGTGCTTAACACTCTTAAAAATTGGAAAGACTAAACTTCTGGCAGAAAAATAAAAACTATAAAAAAAGATCCATGTTGAGAAATTTAGAACTGAAAAATATAATTACAAAAATTACAAAAGACATTGCATGGGCTCAACCACTGAACAGAGATGATAGAAGGGTGTGTAAACTTGAAGATAACACAGCAGCAGAAATTATCTACACTGAAGAAAAGACAGGAAAAAACATTGGAACAAATGAATAGATCCTTAGAAACTTGTGGGACAGTATCAAATTGTCTAAATTTCACATTATAGGTGTTGTATAAAAGAGAAGAAAATCTTACTTTTTAGATAAAACAATTCTTACTAAGAGCAGAAAAGATCTCAGCTTTGACAAAAACATAAATTTAGAGATTCAAGATGCTCAGCAAGCCCCAAACAGAGCAAATTCAAAGAGGTTAGGCCCGATAAGGCATAAACTCAAAATCAGTAACAAACAGTTAGGCCTGATAAGCCTGAACATGTCGTAATGCTAAAAAGCAAAGATAAACTAAAATTTGAATGATCAGAGAATTCTCATAAAGTACAATGGAGGCCACAGAATGTTCAATAGTATCTTTAAAGTGAGGAAAGAAAAGAACTGCCAACCCAGAAGAGAATCCTTTAACTAAGCAAAAGTTTTGTGGAATGAATGCAAAAATAATAGAGAGGGAGGGAGAGAGAGACAGAGAGAGAGAGAGAGAGAGAGAGAGAGAGAGAGAGAGAGAGAGAGAGAGACTTAGATGATGGTAAGCTAAGAGAATCTGACCTCCATTAAGGGAAATGTAAAATATTAAACAAAAGGAAGCTAAAGGCTATATATTACTACCACACAAAATATTCAGAGCTTCAGAGCTAGGAAAATTACAAGGAGCAAAAAGGGACATTACATAATGTTACGATTCCATTCATCAAATTCTAAATGTATACTCACCTGACAAAAGAGCTTCAAATTACACGAAGCAAAAATTGACACAACTGAAAAGAGAAAAGTCTGTAAATGGAACACCACCACCATAGACCAACACTACCAACCAACAGGTCCTAATGACATTCCAGTATGTGGCCTGGCCACAGAATGTACAGTCTTCTCAAGTGTGCATTATGACATACACTGTGAGATCACATACTGGGTCATAAAACTAATCTTAACAAGTGAAGAAATTTCAATTCATACAAAACGTTTTCTGATAAGAGGGTAATAAACTTAAAATCAGTAACAAAACAGTTAAAAGAACAGGACCTCAAGTGTGGAAATTAAATACACCTCGAGGTAACCCATGGGTCAATAAAGACATTTCAAGGGCAAAGAGAAAATAACACGAACTGTGTGAAAACAGAAATATAACATGAAATTTACAGGATTCTTACACAGAAATTAAGGCACTAAATCATAGTAGAAAGAAAACTCCAAAGGAAAATCTAAGCTCCCATCTTAGAAATCTAGAAAGAGAAAAGCAAATAAAACCAAAGCTAAATATAGAAGGAAATACTAAAGAACAGAATGGAAATCAATGAAACTAGACAACAAAATCAGTAAAATCAAAAGCTAGTTCTTTGCAGGGAAAAAAAAGTCAATAAAACTGAAATAACTCTGCCAAGCTAACCAAAGAAAACAAGAGCAAATTACCCAAAAGAGGGCAGATCACTTTATTCCTAAAGACATTAAAAGGATAAGGAAGGAAATACAATAAATAGCTCTGAACTCATAAATTTGACAAAATAGCTGAAATAGACAAATTACTTGGTAGTGGTACTCATAAAACACCAAAACTCACTCAAGAACACATAGAGAGCTGCCTCTCCCACCCAGATGACAAACTGTAGCGGCTCAGGCTCAGACCTCAAGGAGGCACCGGCCTCCACTGCCTCAGCCCCTGCAGCACAGCCCTCAGTGCACTGCTGCCAAAAAGAACAAGGCAGAGTGACAGTACGGGTGTTGGGGCTGGAGGCGCAGCAGGGTCCATGGCACGCTCGGCATCGCAGGCTGGAGAGCTGACTGAGCTGAGCAGGGAAGCGGTCACTGGGAGGTGCGGCATCCTCAGAGGGGGCCATGTCTAACGGCGTTTACCCGATGCTCAACACTGCCCATGGAGCAGTGAGGCTGACGGTGTTCAGCACACCTCTAGTGGACTTCCTGATTGCAGCTGGAGGCTTCCACATCTCTATTCCCAGATGTAATGACTGGATACTGCCTGAACCATACTGGCTTTGAGGTCTCGAAAACACATGGAATTCAGCTCATCTCCCTAGCTGCCCATAAATTCATCTCAGATATTGCCCATGATGCTCTGCCGCACCACAAAATGAAGGGAGTACACTTAACCATGGAGGAGTTGACCCCTGCACTCAGTGAGTATGACATCAGTGTAAAGAAGCCACAGTACTGACAGGATTGGTTTGCAGATGGCAGCGTGAGAGGTGAGACAGAGGCCTCCCCCCAAAATCACATATAGTATGAAAATATAATTAACACAACTAATCCTGAAAGAGGAACAGGAAAGAAGGATCTCTAGGAATGAAAGAGTATTGAGAGAACTGTGTGACCAATCCAAATGGAACAACATTCGTATTAGAGGGATACCAGAAGAAGAAGAGAGTGTAAAAGGCAAAGTGTCTTTGAGGAGGTAATTGCTGAAAACTTCCCCTACCTGGGGAAGGAGATAGTACCTCAGGCCGTGGAGGTGCACAGATCTCTGAACACAAGGGACCCAAGGAAGACCACACCAAAACATATACTAATTACAATGGCAATGATCAAGGAAAAGGACAGACTATTAAAAGCAGCCAGAGAGAGTAAACAGATCACACACAAAGGAAAGCCCATCAGGCTATCATTAGCCTTCCCAGCAGAAACATTACAGGCCAGAAGGGAGTGGCATGATATACTTAATTGAATGAAGCAGAAGGGCCTCGAACCAAGAATACTCTACCTGGCAAAGTTATCATTTAAATTTGAAGGAGGGCTTAAACAATTTCCAGATAAGCAAAAGCTGAGAGAATTTACCTCCCACAAACCATCTCTACAGTGTTTTCTGGAGGGACTCCTATAGATGGAAGTGTTCCTAAGGTTAAATAGCTGTCACCAGAGGTAATAAAAATGCACAGAGAAAGAGTACAGAATGCAACACCCAATATATAAAGAATGGAGGAGGAAGAAAAGGAGAGAGAAAAAAAGAACCTTTAGCTTGTGTGTGTAATAGCATACTAAGTGAGGTAAATTAGACTCTTAGATAGTAAGGATGTTACCCGTGAACATTTGGTCGCCACGAATCTAAAGCCTGCAATAGCAATAAGTACATACCTATCCATAATCACCCTAAATGTAAATGGTCTGAATGCACCTATACAAACATGACTCAGAAATGACATGATCATATTGAAAATGGCCAGAATAAAATCCCAAATTTATTACACATGCTAAAACAAACAACACACACAAACACATGCCATTGGAGACTGTGACAAATTCTCAAGGAAAAGAAAGGACAGATGCCTATTTTGAGATGCCTCATGTTGTAATTATCACATAAAGACTTTAAATCAGCTATTATAACCATATTAAATGTGGTAGTGCTTAACACTCTTAAAAATTGGAAAGACTAAACTTCTGGCAGAAAAATAAAAACTATAAAAAAAGATCCATGTTGAGAAATTTAGAACTGAAAAATATAATTACAAAAATTACAAAAGACATTGCATGGGCTCAACCACTGAACAGAGATGATAGAAGGGTGTGTAAACTTGAAGATAACACAGCAGCAGAAATTATCTACACTGAAGAAAAGACAGGAAAAAACATTGGAACAAATGAATAGATCCTTAGAAACTTGTGGGACAGTATCAAATTGTCTAAATTTCACATTATAGGTGTTGTATAAAAGAGAAGAAAATCTTACTTTTTAGATAAAACAATTCTTACTAAGAGCAGAAAAGATCTCAGCTTTGACAAAAACATAAATTTAGAGATTCAAGATGCTCAGCAAGCCCCAAACAGAGCAAATTCAAAGAGGTTAGGCCCGATAAGGCATAAACTCAAAATCAGTAACAAACAGTTAGGCCTGATAAGCCTGAACATGTCGTAATGCTAAAAAGCAAAGATAAACTAAAATTTGAATGATCAGAGAATTCTCATAAAGTACAATGGAGGCCACAGAATGTTCAATAGTATCTTTAAAGTGAGGAAAGAAAAGAACTGCCAACCCAGAAGAGAATCCTTTAACTAAGCAAAAGTTTTGTGGAATGAATGCAAAAATAATAGAGAGGGAGGGAGAGAGAGACAGAGAGAGAGAGAGAGAGAGAGAGAGAGAGAGAGAGAGAGAGAGAGAGAGACTTAGATGATGGTAAGCTAAGAGAATCTGACCTCCATTAAGGGAAATGTAAAATATTAAACAAAAGGAAGCTAAAGGCTATATATTACTACCACACAAAATATTCAGAGCTTCAGAGCTAGGAAAATTACAAGGAGCAAAAAGGGACATTACATAATGTTACGATTCCATTCATCAAATTCTAAATGTATACTCACCTGACAAAAGAGCTTCAAATTACACGAAGCAAAAATTGACACAACTGAAAAGAGAAAAGTCTGTAAATGGAACACCACCACCATAGACCAACACTACCAACCAACAGGTCCTAATGACATTCCAGTATGTGGCCTGGCCACAGAATGTACAGTCTTCTCAAGTGTGCATTATGACATACACTGTGAGATCACATACTGGGTCATAAAACTAATCTTAACAAGTGAAGAAATTTCAATTCATACAAAACGTTTTCTGATAAGAGGGTAATAAACTTAAAATCAGTAACAAAACAGTTAAAAGAACAGGACCTCAAGTGTGGAAATTAAATACACCTCGAGGTAACCCATGGGTCAATAAAGACATTTCAAGGGCAAAGAGAAAATAACACGAACTGTGTGAAAACAGAAATATAACATGAAATTTACAGGATTCTTACACAGAAATTAAGGCACTAAATCATAGTAGAAAGAAAACTCCAAAGGAAAATCTAAGCTCCCATCTTAGAAATCTAGAAAGAGAAAAGCAAATAAAACCAAAGCTAAATATAGAAGGAAATACTAAAGAACAGAATGGAAATCAATGAAACTAGACAACAAAATCAGTAAAATCAAAAGCTAGTTCTTTGCAGGGAAAAAAAAGTCAATAAAACTGAAATAACTCTGCCAAGCTAACCAAAGAAAACAAGAGCAAATTACCCAAAAGAGGGCAGATCACTTTATTCCTAAAGACATTAAAAGGATAAGGAAGGAAATACAATAAATAGCTCTGAACTCATAAATTTGACAAAATAGCTGAAATAGACAAATTACTTGGTAGTGGTACTCATAAAACACCAAAACTCACTCAAGAACACATAGAGAGCTGCCTCTCCCACCCAGATGACAAACTGTAGCGGCTCAGGCTCAGACCTCAAGGAGGCACCGGCCTCCACTGCCTCAGCCCCTGCAGCACAGCCCTCAGTGCACTGCTGCCAAAAAGAACAAGGCAGAGTGACAGTACGGGTGTTGGGGCTGGAGGCGCAGCAGGGTCCATGGCACGCTCGGCATCGCAGGCTGGAGAGCTGACTGAGCTGAGCAGGGAAGCGGTCACTGGGAGGTGCGGCATCCTCAGAGGGGGCCATGTCTAACGGCGTTTACCCGATGCTCAACACTGCCCATGGAGCAGTGAGGCTGACGGTGTTCAGCACACCTCTAGTGGACTTCCTGATTGCAGCTGGAGGCTTCCACATCTCTATTCCCAGATGTAATGACTGGATACTGCCTGAACCATACTGGCTTTGAGGTCTCGAAAACACATGGAATTCAGCTCATCTCCCTAGCTGCCCATAAATTCATCTCAGATATTGCCCATGATGCTCTGCCGCACCACAAAATGAAGGGAGTACACTTAACCATGGAGGAGTTGACCCCTGCACTCAGTGAGTATGACATCAGTGTAAAGAAGCCACAGTACTGACAGGATTGGTTTGCAGATGGCAGCGTGAGAGGTGAGACAGAGGCCTCCCCCCAAAATCACATATAGTATGAAAATATAATTAACACAACTAATCCTGAAAGAGGAACAGGAAAGAAGGATCTCTAGGAATGAAAGAGTATTGAGAGAACTGTGTGACCAATCCAAATGGAACAACATTCGTATTAGAGGGATACCAGAAGAAGAAGAGAGTGTAAAAGGCAAAGTGTCTTTGAGGAGGTAATTGCTGAAAACTTCCCCTACCTGGGGAAGGAGATAGTACCTCAGGCCGTGGAGGTGCACAGATCTCTGAACACAAGGGACCCAAGGAAGACCACACCAAAACATATACTAATTACAATGGCAATGATCAAGGAAAAGGACAGACTATTAAAAGCAGCCAGAGAGAGTAAACAGATCACACACAAAGGAAAGCCCATCAGGCTATCATTAGCCTTCCCAGCAGAAACATTACAGGCCAGAAGGGAGTGGCATGATATACTTAATTGAATGAAGCAGAAGGGCCTCGAACCAAGAATACTCTACCTGGCAAAGTTATCATTTAAATTTGAAGGAGGGCTTAAACAATTTCCAGATAAGCAAAAGCTGAGAGAATTTACCTCCCACAAACCATCTCTACAGTGTTTTCTGGAGGGACTCCTATAGATGGAAGTGTTCCTAAGGTTAAATAGCTGTCACCAGAGGTAATAAAAATGCACAGAGAAAGAGTACAGAATGCAACACCCAATATATAAAGAATGGAGGAGGAAGAAAAGGAGAGAGAAAAAAAGAACCTTTAGCTTGTGTGTGTAATAGCATACTAAGTGAGGTAAATTAGACTCTTAGATAGTAAGGATGTTACCCGTGAACATTTGGTCGCCACGAATCTAAAGCCTGCAATAGCAATAAGTACATACCTATCCATAATCACCCTAAATGTAAATGGTCTGAATGCACCTATACAAACATGACTCAGAAATGACATGATCATATTGAAAATGGCCAGAATAAAATCCCAAATTTATTACACATGCTAAAACAAACAACACACACAAACACATGCCATTGGAGACTGTGACAAATTCTCAAGGAAAAGAAAGGACAGATGCCTATTTTGAGATGCCTCATGTTGTAATTATCACATAAAGACTTTAAATCAGCTATTATAACCATATTAAATGTGGTAGTGCTTAACACTCTTAAAAATTGGAAAGACTAAACTTCTGGCAGAAAAATAAAAACTATAAAAAAAGATCCATGTTGAGAAATTTAGAACTGAAAAATATAATTACAAAAATTACAAAAGACATTGCATGGGCTCAACCACTGAACAGAGATGATAGAAGGGTGTGTAAACTTGAAGATAACACAGCAGCAGAAATTATCTACACTGAAGAAAAGACAGGAAAAAACATTGGAACAAATGAATAGATCCTTAGAAACTTGTGGGACAGTATCAAATTGTCTAAATTTCACATTATAGGTGTTGTATAAAAGAGAAGAAAATCTTACTTTTTAGATAAAACAATTCTTACTAAGAGCAGAAAAGATCTCAGCTTTGACAAAAACATAAATTTAGAGATTCAAGATGCTCAGCAAGCCCCAAACAGAGCAAATTCAAAGAGGTTAGGCCCGATAAGGCATAAACTCAAAATCAGTAACAAACAGTTAGGCCTGATAAGCCTGAACATGTCGTAATGCTAAAAAGCAAAGATAAACTAAAATTTGAATGATCAGAGAATTCTCATAAAGTACAATGGAGGCCACAGAATGTTCAATAGTATCTTTAAAGTGAGGAAAGAAAAGAACTGCCAACCCAGAAGAGAATCCTTTAACTAAGCAAAAGTTTTGTGGAATGAATGCAAAAATAATAGAGAGGGAGGGAGAGAGAGACAGACAGAGAGAAACAGAGAGAGAGAGAGAGAGAGAGAGAGAGAGAGAGACTTAGATGATGGTAAGCTAAGAGAATCTGACCTCCATTAAGGGAAATGTAAAATATTAAACAAAAGGAAGCTAAAGGCTATATATTACTACCACACAAAATATTCAGAGCTTCAGAGCTAGGAAAATTACAAGGAGCAAAAAGGGACATTACATAATGTTACGATTCCATTCATCAAATTCTAAATGTATACTCACCTGACAAAAGAGCTTCAAATTACACGAAGCAAAAATTGACACAACTGAAAAGAGAAAAGTCTGTAAATGGAACACCACCACCATAGACCAACACTACCAACCAACAGGTCCTAATGACATTCCAGTATGTGGCCTGGCCACAGAATGTACAGTCTTCTCAAGTGTGCATTATGACATACACTGTGAGATCACATACTGGGTCATAAAACTAATCTTAACAAGTGAAGAAATTTCAATTCATACAAAACGTTTTCTGATAAGAGGGTAATAAACTTAAAATCAGTAACAAAACAGTTAAAAGAACAGGACCTCAAGTGTGGAAATTAAATACACCTCGAGGTAACCCATGGGTCAATAAAGACATTTCAAGGGCAAAGAGAAAATAACACGAACTGTGTGAAAACAGAAATATAACATGAAATTTACAGGATTCTTACACAGAAATTAAGGCACTAAATCATAGTAGAAAGAAAACTCCAAAGGAAAATCTAAGCTCCCATCTTAGAAATCTAGAAAGAGAAAAGCAAATAAAACCAAAGCTAAATATAGAAGGAAATACTAAAGAACAGAATGGAAATCAATGAAACTAGACAACAAAATCAGTAAAATCAAAAGCTAGTTCTTTGCAGGGAAAAAAAAGTCAATAAAACTGAAATAACTCTGCCAAGCTAACCAAAGAAAACAAGAGCAAATTACCCAAAAGAGGGCAGATCACTTTATTCCTAAAGACATTAAAAGGATAAGGAAGGAAATACAATAAATAGCTCTGAACTCATAAATTTGACAAAATAGCTGAAATAGACAAATTACTTGGTAGTGGTACTCATAAAACACCAAAACTCACTCAAGAACACATAGAGAGCTGCCTCTCCCACCCAGATGACAAACTGTAGCGGCTCAGGCTCAGACCTCAAGGAGGCACCGGCCTCCACTGCCTCAGCCCCTGCAGCACAGCCCTCAGTGCACTGCTGCCAAAAAGAACAAGGCAGAGTGACAGTACGGGTGTTGGGGCTGGAGGCGCAGCAGGGTCCATGGCACGCTCGGCATCGCAGGCTGGAGAGCTGACTGAGCTGAGCAGGGAAGCGGTCACTGGGAGGTGCGGCATCCTCAGAGGGGGCCATGTCTAACGGCGTTTACCCGATGCTCAACACTGCCCATGGAGCAGTGAGGCTGACGGTGTTCAGCACACCTCTAGTGGACTTCCTGATTGCAGCTGGAGGCTTCCACATCTCTATTCCCAGATGTAATGACTGGATACTGCCTGAACCATACTGGCTTTGAGGTCTCGAAAACACATGGAATTCAGCTCATCTCCCTAGCTGCCCATAAATTCATCTCAGATATTGCCCATGATGCTCTGCCGCACCACAAAATGAAGGGAGTACACTTAACCATGGAGGAGTTGACCCCTGCACTCAGTGAGTATGACATCAGTGTAAAGAAGCCACAGTACTGACAGGATTGGTTTGCAGATGGCAGCGTGAGAGGTGAGACAGAGGCCTCCCCCCAAAATCACATATAGTATGAAAATATAATTAACACAACTAATCCTGAAAGAGGAACAGGAAAGAAGGATCTCTAGGAATGAAAGAGTATTGAGAGAACTGTGTGACCAATCCAAATGGAACAACATTCGTATTAGAGGGATACCAGAAGAAGAAGAGAGTGTAAAAGGCAAAGTGTCTTTGAGGAGGTAATTGCTGAAAACTTCCCCTACCTGGGGAAGGAGATAGTACCTCAGGCCGTGGAGGTGCACAGATCTCTGAACACAAGGGACCCAAGGAAGACCACACCAAAACATATACTAATTACAATGGCAATGATCAAGGAAAAGGACAGACTATTAAAAGCAGCCAGAGAGAGTAAACAGATCACACACAAAGGAAAGCCCATCAGGCTATCATTAGCCTTCCCAGCAGAAACATTACAGGCCAGAAGGGAGTGGCATGATATACTTAATTGAATGAAGCAGAAGGGCCTCGAACCAAGAATACTCTACCTGGCAAAGTTATCATTTAAATTTGAAGGAGGGCTTAAACAATTTCCAGATAAGCAAAAGCTGAGAGAATTTACCTCCCACAAACCATCTCTACAGTGTTTTCTGGAGGGACTCCTATAGATGGAAGTGTTCCTAAGGTTAAATAGCTGTCACCAGAGGTAATAAAAATGCACAGAGAAAGAGTACAGAATGCAACACCCAATATATAAAGAATGGAGGAGGAAGAAAAGGAGAGAGAAAAAAAGAACCTTTAGCTTGTGTGTGTAATAGCATACTAAGTGAGGTAAATTAGACTCTTAGATAGTAAGGATGTTACCCGTGAACATTTGGTCGCCACGAATCTAAAGCCTGCAATAGCAATAAGTACATACCTATCCATAATCACCCTAAATGTAAATGGTCTGAATGCACCTATACAAACATGACTCAGAAATGACATGATCATATTGAAAATGGCCAGAATAAAATCCCAAATTTATTACACATGCTAAAACAAACAACACACACAAACACATGCCATTGGAGACTGTGACAAATTCTCAAGGAAAAGAAAGGACAGATGCCTATTTTGAGATGCCTCATGTTGTAATTATCACATAAAGACTTTAAATCAGCTATTATAACCATATTAAATGTGGTAGTGCTTAACACTCTTAAAAATTGGAAAGACTAAACTTCTGGCAGAAAAATAAAAACTATAAAAAAAGATCCATGTTGAGAAATTTAGAACTGAAAAATATAATTACAAAAATTACAAAAGACATTGCATGGGCTCAACCACTGAACAGAGATGATAGAAGGGTGTGTAAACTTGAAGATAACACAGCAGCAGAAATTATCTACACTGAAGAAAAGACAGGAAAAAACATTGGAACAAATGAATAGATCCTTAGAAACTTGTGGGACAGTATCAAATTGTCTAAATTTCACATTATAGGTGTTGTATAAAAGAGAAGAAAATCTTACTTTTTAGATAAAACAATTCTTACTAAGAGCAGAAAAGATCTCAGCTTTGACAAAAACATAAATTTAGAGATTCAAGATGCTCAGCAAGCCCCAAACAGAGCAAATTCAAAGAGGTTAGGCCCGATAAGGCATAAACTCAAAATCAGTAACAAACAGTTAGGCCTGATAAGCCTGAACATGTCGTAATGCTAAAAAGCAAAGATAAACTAAAATTTGAATGATCAGAGAATTCTCATAAAGTACAATGGAGGCCACAGAATGTTCAATAGTATCTTTAAAGTGAGGAAAGAAAAGAACTGCCAACCCAGAAGAGAATCCTTTAACTAAGCAAAAGTTTTGTGGAATGAATGCAAAAATAATAGAGAGGGAGGGAGAGAGAGACAGAGAGAGACAGAGAGAGAGAGAGAGAGAGAGAGAGAGAGAGAGAGAGAGAGACTTAGATGATGGTAAGCTAAGAGAATCTGACCTCCATTAAGGGAAATGTAAAATATTAAACAAAAGGAAGCTAAAGGCTATATATTACTACCACACAAAATATTCAGAGCTTCAGAGCTAGGAAAATTACAAGGAGCAAAAAGGGACATTACATAATGTTACGATTCCATTCATCAAATTCTAAATGTATACTCACCTGACAAAAGAGCTTCAAATTACACGAAGCAAAAATTGACACAACTGAAAAGAGAAAAGTCTGTAAATGGAACACCACCACCATAGACCAACACTACCAACCAACAGGTCCTAATGACATTCCAGTATGTGGCCTGGCCACAGAATGTACAGTCTTCTCAAGTGTGCATTATGACATACACTGTGAGATCACATACTGGGTCATAAAACTAATCTTAACAAGTGAAGAAATTTCAATTCATACAAAACGTTTTCTGATAAGAGGGTAATAAACTTAAAATCAGTAACAAAACAGTTAAAAGAACAGGACCTCAAGTGTGGAAATTAAATACACCTCGAGGTAACCCATGGGTCAATAAAGACATTTCAAGGGCAAAGAGAAAATAACACGAACTGTGTGAAAACAGAAATATAACATGAAATTTACAGGATTCTTACACAGAAATTAAGGCACTAAATCATAGTAGAAAGAAAACTCCAAAGGAAAATCTAAGCTCCCATCTTAGAAATCTAGAAAGAGAAAAGCAAATAAAACCAAAGCTAAATATAGAAGGAAATACTAAAGAACAGAATGGAAATCAATGAAACTAGACAACAAAATCAGTAAAATCAAAAGCTAGTTCTTTGCAGGGAAAAAAAAGTCAATAAAACTGAAATAACTCTGCCAAGCTAACCAAAGAAAACAAGAGCAAATTACCCAAAAGAGGGCAGATCACTTTATTCCTAAAGACATTAAAAGGATAAGGAAGGAAATACAATAAATAGCTCTGAACTCATAAATTTGACAAAATAGCTGAAATAGACAAATTACTTGGTAGTGGTACTCATAAAACACCAAAACTCACTCAAGAACACATAGAGAGCTGCCTCTCCCACCCAGATGACAAACTGTAGCGGCTCAGGCTCAGACCTCAAGGAGGCACCGGCCTCCACTGCCTCAGCCCCTGCAGCACAGCCCTCAGTGCACTGCTGCCAAAAAGAACAAGGCAGAGTGACAGTACGGGTGTTGGGGCTGGAGGCGCAGCAGGGTCCATGGCACGCTCGGCATCGCAGGCTGGAGAGCTGACTGAGCTGAGCAGGGAAGCGGTCACTGGGAGGTGCGGCATCCTCAGAGGGGGCCATGTCTAACGGCGTTTACCCGATGCTCAACACTGCCCATGGAGCAGTGAGGCTGACGGTGTTCAGCACACCTCTAGTGGACTTCCTGATTGCAGCTGGAGGCTTCCACATCTCTATTCCCAGATGTAATGACTGGATACTGCCTGAACCATACTGGCTTTGAGGTCTCGAAAACACATGGAATTCAGCTCATCTCCCTAGCTGCCCATAAATTCATCTCAGATATTGCCCATGATGCTCTGCCGCACCACAAAATGAAGGGAGTACACTTAACCATGGAGGAGTTGACCCCTGAACTCAGTGAGTATGACATCAGTGTAAAGAAGCCACGGTACTGACAGGATTGGTTTGCAGATGGCAGCGTGAGAGGTGAGACAGAGGCCTCCCCCCAAAATCACATATAGTATGAAAATATAATTAACACAACTAATCCTGAAAGAGGAACAGGAAAGAAGGATCTCTAGGAATGAAAGAGTATTGAGAGAACTGTGTGACCAATCCAAATGGAACAACATTCGTATTAGAGGGATACCAGAAGAAGAAGAGAGTGTAAAAGGCAAAGTGTCTTTGAGGAGGTAATTGCTGAAAACTTCCCCTACCTGGGGAAGGAGATAGTACCTCAGGCCGTGGAGGTGCACAGATCTCTGAACACAAGGGACCCAAGGAAGACCACACCAAAACATATACTAATTACAATGGCAATGATCAAGGAAAAGGACAGACTATTAAAAGCAGCCAGAGAGAGTAAACAGATCACACACAAAGGAAAGCCCATCAGGCTATCATTAGCCTTCCCAGCAGAAACATTACAGGCCAGAAGGGAGTGGCATGATATACTTAATTGAATGAAGCAGAAGGGCCTCGAACCAAGAATACTCTACCTGGCAAAGTTATCATTTAAATTTGAAGGAGGGCTTAAACAATTTCCAGATAAGCAAAAGCTGAGAGAATTTACCTCCCACAAACCATCTCTACAGTGTTTTCTGGAGGGACTCCTATAGATGGAAGTGTTCCTAAGGTTAAATAGCTGTCACCAGAGGTAATAAAAATGCACAGAGAAAGAGTACAGAATGCAACACCCAATATATAAAGAATGGAGGAGGAAGAAAAGGAGAGAGAAAAAAAGAACCTTTAGCTTGTGTGTGTAATAGCATACTAAGTGAGGTAAATTAGACTCTTAGATAGTAAGGATGTTACCCGTGAACATTTGGTCGCCACGAATCTAAAGCCTGCAATAGCAATAAGTACATACCTATCCATAATCACCCTAAATGTAAATGGTCTGAATGCACCTATACAAACAAGACTCAGAAATGACATGATCATATTGAAAATGGCCAGAATAAAATCCCAAATTTATTACACATGCTAAAACAAACAACACACACATACACATGCCATTGGAGACTGTGACAAATTCTCAAGGAAAAGAAAGGACAGATGCCTATTTTGAGATGCCTCATGTTGTAATTATCACATAAAGACTTTAAATCAGCTATTATAACCATATTAAATGTGGTAGTGCTTAACACTCTTAAAAATTGGAAAGACTAAACTTCTGGCAGAAAAATAAAAACTATAAAAAAAGATCCATGTTGAGAAATTTAGAACTGAAAAATATAATTACAAAAATTACAAAAGACATTGCATGGGCTCAACCACTGAACAGAGATGATAGAAGGGTGTGTAAACTTGAAGATAACACAGCAGCAGAAATTATCTACACTGAAGAAAAGACAGGAAAAAACATTGGAACAAATGAATAGATCCTTAGAAACTTGTGGGACAGTATCAAATTGTCTAAATTTCACATTATAGGTGTTGTATAAAAGAGAAGAAAATCTTACTTTTTAGATAAAACAATTCTTACTAAGAGCAGAAAAGATCTCAGCTTTGACAAAAACATAAATTTAGAGATTCAAGATGCTCAGCAAGCCCCAAACAGAGCAAATTCAAAGAGGTTAGGCCCGATAAGGCATAAACTCAAAATCAGTAACAAACAGTTAGGCCTGATAAGCCTGAACATGTCGTAATGCTAAAAAGCAAAGATAAACTAAAATTTGAATGATCAGAGAATTCTCATAAAGTACAATGGAGGCCACAGAATGTTCAATAGTATCTTTAAAGTGAGGAAAGAAAAGAACTGCCAACCCAGAAGAGAATCCTTTAACTAAGCAAAAGTTTTGTGGAATGAATGCAAAAATAATAGAGAGGGAGGGAGAGAGAGACAGACAGAGAGAGACAGAGAGAGAGAGAGAGAGAGAGAGAGACTTAGATGATGGTAAGCTAAGAGAATCTGACCTCCATTAAGGGAAATGTAAAATATTAAACAAAAGGAAGCTAAAGGCTATATATTACTACCACACAAAATATTCAGAGCTTCAGAGCTAGGAAAATTACAAGGAGCAAAAAGGGACATTACATAATGTTACGATTCCATTCATCAAATTCTAAATGTATACTCACCTGACAAAAGAGCTTCAAATTACACGAAGCAAAAATTGACACAACTGAAAAGAGAAAAGTCTGTAAATGGAACACCACCACCATAGACCAACACTACCAACCAACAGGTCCTAATGACATTCCAGTATGTGGCCTGGCCACAGAATGTACAGTCTTCTCAAGTGTGCATTATGACATACACTGTGAGATCACATACTGGGTCATAAAACTAATCTTAACAAGTGAAGAAATTTCAATTCATACAAAACGTTTTCTGATAAGAGGGTAATAAACTTAAAATCAGTAACAAAACAGTTAAAAGAACAGGACCTCAAGTGTGGAAATTAAATACACCTCGAGGTAACCCATGGGTCAATAAAGACATTTCAAGGGCAAAGAGAAAATAACACGAACTGTGTGAAAACAGAAATATAACATGAAATTTACAGGATTCTTACACAGAAATTAAGGCACTAAATCATAGTAGAAAGAAAACTCCAAAGGAAAATCTAAGCTCCCATCTTAGAAATCTAGAAAGAGAAAAGCAAATAAAACCAAAGCTAAATATAGAAGGAAATACTAAAGAACAGAATGGAAATCAATGAAACTAGACAACAAAATCAGTAAAATCAAAAGCTAGTTCTTTGCAGGGAAAAAAAAGTCAATAAAACTGAAATAACTCTGCCAAGCTAACCAAAGAAAACAAGAGCAAATTACCCAAAAGAGGGCAGATCACTTTATTCCTAAAGACATTAAAAGGATAAGGAAGGAAATACAATAAATAGCTCTGAACTCATAAATTTGACAAAATAGCTGAAATAGACAAATTACTTGGTAGTGGTACTCATAAAACACCAAAACTCACTCAAGAACACATAGAGAGCTGCCTCTCCCACCCAGATGACAAACTGTAGCGGCTCAGGCTCAGACCTCAAGGAGGCACCGGCCTCCACTGCCTCAGCCCCTGCAGCACAGCCCTCAGTGCACTGCTGCCAAAAAGAACAAGGCAGAGTGACAGTACGGGTGTTGGGGCTGGAGGCGCAGCAGGGTCCATGGCACGCTCGGCATCGCAGGCTGGAGAGCTGACTGAGCTGAGCAGGGAAGCGGTCACTGGGAGGTGCGGCATCCTCAGAGGGGGCCATGTCTAACGGCGTTTACCCGATGCTCAACACTGCCCATGGAGCAGTGAGGCTGACGGTGTTCAGCACACCTCTAGTGGACTTCCTGATTGCAGCTGGAGGCTTCCACATCTCTATTCCCAGATGTAATGACTGGATACTGCCTGAACCATACTGGCTTTGAGGTCTCGAAAACACATGGAATTCAGCTCATCTCCCTAGCTGCCCATAAATTCATCTCAGATATTGCCCATGATGCTCTGCCGCACCACAAAATGAAGGGAGTACACTTAACCATGGAGGAGTTGACCCCTGCACTCAGTGAGTATGACATCAGTGTAAAGAAGCCACGGTACTGACAGGATTGGTTTGCAGATGGCAGCGTGAGAGGTGAGACAGAGGCCTCCCCCCAAAATCACATATAGTATGAAAATATAATTAACACAACTAATCCTGAAAGAGGAACAGGAAAGAAGGATCTCTAGGAATGAAAGAGTATTGAGAGAACTGTGTGACCAATCCAAATGGAACAACATTCGTATTAGAGGGATACCAGAAGAAGAAGAGAGTGTAAAAGGCAAAGTGTCTTTGAGGAGGTAATTGCTGAAAACTTCCCCTACCTGGGGAAGGAGATAGTACCTCAGGCCGTGGAGGTGCACAGATCTCTGAACACAAGGGACCCAAGGAAGACCACACCAAAACATATACTAATTACAATGGCAATGATCAAGGAAAAGGACAGACTATTAAAAGCAGCCAGAGAGAGTAAACAGATCACACACAAAGGAAAGCCCATCAGGCTATCATTAGCCTTCCCAGCAGAAACATTACAGGCCAGAAGGGAGTGGCATGATATACTTAATTGAATGAAGCAGAAGGGCCTCGAACCAAGAATACTCTACCTGGCAAAGTTATCATTTAAATTTGAAGGAGGGCTTAAACAATTTCCAGATAAGCAAAAGCTGAGAGAATTTACCTCCCACAAACCATCTCTACAGTGTTTTCTGGAGGGACTCCTATAGATGGAACTGTTCCTAAGGTTAAATAGCTGTCACCAGAGGTAATAAAAATGCACAGAGAAAGAGTACAGAATGCAACACCCAATATATAAAGAATGGAGGAGGAAGAAAAGGAGAGAGAAAAAAAGAACCTTTAGCTTGTGTGTGTAATAGCATACTAAGTGAGGTAAATTAGACTCTTAGATAGTAAGGATGTTACCCGTGAACATTTGGTCGCCACGAATCTAAAGCCTGCAATAGCAATAAGTACATACCTATCCATAATCACCCTAAATGTAAATGGTCTGAATGCACCTATACAAACAAGACTCAGAAATGACATGATCATATTGAAAATGGCCAGAATAAAATCCCAAATTTATTACACATGCTAAAACAAACAACACACACATACACATGCCATTGGAGACTGTGACAAATTCTCAAGGAAAAGAAAGGACAGATGCCTATTTTGAGATGCCTCATGTTGTAATTATCACATAAAGACTTTAAATCAGCTATTATAACCATATTAAATGTGGTAGTGCTTAACACTCTTAAAAATTGGAAAGACTAAACTTCTGGCAGAAAAATAAAAACTATAAAAAAAGATCCATGTTGAGAAATTTAGAACTGAAAAATATAATTACAAAAATTACAAAAGACATTGCATGGGCTCAACCACTGAACAGAGATGATAGAAGGGTGTGTAACCTTGAAGATAACACAGCAGCAGAAATTATCTACACTGAAGAAAAGACAGGAAAAAACATTGGAACAAATGAATAGATCCTTAGAAACTTGTGGGACAGTATCAAATTGTCTAAATTTCACATTATAGGTGTTGTATAAAAGAGAAGAAAATCTTACTTTTTAGATAAAACAATTCTTACTAAGAGCAGAAAAGATCTCAGCTTTGACAAAAACATAAATTTAGAGATTCAAGATGCTCAGCAAGCCCCAAACAGAGCAAATTCAAAGAGGTTAGGCCCGATAAGGCATAAACTCAAAATCAGTAACAAACAGTTAGGCCTGATAAGCCTGAACATGTCGTAATGCTAAAAAGCAAAGATAAACTAAAATTTGAATGATCAGAGAATTCTCATAAAGTACAATGGAGGCCACAGAATGTTCAATAGTATCTTTAAAGTGAGGAAAGAAAAGAACTGCCAACCCAGAAGAGAATCCTTTAACTAAGCAAAAGTTTTGTGGAATGAATGCAAAAATAATAGAGAGAGGGAGAGAGAGACAGAGAGAGAGAGAGAGAGAGAGAGAGAGAGAGAGAGAGAGAGAGAGAGACTTAGATGATGGTAAGCTAAGAGAATCTGACCTCCATTAAGGGAAATGTAAAATATTAAACAAAAGGAAGCTAAAGGCTATATATTACTACCACACAAAATATTCAGAGCTTCAGAGCTAGGAAAATTACAAGGAGCAAAAAGGGACATTACATAATGTTACGATTCCATTCATCAAATTCTAAATGTATACTCACCTGACAAAAGAGCTTCAAATTACACGAAGCAAAAATTGACACAACTGAAAAGAGAAAAGTCTGTAAATGGAACACCACCACCATAGACCAACACTACCAACCAACAGGTCCTAATGACATTCCAGTATGTGGCCTGGCCACAGAATGTACAGTCTTCTCAAGTGTGCATTATGACATACACTGTGAGATCACATACTGGGTCATAAAACTAATCTTAACAAGTGAAGAAATTTCAATTCATACAAAACGTTTTCTGATAAGAGGGTAATAAACTTAAAATCAGTAACAAAACAGTTAAAAGAACAGGACCTCAAGTGTGGAAATTAAATACACCTCGAGGTAACCCATGGGTCAATAAAGACATTTCAAGGGCAAAGAGAAAATAACACGAACTGTGTGAAAACAGAAATATAACATGAAATTTACAGGATTCTTACACAGAAATTAAGGCACTAAATCATAGTAGAAAGAAAACTCCAAAGGAAAATCTAAGCTCCCATCTTAGAAATCTAGAAAGAGAAAAGCAAATAAAACCAAAGCTAAATATAGAAGGAAATACTAAAGAACAGAATGGAAATCAATGAAACTAGACAACAAAATCAGTAAAATCAAAAGCTAGTTCTTTGCAGGGAAAAAAAAGTCAATAAAACTGAAATAACTCTGCCAAGCTAACCAAAGAAAACAAGAGCAAATTACCCAAAAGAGGGCAGATCACTTTATTCCTAAAGACATTAAAAGGATAAGGAAGGAAATACAATAAATAGCTCTGAACTCATAAATTTGACAAAATAGCTGAAATAGACAAATTACTTGGTAGTGGTACTCATAAAACACCAAAACTCACTCAAGAACACATAGAGAGCTGCCTCTCCCACCCAGATGACAAACTGTAGCGGCTCAGGCTCAGACCTCAAGGAGGCACCGGCCTCCACTGCCTCAGCCCCTGCAGCACAGCCCTCAGTGCACTGCTGCCAAAAAGAACAAGGCAGAGTGACAGTACGGGTGTTGGGGCTGGAGGCGCAGCAGGGTCCATGGCACGCTCGGCATCGCAGGCTGGAGAGCTGACTGAGCTGAGCAGGGAAGCGGTCACTGGGAGGTGCGGCATCCTCAGAGGGGGCCATGTCTAACGGCGTTTACCCGATGCTCAACACTGCCCATGGAGCAGTGAGGCTGACGGTGTTCAGCACACCTCTAGTGGACTTCCTGATTGCAGCTGGAGGCTTCCACATCTCTATTCCCAGATGTAATGACTGGATACTGCCTGAACCATACTGGCTTTGAGGTCTCGAAAACACATGGAATTCAGCTCATCTCCCTAGCTGCCCATAAATTCATCTCAGATATTGCCCATGATGCTCTGCCGCACCACAAAATGAAGGGAGTACACTTAACCATGGAGGAGTTGACCCCTGAACTCAGTGAGTATGACATCAGTGTAAAGAAGCCACGGTACTGACAGGATTGGTTTGCAGATGGCAGCGTGAGAGGTGAGACAGAGGCCTCCCCCCAAAATCACATATAGTATGAAAATATAATTAACACAACTAATCCTGAAAGAGGAACAGGAAAGAAGGATCTCTAGGAATGAAAGAGTATTGAGAGAACTGTGTGACCAATCCAAATGGAACAACATTCGTATTAGAGGGATACCAGAAGAAGAAGAGAGTGTAAAAGGCAAAGTGTCTTTGAGGAGGTAATTGCTGAAAACTTCCCCTACCTGGGGAAGGAGATAGTACCTCAGGCCGTGGAGGTGCACAGATCTCTGAACACAAGGGACCCAAGGAAGACCACACCAAAACATATACTAATTACAATGGCAATGATCAAGGAAAAGGACAGACTATTAAAAGCAGCCAGAGAGAGTAAACAGATCACACACAAAGGAAAGCCCATCAGGCTATCATTAGCCTTCCCAGCAGAAACATTACAGGCCAGAAGGGAGTGGCATGATATACTTAATTGAATGAAGCAGAAGGGCCTCGAACCAAGAATACTCTACCTGGCAAAGTTATCATTTAAATTTGAAGGAGGGCTTAAACAATTTCCAGATAAGCAAAAGCTGAGAGAATTTACCTCCCACAAACCATCTCTACAGTGTTTTCTGGAGGGACTCCTATAGATGGAAGTGTTCCTAAGGTTAAATAGCTGTCACCAGAGGTAATAAAAATGCACAGAGAAAGAGTACAGAATGCAACACCCAATATATAAAGAATGGAGGAGGAAGAAAAGGAGAGAGAAAAAAAGAACCTTTAGCTTGTGTGTGTAATAGCATACTAAGTGAGGTAAATTAGACTCTTAGATAGTAAGGATGTTACCCGTGAACATTTGGTCGCCACGAATCTAAAGCCTGCAATAGCAATAAGTACATACCTATCCATAATCACCCTAAATGTAAATGGTCTGAATGCACCTATACAAACAAGACTCAGAAATGACATGATCATATTGAAAATGGCCAGAATAAAATCCCAAATTTATTACACATGCTAAAACAAACAACACACACATACACATGCCATTGGAGACTGTGACAAATTCTCAAGGAAAAGAAAGGACAGATGCCTATTTTGAGATGCCTCATGTTGTAATTATCACATAAAGACTTTAAATCAGCTATTATAACCATATTAAATGTGGTAGTGCTTAACACTCTTAAAAATTGGAAAGACTAAACTTCTGGCAGAAAAATAAAAACTATAAAAAAAGATCCATGTTGAGAAATTTAGAACTGAAAAATATAATTACAAAAATTACAAAAGACATTGCATGGGCTCAACCACTGAACAGAGATGATAGAAGGGTGTGTAAACTTGAAGATAACACAGCAGCAGAAATTATCTACACTGAAGAAAAGACAGGAAAAAACATTGGAACAAATGAATAGATCCTTAGAAACTTGTGGGACAGTATCAAATTGTCTAAATTTCACATTATAGGTGTTGTATAAAAGAGAAGAAAATCTTACTTTTTAGATAAAACAATTCTTACTAAGAGCAGAAAAGATCTCAGCTTTGACAAAAACATAAATTTAGAGATTCAAGATGCTCAGCAAGCCCCAAACAGAGCAAATTCAAAGAGGTTAGGCCCGATAAGGCATAAACTCAAAATCAGTAACAAACAGTTAGGCCTGATAAGCCTGAACATGTCGTAATGCTAAAAAGCAAAGATAAACTAAAATTTGAATGATCAGAGAATTCTCATAAAGTACAATGGAGGCCACAGAATGTTCAATAGTATCTTTAAAGTGAGGAAAGAAAAGAACTGCCAACCCAGAAGAGAATCCTTTAACTAAGCAAAAGTTTTGTGGAATGAATGCAAAAATAATAGAGAGGGAGGGAGAGAGAGACAGAGAGAGAGAGACAGAGAGAGAGAGAGAGAGAGAGAGAGACTTAGATGATGGTAAGCTAAGAGAATCTGACCTCCATTAAGGGAAATGTAAAATATTAAACAAAAGGAAGCTAAAGGCTATATATTACTACCACACAAAATATTCAGAGCTTCAGAGCTAGGAAAATTACAAGGAGCAAAAAGGGACATTACATAATGTTACGATTCCATTCATCAAATTCTAAATGTATACTCACCTGACAAAAGAGCTTCAAATTACACGAAGCAAAAATTGACACAACTGAAAAGAGAAAAGTCTGTAAATGGAACACCACCACCATAGACCAACACTACCAACCAACAGGTCCTAATGACATTCCAGTATGTGGCCTGGCCACAGAATGTACAGTCTTCTCAAGTGTGCATTATGACATACACTGTGAGATCACATACTGGGTCATAAAACTAATCTTAACAAGTGAAGAAATTTCAATTCATACAAAACGTTTTCTGATAAGAGGGTAATAAACTTAAAATCAGTAACAAAACAGTTAAAAGAACAGGACCTCAAGTGTGGAAATTAAATACACCTCGAGGTAACCCATGGGTCAATAAAGACATTTCAAGGGCAAAGAGAAAATAACACGAACTGTGTGAAAACAGAAATATAACATGAAATTTACAGGATTCTTACACAGAAATTAAGGCACTAAATCATAGTAGAAAGAAAACTCCAAAGGAAAATCTAAGCTCCCATCTTAGAAATCTAGAAAGAGAAAAGCAAATAAAACCAAAGCTAAATATAGAAGGAAATACTAAAGAACAGAATGGAAATCAATGAAACTAGACAACAAAATCAGTAAAATCAAAAGCTAGTTCTTTGCAGGGAAAAAAAAGTCAATAAAACTGAAATAACTCTGCCAAGCTAACCAAAGAAAACAAGAGCAAATTACCCAAAAGAGGGCAGATCACTTTATTCCTAAAGACATTAAAAGGATAAGGAAGGAAATACAATAAATAGCTCTGAACTCATAAATTTGACAAAATAGCTGAAATAGACAAATTACTTGGTAGTGGTACTCATAAAACACCAAAACTCACTCAAGAACACATAGAGAGCTGCCTCTCCCACCCAGATGACAAACTGTAGCGGCTCAGGCTCAGACCTCAAGGAGGCACCGGCCTCCACTGCCTCAGCCCCTGCAGCACAGCCCTCAGTGCACTGCTGCCAAAAAGAACAAGGCAGAGTGACAGTACGGGTGTTGGGGCTGGAGGCGCAGCAGGGTCCATGGCACGCTCGGCATCGCAGGCTGGAGAGCTGACTGAGCTGAGCAGGGAAGCGGTCACTGGGAGGTGCGGCATCCTCAGAGGGGGCCATGTCTAACGGCGTTTACCCGATGCTCAACACTGCCCATGGAGCAGTGAGGCTGACGGTGTTCAGCACACCTCTAGTGGACTTCCTGATTGCAGCTGGAGGCTTCCACATCTCTATTCCCAGATGTAATGACTGGATACTGCCTGAACCATACTGGCTTTGAGGTCTCGAAAACACATGGAATTCAGCTCATCTCCCTAGCTGCCCATAAATTCATCTCAGATATTGCCCATGATGCTCTGCCGCACCACAAAATGAAGGGAGTACACTTAACCATGGAGGAGTTGACCCCTGCACTCAGTGAGTATGACATCAGTGTAAAGAAGCCACGGTACTGACAGGATTGGTTTGCAGATGGCAGCGTGAGAGGTGAGACAGAGGCCTCCCCCCAAAATCACATATAGTATGAAAATATAATTAACACAACTAATCCTGAAAGAGGAACAGGAAAGAAGGATCTCTAGGAATGAAAGAGTATTGAGAGAACTGTGTGACCAATCCAAATGGAACAACATTCGTATTAGAGGGATACCAGAAGAAGAAGAGAGTGTAAAAGGCAAAGTGTCTTTGAGGAGGTAATTGCTGAAAACTTCCCCTACCTGGGGAAGGAGATAGTACCTCAGGCCGTGGAGGTGCACAGATCTCTGAACACAAGGGACCCAAGGAAGACCACACCAAAACATATACTAATTACAATGGCAATGATCAAGGAAAAGGACAGACTATTAAAAGCAGCCAGAGAGAGTAAACAGATCACACACAAAGGAAAGCCCATCAGGCTATCATTAGCCTTCCCAGCAGAAACATTACAGGCCAGAAGGGAGTGGCATGATATACTTAATTGAATGAAGCAGAAGGGCCTCGAACCAAGAATACTCTACCTGGCAAAGTTATCATTTAAATTTGAAGGAGGGCTTAAACAATTTCCAGATAAGCAAAAGCTGAGAGAATTTACCTCCCACAAACCATCTCTACAGTGTTTTCTGGAGGGACTCCTATAGATGGAACTGTTCCTAAGGTTAAATAGCTGTCACCAGAGGTAATAAAAATGCACAGAGAAAGAGTACAGAATGCAACACCCAATATATAAAGAATGGAGGAGGAAGAAAAGGAGAGAGAAAAAAAGAACCTTTAGCTTGTGTGTGTAATAGCATACTAAGTGAGGTAAATTAGACTCTTAGATAGTAAGGATGTTACCCGTGAACATTTGGTCGCCACGAATCTAAAGCCTGCAATAGCAATAAGTACATACCTATCCATAATCACCCTAAATGTAAATGGTCTGAATGCACCTATACAAACAAGACTCAGAAATGACATGATCATATTGAAAATGGCCAGAATAAAATCCCAAATTTATTACACATGCTAAAACAAACAACACACACATACACATGCCATTGGAGACTGTGACAAATTCTCAAGGAAAAGAAAGGACAGATGCCTATTTTGAGATGCCTCATGTTGTAATTATCACATAAAGACTTTAAATCAGCTATTATAACCATATTAAATGTGGTAGTGCTTAACACTCTTAAAAATTGGAAAGACTAAACTTCTGGCAGAAAAATAAAAACTATAAAAAAAGATCCATGTTGAGAAATTTAGAACTGAAAAATATAATTACAAAAATTACAAAAGACATTGCATGGGCTCAACCACTGAACAGAGATGATAGAAGGGTGTGTAACCTTGAAGATAACACAGCAGCAGAAATTATCTACACTGAAGAAAAGACAGGAAAAAACATTGGAACAAATGAATAGATCCTTAGAAACTTGTGGGACAGTATCAAATTGTCTAAATTTCACATTATAGGTGTTGTATAAAAGAGAAGAAAATCTTACTTTTTAGATAAAACAATTCTTACTAAGAGCAGAAAAGATCTCAGCTTTGACAAAAACATAAATTTAGAGATTCAAGATGCTCAGCAAGCCCCAAACAGAGCAAATTCAAAGAGGTTAGGCCCGATAAGGCATAAACTCAAAATCAGTAACAAACAGTTAGGCCTGATAAGCCTGAACATGTCGTAATGCTAAAAAGCAAAGATAAACTAAAATTTGAATGATCAGAGAATTCTCATAAAGTACAATGGAGGCCACAGAATGTTCAATAGTATCTTTAAAGTGAGGAAAGAAAAGAACTGCCAACCCAGAAGAGAATCCTTTAACTAAGCAAAAGTTTTGTGGAATGAATGCAAAAATAATAGAGAGGGAGGGAGAGAGAGACAGAGAGAGAGAGACAGAGAGAGAGAGAGAGAGAGAGAGAGAGAGAGAGACTTAGATGATGGTAAGCTAAGAGAATCTGACCTCCATTAAGGGAAATGTAAAATATTAAACAAAAGGAAGCTAAAGGCTATATATTACTACCACACAAAATATTCAGAGCTTCAGAGCTAGGAAAATTACAAGGAGCAAAAAGGGACATTACATAATGTTACGATTCCATTCATCAAATTCTAAATGTATACTCACCTGACAAAAGAGCTTCAAATTACACGAAGCAAAAATTGACACAACTGAAAAGAGAAAAGTCTGTAAATGGAACACCACCACCATAGACCAACACTACCAACCAACAGGTCCTAATGACATTCCAGTATGTGGCCTGGCCACAGAATGTACAGTCTTCTCAAGTGTGCATTATGACATACACTGTGAGATCACATACTGGGTCATAAAACTAATCTTAACAAGTGAAGAAATTTCAATTCATACAAAACGTTTTCTGATAAGAGGGTAATAAACTTAAAATCAGTAACAAAACAGTTAAAAGAACAGGACCTCAAGTGTGGAAATTAAATACACCTCGAGGTAACCCATGGGTCAATAAAGACATTTCAAGGGCAAAGAGAAAATAACACGAACTGTGTGAAAACAGAAATATAACATGAAATTTACAGGATTCTTACACAGAAATTAAGGCACTAAATCATAGTAGAAAGAAAACTCCAAAGGAAAATCTAAGCTCCCATCTTAGAAATCTAGAAAGAGAAAAGCAAATAAAACCAAAGCTAAATATAGAAGGAAATACTAAAGAACAGAATGGAAATCAATGAAACTAGACAACAAAATCAGTAAAATCAAAAGCTAGTTCTTTGCAGGGAAAAAAAAGTCAATAAAACTGAAATAACTCTGCCAAGCTAACCAAAGAAAACAAGAGCAAATTACCCAAAAGAGGGCAGATCACTTTATTCCTAAAGACATTAAAAGGATAAGGAAGGAAATACAATAAACAGCTCTGAACTCATAAATTTGACAAAATAGCTGAAATAGACAAATTACTTGGTAGTGGTACTCATAAAACACCAAAACTCACTCAAGAACACATAGAGAGCTGCCTCTCCCACCCAGATGACAAACTGTAGCGGCTCAGGCTCAGACCTCAAGGAGGCACCGGCCTCCACTGCCTCAGCCCCTGCAGCACAGCCCTCAGTGCACTGCTGCCAAAAAGAACAAGGCAGAGTGACAGTACGGGTGTTGGGGCTGGAGGCGCAGCAGGGTCCATGGCACGCTCGGCATCGCAGGCTGGAGAGCTGACTGAGCTGAGCAGGGAAGCGGTCACTGGGAGGTGCGGCATCCTCAGAGGGGGCCATGTCTAACGGCGTTTACCCGATGCTCAACACTGCCCATGGAGCAGTGAGGCTGACGGTGTTCAGCACACCTCTAGTGGACTTCCTGATTGCAGCTGGAGGCTTCCACATCTCTATTCCCAGATGTAATGACTGGATACTGCCTGAACCATACTGGCTTTGAGGTCTCGAAAACACATGGAATTCAGCTCATCTCCCTAGCTGCCCATAAATTCATCTCAGATATTGCCCATGATGCTCTGCCGCACCACAAAATGAAGGGAGTACACTTAACCATGGAGGAGTTGACCCCTGCACTCAGTGAGTATGACATCAGTGTAAAGAAGCCACGGTACTGACAGGATTGGTTTGCAGATGGCAGCGTGAGAGGTGAGACAGAGGCCTCCCCCCAAAATCACATATAGTATGAAAATATAATTAACACAACTAATCCTGAAAGAGGAACAGGAAAGAAGGATCTCTAGGAATGAAAGAGTATTGAGAGAACTGTGTGACCAATCCAAATGGAACAACATTCGTATTAGAGGGATACCAGAAGAAGAAGAGAGTGTAAAAGGCAAAGTGTCTTTGAGGAGGTAATTGCTGAAAACTTCCCCTACCTGGGGAAGGAGATAGTACCTCAGGCCGTGGAGGTGCACAGATCTCTGAACACAAGGGACCCAAGGAAGACCACACCAAAACATATACTAATTACAATGGCAATGATCAAGGAAAAGGACAGACTATTAAAAGCAGCCAGAGAGAGTAAACAGATCACACACAAAGGAAAGCCCATCAGGCTATCATTAGCCTTCCCAGCAGAAACATTACAGGCCAGAAGGGAGTGGCATGATATACTTAATTGAATGAAGCAGAAGGGCCTCGAACCAAGAATACTCTACCTGGCAAAGTTATCATTTAAATTTGAAGGAGGGCTTAAACAATTTCCAGATAAGCAAAAGCTGAGAGAATTTACCTCCCACAAACCATCTCTACAGTGTTTTCTGGAGGGACTCCTATAGATGGAAGTGTTCCTAAGGTTAAATAGCTGTCACCAGAGGTAATAAAAATGCACAGAGAAAGAGTACAGAATGCAACACCCAATATATAAAGAATGGAGGAGGAAGAAAAGGAGAGAGAAAAAAAGAACCTTTAGCTTGTGTGTGTAATAGCATACTAAGTGAGGTAAATTAGACTCTTAGATAGTAAGGATGTTACCCGTGAACATTTGGTCGCCACGAATCTAAAGCCTGCAATAGCAATAAGTACATACCTATCCATAATCACCCTAAATGTAAATGGTCTGAATGCACCTATACAAACAAGACTCAGAAATGACATGATCATATTGAAAATGGCCAGAATAAAATCCCAAATTTATTACACATGCTAAAACAAACAACACACACATACACATGCCATTGGAGACTGTGACAAATTCTCAAGGAAAAGAAAGGACAGATGCCTATTTTGAGATGCCTCATGTTGTAATTATCACATAAAGACTTTAAATCAGCTATTATAACCATATTAAATGTGGTAGTGCTTAACACTCTTAAAAATTGGAAAGACTAAACTTCTGGCAGAAAAATAAAAACTATAAAAAAAGATCCATGTTGAGAAATTTAGAACTGAAAAATATAATTACAAAAATTACAAAAGACATTGCATGGGCTCAACCACTGAACAGAGATGATAGAAGGGTGTGTAAACTTGAAGATAACACAGCAGCAGAAATTATCTACACTGAAGAAAAGACAGGAAAAAACATTGGAACAAATGAATAGATCCTTAGAAACTTGTGGGACAGTATCAAATTGTCTAAATTTCACATTATAGGTGTTGTATAAAAGAGAAGAAAATCTTACTTTTTAGATAAAACAATTCTTACTAAGAGCAGAAAAGATCTCAGCTTTGACAAAAACATAAATTTAGAGATTCAAGATGCTCAGCAAGCCCCAAACAGAGCAAATTCAAAGAGGTTAGGCCCGATAAGGCATAAACTCAAAATCAGTAACAAACAGTTAGGCCTGATAAGCCTGAACATGTCGTAATGCTAAAAAGCAAAGATAAACTAAAATTTGAATGATCAGAGAATTCTCATAAAGTACAATGGAGGCCACAGAATGTTCAATAGTATCTTTAAAGTGAGGAAAGAAAAGAACTGCCAACCCAGAAGAGAATCCTTTAACTAAGCAAAAGTTTTGTGGAATGAATGCAAAAATAATAGAGAGGGAGGGAGAGAGAGACAGAGAGAGAGAGACAGAGAGAGAGAGAGAGAGAGAGAGAGACTTAGATGATGGTAAGCTAAGAGAATCTGACCTCCATTAAGGGAAATGTAAAATATTAAACAAAAGGAAGCTAAAGGCTATATATTACTACCACACAAAATATTCAGAGCTTCAGAGCTAGGAAAATTACAAGGAGCAAAAAGGGACATTACATAATGTTACGATTCCATTCATCAAATTCTAAATGTATACTCACCTGACAAAAGAGCTTCAAATTACACGAAGCAAAAATTGACACAACTGAAAAGAGAAAAGTCTGTAAATGGAACACCACCACCATAGACCAACACTACCAACCAACAGGTCCTAATGACATTCCAGTATGTGGCCTGGCCACAGAATGTACAGTCTTCTCAAGTGTGCATTATGACATACACTGTGAGATCACATACTGGGTCATAAAACTAATCTTAACAAGTGAAGAAATTTCAATTCATACAAAACGTTTTCTGATAAGAGGGTAATAAACTTAAAATCAGTAACAAAACAGTTAAAAGAACAGGACCTCAAGTGTGGAAATTAAATACACCTCGAGGTAACCCATGGGTCAATAAAGACATTTCAAGGGCAAAGAGAAAATAACACGAACTGTGTGAAAACAGAAATATAACATGAAATTTACAGGATTCTTACACAGAAATTAAGGCACTAAATCATAGTAGAAAGAAAACTCCAAAGGAAAATCTAAGCTCCCATCTTAGAAATCTAGAAAGAGAAAAGCAAATAAAACCAAAGCTAAATATAGAAGGAAATACTAAAGAACAGAATGGAAATCAATGAAACTAGACAACAAAATCAGTAAAATCAAAAGCTAGTTCTTTGCAGGGAAAAAAAAGTCAATAAAACTGAAATAACTCTGCCAAGCTAACCAAAGAAAACAAGAGCAAATTACCCAAAAGAGGGCAGATCACTTTATTCCTAAAGACATTAAAAGGATAAGGAAGGAAATACAATAAATAGCTCTGAACTCATAAATTTGACAAAATAGCTGAAATAGACAAATTACTTGGTAGTGGTACTCATAAAACACCAAAACTCACTCAAGAACACATAGAGAGCTGCCTCTCCCACCCAGATGACAAACTGTAGCGGCTCAGGCTCAGACCTCAAGGAGGCACCGGCCTCCACTGCCTCAGCCCCTGCAGCACAGCCCTCAGTGCACTGCTGCCAAAAAGAACAAGGCAGAGTGACAGTACGGGTGTTGGGGCTGGAGGCGCAGCAGGGTCCATGGCACGCTCGGCATCGCAGGCTGGAGAGCTGACTGAGCTGAGCAGGGAAGCGGTCACTGGGAGGTGCGGCATCCTCAGAGGGGGCCATGTCTAACGGCGTTTACCCGATGCTCAACACTGCCCATGGAGCAGTGAGGCTGACGGTGTTCAGCACACCTCTAGTGGACTTCCTGATTGCAGCTGGAGGCTTCCACATCTCTATTCCCAGATGTAATGACTGGATACTGCCTGAACCATACTGGCTTTGAGGTCTCGAAAACACATGGAATTCAGCTCATCTCCCTAGCTGCCCATAAATTCATCTCAGATATTGCCCATGATGCTCTGCCGCACCACAAAATGAAGGGAGTACACTTAACCATGGAGGAGTTGACCCCTGCACTCAGTGAGTATGACATCAGTGTAAAGAAGCCACGGTACTGACAGGATTGGTTTGCAGATGGCAGCGTGAGAGGTGAGACAGAGGCCTCCCCCCAAAATCACATATAGTATGAAAATATAATTAACACAACTAATCCTGAAAGAGGAACAGGAAAGAAGGATCTCTAGGAATGAAAGAGTATTGAGAGAACTGTGTGACCAATCCAAATGGAACAACATTCGTATTAGAGGGATACCAGAAGAAGAAGAGAGTGTAAAAGGCAAAGTGTCTTTGAGGAGGTAATTGCTGAAAACTTCCCCTACCTGGGGAAGGAGATAGTACCTCAGGCCGTGGAGGTGCACAGATCTCTGAACACAAGGGACCCAAGGAAGACCACACCAAAACATATACTAATTACAATGGCAATGATCAAGGAAAAGGACAGACTATTAAAAGCAGCCAGAGAGAGTAAACAGATCACACACAAAGGAAAGCCCATCAGGCTATCATTAGCCTTCCCAGCAGAAACATTACAGGCCAGAAGGGAGTGGCATGATATACTTAATTGAATGAAGCAGAAGGGCCTCGAACCAAGAATACTCTACCTGGCAAAGTTATCATTTAAATTTGAAGGAGGGCTTAAACAATTTCCAGATAAGCAAAAGCTGAGAGAATTTACCTCCCACAAACCATCTCTACAGTGTTTTCTGGAGGGACTCCTATAGATGGAACTGTTCCTAAGGTTAAATAGCTGTCACCAGAGGTAATAAAAATGCACAGAGAAAGAGTACAGAATGCAACACCCAATATATAAAGAATGGAGGAGGAAGAAAAGGAGAGAGAAAAAAAGAACCTTTAGCTTGTGTGTGTAATAGCATACTAAGTGAGGTAAATTAGACTCTTAGATAGTAAGGATGTTACCCGTGAACATTTGGTCGCCACGAATCTAAAGCCTGCAATAGCAATAAGTACATACCTATCCATAATCACCCTAAATGTAAATGGTCTGAATGCACCTATACAAACAAGACTCAGAAATGACATGATCATATTGAAAATGGCCAGAATAAAATCCCAAATTTATTACACATGCTAAAACAAACAACACACACATACACATGCCATTGGAGACTGTGACAAATTCTCAAGGAAAAGAAAGGACAGATGCCTATTTTGAGATGCCTCATGTTGTAATTATCACATAAAGACTTTAAATCAGCTATTATAACCATATTAAATGTGGTAGTGCTTAACACTCTTAAAAATTGGAAAGACTAAACTTCTGGCAGAAAAATAAAAACTATAAAAAAAGATCCATGTTGAGAAATTTAGAACTGAAAAATATAATTACAAAAATTACAAAAGACATTGCATGGGCTCAACCACTGAACAGAGATGATAGAAGGGTGTGTAACCTTGAAGATAACACAGCAGCAGAAATTATCTACACTGAAGAAAAGACAGGAAAAAACATTGGAACAAATGAATAGATCCTTAGAAACTTGTGGGACAGTATCAAATTGTCTAAATTTCACATTATAGGTGTTGTATAAAAGAGAAGAAAATCTTACTTTTTAGATAAAACAATTCTTACTAAGAGCAGAAAAGATCTCAGCTTTGACAAAAACATAAATTTAGAGATTCAAGATGCTCAGCAAGCCCCAAACAGAGCAAATTCAAAGAGGTTAGGCCCGATAAGGCATAAACTCAAAATCAGTAACAAACAGTTAGGCCTGATAAGCCTGAACATGTCGTAATGCTAAAAAGCAAAGATAAACTAAAATTTGAATGATCAGAGAATTCTCATAAAGTACAATGGAGGCCACAGAATGTTCAATAGTATCTTTAAAGTGAGGAAAGAAAAGAACTGCCAACCCAGAAGAGAATCCTTTAACTAAGCAAAAGTTTTGTGGAATGAATGCAAAAATAATAGAGAGGGAGGGAGAGAGAGACAGAGAGAGAGAGACAGAGAGAGAGACTTAGATGATGGTAAGCTAAGAGAATCTGACCTCCATTAAGGGAAATGTAAAATATTAAACAAAAGGAAGCTAAAGGCTATATATTACTACCACACAAAATATTCAGAGCTTCAGAGCTAGGAAAATTACAAGGAGCAAAAAGGGACATTACATAATGTTACGATTCCATTCATCAAATTCTAAATGTATACTCACCTGACAAAAGAGCTTCAAATTACACGAAGCAAAAATTGACACAACTGAAAAGAGAAAAGTCTGTAAATGGAACACCACCACCATAGACCAACACTACCAACCAACAGGTCCTAATGACATTCCAGTATGTGGCCTGGCCACAGAATGTACAGTCTTCTCAAGTGTGCATTATGACATACACTGTGAGATCACATACTGGGTCATAAAACTAATCTTAACAAGTGAAGAAATTTCAATTCATACAAAACGTTTTCTGATAAGAGGGTAATAAACTTAAAATCAGTAACAAAACAGTTAAAAGAACAGGACCTCAAGTGTGGAAATTAAATACACCTCGAGGTAACCCATGGGTCAATAAAGACATTTCAAGGGCAAAGAGAAAATAACACGAACTGTGTGAAAACAGAAATATAACATGAAATTTACAGGATTCTTACACAGAAATTAAGGCACTAAATCATAGTAGAAAGAAAACTCCAAAGGAAAATCTAAGCTCCCATCTTAGAAATCTAGAAAGAGAAAAGCAAATAAAACCAAAGCTAAATATAGAAGGAAATACTAAAGAACAGAATGGAAATCAATGAAACTAGACAACAAAATCAGTAAAATCAAAAGCTAGTTCTTTGCAGGGAAAAAAAAGTCAATAAAACTGAAATAACTCTGCCAAGCTAACCAAAGAAAACAAGAGCAAATTACCCAAAAGAGGGCAGATCACTTTATTCCTAAAGACATTAAAAGGATAAGGAAGGAAATACAATAAATAGCTCTGAACTCATAAATTTGACAAAATAGCTGAAATAGACAAATTACTTGGTAGTGGTACTCATAAAACACCAAAACTCACTCAAGAACACATAGAGAGCTGCCTCTCCCACCCAGATGACAAACTGTAGCGGCTCAGGCTCAGACCTCAAGGAGGCACCGGCCTCCACTGCCTCAGCCCCTGCAGCACAGCCCTCAGTGCACTGCTGCCAAAAAGAACAAGGCAGAGTGACAGTACGGGTGTTGGGGCTGGAGGCGCAGCAGGGTCCATGGCACGCTCGGCATCGCAGGCTGGAGAGCTGACTGAGCTGAGCAGGGAAGCGGTCACTGGGAGGTGCGGCATCCTCAGAGGGGGCCATGTCTAACGGCGTTTACCCGATGCTCAACACTGCCCATGGAGCAGTGAGGCTGACGGTGTTCAGCACACCTCTAGTGGACTTCCTGATTGCAGCTGGAGGCTTCCACATCTCTATTCCCAGATGTAATGACTGGATACTGCCTGAACCATACTGGCTTTGAGGTCTCGAAAACACATGGAATTCAGCTCATCTCCCTAGCTGCCCATAAATTCATCTCAGATATTGCCCATGATGCTCTGCCGCACCACAAAATGAAGGGAGTACACTTAACCATGGAGGAGTTGACCCCTGAACTCAGTGAGTATGACATCAGTGTAAAGAAGCCACGGTACTGACAGGATTGGTTTGCAGATGGCAGCGTGAGAGGTGAGACAGAGGCCTCCCCCCAAAATCACATATAGTATGAAAATATAATTAACACAACTAATCCTGAAAGAGGAACAGGAAAGAAGGATCTCTAGGAATGAAAGAGTATTGAGAGAACTGTGTGACCAATCCAAATGGAACAACATTCGTATTAGAGGGATACCAGAAGAAGAAGAGAGTGTAAAAGGCAAAGTGTCTTTGAGGAGGTAATTGCTGAAAACTTCCCCTACCTGGGGAAGGAGATAGTACCTCAGGCCGTGGAGGTGCACAGATCTCTGAACACAAGGGACCCAAGGAAGACCACACCAAAACATATACTAATTACAATGGCAATGATCAAGGAAAAGGACAGACTATTAAAAGCAGCCAGAGAGAGTAAACAGATCACACACAAAGGAAAGCCCATCAGGCTATCATTAGCCTTCCCAGCAGAAACATTACAGGCCAGAAGGGAGTGGCATGATATACTTAATTGAATGAAGCAGAAGGGCCTCGAACCAAGAATACTCTACCTGGCAAAGTTATCATTTAAATTTGAAGGAGGGCTTAAACAATTTCCAGATAAGCAAAAGCTGAGAGAATTTACCTCCCACAAACCATCTCTACAGTGTTTTCTGGAGGGACTCCTATAGATGGAAGTGTTCCTAAGGTTAAATAGCTGTCACCAGAGGTAATAAAAATGCACAGAGAAAGAGTACAGAATGCAACACCCAATATATAAAGAATGGAGGAGGAAGAAAAGGAGAGAGAAAAAAAGAACCTTTAGCTTGTGTGTGTAATAGCATACTAAGTGAGGTAAATTAGACTCTTAGATAGTAAGGATGTTACCCGTGAACATTTGGTCGCCACGAATCTAAAGCCTGCAATAGCAATAAGTACATACCTATCCATAATCACCCTAAATGTAAATGGTCTGAATGCACCTATACAAACAAGACTCAGAAATGACATGATCATATTGAAAATGGCCAGAATAAAATCCCAAATTTATTACACATGCTAAAACAAACAACACACACATACACATGCCATTGGAGACTGTGACAAATTCTCAAGGAAAAGAAAGGACAGATGCCTATTTTGAGATGCCTCATGTTGTAATTATCACATAAAGACTTTAAATCAGCTATTATAACCATATTAAATGTGGTAGTGCTTAACACTCTTAAAAATTGGAAAGACTAAACTTCTGGCAGAAAAATAAAAACTATAAAAAAAGATCCATGTTGAGAAATTTAGAACTGAAAAATATAATTACAAAAATTACAAAAGACATTGCATGGGCTCAACCACTGAACAGAGATGATAGAAGGGTGTGTAAACTTGAAGATAACACAGCAGCAGAAATTATCTACACTGAAGAAAAGACAGGAAAAAACATTGGAACAAATGAATAGATCCTTAGAAACTTGTGGGACAGTATCAAATTGTCTAAATTTCACATTATAGGTGTTGTATAAAAGAGAAGAAAATCTTACTTTTTAGATAAAACAATTCTTACTAAGAGCAGAAAAGATCTCAGCTTTGACAAAAACATAAATTTAGAGATTCAAGATGCTCAGCAAGCCCCAAACAGAGCAAATTCAAAGAGGTTAGGCCCGATAAGGCATAAACTCAAAATCAGTAACAAACAGTTAGGCCTGATAAGCCTGAACATGTCGTAATGCTAAAAAGCAAAGATAAACTAAAATTTGAATGATCAGAGAATTCTCATAAAGTACAATGGAGGCCACAGAATGTTCAATAGTATCTTTAAAGTGAGGAAAGAAAAGAACTGCCAACCCAGAAGAGAATCCTTTAACTAAGCAAAAGTTTTGTGGAATGAATGCAAAAATAATAGAGAGGGAGGGAGAGAGAGACAGAGAGAGAGAGACAGAGAGAGAGAGAGAGAGAGAGAGAGACTTAGATGATGGTAAGCTAAGAGAATCTGACCTCCATTAAGGGAAATGTAAAATATTAAACAAAAGGAAGCTAAAGGCTATATATTACTACCACACAAAATATTCAGAGCTTCAGAGCTAGGAAAATTACAAGGAGCAAAAAGGGACATTACATAATGTTACGATTCCATTCATCAAATTCTAAATGTATACTCACCTGACAAAAGAGCTTCAAATTACACGAAGCAAAAATTGACACAACTGAAAAGAGAAAAGTCTGTAAATGGAACACCACCACCATAGACCAACACTACCAACCAACAGGTCCTAATGACATTCCAGTATGTGGCCTGGCCACAGAATGTACAGTCTTCTCAAGTGTGCATTATGACATACACTGTGAGATCACATACTGGGTCATAAAACTAATCTTAACAAGTGAAGAAATTTCAATTCATACAAAACGTTTTCTGATAAGAGGGTAATAAACTTAAAATCAGTAACAAAACAGTTAAAAGAACAGGACCTCAAGTGTGGAAATTAAATACACCTCGAGGTAACCCATGGGTCAATAAAGACATTTCAAGGGCAAAGAGAAAATAACACGAACTGTGTGAAAACAGAAATATAACATGAAATTTACAGGATTCTTACACAGAAATTAAGGCACTAAATCATAGTAGAAAGAAAACTCCAAAGGAAAATCTAAGCTCCCATCTTAGAAATCTAGAAAGAGAAAAGCAAATAAAACCAAAGCTAAATATAGAAGGAAATACTAAAGAACAGAATGGAAATCAATGAAACTAGACAACAAAATCAGTAAAATCAAAAGCTAGTTCTTTGCAGGGAAAAAAAAGTCAATAAAACTGAAATAACTCTGCCAAGCTAACCAAAGAAAACAAGAGCAAATTACCCAAAAGAGGGCAGATCACTTTATTCCTAAAGACATTAAAAGGATAAGGAAGGAAATACAATAAATAGCTCTGAACTCATAAATTTGACAAAATAGCTGAAATAGACAAATTACTTGGTAGTGGTACTCATAAAACACCAAAACTCACTCAAGAACACATAGAGAGCTGCCTCTCCCACCCAGATGACAAACTGTAGCGGCTCAGGCTCAGACCTCAAGGAGGCACCGGCCTCCACTGCCTCAGCCCCTGCAGCACAGCCCTCAGTGCACTGCTGCCAAAAAGAACAAGGCAGAGTGACAGTACGGGTGTTGGGGCTGGAGGCGCAGCAGGGTCCATGGCACGCTCGGCATCGCAGGCTGGAGAGCTGACTGAGCTGAGCAGGGAAGCGGTCACTGGGAGGTGCGGCATCCTCAGAGGGGGCCATGTCTAACGGCGTTTACCCGATGCTCAACACTGCCCATGGAGCAGTGAGGCTGACGGTGTTCAGCACACCTCTAGTGGACTTCCTGATTGCAGCTGGAGGCTTCCACATCTCTATTCCCAGATGTAATGACTGGATACTGCCTGAACCATACTGGCTTTGAGGTCTCGAAAACACATGGAATTCAGCTCATCTCCCTAGCTGCCCATAAATTCATCTCAGATATTGCCCATGATGCTCTGCCGCACCACAAAATGAAGGGAGTACACTTAACCATGGAGGAGTTGACCCCTGCACTCAGTGAGTATGACATCAGTGTAAAGAAGCCACGGTACTGACAGGATTGGTTTGCAGATGGCAGCGTGAGAGGTGAGACAGAGGCCTCCCCCCAAAATCACATATAGTATGAAAATATAATTAACACAACTAATCCTGAAAGAGGAACAGGAAAGAAGGATCTCTAGGAATGAAAGAGTATTGAGAGAACTGTGTGACCAATCCAAATGGAACAACATTCGTATTAGAGGGATACCAGAAGAAGAAGAGAGTGTAAAAGGCAAAGTGTCTTTGAGGAGGTAATTGCTGAAAACTTCCCCTACCTGGGGAAGGAGATAGTACCTCAGGCCGTGGAGGTGCACAGATCTCTGAACACAAGGGACCCAAGGAAGACCACACCAAAACATATACTAATTACAATGGCAATGATCAAGGAAAAGGACAGACTATTAAAAGCAGCCAGAGAGAGTAAACAGATCACACACAAAGGAAAGCCCATCAGGCTATCATTAGCCTTCCCAGCAGAAACATTACAGGCCAGAAGGGAGTGGCATGATATACTTAATTGAATGAAGCAGAAGGGCCTCGAACCAAGAATACTCTACCTGGCAAAGTTATCATTTAAATTTGAAGGAGGGCTTAAACAATTTCCAGATAAGCAAAAGCTGAGAGAATTTACCTCCCACAAACCATCTCTACAGTGTTTTCTGGAGGGACTCCTATAGATGGAAGTGTTCCTAAGGTTAAATAGCTGTCACCAGAGGTAATAAAAATGCACAGAGAAAGAGTACAGAATGCAACACCCAATATATAAAGAATGGAGGAGGAAGAAAAGGAGAGAGAAAAAAAGAACCTTTAGCTTGTGTGTGTAATAGCATACTAAGTGAGGTAAATTAGACTCTTAGATAGTAAGGATGTTACCCGTGAACATTTGGTCGCCACGAATCTAAAGCCTGCAATAGCAATAAGTACATACCTATCCATAATCACCCTAAATGTAAATGGTCTGAATGCACCTATACAAACAAGACTCAGAAATGACATGATCATATTGAAAATGGCCAGAATAAAATCCCAAATTTATTACACATGCTAAAACAAACAACACACACATACACATGCCATTGGAGACTGTGACAAATTCTCAAGGAAAAGAAAGGACAGATGCCTATTTTGAGATGCCTCATGTTGTAATTATCACATAAAGACTTTAAATCAGCTATTATAACCATATTAAATGTGGTAGTGCTTAACACTCTTAAAAATTGGAAAGACTAAACTTCTGGCAGAAAAATAAAAACTATAAAAAAAGATCCATGTTGAGAAATTTAGAACTGAAAAATATAATTACAAAAATTACAAAAGACATTGCATGGGCTCAACCACTGAACAGAGATGATAGAAGGGTGTGTAACCTTGAAGATAACACAGCAGCAGAAATTATCTACACTGAAGAAAAGACAGGAAAAAACATTGGAACAAATGAATAGATCCTTAGAAACTTGTGGGACAGTATCAAATTGTCTAAATTTCACATTATAGGTGTTGTATAAAAGAGAAGAAAATCTTACTTTTTAGATAAAACAATTCTTACTAAGAGCAGAAAAGATCTCAGCTTTGACAAAAACATAAATTTAGAGATTCAAGATGCTCAGCAAGCCCCAAACAGAGCAAATTCAAAGAGGTTAGGCCCGATAAGGCATAAACTCAAAATCAGTAACAAACAGTTAGGCCTGATAAGCCTGAACATGTCGTAATGCTAAAAAGCAAAGATAAACTAAAATTTGAATGATCAGAGAATTCTCATAAAGTACAATGGAGGCCACAGAATGCTCAATAGTATCTTTAAAGTGAGGAAAGAAAAGAACTGCCAACCCAGAAGAGAATCCTTTAACTAAGCAAAAGTTTTGTGGAATGAATGCAAAAATAATAGAGAGGGAGGGAGAGAGAGACAGAGAGAGAGAGACAGAGAGAGAGAGAGAGAGAGAGAGAGAGAGAGACTTAGATGATGGTAAGCTAAGAGAATCTGACCTCCATTAAGGGAAATGTAAAATATTAAACAAAAGGAAGCTAAAGGCTATATATTACTACCACACAAAATATTCAGAGCTTCAGAGCTAGGAAAATTACAAGGAGCAAAAAGGGACATTACATAATGTTACGATTCCATTCATCAAATTCTAAATGTATACTCACCTGACAAAAGAGCTTCAAATTACACGAAGCAAAAATTGACACAACTGAAAAGAGAAAAGTCTGTAAATGGAACACCACCACCATAGACCAACACTACCAACCAACAGGTCCTAATGACATTCCAGTATGTGGCCTGGCCACAGAATGTACAGTCTTCTCAAGTGTGCATTATGACATACACTGTGAGATCACATACTGGGTCATAAAACTAATCTTAACAAGTGAAGAAATTTCAATTCATACAAAACGTTTTCTGATAAGAGGGTAATAAACTTAAAATCAGTAACAAAACAGTTAAAAGAACAGGACCTCAAGTGTGGAAATTAAATACACCTCGAGGTAACCCATGGGTCAATAAAGACATTTCAAGGGCAAAGAGAAAATAACACGAACTGTGTGAAAACAGAAATATAACATGAAATTTACAGGATTCTTACACAGACATTAAGGCACTAAATCATAGTAGAAAGAAAACTCCAAAGGAAAATCTAAGCTCCCATCTTAGAAATCTAGAAAGAGAAAAGCAAATAAAACCAAAGCTAAATATAGAAGGAAATACTAAAGAACAGAATGGAAATCAATGAAACTAGACAACAAAATCAGTAAAATCAAAAGCTAGTTCTTTGCAGGGAAAAAAAAGTCAATAAAACTGAAATAACTCTGCCAAGCTAACCAAAGAAAACAAGAGCAAATTACCCAAAAGAGGGCAGATCACTTTATTCCTAAAGACATTAAAAGGATAAGGAAATACAATAAACAGCTCTGAACTCATAAATTTGACAAAATAGCTGAAATAGACAAATTACTTGGTAGTGGTACTCATAAAACACCAAAACTCACTCAAGAACACATAGAGAGCTGCCTCTCCCACCCAGATGACAAACTGTAGCGGCTCAGGCTCAGACCTCAAGGAGGCACCGGCCTCCACTGCCTCAGCCCCTGCAGCACAGCCCTCAGTGCACTGCTGCCAAAAAGAACAAGGCAGAGTGACAGTACGGGTGTTGGGGCTGGAGGCGCAGCAGGGTCCATGGCACGCTCGGCATCGCAGGCTGGAGAGCTGACTGAGCTGAGCAGGGAAGCGGTCACTGGGAGGTGCGGCATCCTCAGAGGGGGCCATGTCTAACGGCGTTTACCCGATGCTCAACACTGCCCATGGAGCAGTGAGGCTGACGGTGTTCAGCACACCTCTAGTGGACTTCCTGATTGCAGCTGGAGGCTTCCACATCTCTATTCCCAGATGTAATGACTGGATACTGCCTGAACCATACTGGCTTTGAGGTCTCGAAAACACATGGAATTCAGCTCATCTCCCTAGCTGCCCATAAATTCATCTCAGATATTGCCCATGATGCTCTGCCGCACCACAAAATGAAGGGAGTACACTTAACCATGGAGGAGTTGACCCCTGCACTCAGTGAGTATGACATCAGTGTAAAGAAGCCACGGTACTGACAGGATTGGTTTGCAGATGGCAGCGTGAGAGGTGAGACAGAGGCCTCCCCCCAAAATCACATATAGTATGAAAATATAATTAACACAACTAATCCTGAAAGAGGAACAGGAAAGAAGGATCTCTAGGAATGAAAGAGTATTGAGAGAACTGTGTGACCAATCCAAATGGAACAACATTCGTATTAGAGGGATACCAGAAGAAGAAGAGAGTGTAAAAGGCAAAGTGTCTTTGAGGAGGTAATTGCTGAAAACTTCCCCTACCTGGGGAAGGAGATAGTACCTCAGGCCGTGGAGGTGCACAGATCTCTGAACACAAGGGACCCAAGGAAGACCACACCAAAACATATACTAATTACAATGGCAATGATCAAGGAAAAGGACAGACTATTAAAAGCAGCCAGAGAGAGTAAACAGATCACACACAAAGGAAAGCCCATCAGGCTATCATTAGCCTTCCCAGCAGAAACATTACAGGCCAGAAGGGAGTGGCATGATATACTTAATTGAATGAAGCAGAAGGGCCTCGAACCAAGAATACTCTACCTGGCAAAGTTATCATTTAAATTTGAAGGAGGGCTTAAACAATTTCCAGATAAGCAAAAGCTGAGAGAATTTACCTCCCACAAACCATCTCTACAGTGTTTTCTGGAGGGACTCCTATAGATGGAAGTGTTCCTAAGGTTAAATAGCTGTCACCAGAGGTAATAAAAATGCACAGAGAAAGAGTACAGAATGCAACACCCAATATATAAAGAATGGAGGAGGAAGAAAAGGAGAGAGAAAAAAAGAACCTTTAGCTTGTGTGTGTAATAGCATACTAAGTGAGGTAAATTAGACTCTTAGATAGTAAGGATGTTACCCGTGAACATTTGGTCGCCACGAATCTAAAGCCTGCAATAGCAATAAGTACATACCTATCCATAATCACCCTAAATGTAAATGGTCTGAATGCACCTATACAAACATGACTCAGAAATGACATGATCATATTGAAAATGGCCAGAATAAAACCCCAAATTTATTACACATGCTAAAACAAACAACACACACAAACACATGCCATTGGAGACTGTGACAAATTCTCAAGGAAAAGAAAGGACAGATGCCTATTTTGAGATGCCTCATGTTGTAATTATCACATAAAGACTTTAAATCAGCTATTATAACCATATTAAATGTGGTAGTGCTTAACACTCTTAAAAATTGGAAAGACTAAACTTCTGGCAGAAAAATAAAAACTATAAAAAAAGATCCATGTTGAGAAATTTAGAACTGAAAAGTATAATTACAAAAATTACAAAAGACATTGCATGGGCTCAACCACTGAACAGAGATGATAGAAGGGTGTGTAAACTTGAAGATAACAGAGCAGCAGAAATTATCTACACTGAAGAAAAGACAGGAAAAAACATTGGAACAAATGAATAGATCCTTAGAAACTTGTGGGACAGTATCAAATTGTCTAAATTTCACATTATAGGTGTTGTATAAAAGAGAAGAAAATCTTACTTTTTAGATAAAACAATTCTTACTAAGAGCAGAAAAGATCTCAGCTTTGACAAAAACATAAATTTAGAGATTCAAGATGCTCAGCAAGCCCCAAACAGAGCAAATTCAAAGAGGTTAGGCCCGATAAGGCATAAACTCAAAATCAGTAACAAACAGTTAGGCCTGATAAGCCTGAACATGTCGTAATGCTAAAAAGCAAAGATAAACTAAAATTTGAATGATCAGAGAATTCTCATAAAGTACAATGGAGGCCACAGAATGCTCAATAGTATCTTTAAAGTGAGGAAAGAAAAGAACTGCCAACCCAGAAGAGAATCCTTTAACTAAGCAAAAGTTTTGTGGAATGAATGCAAAAATAATAGAGAGGGAGGGAGAGAGAGACAGAGAGAGAGAGACAGAGAGAGAGAGAGAGAGAGAGAGAGAGAGACTTAGATGATGGTAAGCTAAGAGAATCTGACCTCCATTAAGGGAAATGTAAAATATTAAACAAAAGGAAGCTAAAGGCTATATATTACTACCACACAAAATATTCAGAGCTTCAGAGCTAGGAAAATTACAAGGAGCAAAAAGGGACATTACATAATGTTACGATTCCATTCATCAAATTCTAAATGTATACTCACCTGACAAAAGAGCTTCAAATTACACGAAGCAAAAATTGACACAACTGAAAAGAGAAAAGTCTGTAAATGGAACACCACCACCATAGACCAACACTACCAACCAACAGGTCCTAATGACATTCCAGTATGTGGCCTGGCCACAGAATGTACAGTCTTCTCAAGTGTGCATTATGACATACACTGTGAGATCACATACTGGGTCATAAAACTAATCTTAACAAGTGAAGAAATTTCAATTCATACAAAACGTTTTCTGATAAGAGGGTAATAAACTTAAAATCAGTAACAAAACAGTTAAAAGAACAGGACCTCAAGTGTGGAAATTAAATACACCTCGAGGTAACCCATGGGTCAATAAAGACATTTCAAGGGCAAAGAGAAAATAACACGAACTGTGTGAAAACAGAAATATAACATGAAATTTACAGGATTCTTACACAGACATTAAGGCACTAAATCATAGTAGAAAGAAAACTCCAAAGGAAAATCTAAGCTCCCATCTTAGAAATCTAGAAAGAGAAAAGCAAATAAAACCAAAGCTAAATATAGAAGGAAATACTAAAGAACAGAATGGAAATCAATGAAACTAGACAACAAAATCAGTAAAATCAAAAGCTAGTTCTTTGCAGGGAAAAAAAAGTCAATAAAACTGAAATAACTCTGCCAAGCTAACCAAAGAAAACAAGAGCAAATTACCCAAAAGAGGGCAGATCACTTTATTCCTAAAGACATTAAAAGGATAAGGAAATACAATAAACAGCTCTGAACTCATAAATTTGACAAAATAGCTGAAATAGACAAATTACTTGGTAGTGGTACTCATAAAACACCAAAACTCACTCAAGAACACATAGAGAGCTGCCTCTCCCACCCAGATGACAAACTGTAGCGGCTCAGGCTCAGACCTCAAGGAGGCACCGGCCTCCACTGCCTCAGCCCCTGCAGCACAGCCCTCAGTGCACTGCTGCCAAAAAGAACAAGGCAGAGTGACAGTACGGGTGTTGGGGCTGGAGGCGCAGCAGGGTCCATGGCACGCTCGGCATCGCAGGCTGGAGAGCTGACTGAGCTGAGCAGGGAAGCGGTCACTGGGAGGTGCGGCATCCTCAGAGGGGGCCATGTCTAACGGCGTTTACCCGATGCTCAACACTGCCCATGGAGCAGAGAGGCTGACGGTGTTCAGCACACCTCTAGTGGACTTCCTGATTGCAGCTGGAGGCTTCCACATCTCTATTCCCAGATGTAATGACTGGATACTGCCTGAACCATACTGGCTTTGAGGTCTCGAAAACACATGGAATTCAGCTCATCTCCCTAGCTGCCCATAAATTCATCTCAGATATTGCCCATGATGCTCTGCCGCACCACAAAATGAAGGGAGTACACTTAACCATGGAGGAGTTGACCCCTGCACTCAGTGAGTATGACATCAGTGTAAAGAAGCCACGGTACTGACAGGATTGGTTTGCAGATGGCAGCGTGAGAGGTGAGACAGAGGCCTCCCCCCAAAATCACATATAGTATGAAAATATAATTAACACAACTAATCCTGAAAGAGGAACAGGAAAGAAGGATCTCTAGGAATGAAAGAGTATTGAGAGAACTGTGTGACCAATCCAAATGGAACAACATTCGTATTAGAGGGATACCAGAAGAAGAAGAGAGTGTAAAAGGCAAAGTGTCTTTGAGGAGGTAATTGCTGAAAACTTCCCCTACCTGGGGAAGGAGATAGTACCTCAGGCCGTGGAGGTGCACAGATCTCTGAACACAAGGGACCCAAGGAAGACCACACCAAAACATATACTAATTACAATGGCAATGATCAAGGAAAAGGACAGACTATTAAAAGCAGCCAGAGAGAGTAAACAGATCACACACAAAGGAAAGCCCATCAGGCTATCATTAGCCTTCCCAGCAGAAACATTACAGGCCAGAAGGGAGTGGCATGATATACTTAATTGAATGAAGCAGAAGGGCCTCGAACCAAGAATACTCTACCTGGCAAAGTTATCATTTAAATTTGAAGGAGGGCTTAAACAATTTCCAGATAAGCAAAAGCTGAGAGAATTTACCTCCCACAAACCATCTCTACAGTGTTTTCTGGAGGGACTCCTATAGATGGAAGTGTTCCTAAGGTTAAATAGCTGTCACCAGAGGTAATAAAAATGCACAGAGAAAGAGTACAGAATGCAACACCCAATATATAAAGAATGGAGGAGGAAGAAAAGGAGAGAGAAAAAAAGAACCTTTAGCTTGTGTGTGTAATAGCATACTAAGTGAGGTAAATTAGACTCTTAGATAGTAAGGATGTTACCCGTGAACATTTGGTCGCCACGAATCTAAAGCCTGCAATAGCAATAAGTACATACCTATCCATAATCACCCTAAATGTAAATGGTCTGAATGCACCTATACAAACATGACTCAGAAATGACATGATCATATTGAAAATGGCCAGAATAAAACCCCAAATTTATTACACATGCTAAAACAAACAACACACACAAACACATGCCATTGGAGACTGTGACAAATTCTCAAGGAAAAGAAAGGACAGATGCCTATTTTGAGATGCCTCATGTTGTAATTATCACATAAAGACTTTAAATCAGCTATTATAACCATATTAAATGTGGTAGTGCTTAACACTCTTAAAAATTGGAAAGACTAAACTTCTGGCAGAAAAATAAAAACTATAAAAAAAGATCCATGTTGAGAAATTTAGAACTGAAAAGTATAATTACAAAAATTACAAAAGACATTGCATGGGCTCAACCACTGAACAGAGATGATAGAAGGGTGTGTAAACTTGAAGATAACAGAGCAGCAGAAATTATCTACACTGAAGAAAAGACAGGAAAAAACATTGGAACAAATGAATAGATCCTTAGAAACTTGTGGGACAGTATCAAATTGTCTAAATTTCACATTATAGGTGTTGTATAAAAGAGAAGAAAATCTTACTTTTTAGATAAAACAATTCTTACTAAGAGCAGAAAAGATCTCAGCTTTGACAAAAACATAAATTTAGAGATTCAAGATGCTCAGCAAGCCCCAAACAGAGCAAATTCAAAGAGGTTAGGCCCGATAAGGCATAAACTCAAAATCAGTAACAAACAGTTAGGCCTGATAAGCCTGAACATGTCGTAATGCTAAAAAGCAAAGATAAACTAAAATTTGAATGATCAGAGAATTCTCATAAAGTACAATGGAGGCCACAGAATGCTCAATAGTATCTTTAAAGTGAGGAAAGAAAAGAACTGCCAACCCAGAAGAGAATCCTTTAACTAAGCAAAAGTTTTGTGGAATGAATGCAAAAATAATAGAGAGGGAGGGAGAGAGAGACAGAGAGAGAGAGACAGAGAGAGAGAGAGAGAGAGAGAGAGAGAGACTTAGATGATGGTAAGCTAAGAGAATCTGACCTCCATTAAGGGAAATGTAAAATATTAAACAAAAGGAAGCTAAAGGCTATATATTACTACCACACAAAATATTCAGAGCTTCAGAGCTAGGAAAATTACAAGGAGCAAAAAGGGACATTACATAATGTTACGATTCCATTCATCAAATTCTAAATGTATACTCACCTGACAAAAGAGCTTCAAATTACACGAAGCAAAAATTGACACAACTGAAAAGAGAAAAGTCTGTAAATGGAACACCACCACCATAGACCAACACTACCAACCAACAGGTCCTAATGACATTCCAGTATGTGGCCTGGCCACAGAATGTACAGTCTTCTCAAGTGTGCATTATGACATACACTGTGAGATCACATACTGGGTCATAAAACTAATCTTAACAAGTGAAGAAATTTCAATTCATACAAAACGTTTTCTGATAAGAGGGTAATAAACTTAAAATCAGTAACAAAACAGTTAAAAGAACAGGACCTCAAGTGTGGAAATTAAATACACCTCGAGGTAACCCATGGGTCAATAAAGACATTTCAAGGGCAAAGAGAAAATAACACGAACTGTGTGAAAACAGAAATATAACATGAAATTTACAGGATTCTTACACAGACATTAAGGCACTAAATCATAGTAGAAAGAAAACTCCAAAGGAAAATCTAAGCTCCCATCTTAGAAATCTAGAAAGAGAAAAGCAAATAAAACCAAAGCTAAATATAGAAGGAAATACTAAAGAACAGAATGGAAATCAATGAAACTAGACAACAAAATCAGTAAAATCAAAAGCTAGTTCTTTGCAGGGAAAAAAAAGTCAATAAAACTGAAATAACTCTGCCAAGCTAACCAAAGAAAACAAGAGCAAATTACCCAAAAGAGGGCAGATCACTTTATTCCTAAAGACATTAAAAGGATAAGGAAATACAATAAACAGCTCTGAACTCATAAATTTGACAAAATAGCTGAAATAGACAAATTACTTGGTAGTGGTACTCATAAAACACCAAAACTCACTCAAGAACACATAGAGAGCTGCCTCTCCCACCCAGATGACAAACTGTAGCGGCTCAGGCTCAGACCTCAAGGAGGCACCGGCCTCCACTGCCTCAGCCCCTGCAGCACAGCCCTCAGTGCACTGCTGCCAAAAAGAACAAGGCAGAGTGACAGTACGGGTGTTGGGGCTGGAGGCGCAGCAGGGTCCATGGCACGCTCGGCATCGCAGGCTGGAGAGCTGACTGAGCTGAGCAGGGAAGCGGTCACTGGGAGGTGCGGCATCCTCAGAGGGGGCCATGTCTAACGGCGTTTACCCGATGCTCAACACTGCCCATGGAGCAGAGAGGCTGACGGTGTTCAGCACACCTCTAGTGGACTTCCTGATTGCAGCTGGAGGCTTCCACATCTCTATTCCCAGATGTAATGACTGGATACTGCCTGAACCATACTGGCTTTGAGGTCTCGAAAACACATGGAATTCAGCTCATCTCCCTAGCTGCCCATAAATTCATCTCAGATATTGCCCATGATGCTCTGCCGCACCACAAAATGAAGGGAGTACACTTAACCATGGAGGAGTTGACCCCTGCACTCAGTGAGTATGACATCAGTGTAAAGAAGCCACGGTACTGACAGGATTGGTTTGCAGATGGCAGCGTGAGAGGTGAGACAGAGGCCTCCCCCCAAAATCACATATAGTATGAAAATATAATTAACACAACTAATCCTGAAAGAGGAACAGGAAAGAAGGATCTCTAGGAATGAAAGAGTATTGAGAGAACTGTGTGACCAATCCAAATGGAACAACATTCGTATTAGAGGGATACCAGAAGAAGAAGAGAGTGTAAAAGGCAAAGTGTCTTTGAGGAGGTAATTGCTGAAAACTTCCCCTACCTGGGGAAGGAGATAGTACCTCAGGCCGTGGAGGTGCACAGATCTCTGAACACAAGGGACCCAAGGAAGACCACACCAAAACATATACTAATTACAATGGCAATGATCAAGGAAAAGGACAGACTATTAAAAGCAGCCAGAGAGAGTAAACAGATCACACACAAAGGAAAGCCCATCAGGCTATCATTAGCCTTCCCAGCAGAAACATTACAGGCCAGAAGGGAGTGGCATGATATACTTAATTGAATGAAGCAGAAGGGCCTCGAACCAAGAATACTCTACCTGGCAAAGTTATCATTTAAATTTGAAGGAGGGCTTAAACAATTTCCAGATAAGCAAAAGCTGAGAGAATTTACCTCCCACAAACCATCTCTACAGTGTTTTCTGGAGGGACTCCTATAGATGGAAGTGTTCCTAAGGTTAAATAGCTGTCACCAGAGGTAATAAAAATGCACAGAGAAAGAGTACAGAATGCAACACCCAATATATAAAGAATGGAGGAGGAAGAAAAGGAGAGAGAAAAAAAGAACCTTTAGCTTGTGTGTGTAATAGCATACTAAGTGAGGTAAATTAGACTCTTAGATAGTAAGGATGTTACCCGTGAACATTTGGTCGCCACGAATCTAAAGCCTGCAATAGCAATAAGTACATACCTATCCATAATCACCCTAAATGTAAATGGTCTGAATGCACCTATACAAACATGACTCAGAAATGACATGATCATATTGAAAATGGCCAGAATAAAATCCCAAATTTATTACACATGCTAAAACAAACAACACACACATACACATGCCATTGGAGACTGTGACAAATTCTCAAGGAAAAGAAAGGACAGATGCCTATTTTGAGATGCCTCATGTTGTAATTATCACATAAAGACTTTAAATCAGCTATTATAACCATATTAAATGTGGTAGTGCTTAACACTCTTAAAAATTGGAAAGACTAAACTTCTGGCAGAAAAATAAAAACTATAAAAAAAGATCCATGTTGAGAAATTTAGAACTGAAAAGTATAATTACAAAAATTACAAAAGACATTGCATGGGCTCAACCACTGAACAGAGATGATAGAAGGGTGTGTAAACTTGAAGATAACAGAGCAGCAGAAATTATCTACACTGAAGAAAAGACAGGAAAAAACATTGGAACAAATGAATAGATCCTTAGAAACTTGTGGGACAGTATCAAATTGTCTAAATTTCACATTATAGGTGTTGTATAAAAGAGAAGAAAATCTTACTTTTTAGATAAAACAATTCTTACTAAGAGCAGAAAAGATCTCAGCTTTGACAAAAACATAAATTTAGAGATTCAAGATGCTCAGCAAGCCCCAAACAGAGCAAATTCAAAGAGGTTAGGCCCGATAAGGCATAAACTCAAAATCAGTAACAAACAGTTAGGCCTGATAAGCCTGAACATGTCGTAATGCTAAAAAGCAAAGATAAACTAAAATTTGAATGATCAGAGAATTCTCATAAAGTACAATGGAGGCCACAGAATGCTCAATAGTATCTTTAAAGTGAGGAAAGAAAAGAACTGCCAACCCAGAAGAGAATCCTTTAACTAAGCAAAAGTTTTGTGGAATGAATGCAAAAATAATAGAGAGGGAGGGAGAGAGAGACAGAGAGAGAGAGAGAGAGAGAGAGAGAGAGAGAGAGAGAGAGAGAGACTTAGATGATGGTAAGCTAAGAGAATCTGACCTCCATTAAGGGAAATGTAAAATATTAAACAAAAGGAAGCTAAAGGCTATATATTACTACCACACAAAATATTCAGAGCTTCAGAGCTAGGAAAATTACAAGGAGCAAAAAGGGACATTACATAATGTTACGATTCCATTCATCAAATTCTAAATGTATACTCACCTGACAAAAGAGCTTCAAATTACACGAAGCAAAAATTGACACAACTGAAAAGAGAAAAGTCTGTAAATGGAACACCACCACCATAGACCAACACTACCAACCAACAGGTCCTAATGACATTCCAGTATGTGGCCTGGCCACAGAATGTACAGTCTTCTCAAGTGTGCATTATGACATACACTGTGAGATCACATACTGGGTCATAAAACTAATCTTAACAAGTGAAGAAATTTCAATTCATACAAAACGTTTTCTGATAAGAGGGTAATAAACTTAAAATCAGTAACAAAACAGTTAAAAGAACAGGACCTCAAGTGTGGAAATTAAATACACCTCGAGGTAACCCATGGGTCAATAAAGACATTTCAAGGGCAAAGAGAAAATAACACGAACTGTGTGAAAACAGAAATATAACATGAAATTTACAGGATTCTTACACAGACATTAAGGCACTAAATCATAGTAGAAAGAAAACTCCAAAGGAAAATCTAAGCTCCCATCTTAGAAATCTAGAAAGAGAAAAGCAAATAAAACCAAAGCTAAATATAGAAGGAAATACTAAAGAACAGAATGGAAATCAATGAAACTAGACAACAAAATCAGTAAAATCAAAAGCTAGTTCTTTGCAGGGAAAAAAAAGTCAATAAAACTGAAATAACTCTGCCAAGCTAACCAAAGAAAACAAGAGCAAATTACCCAAAAGAGGGCAGATCACTTTATTCCTAAAGACATTAAAAGGATAAGGAAATACAATAAACAGCTCTGAACTCATAAATTTGACAAAATAGCTGAAATAGACAAATTACTTGGTAGTGGTACTCATAAAACACCAAAACTCACTCAAGAACACATAGAGAGCTGCCTCTCCCACCCAGATGACAAACTGTAGCGGCTCAGGCTCAGACCTCAAGGAGGCACCGGCCTCCACTGCCTCAGCCCCTGCAGCACAGCCCTCAGTGCACTGCTGCCAAAAAGAACAAGGCAGAGTGACAGTACGGGTGTTGGGGCTGGAGGCGCAGCAGGGTCCATGGCACGCTCGGCATCGCAGGCTGGAGAGCTGACTGAGCTGAGCAGGGAAGCGGTCACTGGGAGGTGCGGCATCCTCAGAGGGGGCCATGTCTAACGGCGTTTACCCGATGCTCAACACTGCCCATGGAGCAGAGAGGCTGACGGTGTTCAGCACACCTCTAGTGGACTTCCTGATTGCAGCTGGAGGCTTCCACATCTCTATTCCCAGATGTAATGACTGGATACTGCCTGAACCATACTGGCTTTGAGGTCTCGAAAACACATGGAATTCAGCTCATCTCCCTAGCTGCCCATAAATTCATCTCAGATATTGCCCATGATGCTCTGCCGCACCACAAAATGAAGGGAGTACACTTAACCATGGAGGAGTTGACCCCTGCACTCAGTGAGTATGACATCAGTGTAAAGAAGCCACAGTACTGACAGGATTGGTTTGCAGATGGCAGCGTGAGAGGTGAGACAGAGGCCTCCCCCCAAAATCACATATAGTATGAAAATATAATTAACACAACTAATCCTGAAAGAGGAACAGGAAAGAAGGATCTCTAGGAATGAAAGAGTATTGAGAGAACTGTGTGACCAATCCAAATGGAACAACATTCGTATTAGAGGGATACCAGAAGAAGAAGAGAGTGTAAAAGGCAAAGTGTCTTTGAGGAGGTAATTGCTGAAAACTTCCCCTACCTGGGGAAGGAGATAGTACCTCAGGCCGTGGAGGTGCACAGATCTCTGAACACAAGGGACCCAAGGAAGACCACACCAAAACATATACTAATTACAATGGCAATGATCAAGGAAAAGGACAGACTATTAAAAGCAGCCAGAGAGAGTAAACAGATCACACACAAAGGAAAGCCCATCAGGCTATCATTAGCCTTCCCAGCAGAAACATTACAGGCCAGAAGGGAGTGGCATGATATACTTAATTGAATGAAGCAGAAGGGCCTCGAACCAAGAATACTCTACCTGGCAAAGTTATCATTTAAATTTGAAGGAGGGCTTAAACAATTTCCAGATAAGCAAAAGCTGAGAGAATTTACCTCCCACAAACCATCTCTACAGTGTTTTCTGGAGGGACTCCTATAGATGGAAGTGTTCCTAAGGTTAAATAGCTGTCACCAGAGGTAATAAAAATGCACAGAGAAAGAGTACAGAATGCAACACCCAATATATAAAGAATGGAGGAGGAAGAAAAGGAGAGAGAAAAAAAGAACCTTTAGCTTGTGTGTGTAATAGCATACTAAGTGAGGTAAATTAGACTCTTAGATAGTAAGGATGTTACCCGTGAACATTTGGTCGCCACGAATCTAAAGCCTGCAATAGCAATAAGTACATACCTATCCATAATCACCCTAAATGTAAATGGTCTGAATGCACCTATACAAACATGACTCAGAAATGACATGATCATATTGAAAATGGCCAGAATAAAACCCCAAATTTATTACACATGCTAAAACAAACAACACACACAAACACATGCCATTGGAGACTGTGACAAATTCTCAAGGAAAAGAAAGGACAGATGCCTATTTTGAGATGCCTCATGTTGTAATTATCACATAAAGACTTTAAATCAGCTATTATAACCATATTAAATGTGGTAGTGCTTAACACTCTTAAAAATTGGAAAGACTAAACTTCTGGCAGAAAAATAAAAACTATAAAAAAAGATCCATGTTGAGAAATTTAGAACTGAAAAGTATAATTACAAAAATTACAAAAGACATTGCATGGGCTCAACCACTGAACAGAGATGATAGAAGGGTGTGTAAACTTGAAGATAACAGAGCAGCAGAAATTATCTACACTGAAGAAAAGACAGGAAAAAACATTGGAACAAATGAATAGATCCTTAGAAACTTGTGGGACAGTATCAAATTGTCTAAATTTCACATTATAGGTGTTGTATAAAAGAGAAGAAAATCTTACTTTTTAGATAAAACAATTCTTACTAAGAGCAGAAAAGATCTCAGCTTTGACAAAAACATAAATTTAGAGATTCAAGATGCTCAGCAAGCCCCAAACAGAGCAAATTCAAAGAGGTTAGGCCCGATAAGGCATAAACTCAAAATCAGTAACAAACAGTTAGGCCTGATAAGCCTGAACATGTCGTAATGCTAAAAAGCAAAGATAAACTAAAATTTGAATGATCAGAGAATTCTCATAAAGTACAATGGAGGCCACAGAATGTTCAATAGTATCTTTAAAGTGAGGAAAGAAAAGAACTGCCAACCCAGAAGAGAATCCTTTAACTAAGCAAAAGTTTTGTGGAATGAATGCAAAAATAATAGAGAGGGAGGGAGAGAGAGACAGAGAGAGAGAGACAGAGAGAGAGAGAGAGAGAGAGAGAGAGAGAGAGAGAGAGAGAGAGAGACTTAGATGATGGTAAGCTAAGAGAATCTGACCTCCATTAAGGGAAATGTAAAATATTAAACAAAAGGAAGCTAAAGGCTATATATTACTACCACACAAAATATTCAGAGCTTCAGAGCTAGGAAAATTACAAGGAGCAAAAAGGGACATTACATAATGTTACGATTCCATTCATCAAATTCTAAATGTATACTCACCTGACAAAAGAGCTTCAAATTACACGAAGCAAAAATTGACACAACTGAAAAGAGAAAAGTCTGTAAATGGAACACCACCACCATAGACCAACACTACCAACCAACAGGTCCTAATGACATTCCAGTATGTGGCCTGGCCACAGAATGTACAGTCTTCTCAAGTGTGCATTGTGACATACACTGTGAGATCACATACTGGGTCATAAAACTAATCTTAACAAGTGAAGAAATTTCAATTCATACAAAACGTTTTCTGATAAGAGGGTAATAAACTTAAAATCAGTAACAAAACAGTTAAAAGAACAGGACCTCAAGTGTGGAAATTAAATACACCTCGAGGTAACCCATGGGTCAATAAAGACATTTCAAGGGCAAAGAGAAAATAACACGAACTGTGTGAAAACAGAAATATAACATGAAATTTACAGGATTCTTACACAGACATTAAGGCACTAAATCATAGTAGAAAGAAAACTCCAAAGGAAAATCTAAGCTCCCATCTTAGAAATCTAGAAAGAGAAAAGCAAATAAAACCAAAGCTAAATATAGAAGGAAATACTAAAGAACAGAATGGAAATCAATGAAACTAGACAACAAAATCAGTAAAATCAAAAGCTAGTTCTTTGCAGGGAAAAAAAAGTCAATAAAACTGAAATAACTTTGCCAAGCTAACCAAAGAAAACAAGAGCAAATTACCCAAAAGAGGGCAGATCACTTTATTCCTAAAGACATTAAAAGGATAAGGAAGGAAATACAATAAATAGCTCTGAACTCATAAATTTGACAAAATAGCTGAAATAGACAAATTACTTGTTAGTGGTACTCATAAAATACCAAAACTCACTCAAGAACACATAGAGAGCTGCCTCTCCCACCCAGATGACAAACTGTAGCGGCTCAGGCTCAGACCTCAAGGAGGCACCGGCCTCCACTGCCTCAGCCCCTGCAGCACAGCCCTCAGTGCACTGCTGCCAAAAAGAACAAGGCAGAGTGACAGTACGGGTGTTGGGGCTGGAGGCGCAGCAGGGTCCATGGCACGCTCGGCATCGCAGGCTGGAGAGCTGACTGAGCTGAGCAGGGAAGCGGTCACTGGGAGGTGCGGCATCCTCAGAGGGGGCCATGTCTAACGGCGTTTACCCGATGCTCAACACTGCCCATGGAGCAGTGAGGCTGACGGTGTTCAGCACACCTCTAGTGGACTTCCTGATTGCAGCTGGAGGCTTCCACATCTCTATTCCCAGATGTAATGACTGGATACTGCCTGAACCATACTGGCTTTGAGGTCTCGAAAACACATGGAATTCAGCTCATCTCCCTAGCTGCCCATAAATTCATCTCAGATATTGCCCATGATGCTCTGCCGCACCACAAAATGAAGGGAGTACACTTAACCATGGAGGAGTTGACCCCTGCACTCAGTGAGTATGACATCAGTGTAAAGAAGCCACAGTACTGACAGGATTGGTTTGCAGATGGCAGCGTGAGAGGTGAGACAGAGGCCTCCCCCCAAAATCACATATAGTATGAAAATATAATTAACACAACTAATCCTGAAAGAGGAACAGGAAAGAAGGATCTCTAGGAATGAAAGAGTATTGAGAGAACTGTGTGACCAATCCAAATGGAACAACATTCGTATTAGAGGGATACCAGAAGAAGAAGAGAGTGTAAAAGGCAAAGTGTCTTTGAGGAGGTAATTGCTGAAAACTTCCCCTACCTGGGGAAGGAGATAGTACCTCAGGCCGTGGAGGTGCACAGATCTCTGAACACAAGGGACCCAAGGAAGACCACACCAAAACATATACTAATTACAATGGCAATGATCAAGGAAAAGGACAGACTATTAAAAGCAGCCAGAGAGAGTAAACAGATCACACACAAAGGAAAGCCCATCAGGCTATCATTAGCCTTCCCAGCAGAAACATTACAGGCCAGAAGGGAGTGGCATGATATACTTAATTGAATGAAGCAGAAGGGCCTCGAACCAAGAATACTCTACCTGGCAAAGTTATCACTTAAATTTGAAGGAGGGCTTAAACAATTTCCAGATAAGCAAAAGCTGAGAGAATTTACCTCCCACAAACCATCTCTACAGTGTTTTCTGGAGGGACTCCTATAGATGGAAGTGTTCCTAAGGTTAAATAGCTGTCACCAGAGGTAATAAAAATGCACAGAGAAAGAGTACAGAATGCAACACCCAATATATAAAGAATGGAGGAGGAAGAAAAGGAGAGAGAAAAAAAGAACCTTTAGCTTGTGTGTGTAATAGCATACTAAGTGAGGTAAATTAGACTCTTAGATAGTAAGGATGTTACCCGTGAACATTTGGTCGCCACGAATCTAAAGCCTGCAATAGCAATAAGTACATACCTATCCATAATCACCCTAAATGTAAATGGTCTGAATGCACCTATACAAACATGACTCAGAAATGACATGATCATATTGAAAATGGCCAGAATAAAATCCCAAATTTATTACACATGCTAAAACAAACAACACACACATACACATGCCATTGGAGACTGTGACAAATTCTCAAGGAAAAGAAAGGACAGATGCCTATTTTGAGATGCCTCATGTTGTAATTATCACATAAAGACTTTAAATCAGCTATTATAACCATATTAAATGTGGTAGTGCTTAACACTCTTAAAAATTGGAAAGACTAAACTTCTGGCAGAAAAATAAAAACTATAAAAAAAGATCCATGTTGAGAAATTTAGAACTGAAAAGTATAATTACAAAAATTACAAAAGACATTGCATGGGCTCAACCACTGAACAGAGATGATAGAAGGGTGTGTAAACTTGAAGATAACAGAGCAGCAGAAATTATCTACACTGAAGAAAAGACAGGAAAAAACATTGGAACAAATGAATAGATCCTTAGAAACTTGTGGGACAGTATCAAATTGTCTAAATTTCACATTATAGGTGTTGTATAAAAGAGAAGAAAATCTTACTTTTTAGATAAAACAATTCTTACTAAGAGCAGAAAAGATCTCAGCTTTGACAAAAACATAAATTTAGAGATTCAAGATGCTCAGCAAGCCCCAAACAGAGCAAATTCAAAGAGGTTAGGCCCGATAAGGCATAAACTCAAAATCAGTAACAAACAGTTAGGCCTGATAAGCCTGAACATGTCGTAATGCTAAAAAGCAAAGATAAACTAAAATTTGAATGATCAGAGAATTCTCATAAAGTACAATGGAGGCCACAGAATGCTCAATAGTATCTTTAAAGTGAGGAAAGAAAAGAACTGCCAACCCAGAAGAGAATCCTTTAACTAAGCAAAAGTTTTGTGGAATGAATGCAAAAATAATAGAGAGGGAGGGAGAGAGAGACAGAGAGAGAGAGACAGAGAGAGAGAGAGAGAGAGAGAGAGAGAGAGAGACTTAGATGATGGTAAGCTAAGAGAATCTGACCTCCATTAAGGGAAATGTAAAATATTAAACAAAAGGAAGCTAAAGGCTATATATTACTACCACACAAAATATTCAGAGCTTCAGAGCTAGGAAAATTACAAGGAGCAAAAAGGGACATTACATAATGTTACGATTCCATTCATCAAATTCTAAATGTATACTCACCTGACAAAAGAGCTTCAAATTACACGAAGCAAAAATTGACACAACTGAAAAGAGAAAAGTCTGTAAATGGAACACCACCACCATAGACCAACACTACCAACCAACAGGTCCTAATGACATTCCAGTATGTGGCCTGGCCACAGAATGTACAGTCTTCTCAAGTGTGCATTATGACATACACTGTGAGATCACATACTGGGTCATAAAACTAATCTTAACAAGTGAAGAAATTTCAATTCATACAAAACGTTTTCTGATAAGAGGGTAATAAACTTAAAATCAGTAACAAAACAGTTAAAAGAACAGGACCTCAAGTGTGGAAATTAAATACACCTCGAGGTAACCCATGGGTCAATAAAGACATTTCAAGGGCAAAGAGAAAATAACACGAACTGTGTGAAAACAGAAATATAACATGAAATTTACAGGATTCTTACACAGACATTAAGGCACTAAATCATAGTAGAAAGAAAACTCCAAAGGAAAATCTAAGCTCCCATCTTAGAAATCTAGAAAGAGAAAAGCAAATAAAACCAAAGCTAAATATAGAAGGAAATACTAAAGAACAGAATGGAAATCAATGAAACTAGACAACAAAATCAGTAAAATCAAAAGCTAGTTCTTTGCAGGGAAAAAAAAGTCAATAAAACTGAAATAACTCTGCCAAGCTAACCAAAGAAAACAAGAGCAAATTACCCAAAAGAGGGCAGATCACTTTATTCCTAAAGACATTAAAAGGATAAGGAAATACAATAAACAGCTCTGAACTCATAAATTTGACAAAATAGCTGAAATAGACAAATTACTTGGTAGTGGTACTCATAAAACACCAAAACTCACTCAAGAACACATAGAGAGCTGCCTCTCCCACCCAGATGACAAACTGTAGCGGCTCAGGCTCAGACCTCAAGGAGGCACCGGCCTCCACTGCCTCAGCCCCTGCAGCACAGCCCTCAGTGCACTGCTGCCAAAAAGAACAAGGCAGAGTGACAGTACGGGTGTTGGGGCTGGAGGCGCAGCAGGGTCCATGGCACGCTCGGCATCGCAGGCTGGAGAGCTGACTGAGCTGAGCAGGGAAGCGGTCACTGGGAGGTGCGGCATCCTCAGAGGGGGCCATGTCTAACGGCGTTTACCCGATGCTCAACACTGCCCATGGAGCAGAGAGGCTGACGGTGTTCAGCACACCTCTAGTGGACTTCCTGATTGCAGCTGGAGGCTTCCACATCTCTATTCCCAGATGTAATGACTGGATACTGCCTGAACCATACTGGCTTTGAGGTCTCGAAAACACATGGAATTCAGCTCATCTCCCTAGCTGCCCATAAATTCATCTCAGATATTGCCCATGATGCTCTGCCGCACCACAAAATGAAGGGAGTACACTTAACCATGGAGGAGTTGACCCCTGCACTCAGTGAGTATGACATCAGTGTAAAGAAGCCACAGTACTGACAGGATTGGTTTGCAGATGGCAGCGTGAGAGGTGAGACAGAGGCCTCCCCCCAAAATCACATATAGTATGAAAATATAATTAACACAACTAATCCTGAAAGAGGAACAGGAAAGAAGGATCTCTAGGAATGAAAGAGTATTGAGAGAACTGTGTGACCAATCCAAATGGAACAACATTCGTATTAGAGGGATACCAGAAGAAGAAGAGAGTGTAAAAGGCAAAGTGTCTTTGAGGAGGTAATTGCTGAAAACTTCCCCTACCTGGGGAAGGAGATAGTACCTCAGGCCGTGGAGGTGCACAGATCTCTGAACACAAGGGACCCAAGGAAGACCACACCAAAACATATACTAATTACAATGGCAATGATCAAGGAAAAGGACAGACTATTAAAAGCAGCCAGAGAGAGTAAACAGATCACACACAAAGGAAAGCCCATCAGGCTATCATTAGCCTTCCCAGCAGAAACATTACAGGCCAGAAGGGAGTGGCATGATATACTTAATTGAATGAAGCAGAAGGGCCTCGAACCAAGAATACTCTACCTGGCAAAGTTATCATTTAAATTTGAAGGAGGGCTTAAACAATTTCCAGATAAGCAAAAGCTGAGAGAATTTACCTCCCACAAACCATCTCTACAGTGTTTTCTGGAGGGACTCCTATAGATGGAAGTGTTCCTAAGGTTAAATAGCTGTCACCAGAGGTAATAAAAATGCACAGAGAAAGAGTACAGAATGCAACACCCAATATATAAAGAATGGAGGAGGAAGAAAAGGAGAGAGAAAAAAAGAACCTTTAGCTTGTGTGTGTAATAGCATACTAAGTGAGGTAAATTAGACTCTTAGATAGTAAGGATGTTACCCGTGAACATTTGGTCGCCACGAATCTAAAGCCTGCAATAGCAATAAGTACATACCTATCCATAATCACCCTAAATGTAAATGGTCTGAATGCACCTATACAAACATGACTCAGAAATGACATGATCATATTGAAAATGGCCAGAATAAAACCCCAAATTTATTACACATGCTAAAACAAACAACACACACAAACACATGCCATTGGAGACTGTGACAAATTCTCAAGGAAAAGAAAGGACAGATGCCTATTTTGAGATGCCTCATGTTGTAATTATCACATAAAGACTTTAAATCAGCTATTATAACCATATTAAATGTGGTAGTGCTTAACACTCTTAAAAATTGGAAAGACTAAACTTCTGGCAGAAAAATAAAAACTATAAAAAAAGATCCATGTTGAGAAATTTAGAACTGAAAAGTATAATTACAAAAATTACAAAAGACATTGCATGGGCTCAACCACTGAACAGAGATGATAGAAGGGTGTGTAAACTTGAAGATAACAGAGCAGCAGAAATTATCTACACTGAAGAAAAGACAGGAAAAAACATTGGAACAAATGAATAGATCCTTAGAAACTTGTGGGACAGTATCAAATTGTCTAAATTTCACATTATAGGTGTTGTATAAAAGAGAAGAAAATCTTACTTTTTAGATAAAACAATTCTTACTAAGAGCAGAAAAGATCTCAGCTTTGACAAAAACATAAATTTAGAGATTCAAGATGCTCAGCAAGCCCCAAACAGAGCAAATTCAAAGAGGTTAGGCCCGATAAGGCATAAACTCAAAATCAGTAACAAACAGTTAGGCCTGATAAGCCTGAACATGTCGTAATGCTAAAAAGCAAAGATAAACTAAAATTTGAATGATCAGAGAATTCTCATAAAGTACAATGGAGGCCACAGAATGCTCAATAGTATCTTTAAAGTGAGGAAAGAAAAGAACTGCCAACCCAGAAGAGAATCCTTTAACTAAGCAAAAGTTTTGTGGAATGAATGCAAAAATAATAGAGAGGGAGGGAGAGAGAGACAGAGAGAGAGAGAGAGAGAGAGAGAGAGAGAGAGAGAGAGAGAGACTTAGATGATGGTAAGCTAAGAGAATCTGACCTCCATTAAGGGAAATGTAAAATATTAAACAAAAGGAAGCTAAAGGCTATATATTACTACCACACAAAATATTCAGAGCTTCAGAGCTAGGAAAATTACAAGGAGCAAAAAGGGACATTACATAATGTTACGATTCCATTCATCAAATTCTAAATGTATACTCACCTGACAAAAGAGCTTCAAATTACACGAAGCAAAAATTGACACAACTGAAAAGAGAAAAGTCTGTAAATGGAACACCACCACCATAGACCAACACTACCAACCAACAGGTCCTAATGACATTCCAGTATGTGGCCTGGCCACAGAATGTACAGTCTTCTCAAGTGTGCATTATGACATACACTGTGAGATCACATACTGGGTCATAAAACTAATCTTAACAAGTGAAGAAATTTCAATTCATACAAAACGTTTTCTGATAAGAGGGTAATAAACTTAAAATCAGTAACAAAACAGTTAAAAGAACAGGACCTCAAGTGTGGAAATTAAATACACCTCGAGGTAACCCATGGGTCAATAAAGACATTTCAAGGGCAAAGAGAAAATAACACGAACTGTGTGAAAACAGAAATATAACATGAAATTTACAGGATTCTTACACAGACATTAAGGCACTAAATCATAGTAGAAAGAAAACTCCAAAGGAAAATCTAAGCTCCCATCTTAGAAATCTAGAAAGAGAAAAGCAAATAAAACCAAAGCTAAATATAGAAGGAAATACTAAAGAACAGAATGGAAATCAATGAAACTAGACAACAAAATCAGTAAAATCAAAAGCTAGTTCTTTGCAGGGAAAAAAAAGTCAATAAAACTGAAATAACTCTGCCAAGCTAACCAAAGAAAACAAGAGCAAATTACCCAAAAGAGGGCAGATCACTTTATTCCTAAAGACATTAAAAGGATAAGGAAATACAATAAACAGCTCTGAACTCATAAATTTGACAAAATAGCTGAAATAGACAAATTACTTGGTAGTGGTACTCATAAAACACCAAAACTCACTCAAGAACACATAGAGAGCTGCCTCTCCCACCCAGATGACAAACTGTAGCGGCTCAGGCTCAGACCTCAAGGAGGCACCGGCCTCCACTGCCTCAGCCCCTGCAGCACAGCCCTCAGTGCACTGCTGCCAAAAAGAACAAGGCAGAGTGACAGTACGGGTGTTGGGGCTGGAGGCGCAGCAGGGTCCATGGCACGCTCGGCATCGCAGGCTGGAGAGCTGACTGAGCTGAGCAGGGAAGCGGTCACTGGGAGGTGCGGCATCCTCAGAGGGGGCCATGTCTAACGGCGTTTACCCGATGCTCAACACTGCCCATGGAGCAGAGAGGCTGACGGTGTTCAGCACACCTCTAGTGGACTTCCTGATTGCAGCTGGAGGCTTCCACATCTCTATTCCCAGATGTAATGACTGGATACTGCCTGAACCATACTGGCTTTGAGGTCTCGAAAACACATGGAATTCAGCTCATCTCCCTAGCTGCCCATAAATTCATCTCAGATATTGCCCATGATGCTCTGCCGCACCACAAAATGAAGGGAGTACACTTAACCATGGAGGAGTTGACCCCTGCACTCAGTGAGTATGACATCAGTGTAAAGAAGCCACAGTACTGACAGGATTGGTTTGCAGATGGCAGCGTGAGAGGTGAGACAGAGGCCTCCCCCCAAAATCACATATAGTATGAAAATATAATTAACACAACTAATCCTGAAAGAGGAACAGGAAAGAAGGATCTCTAGGAATGAAAGAGTATTGAGAGAACTGTGTGACCAATCCAAATGGAACAACATTCGTATTAGAGGGATACCAGAAGAAGAAGAGAGTGTAAAAGGCAAAGTGTCTTTGAGGAGGTAATTGCTGAAAACTTCCCCTACCTGGGGAAGGAGATAGTACCTCAGGCCGTGGAGGTGCACAGATCTCTGAACACAAGGGACCCAAGGAAGACCACACCAAAACATATACTAATTACAATGGCAATGATCAAGGAAAAGGACAGACTATTAAAAGCAGCCAGAGAGAGTAAACAGATCACACACAAAGGAAAGCCCATCAGGCTATCATTAGCCTTCCCAGCAGAAACATTACAGGCCAGAAGGGAGTGGCATGATATACTTAATTGAATGAAGCAGAAGGGCCTCGAACCAAGAATACTCTACCTGGCAAAGTTATCATTTAAATTTGAAGGAGGGCTTAAACAATTTCCAGATAAGCAAAAGCTGAGAGAATTTACCTCCCACAAACCATCTCTACAGTGTTTTCTGGAGGGACTCCTATAGATGGAAGTGTTCCTAAGGTTAAATAGCTGTCACCAGAGGTAATAAAAATGCACAGAGAAAGAGTACAGAATGCAACACCCAATATATAAAGAATGGAGGAGGAAGAAAAGGAGAGAGAAAAAAAGAACCTTTAGCTTGTGTGTGTAATAGCATACTAAGTGAGGTAAATTAGACTCTTAGATAGTAAGGATGTTACCCGTGAACATTTGGTCGCCACGAATCTAAAGCCTGCAATAGCAATAAGTACATACCTATCCATAATCACCCTAAATGTAAATGGTCTGAATGCACCTATACAAACATGACTCAGAAATGACATGATCATATTGAAAATGGCCAGAATAAAACCCCAAATTTATTACACATGCTAAAACAAACAACACACACAAACACATGCCATTGGAGACTGTGACAAATTCTCAAGGAAAAGAAAGGACAGATGCCTATTTTGAGATGCCTCATGTTGTAATTATCACATAAAGACTTTAAATCAGCTATTATAACCATATTAAATGTGGTAGTGCTTAACACTCTTAAAAATTGGAAAGACTAAACTTCTGGCAGAAAAATAAAAACTATAAAAAAAGATCCATGTTGAGAAATTTAGAACTGAAAAGTATAATTACAAAAATTACAAAAGACATTGCATGGGCTCAACCACTGAACAGAGATGATAGAAGGGTGTGTAAACTTGAAGATAACAGAGCAGCAGAAATTATCTACACTGAAGAAAAGACAGGAAAAAACATTGGAACAAATGAATAGATCCTTAGAAACTTGTGGGACAGTATCAAATTGTCTAAATTTCACATTATAGGTGTTGTATAAAAGAGAAGAAAATCTTACTTTTTAGATAAAACAATTCTTACTAAGAGCAGAAAAGATCTCAGCTTTGACAAAAACATAAATTTAGAGATTCAAGATGCTCAGCAAGCCCCAAACAGAGCAAATTCAAAGAGGTTAGGCCCGATAAGGCATAAACTCAAAATCAGTAACAAACAGTTAGGCCTGATAAGCCTGAACATGTCGTAATGCTAAAAAGCAAAGATAAACTAAAATTTGAATGATCAGAGAATTCTCATAAAGTACAATGGAGGCCACAGAATGCTCAATAGTATCTTTAAAGTGAGGAAAGAAAAGAACTGCCAACCCAGAAGAGAATCCTTTAACTAAGCAAAAGTTTTGTGGAATGAATGCAAAAATAATAGAGAGGGAGGGAGAGAGAGACAGAGAGAGAGAGACAGAGAGAGAGAGAGAGAGAGAGAGAGAGAGAGACTTAGATGATGGTAAGCTAAGAGAATCTGACCTCCATTAAGGGAAATGTAAAATATTAAACAAAAGGAAGCTAAAGGCTATATATTACTACCACACAAAATATTCAGAGCTTCAGAGCTAGGAAAATTACAAGGAGCAAAAAGGGACATTACATAATGTTACGATTCCATTCATCAAATTCTAAATGTATACTCACCTGACAAAAGAGCTTCAAATTACACGAAGCAAAAATTGACACAACTGAAAAGAGAAAAGTCTGTAAATGGAACACCACCACCATAGACCAACACTACCAACCAACAGGTCCTAATGACATTCCAGTATGTGGCCTGGCCACAGAATGTACAGTCTTCTCAAGTGTGCATTATGACATACACTGTGAGATCACATACTGGGTCATAAAACTAATCTTAACAAGTGAAGAAATTTCAATTCATACAAAACGTTTTCTGATAAGAGGGTAATAAACTTAAAATCAGTAACAAAACAGTTAAAAGAACAGGACCTCAAGTGTGGAAATTAAATACACCTCGAGGTAACCCATGGGTCAATAAAGACATTTCAAGGGCAAAGAGAAAATAACACGAACTGTGTGAAAACAGAAATATAACATGAAATTTACAGGATTCTTACACAGACATTAAGGCACTAAATCATAGTAGAAAGAAAACTCCAAAGGAAAATCTAAGCTCCCATCTTAGAAATCTAGAAAGAGAAAAGCAAATAAAACCAAAGCTAAATATAGAAGGAAATACTAAAGAACAGAATGGAAATCAATGAAACTAGACAACAAAATCAGTAAAATCAAAAGCTAGTTCTTTGCAGGGAAAAAAAAGTCAATAAAACTGAAATAACTCTGCCAAGCTAACCAAAGAAAACAAGAGCAAATTACCCAAAAGAGGGCAGATCACTTTATTCCTAAAGACATTAAAAGGATAAGGAAATACAATAAACAGCTCTGAACTCATAAATTTGACAAAATAGCTGAAATAGACAAATTACTTGGTAGTGGTACTCATAAAACACCAAAACTCACTCAAGAACACATAGAGAGCTGCCTCTCCCACCCAGATGACAAACTGTAGCGGCTCAGGCTCAGACCTCAAGGAGGCACCGGCCTCCACTGCCTCAGCCCCTGCAGCACAGCCCTCAGTGCACTGCTGCCAAAAAGAACAAGGCAGAGTGACAGTACGGGTGTTGGGGCTGGAGGCGCAGCAGGGTCCATGGCACGCTCGGCATCGCAGGCTGGAGAGCTGACTGAGCTGAGCAGGGAAGCGGTCACTGGGAGGTGCGGCATCCTCAGAGGGGGCCATGTCTAACGGCGTTTACCCGATGCTCAACACTGCCCATGGAGCAGAGAGGCTGACGGTGTTCAGCACACCTCTAGTGGACTTCCTGATTGCAGCTGGAGGCTTCCACATCTCTATTCCCAGATGTAATGACTGGATACTGCCTGAACCATACTGGCTTTGAGGTCTCGAAAACACATGGAATTCAGCTCATCTCCCTAGCTGCCCATAAATTCATCTCAGATATTGCCCATGATGCTCTGCCGCACCACAAAATGAAGGGAGTACACTTAACCATGGAGGAGTTGACCCCTGCACTCAGTGAGTATGACATCAGTGTAAAGAAGCCACAGTACTGACAGGATTGGTTTGCAGATGGCAGCGTGAGAGGTGAGACAGAGGCCTCCCCCCAAAATCACATATAGTATGAAAATATAATTAACACAACTAATCCTGAAAGAGGAACAGGAAAGAAGGATCTCTAGGAATGAAAGAGTATTGAGAGAACTGTGTGACCAATCCAAATGGAACAACATTCGTATTAGAGGGATACCAGAAGAAGAAGAGAGTGTAAAAGGCAAAGTGTCTTTGAGGAGGTAATTGCTGAAAACTTCCCCTACCTGGGGAAGGAGATAGTACCTCAGGCCGTGGAGGTGCACAGATCTCTGAACACAAGGGACCCAAGGAAGACCACACCAAAACATATACTAATTACAATGGCAATGATCAAGGAAAAGGACAGACTATTAAAAGCAGCCAGAGAGAGTAAACAGATCACACACAAAGGAAAGCCCATCAGGCTATCATTAGCCTTCCCAGCAGAAACATTACAGGCCAGAAGGGAGTGGCATGATATACTTAATTGAATGAAGCAGAAGGGCCTCGAACCAAGAATACTCTACCTGGCAAAGTTATCATTTAAATTTGAAGGAGGGCTTAAACAATTTCCAGATAAGCAAAAGCTGAGAGAATTTACCTCCCACAAACCATCTCTACAGTGTTTTCTGGAGGGACTCCTATAGATGGAAGTGTTCCTAAGGTTAAATAGCTGTCACCAGAGGTAATAAAAATGCACAGAGAAAGAGTACAGAATGCAACACCCAATATATAAAGAATGGAGGAGGAAGAAAAGGAGAGAGAAAAAAAGAACCTTTAGCTTGTGTGTGTAATAGCATACTAAGTGAGGTAAATTAGACTCTTAGATAGTAAGGATGTTACCCGTGAACATTTGGTCGCCACGAATCTAAAGCCTGCAATAGCAATAAGTACATACCTATCCATAATCACCCTAAATGTAAATGGTCTGAATGCACCTATACAAACATGACTCAGAAATGACATGATCATATTGAAAATGGCCAGAATAAAACCCCAAATTTATTACACATGCTAAAACAAACAACACACACAAACACATGCCATTGGAGACTGTGACAAATTCTCAAGGAAAAGAAAGGACAGATGCCTATTTTGAGATGCCTCATGTTGTAATTATCACATAAAGACTTTAAATCAGCTATTATAACCATATTAAATGTGGTAGTGCTTAACACTCTTAAAAATTGGAAAGACTAAACTTCTGGCAGAAAAATAAAAACTATAAAAAAAGATCCATGTTGAGAAATTTAGAACTGAAAAGTATAATTACAAAAATTACAAAAGACATTGCATGGGCTCAACCACTGAACAGAGATGATAGAAGGGTGTGTAAACTTGAAGATAACAGAGCAGCAGAAATTATCTACACTGAAGAAAAGACAGGAAAAAACATTGGAACAAATGAATAGATCCTTAGAAACTTGTGGGACAGTATCAAATTGTCTAAATTTCACATTATAGGTGTTGTATAAAAGAGAAGAAAATCTTACTTTTTAGATAAAACAATTCTTACTAAGAGCAGAAAAGATCTCAGCTTTGACAAAAACATAAATTTAGAGATTCAAGATGCTCAGCAAGCCCCAAACAGAGCAAATTCAAAGAGGTTAGGCCCGATAAGGCATAAACTCAAAATCAGTAACAAACAGTTAGGCCTGATAAGCCTGAACATGTCGTAATGCTAAAAAGCAAAGATAAACTAAAATTTGAATGATCAGAGAATTCTCATAAAGTACAATGGAGGCCACAGAATGTTCAATAGTATCTTTAAAGTGAGGAAAGAAAAGAACTGCCAACCCAGAAGAGAATCCTTTAACTAAGCAAAAGTTTTGTGGAATGAATGCAAAAATAATAGAGAGGGAGGGAGAGAGAGACAGAGAGAGAGAGACAGAGAGAGAGAGAGAGAGAGAGAGAGAGAGAGAGAGAGAGAGAGAGAGAGAGACTTAGATGATGGTAAGCTAAGAGAATCTGACCTCCATTAAGGGAAATGTAAAATATTAAACAAAAGGAAGCTAAAGGCTATATATTACTACCACACAAAATATTCAGAGCTTCAGAGCTAGGAAAATTACAAGGAGCAAAAAGGGACATTACATAATGTTACGATTCCATTCATCAAATTCTAAATGTATACTCACCTGACAAAAGAGCTTCAAATTACACGAAGCAAAAATTGACACAACTGAAAAGAGAAAAGTCTGTAAATGGAACACCACCACCATAGACCAACACTACCAACCAACAGGTCCTAATGACATTCCAGTATGTGGCCTGGCCACAGAATGTACAGTCTTCTCAAGTGTGCATTGTGACATACACTGTGAGATCACATACTGGGTCATAAAACTAATCTTAACAAGTGAAGAAATTTCAATTCATACAAAACGTTTTCTGATAAGAGGGTAATAAACTTAAAATCAGTAACAAAACAGTTAAAAGAACAGGACCTCAAGTGTGGAAATTAAATACACCTCGAGGTAACCCATGGGTCAATAAAGACATTTCAAGGGCAAAGAGAAAATAACACGAACTGTGTGAAAACAGAAATATAACATGAAATTTACAGGATTCTTACACAGACATTAAGGCACTAAATCATAGTAGAAAGAAAACTCCAAAGGAAAATCTAAGCTCCCATCTTAGAAATCTAGAAAGAGAAAAGCAAATAAAACCAAAGCTAAATATAGAAGGAAATACTAAAGAACAGAATGGAAATCAATGAAACTAGACAACAAAATCAGTAAAATCAAAAGCTAGTTCTTTGCAGGGAAAAAAAAGTCAATAAAACTGAAATAACTTTGCCAAGCTAACCAAAGAAAACAAGAGCAAATTACCCAAAAGAGGGCAGATCACTTTATTCCTAAAGACATTAAAAGGATAAGGAAGGAAATACAATAAATAGCTCTGAACTCATAAATTTGACAAAATAGCTGAAATAGACAAATTACTTGTTAGTGGTACTCATAAAATACCAAAACTCACTCAAGAACACATAGAGAGCTGCCTCTCCCACCCAGATGACAAACTGTAGCGGCTCAGGCTCAGACCTCAAGGAGGCACCGGCCTCCACTGCCTCAGCCCCTGCAGCACAGCCCTCAGTGCACTGCTGCCAAAAAGAACAAGGCAGAGTGACAGTACGGGTGTTGGGGCTGGAGGCGCAGCAGGGTCCATGGCACGCTCGGCATCGCAGGCTGGAGAGCTGACTGAGCTGAGCAGGGAAGCGGTCACTGGGAGGTGCGGCATCCTCAGAGGGGGCCATGTCTAACGGCGTTTACCCGATGCTCAACACTGCCCATGGAGCAGAGAGGCTGACGGTGTTCAGCACACCTCTAGTGGACTTCCTGATTGCAGCTGGAGGCTTCCACATCTCTATTCCCAGATGTAATGACTGGATACTGCCTGAACCATACTGGCTTTGAGGTCTCGAAAACACATGGAATTCAGCTCATCTCCCTAGCTGCCCATAAATTCATCTCAGATATTGCCCATGATGCTCTGCCGCACCACAAAATGAAGGGAGTACACTTAACCATGGAGGAGTTGACCCCTGCACTCAGTGAGTATGACATCAGTGTAAAGAAGCCACAGTACTGACAGGATTGGTTTGCAGATGGCAGCGTGAGAGGTGAGACAGAGGCCTCCCCCCAAAATCACATATAGTATGAAAATATAATTAACACAACTAATCCTGAAAGAGGAACAGGAAAGAAGGATCTCTAGGAATGAAAGAGTATTGAGAGAACTGTGTGACCAATCCAAATGGAACAACATTCGTATTAGAGGGATACCAGAAGAAGAAGAGAGTGTAAAAGGCAAAGTGTCTTTGAGGAGGTAATTGCTGAAAACTTCCCCTACCTGGGGAAGGAGATAGTACCTCAGGCCGTGGAGGTGCACAGATCTCTGAACACAAGGGACCCAAGGAAGACCACACCAAAACATATACTAATTACAATGGCAATGATCAAGGAAAAGGACAGACTATTAAAAGCAGCCAGAGAGAGTAAACAGATCACACACAAAGGAAAGCCCATCAGGCTATCATTAGCCTTCCCAGCAGAAACATTACAGGCCAGAAGGGAGTGGCATGATATACTTAATTGAATGAAGCAGAAGGGCCTCGAACCAAGAATACTCTACCTGGCAAAGTTATCACTTAAATTTGAAGGAGGGCTTAAACAATTTCCAGATAAGCAAAAGCTGAGAGAATTTACCTCCCACAAACCATCTCTACAGTGTTTTCTGGAGGGACTCCTATAGATGGAAGTGTTCCTAAGGTTAAATAGCTGTCACCAGAGGTAATAAAAATGCACAGAGAAAGAGTACAGAATGCAACACCCAATATATAAAGAATGGAGGAGGAAGAAAAGGAGAGAGAAAAAAAGAACCTTTAGCTTGTGTGTGTAATAGCATACTAAGTGAGGTAAATTAGACTCTTAGATAGTAAGGATGTTACCCGTGAACATTTGGTCGCCACGAATCTAAAGCCTGCAATAGCAATAAGTACATACCTATCCATAATCACCCTAAATGTAAATGGTCTGAATGCACCTATACAAACATGACTCAGAAATGACATGATCATATTGAAAATGGCCAGAATAAAACCCCAAATTTATTACACATGCTAAAACAAACAACACACACAAACACATGCCATTGGAGACTGTGACAAATTCTCAAGGAAAAGAAAGGACAGATGCCTATTTTGAGATGCCTCATGTTGTAATTATCACATAAAGACTTTAAATCAGCTATTATAACCATATTAAATGTGGTAGTGCTTAACACTCTTAAAAATTGGAAAGACTAAACTTCTGGCAGAAAAATAAAAACTATAAAAAAAGATCCATGTTGAGAAATTTAGAACTGAAAAGTATAATTACAAAAATTACAAAAGACATTGCATGGGCTCAACCACTGAACAGAGATGATAGAAGGGTGTGTAAACTTGAAGATAACAGAGCAGCAGAAATTATCTACACTGAAGAAAAGACAGGAAAAAACATTGGAACAAATGAATAGATCCTTAGAAACTTGTGGGACAGTATCAAATTGTCTAAATTTCACATTATAGGTGTTGTATAAAAGAGAAGAAAATCTTACTTTTTAGATAAAACAATTCTTACTAAGAGCAGAAAAGATCTCAGCTTTGACAAAAACATAAATTTAGAGATTCAAGATGCTCAGCAAGCCCCAAACAGAGCAAATTCAAAGAGGTTAGGCCCGATAAGGCATAAACTCAAAATCAGTAACAAACAGTTAGGCCTGATAAGCCTGAACATGTCGTAATGCTAAAAAGCAAAGATAAACTAAAATTTGAATGATCAGAGAATTCTCATAAAGTACAATGGAGGCCACAGAATGTTCAATAGTATCTTTAAAGTGAGGAAAGAAAAGAACTGCCAACCCAGAAGAGAATCCTTTAACTAAGCAAAAGTTTTGTGGAATGAATGCAAAAATAATAGAGAGGGAGGGAGAGAGAGACAGAGAGAGAGAGAGAGAGAGAGAGAGAGAGAGAGAGAGAGAGAGAGAGAGAGAGACTTAGATGATGGTAAGCTAAGAGAATCTGACCTCCATTAAGGGAAATGTAAAATATTAAACAAAAGGAAGCTAAAGGCTATATATTACTACCACACAAAATATTCAGAGCTTCAGAGCTAGGAAAATTACAAGGAGCAAAAAGGGACATTACATAATGTTACGATTCCATTCATCAAATTCTAAATGTATACTCACCTGACAAAAGAGCTTCAAATTACACGAAGCAAAAATTGACACAACTGAAAAGAGAAAAGTCTGTAAATGGAACACCACCACCATAGACCAACACTACCAACCAACAGGTCCTAATGACATTCCAGTATGTGGCCTGGCCACAGAATGTACAGTCTTCTCAAGTGTGCATTGTGACATACACTGTGAGATCACATACTGGGTCATAAAACTAATCTTAACAAGTGAAGAAATTTCAATTCATACAAAACGTTTTCTGATAAGAGGGTAATAAACTTAAAATCAGTAACAAAACAGTTAAAAGAACAGGACCTCAAGTGTGGAAATTAAATACACCTCGAGGTAACCCATGGGTCAATAAAGACATTTCAAGGGCAAAGAGAAAATAACACGAACTGTGTGAAAACAGAAATATAACATGAAATTTACAGGATTCTTACACAGACATTAAGGCACTAAATCATAGTAGAAAGAAAACTCCAAAGGAAAATCTAAGCTCCCATCTTAGAAATCTAGAAAGAGAAAAGCAAATAAAACCAAAGCTAAATATAGAAGGAAATACTAAAGAACAGAATGGAAATCAATGAAACTAGACAACAAAATCAGTAAAATCAAAAGCTAGTTCTTTGCAGGGAAAAAAAAGTCAATAAAACTGAAATAACTTTGCCAAGCTAACCAAAGAAAACAAGAGCAAATTACCCAAAAGAGGGCAGATCACTTTATTCCTAAAGACATTAAAAGGATAAGGAAGGAAATACAATAAATAGCTCTGAACTCATAAATTTGACAAAATAGCTGAAATAGACAAATTACTTGTTAGTGGTACTCATAAAATACCAAAACTCACTCAAGAACACATAGAGAGCTGCCTCTCCCACCCAGATGACAAACTGTAGCGGCTCAGGCTCAGACCTCAAGGAGGCACCGGCCTCCACTGCCTCAGCCCCTGCAGCACAGCCCTCAGTGCACTGCTGCCAAAAAGAACAAGGCAGAGTGACAGTACGGGTGTTGGGGCTGGAGGCGCAGCAGGGTCCATGGCACGCTCGGCATCGCAGGCTGGAGAGCTGACTGAGCTGAGCAGGGAAGCGGTCACTGGGAGGTGCGGCATCCTCAGAGGGGGCCATGTCTAACGGCGTTTACCCGATGCTCAACACTGCCCATGGAGCAGAGAGGCTGACGGTGTTCAGCACACCTCTAGTGGACTTCCTGATTGCAGCTGGAGGCTTCCACATCTCTATTCCCAGATGTAATGACTGGATACTGCCTGAACCATACTGGCTTTGAGGTCTCGAAAACACATGGAATTCAGCTCATCTCCCTAGCTGCCCATAAATTCATCTCAGATATTGCCCATGATGCTCTGCCGCACCACAAAATGAAGGGAGTACACTTAACCATGGAGGAGTTGACCCCTGCACTCAGTGAGTATGACATCAGTGTAAAGAAGCCACAGTACTGACAGGATTGGTTTGCAGATGGCAGCGTGAGAGGTGAGACAGAGGCCTCCCCCCAAAATCACATATAGTATGAAAATATAATTAACACAACTAATCCTGAAAGAGGAACAGGAAAGAAGGATCTCTAGGAATGAAAGAGTATTGAGAGAACTGTGTGACCAATCCAAATGGAACAACATTCGTATTAGAGGGATACCAGAAGAAGAAGAGAGTGTAAAAGGCAAAGTGTCTTTGAGGAGGTAATTGCTGAAAACTTCCCCTACCTGGGGAAGGAGATAGTACCTCAGGCCGTGGAGGTGCACAGATCTCTGAACACAAGGGACCCAAGGAAGACCACACCAAAACATATACTAATTACAATGGCAATGATCAAGGAAAAGGACAGACTATTAAAAGCAGCCAGAGAGAGTAAACAGATCACACACAAAGGAAAGCCCATCAGGCTATCATTAGCCTTCCCAGCAGAAACATTACAGGCCAGAAGGGAGTGGCATGATATACTTAATTGAATGAAGCAGAAGGGCCTCGAACCAAGAATACTCTACCTGGCAAAGTTATCACTTAAATTTGAAGGAGGGCTTAAACAATTTCCAGATAAGCAAAAGCTGAATTTACCTCCCACAAACCATCTCTACAGTGTTTTCTGGAGGGACTCCTATAGATGGAAGTGTTCCTAAGGTTAAATAGCTGTCACCAGAGGTAATAAAAATGCACAGAGAAAGAGTACAGAATGCAACACCCAATATATAAAGAATGGAGGAGGAAGAAAAGGAGAGAGAAAAAAAGAACCTTTAGCTTGTGTGTGTAATAGCATACTAAGTGAGGTAAATTAGACTCTTAGATAGTAAGGATGTTACCCGTGAACATTTGGTCGCCACGAATCTAAAGCCTGCAATAGCAATAAGTACATACCTATCCATAATCACCCTAAATGTAAATGGTCTGAATGCACCTATACAAACATGACTCAGAAATGACATGATCATATTGAAAATGGCCAGAATAAAATCCCAAATTTATTACACATGCTAAAACAAACAACACACACATACACATGCCATTGGAGACTGTGACAAATTCTCAAGGAAAAGAAAGGACAGATGCCTATTTTGAGATGCCTCATGTTGTAATTATCACATAAAGACTTTAATTCAGCTATTATAACCATATTAAATGTGGTAGTGCTTAACACTCTTAAAAATTGGAAAGACTAAACTTCTGGCAGAAAAATAAAAACTATAAAAAAAGATCCATGTTGAGAAATTTAGAACTGAAAAATATAATTACAAAAATTACAAAAGACATTGCATGGGCTCAACCACTGAACAGAGATGATAGAAGGGTGTGTAACCTTGAAGATAACACAGCAGCAGAAATTATCTACACTGAAGAAAAGACAGGAAAAAACATTGGAACAAATGAATAGATCCTTAGAAACTTGTGGGACAGTATCAAATTGTCTAAATTTCACATTATAGGTGTTGTATAAAAGAGAAGAAAATCTTACTTTTTAGATAAAACAATTCTTACTAAGAGCAGAAAAGATCTCAGCTTTGACAAAAACATAAATTTAGAGATTCAAGATGCTCAGCAAGCCCCAAACAGAGCAAATTCAAAGAGGTTAGGCCCGATAAGGCATAAACTCAAAATCAGTAACAAACAGTTAGGCCTGATAAGCCTGAACATGTCGTAATGCTAAAAAGCAAAGATAAACTAAAATTTGAATGATCAGAGAATTCTCATAAAGTACAATGGAGGCCACAGAATGCTCAATAGTATCTTTAAAGTGAGGAAAGAAAAGAACTGCCAACCCAGAAGAGAATCCTTTAACTAAGCAAAAGTTTTGTGGAATGAATGCAAAAATAATAGAGAGGGAGGGAGAGAGAGACAGAGAGAGAGAGACAGAGAGAGAGAGAGAGAGAGAGAGAGAGAGAGAGACTTAGATGATGGTAAGCTAAGAGAATCTGACCTCCATTAAGGGAAATGTAAAATATTAAACAAAAGGAAGCTAAAGGCTATATATTACTACCACACAAAATATTCAGAGCTTCAGAGCTAGGAAAATTACAAGGAGCAAAAAGGGACATTACATAATGTTACGATTCCATTCATCAAATTCTAAATGTATACTCACCTGACAAAAGAGCTTCAAATTACACGAAGCAAAAATTGACACAACTGAAAAGAGAAAAGTCTGTAAATGGAACACCACCACCATAGACCAACACTACCAACCAACAGGTCCTAATGACATTCCAGTATGTGGCCTGGCCACAGAATGTACAGTCTTCTCAAGTGTGCATTATGACATACACTGTGAGATCACATACTGGGTCATAAAACTAATCTTAACAAGTGAAGAAATTTCAATTCATACAAAACGTTTTCTGATAAGAGGGTAATAAACTTAAAATCAGTAACAAAACAGTTAAAAGAACAGGACCTCAAGTGTGGAAATTAAATACACCTCGAGGTAACCCATGGGTCAATAAAGACATTTCAAGGGCAAAGAGAAAATAACACGAACTGTGTGAAAACAGAAATATAACATGAAATTTACAGGATTCTTACACAGACATTAAGGCACTAAATCATAGTAGAAAGAAAACTCCAAAGGAAAATCTAAGCTCCCATCTTAGAAATCTAGAAAGAGAAAAGCAAATAAAACCAAAGCTAAATATAGAAGGAAATACTAAAGAACAGAATGGAAATCAATGAAACTAGACAACAAAATCAGTAAAATCAAAAGCTAGTTCTTTGCAGGGAAAAAAAAGTCAATAAAACTGAAATAACTCTGCCAAGCTAACCAAAGAAAACAAGAGCAAATTACCCAAAAGAGGGCAGATCACTTTATTCCTAAAGACATTAAAAGGATAAGGAAATACAATAAACAGCTCTGAACTCATAAATTTGACAAAATAGCTGAAATAGACAAATTACTTGGTAGTGGTACTCATAAAACACCAAAACTCACTCAAGAACACATAGAGAGCTGCCTCTCCCACCCAGATGACAAACTGTAGCGGCTCAGGCTCAGACCTCAAGGAGGCACCGGCCTCCACTGCCTCAGCCCCTGCAGCACAGCCCTCAGTGCACTGCTGCCAAAAAGAACAAGGCAGAGTGACAGTACGGGTGTTGGGGCTGGAGGCGCAGCAGGGTCCATGGCACGCTCGGCATCGCAGGCTGGAGAGCTGACTGAGCTGAGCAGGGAAGCGGTCACTGGGAGGTGCGGCATCCTCAGAGGGGGCCATGTCTAACGGCGTTTACCCGATGCTCAACACTGCCCATGGAGCAGAGAGGCTGACGGTGTTCAGCACACCTCTAGTGGACTTCCTGATTGCAGCTGGAGGCTTCCACATCTCTATTCCCAGATGTAATGACTGGATACTGCCTGAACCATACTGGCTTTGAGGTCTCGAAAACACATGGAATTCAGCTCATCTCCCTAGCTGCCCATAAATTCATCTCAGATATTGCCCATGATGCTCTGCCGCACCACAAAATGAAGGGAGTACACTTAACCATGGAGGAGTTGACCCCTGCACTCAGTGAGTATGACATCAGTGTAAAGAAGCCACAGTACTGACAGGATTGGTTTGCAGATGGCAGCGTGAGAGGTGAGACAGAGGCCTCCCCCCAAAATCACATATAGTATGAAAATATAATTAACACAACTAATCCTGAAAGAGGAACAGGAAAGAAGGATCTCTAGGAATGAAAGAGTATTGAGAGAACTGTGTGACCAATCCAAATGGAACAACATTCGTATTAGAGGGATACCAGAAGAAGAAGAGAGTGTAAAAGGCAAAGTGTCTTTGAGGAGGTAATTGCTGAAAACTTCCCCTACCTGGGGAAGGAGATAGTACCTCAGGCCGTGGAGGTGCACAGATCTCTGAACACAAGGGACCCAAGGAAGACCACACCAAAACATATACTAATTACAATGGCAATGATCAAGGAAAAGGACAGACTATTAAAAGCAGCCAGAGAGAGTAAACAGATCACACACAAAGGAAAGCCCATCAGGCTATCATTAGCCTTCCCAGCAGAAACATTACAGGCCAGAAGGGAGTGGCATGATATACTTAATTGAATGAAGCAGAAGGGCCTCGAACCAAGAATACTCTACCTGGCAAAGTTATCATTTAAATTTGAAGGAGGGCTTAAACAATTTCCAGATAAGCAAAAGCTGAGAGAATTTACCTCCCACAAACCATCTCTACAGTGTTTTCTGGAGGGACTCCTATAGATGGAAGTGTTCCTAAGGTTAAATAGCTGTCACCAGAGGTAATAAAAATGCACAGAGAAAGAGTACAGAATGCAACACCCAATATATAAAGAATGGAGGAGGAAGAAAAGGAGAGAGAAAAAAAGAACCTTTAGCTTGTGTGTGTAATAGCATACTAAGTGAGGTAAATTAGACTCTTAGATAGTAAGGATGTTACCCGTGAACATTTGGTCGCCACGAATCTAAAGCCTGCAATAGCAATAAGTACATACCTATCCATAATCACCCTAAATGTAAATGGTCTGAATGCACCTATACAAACATGACTCAGAAATGACATGATCATATTGAAAATGGCCAGAATAAAACCCCAAATTTATTACACATGCTAAAACAAACAACACACACAAACACATGCCATTGGAGACTGTGACAAATTCTCAAGGAAAAGAAAGGACAGATGCCTATTTTGAGATGCCTCATGTTGTAATTATCACATAAAGACTTTAAATCAGCTATTATAACCATATTAAATGTGGTAGTGCTTAACACTCTTAAAAATTGGAAAGACTAAACTTCTGGCAGAAAAATAAAAACTATAAAAAAAGATCCATGTTGAGAAATTTAGAACTGAAAAGTATAATTACAAAAATTACAAAAGACATTGCATGGGCTCAACCACTGAACAGAGATGATAGAAGGGTGTGTAAACTTGAAGATAACAGAGCAGCAGAAATTATCTACACTGAAGAAAAGACAGGAAAAAACATTGGAACAAATGAATAGATCCTTAGAAACTTGTGGGACAGTATCAAATTGTCTAAATTTCACATTATAGGTGTTGTATAAAAGAGAAGAAAATCTTACTTTTTAGATAAAACAATTCTTACTAAGAGCAGAAAAGATCTCAGCTTTGACAAAAACATAAATTTAGAGATTCAAGATGCTCAGCAAGCCCCAAACAGAGCAAATTCAAAGAGGTTAGGCCCGATAAGGCATAAACTCAAAATCAGTAACAAACAGTTAGGCCTGATAAGCCTGAACATGTCGTAATGCTAAAAAGCAAAGATAAACTAAAATTTGAATGATCAGAGAATTCTCATAAAGTACAATGGAGGCCACAGAATGTTCAATAGTATCTTTAAAGTGAGGAAAGAAAAGAACTGCCAACCCAGAAGAGAATCCTTTAACTAAGCAAAAGTTTTGTGGAATGAATGCAAAAATAATAGAGAGGGGAGAGAGAGAGAGAGAGAGAGAGAGAGAGAGAGAGAGAGAGAGAGAGAGAGAGAGAGAGAGAGACTTAGATGATGGTAAGCTAAGAGAATCTGACCTCCATTAAGGGAAATGTAAAATATTAAACAAAAGGAAGCTAAAGGCTATATATTACTACCACACAAAATATTCAGAGCTTCAGAGCTAGGAAAATTACAAGGAGCAAAAAGGGACATTACATAATGTTACGATTCCATTCATCAAATTCTAAATGTATACTCACCTGACAAAAGAGCTTCAAATTACACGAAGCAAAAATTGACACAACTGAAAAGAGAAAAGTCTGTAAATGGAACACCACCACCATAGACCAACACTACCAACCAACAGGTCCTAATGACATTCCAGTATGTGGCCTGGCCACAGAATGTACAGTCTTCTCAAGTGTGCATTGTGACATACACTGTGAGATCACATACTGGGTCATAAAACTAATCTTAACAAGTGAAGAAATTTCAATTCATACAAAACGTTTTCTGATAAGAGGGTAATAAACTTAAAATCAGTAACAAAACAGTTAAAAGAACAGGACCTCAAGTGTGGAAATTAAATACACCTCGAGGTAACCCATGGGTCAATAAAGACATTTCAAGGGCAAAGAGAAAATAACACGAACTGTGTGAAAACAGAAATATAACATGAAATTTACAGGATTCTTACACAGACATTAAGGCACTAAATCATAGTAGAAAGAAAACTCCAAAGGAAAATCTAAGCTCCCATCTTAGAAATCTAGAAAGAGAAAAGCAAATAAAACCAAAGCTAAATATAGAAGGAAATACTAAAGAACAGAATGGAAATCAATGAAACTAGACAACAAAATCAGTAAAATCAAAAGCTAGTTCTTTGCAGGGAAAAAAAAGTCAATAAAACTGAAATAACTTTGCCAAGCTAACCAAAGAAAACAAGAGCAAATTACCCAAAAGAGGGCAGATCACTTTATTCCTAAAGACATTAAAAGGATAAGGAAGGAAATACAATAAATAGCTCTGAACTCATAAATTTGACAAAATAGCTGAAATAGACAAATTACTTGTTAGTGGTACTCATAAAATACCAAAACTCACTCAAGAACACATAGAGAGCTGCCTCTCCCACCCAGATGACAAACTGTAGCGGCTCAGGCTCAGACCTCAAGGAGGCACCGGCCTCCACTGCCTCAGCCCCTGCAGCACAGCCCTCAGTGCACTGCTGCCAAAAAGAACAAGGCAGAGTGACAGTACGGGTGTTGGGGCTGGAGGCGCAGCAGGGTCCATGGCACGCTCGGCATCGCAGGCTGGAGAGCTGACTGAGCTGAGCAGGGAAGCGGTCACTGGGAGGTGCGGCATCCTCAGAGGGGGCCATGTCTAACGGCGTTTACCCGATGCTCAACACTGCCCATGGAGCAGTGAGGCTGACGGTGTTCAGCACACCTCTAGTGGACTTCCTGATTGCAGCTGGAGGCTTCCACATCTCTATTCCCAGATGTAATGACTGGATACTGCCTGAACCATACTGGCTTTGAGGTCTCGAAAACACATGGAATTCAGCTCATCTCCCTAGCTGCCCATAAATTCATCTCAGATATTGCCCATGATGCTCTGCCGCACCACAAAATGAAGGGAGTACACTTAACCATGGAGGAGTTGACCCCTGCACTCAGTGAGTATGACATCAGTGTAAAGAAGCCACAGTACTGACAGGATTGGTTTGCAGATGGCAGCGTGAGAGGTGAGACAGAGGCCTCCCCCCAAAATCACATATAGTATGAAAATATAATTAACACAACTAATCCTGAAAGAGGAACAGGAAAGAAGGATCTCTAGGAATGAAAGAGTATTGAGAGAACTGTGTGACCAATCCAAATGGAACAACATTCGTATTAGAGGGATACCAGAAGAAGAAGAGAGTGTAAAAGGCAAAGTGTCTTTGAGGAGGTAATTGCTGAAAACTTCCCCTACCTGGGGAAGGAGATAGTACCTCAGGCCGTGGAGGTGCACAGATCTCTGAACACAAGGGACCCAAGGAAGACCACACCAAAACATATACTAATTACAATGGCAATGATCAAGGAAAAGGACAGACTATTAAAAGCAGCCAGAGAGAGTAAACAGATCACACACAAAGGAAAGCCCATCAGGCTATCATTAGCCTTCCCAGCAGAAACATTACAGGCCAGAAGGGAGTGGCATGATATACTTAATTGAATGAAGCAGAAGGGCCTCGAACCAAGAATACTCTACCTGGCAAAGTTATCACTTAAATTTGAAGGAGGGCTTAAACAATTTCCAGATAAGCAAAAGCTGAATTTACCTCCCACAAACCATCTCTACAGTGTTTTCTGGAGGGACTCCTATAGATGGAAGTGTTCCTAAGGTTAAATAGCTGTCACCAGAGGTAATAAAAATGCACAGAGAAAGAGTACAGAATGCAACACCCAATATATAAAGAATGGAGGAGGAAGAAAAGGAGAGAGAAAAAAAGAACCTTTAGCTTGTGTGTGTAATAGCATACTAAGTGAGGTAAATTAGACTCTTAGATAGTAAGGATGTTACCCGTGAACATTTGGTCGCCACGAATCTAAAGCCTGCAATAGCAATAAGTACATACCTATCCATAATCACCCTAAATGTAAATGGTCTGAATGCACCTATACAAACATGACTCAGAAATGACATGATCATATTGAAAATGGCCAGAATAAAATCCCAAATTTATTACACATGCTAAAACAAACAACACACACATACACATGCCATTGGAGACTGTGACAAATTCTCAAGGAAAAGAAAGGACAGATGCCTATTTTGAGATGCCTCATGTTGTAATTATCACATAAAGACTTTAATTCAGCTATTATAACCATATTAAATGTGGTAGTGCTTAACACTCTTAAAAATTGGAAAGACTAAACTTCTGGCAGAAAAATAAAAACTATAAAAAAAGATCCATGTTGAGAAATTTAGAACTGAAAAATATAATTACAAAAATTACAAAAGACATTGCATGGGCTCAACCACTGAACAGAGATGATAGAAGGGTGTGTAACCTTGAAGATAACACAGCAGCAGAAATTATCTACACTGAAGAAAAGACAGGAAAAAACATTGGAACAAATGAATAGATCCTTAGAAACTTGTGGGACAGTATCAAATTGTCTAAATTTCACATTATAGGTGTTGTATAAAAGAGAAGAAAATCTTACTTTTTAGATAAAACAATTCTTACTAAGAGCAGAAAAGATCTCAGCTTTGACAAAAACATAAATTTAGAGATTCAAGATGCTCAGCAAGCCCCAAACAGAGCAAATTCAAAGAGGTTAGGCCCGATAAGGCATAAACTCAAAATCAGTAACAAACAGTTAGGCCTGATAAGCCTGAACATGTCGTAATGCTAAAAAGCAAAGATAAACTAAAATTTGAATGATCAGAGAATTCTCATAAAGTACAATGGAGGCCACAGAATGCTCAATAGTATCTTTAAAGTGAGGAAAGAAAAGAACTGCCAACCCAGAAGAGAATCCTTTAACTAAGCAAAAGTTTTGTGGAATGAATGCAAAAATAATAGAGAGGGAGGGAGAGAGAGACAGAGAGAGAGAGACAGAGAGAGAGAGAGAGAGAGAGAGAGAGAGAGAGACTTAGATGATGGTAAGCTAAGAGAATCTGACCTCCATTAAGGGAAATGTAAAATATTAAACAAAAGGAAGCTAAAGGCTATATATTACTACCACACAAAATATTCAGAGCTTCAGAGCTAGGAAAATTACAAGGAGCAAAAAGGGACATTACATAATGTTACGATTCCATTCATCAAATTCTAAATGTATACTCACCTGACAAAAGAGCTTCAAATTACACGAAGCAAAAATTGACACAACTGAAAAGAGAAAAGTCTGTAAATGGAACACCACCACCATAGACCAACACTACCAACCAACAGGTCCTAATGACATTCCAGTATGTGGCCTGGCCACAGAATGTACAGTCTTCTCAAGTGTGCATTATGACATACACTGTGAGATCACATACTGGGTCATAAAACTAATCTTAACAAGTGAAGAAATTTCAATTCATACAAAACGTTTTCTGATAAGAGGGTAATAAACTTAAAATCAGTAACAAAACAGTTAAAAGAACAGGACCTCAAGTGTGGAAATTAAATACACCTCGAGGTAACCCATGGGTCAATAAAGACATTTCAAGGGCAAAGAGAAAATAACACGAACTGTGTGAAAACAGAAATATAACATGAAATTTACAGGATTCTTACACAGACATTAAGGCACTAAATCATAGTAGAAAGAAAACTCCAAAGGAAAATCTAAGCTCCCATCTTAGAAATCTAGAAAGAGAAAAGCAAATAAAACCAAAGCTAAATATAGAAGGAAATACTAAAGAACAGAATGGAAATCAATGAAACTAGACAACAAAATCAGTAAAATCAAAAGCTAGTTCTTTGCAGGGAAAAAAAAGTCAATAAAACTGAAATAACTCTGCCAAGCTAACCAAAGAAAACAAGAGCAAATTACCCAAAAGAGGGCAGATCACTTTATTCCTAAAGACATTAAAAGGATAAGGAAATACAATAAACAGCTCTGAACTCATAAATTTGACAAAATAGCTGAAATAGACAAATTACTTGGTAGTGGTACTCATAAAACACCAAAACTCACTCAAGAACACATAGAGAGCTGCCTCTCCCACCCAGATGACAAACTGTAGCGGCTCAGGCTCAGACCTCAAGGAGGCACCGGCCTCCACTGCCTCAGCCCCTGCAGCACAGCCCTCAGTGCACTGCTGCCAAAAAGAACAAGGCAGAGTGACAGTACGGGTGTTGGGGCTGGAGGCGCAGCAGGGTCCATGGCACGCTCGGCATCGCAGGCTGGAGAGCTGACTGAGCTGAGCAGGGAAGCGGTCACTGGGAGGTGCGGCATCCTCAGAGGGGGCCATGTCTAACGGCGTTTACCCGATGCTCAACACTGCCCATGGAGCAGAGAGGCTGACGGTGTTCAGCACACCTCTAGTGGACTTCCTGATTGCAGCTGGAGGCTTCCACATCTCTATTCCCAGATGTAATGACTGGATACTGCCTGAACCATACTGGCTTTGAGGTCTCGAAAACACATGGAATTCAGCTCATCTCCCTAGCTGCCCATAAATTCATCTCAGATATTGCCCATGATGCTCTGCCGCACCACAAAATGAAGGGAGTACACTTAACCATGGAGGAGTTGACCCCTGCACTCAGTGAGTATGACATCAGTGTAAAGAAGCCACAGTACTGACAGGATTGGTTTGCAGATGGCAGCGTGAGAGGTGAGACAGAGGCCTCCCCCCAAAATCACATATAGTATGAAAATATAATTAACACAACTAATCCTGAAAGAGGAACAGGAAAGAAGGATCTCTAGGAATGAAAGAGTATTGAGAGAACTGTGTGACCAATCCAAATGGAACAACATTCGTATTAGAGGGATACCAGAAGAAGAAGAGAGTGTAAAAGGCAAAGTGTCTTTGAGGAGGTAATTGCTGAAAACTTCCCCTACCTGGGGAAGGAGATAGTACCTCAGGCCGTGGAGGTGCACAGATCTCTGAACACAAGGGACCCAAGGAAGACCACACCAAAACATATACTAATTACAATGGCAATGATCAAGGAAAAGGACAGACTATTAAAAGCAGCCAGAGAGAGTAAACAGATCACACACAAAGGAAAGCCCATCAGGCTATCATTAGCCTTCCCAGCAGAAACATTACAGGCCAGAAGGGAGTGGCATGATATACTTAATTGAATGAAGCAGAAGGGCCTCGAACCAAGAATACTCTACCTGGCAAAGTTATCATTTAAATTTGAAGGAGGGCTTAAACAATTTCCAGATAAGCAAAAGCTGAGAGAATTTACCTCCCACAAACCATCTCTACAGTGTTTTCTGGAGGGACTCCTATAGATGGAAGTGTTCCTAAGGTTAAATAGCTGTCACCAGAGGTAATAAAAATGCACAGAGAAAGAGTACAGAATGCAACACCCAATATATAAAGAATGGAGGAGGAAGAAAAGGAGAGAGAAAAAAAGAACCTTTAGCTTGTGTGTGTAATAGCATACTAAGTGAGGTAAATTAGACTCTTAGATAGTAAGGATGTTACCCGTGAACATTTGGTCGCCACGAATCTAAAGCCTGCAATAGCAATAAGTACATACCTATCCATAATCACCCTAAATGTAAATGGTCTGAATGCACCTATACAAACATGACTCAGAAATGACATGATCATATTGAAAATGGCCAGAATAAAACCCCAAATTTATTACACATGCTAAAACAAACAACACACACAAACACATGCCATTGGAGACTGTGACAAATTCTCAAGGAAAAGAAAGGACAGATGCCTATTTTGAGATGCCTCATGTTGTAATTATCACATAAAGACTTTAAATCAGCTATTATAACCATATTAAATGTGGTAGTGCTTAACACTCTTAAAAATTGGAAAGACTAAACTTCTGGCAGAAAAATAAAAACTATAAAAAAAGATCCATGTTGAGAAATTTAGAACTGAAAAGTATAATTACAAAAATTACAAAAGACATTGCATGGGCTCAACCACTGAACAGAGATGATAGAAGGGTGTGTAAACTTGAAGATAACAGAGCAGCAGAAATTATCTACACTGAAGAAAAGACAGGAAAAAACATTGGAACAAATGAATAGATCCTTAGAAACTTGTGGGACAGTATCAAATTGTCTAAATTTCACATTATAGGTGTTGTATAAAAGAGAAGAAAATCTTACTTTTTAGATAAAACAATTCTTACTAAGAGCAGAAAAGATCTCAGCTTTGACAAAAACATAAATTTAGAGATTCAAGATGCTCAGCAAGCCCCAAACAGAGCAAATTCAAAGAGGTTAGGCCCGATAAGGCATAAACTCAAAATCAGTAACAAACAGTTAGGCCTGATAAGCCTGAACATGTCGTAATGCTAAAAAGCAAAGATAAACTAAAATTTGAATGATCAGAGAATTCTCATAAAGTACAATGGAGGCCACAGAATGTTCAATAGTATCTTTAAAGTGAGGAAAGAAAAGAACTGCCAACCCAGAAGAGAATCCTTTAACTAAGCAAAAGTTTTGTGGAATGAATGCAAAAATAATAGAGAGGGAGGGAGAGAGAGACAGAGAGAGAGAGACAGAGAGAGAGAGAGAGAGAGAGAGAGAGAGAGAGAGAGAGAGAGACTTAGATGATGGTAAGCTAAGAGAATCTGACCTCCATTAAGGGAAATGTAAAATATTAAACAAAAGGAAGCTAAAGGCTATATATTACTACCACACAAAATATTCAGAGCTTCAGAGCTAGGAAAATTACAAGGAGCAAAAAGGGACATTACATAATGTTACGATTCCATTCATCAAATTCTAAATGTATACTCACCTGACAAAAGAGCTTCAAATTACACGAAGCAAAAATTGACACAACTGAAAAGAGAAAAGTCTGTAAATGGAACACCACCACCATAGACCAACACTACCAACCAACAGGTCCTAATGACATTCCAGTATGTGGCCTGGCCACAGAATGTACAGTCTTCTCAAGTGTGCATTGTGACATACACTGTGAGATCACATACTGGGTCATAAAACTAATCTTAACAAGTGAAGAAATTTCAATTCATACAAAACGTTTTCTGATAAGAGGGTAATAAACTTAAAATCAGTAACAAAACAGTTAAAAGAACAGGACCTCAAGTGTGGAAATTAAATACACCTCGAGGTAACCCATGGGTCAATAAAGACATTTCAAGGGCAAAGAGAAAATAACACGAACTGTGTGAAAACAGAAATATAACATGAAATTTACAGGATTCTTACACAGACATTAAGGCACTAAATCATAGTAGAAAGAAAACTCCAAAGGAAAATCTAAGCTCCCATCTTAGAAATCTAGAAAGAGAAAAGCAAATAAAACCAAAGCTAAATATAGAAGGAAATACTAAAGAACAGAATGGAAATCAATGAAACTAGACAACAAAATCAGTAAAATCAAAAGCTAGTTCTTTGCAGGGAAAAAAAAGTCAATAAAACTGAAATAACTTTGCCAAGCTAACCAAAGAAAACAAGAGCAAATTACCCAAAAGAGGGCAGATCACTTTATTCCTAAAGACATTAAAAGGATAAGGAAGGAAATACAATAAATAGCTCTGAACTCATAAATTTGACAAAATAGCTGAAATAGACAAATTACTTGTTAGTGGTACTCATAAAATACCAAAACTCACTCAAGAACACATAGAGAGCTGCCTCTCCCACCCAGATGACAAACTGTAGCGGCTCAGGCTCAGACCTCAAGGAGGCACCGGCCTCCACTGCCTCAGCCCCTGCAGCACAGCCCTCAGTGCACTGCTGCCAAAAAGAACAAGGCAGAGTGACAGTACGGGTGTTGGGGCTGGAGGCGCAGCAGGGTCCATGGCACGCTCGGCATCGCAGGCTGGAGAGCTGACTGAGCTGAGCAGGGAAGCGGTCACTGGGAGGTGCGGCATCCTCAGAGGGGGCCATGTCTAACGGCGTTTACCCGATGCTCAACACTGCCCATGGAGCAGTGAGGCTGACGGTGTTCAGCACACCTCTAGTGGACTTCCTGATTGCAGCTGGAGGCTTCCACATCTCTATTCCCAGATGTAATGACTGGATACTGCCTGAACCATACTGGCTTTGAGGTCTCGAAAACACATGGAATTCAGCTCATCTCCCTAGCTGCCCATAAATTCATCTCAGATATTGCCCATGATGCTCTGCCGCACCACAAAATGAAGGGAGTACACTTAACCATGGAGGAGTTGACCCCTGCACTCAGTGAGTATGACATCAGTGTAAAGAAGCCACAGTACTGACAGGATTGGTTTGCAGATGGCAGCGTGAGAGGTGAGACAGAGGCCTCCCCCCAAAATCACATATAGTATGAAAATATAATTAACACAACTAATCCTGAAAGAGGAACAGGAAAGAAGGATCTCTAGGAATGAAAGAGTATTGAGAGAACTGTGTGACCAATCCAAATGGAACAACATTCGTATTAGAGGGATACCAGAAGAAGAAGAGAGTGTAAAAGGCAAAGTGTCTTTGAGGAGGTAATTGCTGAAAACTTCCCCTACCTGGGGAAGGAGATAGTACCTCAGGCCGTGGAGGTGCACAGATCTCTGAACACAAGGGACCCAAGGAAGACCACACCAAAACATATACTAATTACAATGGCAATGATCAAGGAAAAGGACAGACTATTAAAAGCAGCCAGAGAGAGTAAACAGATCACACACAAAGGAAAGCCCATCAGGCTATCATTAGCCTTCCCAGCAGAAACATTACAGGCCAGAAGGGAGTGGCATGATATACTTAATTGAATGAAGCAGAAGGGCCTCGAACCAAGAATACTCTACCTGGCAAAGTTATCACTTAAATTTGAAGGAGGGCTTAAACAATTTCCAGATAAGCAAAAGCTGAATTTACCTCCCACAAACCATCTCTACAGTGTTTTCTGGAGGGACTCCTATAGATGGAAGTGTTCCTAAGGTTAAATAGCTGTCACCAGAGGTAATAAAAATGCACAGAGAAAGAGTACAGAATGCAACACCCAATATATAAAGAATGGAGGAGGAAGAAAAGGAGAGAGAAAAAAAGAACCTTTAGCTTGTGTGTGTAATAGCATACTAAGTGAGGTAAATTAGACTCTTAGATAGTAAGGATGTTACCCGTGAACATTTGGTCGCCACGAATCTAAAGCCTGCAATAGCAATAAGTACATACCTATCCATAATCACCCTAAATGTAAATGGTCTGAATGCACCTATACAAACATGACTCAGAAATGACATGATCATATTGAAAATGGCCAGAATAAAATCCCAAATTTATTACACATGCTAAAACAAACAACACACACATACACATGCCATTGGAGACTGTGACAAATTCTCAAGGAAAAGAAAGGACAGATGCCTATTTTGAGATGCCTCATGTTGTAATTATCACATAAAGACTTTAATTCAGCTATTATAACCATATTAAATGTGGTAGTGCTTAACACTCTTAAAAATTGGAAAGACTAAACTTCTGGCAGAAAAATAAAAACTATAAAAAAAGATCCATGTTGAGAAATTTAGAACTGAAAAATATAATTACAAAAATTACAAAAGACATTGCATGGGCTCAACCACTGAACAGAGATGATAGAAGGGTGTGTAACCTTGAAGATAACACAGCAGCAGAAATTATCTACACTGAAGAAAAGACAGGAAAAAACATTGGAACAAATGAATAGATCCTTAGAAACTTGTGGGACAGTATCAAATTGTCTAAATTTCACATTATAGGTGTTGTATAAAAGAGAAGAAAATCTTACTTTTTAGATAAAACAATTCTTACTAAGAGCAGAAAAGATCTCAGCTTTGACAAAAACATAAATTTAGAGATTCAAGATGCTCAGCAAGCCCCAAACAGAGCAAATTCAAAGAGGTTAGGCCCGATAAGGCATAAACTCAAAATCAGTAACAAACAGTTAGGCCTGATAAGCCTGAACATGTCGTAATGCTAAAAAGCAAAGATAAACTAAAATTTGAATGATCAGAGAATTCTCATAAAGTACAATGGAGGCCACAGAATGCTCAATAGTATCTTTAAAGTGAGGAAAGAAAAGAACTGCCAACCCAGAAGAGAATCCTTTAACTAAGCAAAAGTTTTGTGGAATGAATGCAAAAATAATAGAGAGGGAGGGAGAGAGAGACAGAGAGAGAGAGACAGAGAGAGAGAGAGAGAGAGAGAGAGAGAGAGAGACTTAGATGATGGTAAGCTAAGAGAATCTGACCTCCATTAAGGGAAATGTAAAATATTAAACAAAAGGAAGCTAAAGGCTATATATTACTACCACACAAAATATTCAGAGCTTCAGAGCTAGGAAAATTACAAGGAGCAAAAAGGGACATTACATAATGTTACGATTCCATTCATCAAATTCTAAATGTATACTCACCTGACAAAAGAGCTTCAAATTACACGAAGCAAAAATTGACACAACTGAAAAGAGAAAAGTCTGTAAATGGAACACCACCACCATAGACCAACACTACCAACCAACAGGTCCTAATGACATTCCAGTATGTGGCCTGGCCACAGAATGTACAGTCTTCTCAAGTGTGCATTATGACATACACTGTGAGATCACATACTGGGTCATAAAACTAATCTTAACAAGTGAAGAAATTTCAATTCATACAAAACGTTTTCTGATAAGAGGGTAATAAACTTAAAATCAGTAACAAAACAGTTAAAAGAACAGGACCTCAAGTGTGGAAATTAAATACACCTCGAGGTAACCCATGGGTCAATAAAGACATTTCAAGGGCAAAGAGAAAATAACACGAACTGTGTGAAAACAGAAATATAACATGAAATTTACAGGATTCTTACACAGACATTAAGGCACTAAATCATAGTAGAAAGAAAACTCCAAAGGAAAATCTAAGCTCCCATCTTAGAAATCTAGAAAGAGAAAAGCAAATAAAACCAAAGCTAAATATAGAAGGAAATACTAAAGAACAGAATGGAAATCAATGAAACTAGACAACAAAATCAGTAAAATCAAAAGCTAGTTCTTTGCAGGGAAAAAAAAGTCAATAAAACTGAAATAACTCTGCCAAGCTAACCAAAGAAAACAAGAGCAAATTACCCAAAAGAGGGCAGATCACTTTATTCCTAAAGACATTAAAAGGATAAGGAAATACAATAAACAGCTCTGAACTCATAAATTTGACAAAATAGCTGAAATAGACAAATTACTTGGTAGTGGTACTCATAAAACACCAAAACTCACTCAAGAACACATAGAGAGCTGCCTCTCCCACCCAGATGACAAACTGTAGCGGCTCAGGCTCAGACCTCAAGGAGGCACCGGCCTCCACTGCCTCAGCCCCTGCAGCACAGCCCTCAGTGCACTGCTGCCAAAAAGAACAAGGCAGAGTGACAGTACGGGTGTTGGGGCTGGAGGCGCAGCAGGGTCCATGGCACGCTCGGCATCGCAGGCTGGAGAGCTGACTGAGCTGAGCAGGGAAGCGGTCACTGGGAGGTGCGGCATCCTCAGAGGGGGCCATGTCTAACGGCGTTTACCCGATGCTCAACACTGCCCATGGAGCAGAGAGGCTGACGGTGTTCAGCACACCTCTAGTGGACTTCCTGATTGCAGCTGGAGGCTTCCACATCTCTATTCCCAGATGTAATGACTGGATACTGCCTGAACCATACTGGCTTTGAGGTCTCGAAAACACATGGAATTCAGCTCATCTCCCTAGCTGCCCATAAATTCATCTCAGATATTGCCCATGATGCTCTGCCGCACCACAAAATGAAGGGAGTACACTTAACCATGGAGGAGTTGACCCCTGCACTCAGTGAGTATGACATCAGTGTAAAGAAGCCACAGTACTGACAGGATTGGTTTGCAGATGGCAGCGTGAGAGGTGAGACAGAGGCCTCCCCCCAAAATCACATATAGTATGAAAATATAATTAACACAACTAATCCTGAAAGAGGAACAGGAAAGAAGGATCTCTAGGAATGAAAGAGTATTGAGAGAACTGTGTGACCAATCCAAATGGAACAACATTCGTATTAGAGGGATACCAGAAGAAGAAGAGAGTGTAAAAGGCAAAGTGTCTTTGAGGAGGTAATTGCTGAAAACTTCCCCTACCTGGGGAAGGAGATAGTACCTCAGGCCGTGGAGGTGCACAGATCTCTGAACACAAGGGACCCAAGGAAGACCACACCAAAACATATACTAATTACAATGGCAATGATCAAGGAAAAGGACAGACTATTAAAAGCAGCCAGAGAGAGTAAACAGATCACACACAAAGGAAAGCCCATCAGGCTATCATTAGCCTTCCCAGCAGAAACATTACAGGCCAGAAGGGAGTGGCATGATATACTTAATTGAATGAAGCAGAAGGGCCTCGAACCAAGAATACTCTACCTGGCAAAGTTATCATTTAAATTTGAAGGAGGGCTTAAACAATTTCCAGATAAGCAAAAGCTGAGAGAATTTACCTCCCACAAACCATCTCTACAGTGTTTTCTGGAGGGACTCCTATAGATGGAAGTGTTCCTAAGGTTAAATAGCTGTCACCAGAGGTAATAAAAATGCACAGAGAAAGAGTACAGAATGCAACACCCAATATATAAAGAATGGAGGAGGAAGAAAAGGAGAGAGAAAAAAAGAACCTTTAGCTTGTGTGTGTAATAGCATACTAAGTGAGGTAAATTAGACTCTTAGATAGTAAGGATGTTACCCGTGAACATTTGGTCGCCACGAATCTAAAGCCTGCAATAGCAATAAGTACATACCTATCCATAATCACCCTAAATGTAAATGGTCTGAATGCACCTATACAAACATGACTCAGAAATGACATGATCATATTGAAAATGGCCAGAATAAAATCCCAAATTTATTACACATGCTAAAACAAACAACACACACAAACACATGCCATTGGAGACTGTGACAAATTCTCAAGGAAAAGAAAGGACAGATGCCTATTTTGAGATGCCTCATGTTGTAATTATCACATAAAGACTTTAAATCAGCTATTATAACCATATTAAATGTGGTAGTGCTTAACACTCTTAAAAATTGGAAAGACTAAACTTCTGGCAGAAAAATAAAAACTATAAAAAAAGATCCATGTTGAGAAATTTAGAACTGAAAAGTATAATTACAAAAATTACAAAAGACATTGCATGGGCTCAACCACTGAACAGAGATGATAGAAGGGTGTGTAAACTTGAAGATAACAGAGCAGCAGAAATTATCTACACTGAAGAAAAGACAGGAAAAAACATTGGAACAAATGAATAGATCCTTAGAAACTTGTGGGACAGTATCAAATTGTCTAAATTTCACATTATAGGTGTTGTATAAAAGAGAAGAAAATCTTACTTTTTAGATAAAACAATTCTTACTAAGAGCAGAAAAGATCTCAGCTTTGACAAAAACATAAATTTAGAGATTCAAGATGCTCAGCAAGCCCCAAACAGAGCAAATTCAAAGAGGTTAGGCCCGATAAGGCATAAACTCAAAATCAGTAACAAACAGTTAGGCCTGATAAGCCTGAACATGTCGTAATGCTAAAAAGCAAAGATAAACTAAAATTTGAATGATCAGAGAATTCTCATAAAGTACAATGGAGGCCACAGAATGTTCAATAGTATCTTTAAAGTGAGGAAAGAAAAGAACTGCCAACCCAGAAGAGAATCCTTTAACTAAGCAAAAGTTTTGTGGAATGAATGCAAAAATAATAGAGAGGGAGGGAGAGAGAGACAGAGAGAGAGAGACAGAGAGAGAGAGAGAGAGAGAGAGAGAGAGAGAGAGAGAGAGAGACTTAGATGATGGTAAGCTAAGAGAATCTGACCTCCATTAAGGGAAATGTAAAATATTAAACAAAAGGAAGCTAAAGGCTATATATTACTACCACACAAAATATTCAGAGCTTCAGAGCTAGGAAAATTACAAGGAGCAAAAAGGGACATTACATAATGTTACGATTCCATTCATCAAATTCTAAATGTATACTCACCTGACAAAAGAGCTTCAAATTACACGAAGCAAAAATTGACACAACTGAAAAGAGAAAAGTCTGTAAATGGAACACCACCACCATAGACCAACACTACCAACCAACAGGTCCTAATGACATTCCAGTATGTGGCCTGGCCACAGAATGTACAGTCTTCTCAAGTGTGCATTATGACATACACTGTGAGATCACATACTGGGTCATAAAACTAATCTTAACAAGTGAAGAAATTTCAATTCATACAAAACGTTTTCTGATAAGAGGGTAATAAACTTAAAATCAGTAACAAAACAGTTAAAAGAACAGGACCTCAAGTGTGGAAATTAAATACACCTCGAGGTAACCCATGGGTCAATAAAGACATTTCAAGGGCAAAGAGAAAATAACACGAACTGTGTGAAAACAGAAATATAACATGAAATTTACAGGATTCTTACACAGACATTAAGGCACTAAATCATAGTAGAAAGAAAACTCCAAAGGAAAATCTAAGCTCCCATCTTAGAAATCTAGAAAGAGAAAAGCAAATAAAACCAAAGCTAAATATAGAAGGAAATACTAAAGAACAGAATGGAAATCAATGAAACTAGACAACAAAATCAGTAAAATCAAAAGCTAGTTCTTTGCAGGGAAAAAAAAGTCAATAAAACTGAAATAACTCTGCCAAGCTAACCAAAGAAAACAAGAGCAAATTACCCAAAAGAGGGCAGATCACTTTATTCCTAAAGACATTAAAAGGATAAGGAAATACAATAAACAGCTCTGAACTCATAAATTTGACAAAATAGCTGAAATAGACAAATTACTTGGTAGTGGTACTCATAAAACACCAAAACTCACTCAAGAACACATAGAGAGCTGCCTCTCCCACCCAGATGACAAACTGTAGCGGCTCAGGCTCAGACCTCAAGGAGGCACCGGCCTCCACTGCCTCAGCCCCTGCAGCACAGCCCTCAGTGCACTGCTGCCAAAAAGAACAAGGCAGAGTGACAGTACGGGTGTTGGGGCTGGAGGCGCAGCAGGGTCCATGGCACGCTCGGCATCGCAGGCTGGAGAGCTGACTGAGCTGAGCAGGGAAGCGGTCACTGGGAGGTGCGGCATCCTCAGAGGGGGCCATGTCTAACGGCGTTTACCCGATGCTCAACACTGCCCATGGAGCAGAGAGGCTGACGGTGTTCAGCACACCTCTAGTGGACTTCCTGATTGCAGCTGGAGGCTTCCACATCTCTATTCCCAGATGTAATGACTGGATACTGCCTGAACCATACTGGCTTTGAGGTCTCGAAAACACATGGAATTCAGCTCATCTCCCTAGCTGCCCATAAATTCATCTCAGATATTGCCCATGATGCTCTGCCGCACCACAAAATGAAGGGAGTACACTTAACCATGGAGGAGTTGACCCCTGCACTCAGTGAGTATGACATCAGTGTAAAGAAGCCACAGTACTGACAGGATTGGTTTGCAGATGGCAGCGTGAGAGGTGAGACAGAGGCCTCCCCCCAAAATCACATATAGTATGAAAATATAATTAACACAACTAATCCTGAAAGAGGAACAGGAAAGAAGGATCTCTAGGAATGAAAGAGTATTGAGAGAACTGTGTGACCAATCCAAATGGAACAACATTCGTATTAGAGGGATACCAGAAGAAGAAGAGAGTGTAAAAGGCAAAGTGTCTTTGAGGAGGTAATTGCTGAAAACTTCCCCTACCTGGGGAAGGAGATAGTACCTCAGGCCGTGGAGGTGCACAGATCTCTGAACACAAGGGACCCAAGGAAGACCACACCAAAACATATACTAATTACAATGGCAATGATCAAGGAAAAGGACAGACTATTAAAAGCAGCCAGAGAGAGTAAACAGATCACACACAAAGGAAAGCCCATCAGGCTATCATTAGCCTTCCCAGCAGAAACATTACAGGCCAGAAGGGAGTGGCATGATATACTTAATTGAATGAAGCAGAAGGGCCTCGAACCAAGAATACTCTACCTGGCAAAGTTATCACTTAAATTTGAAGGAGGGCTTAAACAATTTCCAGATAAGCAAAAGCTGAGAGAATTTACCTCCCACAAACCATCTCTACAGTGTTTTCTGGAGGGACTCCTATAGATGGAAGTGTTCCTAAGGTTAAATAGCTGTCACCAGAGGTAATAAAAATGCACAGAGAAAGAGTACAGAATGCAACACCCAATATATAAAGAATGGAGGAGGAAGAAAAGGAGAGAGAAAAAAAGAACCTTTAGCTTGTGTGTGTAATAGCATACTAAGTGAGGTAAATTAGACTCTTAGATAGTAAGGATGTTACCCGTGAACATTTGGTCGCCACGAATCTAAAGCCTGCAATAGCAATAAGTACATACCTATCCATAATCACCCTAAATGTAAATGGTCTGAATGCACCTATACAAACATGACTCAGAAATGACATGATCATATTGAAAATGGCCAGAATAAAATCCCAAATTTATTACACATGCTAAAACAAACAACACACACAAACACATGCCATTGGAGACTGTGACAAATTCTCAAGGAAAAGAAAGGACAGATGCCTATTTTGAGATGCCTCATGTTGTAATTATCACATAAAGACTTTAAATCAGCTATTATAACCATATTAAATGTGGTAGTGCTTAACACTCTTAAAAATTGGAAAGACTAAACTTCTGGCAGAAAAATAAAAACTATAAAAAAAGATCCATGTTGAGAAATTTAGAACTGAAAAATATAATTACAAAAATTACAAAAGACATTGCATGGGCTCAACCACTGAACAGAGATGATAGAAGGGTGTGTAAACTTGAAGATAACAGAGCAGCAGAAATTATCTACACTGAAGAAAAGACAGGAAAAAACATTGGAACAAATGAATAGATCCTTAGAAACTTGTGGGACAGTATCAAATTGTCTAAATTTCACATTATAGGTGTTGTATAAAAGAGAAGAAAATCTTACTTTTTAGATAAAACAATTCTTACTAAGAGCAGAAAAGATCTCAGCTTTGACAAAAACATAAATTTAGAGATTCAAGATGCTCAGCAAGCCCCAAACAGAGCAAATTCAAAGAGGTTAGGCCCGATAAGGCATAAACTCAAAATCAGTAACAAACAGTTAGGCCTGATAAGCCTGAACATGTCGTAATGCTAAAAAGCAAAGATAAACTAAAATTTGAATGATCAGAGAATTCTCATAAAGTACAATGGAGGCCACAGAATGTTCAATAGTATCTTTAAAGTGAGGAAAGAAAAGAACTGCCAACCCAGAAGAGAATCCTTTAACTAAGCAAAAGTTTTGTGGAATGAATGCAAAAATAATAGAGAGGGAGGGAGAGAGAGACAGAGAGAGAGAGACAGAGAGAGAGAGAGAGAGAGAGAGAGAGAGAGAGAGACTTAGATGATGGTAAGCTAAGAGAATCTGACCTCCATTAAGGGAAATGTAAAATATTAAACAAAAGGAAGCTAAAGGCTATATATTACTACCACACAAAATATTCAGAGCTTCAGAGCTAGGAAAATTACAAGGAGCAAAAAGGGACATTACATAATGTTACGATTCCATTCATCAAATTCTAAATGTATACTCACCTGACAAAAGAGCTTCAAATTACACGAAGCAAAAATTGACACAACTGAAAAGAGAAAAGTCTGTAAATGGAACACCACCACCATAGACCAACACTACCAACCAACAGGTCCTAATGACATTCCAGTATGTGGCCTGGCCACAGAATGTACAGTCTTCTCAAGTGTGCATTATGACATACACTGTGAGATCACATACTGGGTCATAAAACTAATCTTAACAAGTGAAGAAATTTCAATTCATACAAAACGTTTTCTGATAAGAGGGTAATAAACTTAAAATCAGTAACAAAACAGTTAAAAGAACAGGACCTCAAGTGTGGAAATTAAATACACCTCGAGGTAACCCATGGGTCAATAAAGACATTTCAAGGGCAAAGAGAAAATAACACGAACTGTGTGAAAACAGAAATATAACATGAAATTTACAGGATTCTTACACAGACATTAAGGCACTAAATCATAGTAGAAAGAAAACTCCAAAGGAAAATCTAAGCTCCCATCTTAGAAATCTAGAAAGAGAAAAGCAAATAAAACCAAAGCTAAATATAGAAGGAAATACTAAAGAACAGAATGGAAATCAATGAAACTAGACAACAAAATCAGTAAAATCAAAAGCTAGTTCTTTGCAGGGAAAAAAAAGTCAATAAAACTGAAATAACTCTGCCAAGCTAACCAAAGAAAACAAGAGCAAATTACCCAAAAGAGGGCAGATCACTTTATTCCTAAAGACATTAAAAGGATAAGGAAATACAATAAACAGCTCTGAACTCATAAATTTGACAAAATAGCTGAAATAGACAAATTACTTGGTAGTGGTACTCATAAAACACCAAAACTCACTCAAGAACACATAGAGAGCTGCCTCTCCCACCCAGATGACAAACTGTAGCGGCTCAGGCTCAGACCTCAAGGAGGCACCGGCCTCCACTGCCTCAGCCCCTGCAGCACAGCCCTCAGTGCACTGCTGCCAAAAAGAACAAGGCAGAGTGACAGTACGGGTGTTGGGGCTGGAGGCGCAGCAGGGTCCATGGCACGCTCGGCATCGCAGGCTGGAGAGCTGACTGAGCTGAGCAGGGAAGCGGTCACTGGGAGGTGCGGCATCCTCAGAGGGGGCCATGTCTAACGGCGTTTACCCGATGCTCAACACTGCCCATGGAGCAGAGAGGCTGACGGTGTTCAGCACACCTCTAGTGGACTTCCTGATTGCAGCTGGAGGCTTCCACATCTCTATTCCCAGATGTAATGACTGGATACTGCCTGAACCATACTGGCTTTGAGGTCTCGAAAACACATGGAATTCAGCTCATCTCCCTAGCTGCCCATAAATTCATCTCAGATATTGCCCATGATGCTCTGCCGCACCACAAAATGAAGGGAGTACACTTAACCATGGAGGAGTTGACCCCTGCACTCAGTGAGTATGACATCAGTGTAAAGAAGCCACAGTACTGACAGGATTGGTTTGCAGATGGCAGCGTGAGAGGTGAGACAGAGGCCTCCCCCCAAAATCACATATAGTATGAAAATATAATTAACACAACTAATCCTGAAAGAGGAACAGGAAAGAAGGATCTCTAGGAATGAAAGAGTATTGAGAGAACTGTGTGACCAATCCAAATGGAACAACATTCGTATTAGAGGGATACCAGAAGAAGAAGAGAGTGTAAAAGGCAAAGTGTCTTTGAGGAGGTAATTGCTGAAAACTTCCCCTACCTGGGGAAGGAGATAGTACCTCAGGCCGTGGAGGTGCACAGATCTCTGAACACAAGGGACCCAAGGAAGACCACACCAAAACATATACTAATTACAATGGCAATGATCAAGGAAAAGGACAGACTATTAAAAGCAGCCAGAGAGAGTAAACAGATCACACACAAAGGAAAGCCCATCAGGCTATCATTAGCCTTCCCAGCAGAAACATTACAGGCCAGAAGGGAGTGGCATGATATACTTAATTGAATGAAGCAGAAGGGCCTCGAACCAAGAATACTCTACCTGGCAAAGTTATCATTTAAATTTGAAGGAGGGCTTAAACAATTTCCAGATAAGCAAAAGCTGAGAGAATTTACCTCCCACAAACCATCTCTACAGTGTTTTCTGGAGGGACTCCTATAGATGGAAGTGTTCCTAAGGTTAAATAGCTGTCACCAGAGGTAATAAAAATGCACAGAGAAAGAGTACAGAATGCAACACCCAATATATAAAGAATGGAGGAGGAAGAAAAGGAGAGAGAAAAAAAGAACCTTTAGCTTGTGTGTGTAATAGCATACTAAGTGAGGTAAATTAGACTCTTAGATAGTAAGGATGTTACCCGTGAACATTTGGTCGCCACGAATCTAAAGCCTGCAATAGCAATAAGTACATACCTATCCATAATCACCCTAAATGTAAATGGTCTGAATGCACCTATACAAACATGACTCAGAAATGACATGATCATATTGAAAATGGCCAGAATAAAATCCCAAATTTATTACACATGCTAAAACAAACAACACACACAAACACATGCCATTGGAGACTGTGACAAATTCTCAAGGAAAAGAAAGGACAGATGCCTATTTTGAGATGCCTCATGTTGTAATTATCACATAAAGACTTTAAATCAGCTATTATAACCATATTAAATGTGGTAGTGCTTAACACTCTTAAAAATTGGAAAGACTAAACTTCTGGCAGAAAAATAAAAACTATAAAAAAAGATCCATGTTGAGAAATTTAGAACTGAAAAATATAATTACAAAAATTACAAAAGACATTGCATGGGCTCAACCACTGAACAGAGATGATAGAAGGGTGTGTAAACTTGAAGATAACAGAGCAGCAGAAATTATCTACACTGAAGAAAAGACAGGAAAAAACATTGGAACAAATGAATAGATCCTTAGAAACTTGTGGGACAGTATCAAATTGTCTAAATTTCACATTATAGGTGTTGTATAAAAGAGAAGAAAATCTTACTTTTTAGATAAAACAATTCTTACTAAGAGCAGAAAAGATCTCAGCTTTGACAAAAACATAAATTTAGAGATTCAAGATGCTCAGCAAGCCCCAAACAGAGCAAATTCAAAGAGGTTAGGCCCGATAAGGCATAAACTCAAAATCAGTAACAAACAGTTAGGCCTGATAAGCCTGAACATGTCGTAATGCTAAAAAGCAAAGATAAACTAAAATTTGAATGATCAGAGAATTCTCATAAAGTACAATGGAGGCCACAGAATGTTCAATAGTATCTTTAAAGTGAGGAAAGAAAAGAACTGCCAACCCAGAAGAGAATCCTTTAACTAAGCAAAAGTTTTGTGGAATGAATGCAAAAATAATAGAGAGGGAGGGAGAGAGAGACAGAGAGAGAGAGACAGAGAGAGAGAGAGAGAGAGAGAGAGAGAGAGAGAGAGAGACTTAGATGATGGTAAGCTAAGAGAATCTGACCTCCATTAAGGGAAATGTAAAATATTAAACAAAAGGAAGCTAAAGGCTATATATTACTACCACACAAAATATTCAGAGCTTCAGAGCTAGGAAAATTACAAGGAGCAAAAAGGGACATTACATAATGTTACGATTCCATTCATCAAATTCTAAATGTATACTCACCTGACAAAAGAGCTTCAAATTACACGAAGCAAAAATTGACACAACTGAAAAGAGAAAAGTCTGTAAATGGAACACCACCACCATAGACCAACACTACCAACCAACAGGTCCTAATGACATTCCAGTATGTGGCCTGGCCACAGAATGTACAGTCTTCTCAAGTGTGCATTGTGACATACACTGTGAGATCACATACTGGGTCATAAAACTAATCTTAACAAGTGAAGAAATTTCAATTCATACAAAACGTTTTCTGATAAGAGGGTAATAAACTTAAAATCAGTAACAAAACAGTTAAAAGAACAGGACCTCAAGTGTGGAAATTAAATACACCTCGAGGTAACCCATGGGTCAATAAAGACATTTCAAGGGCAAAGAGAAAATAACACGAACTGTGTGAAAACAGAAATATAACATGAAATTTACAGGATTCTTACACAGACATTAAGGCACTAAATCATAGTAGAAAGAAAACTCCAAAGGAAAATCTAAGCTCCCATCTTAGAAATCTAGAAAGAGAAAAGCAAATAAAACCAAAGCTAAATATAGAAGGAAATACTAAAGAACAGAATGGAAATCAATGAAACTAGACAACAAAATCAGTAAAATCAAAAGCTAGTTCTTTGCAGGGAAAAAAAAGTCAATAAAACTGAAATAACTTTGCCAAGCTAACCAAAGAAAACAAGAGCAAATTACCCAAAAGAGGGCAGATCACTTTATTCCTAAAGACATTAAAAGGATAAGGAAGGAAATACAATAAATAGCTCTGAACTCATAAATTTGACAAAATAGCTGAAATAGACAAATTACTTGTTAGTGGTACTCATAAAATACCAAAACTCACTCAAGAACACATAGAGAGCTGCCTCTCCCACCCAGATGACAAACTGTAGCGGCTCAGGCTCAGACCTCAAGGAGGCACCGGCCTCCACTGCCTCAGCCCCTGCAGCACAGCCCTCAGTGCACTGCTGCCAAAAAGAACAAGGCAGAGTGACAGTACGGGTGTTGGGGCTGGAGGCGCAGCAGGGTCCATGGCACGCTCGGCATCGCAGGCTGGAGAGCTGACTGAGCTGAGCAGGGAAGCGGTCACTGGGAGGTGCGGCATCCTCAGAGGGGGCCATGTCTAACGGCGTTTACCCGATGCTCAACACTGCCCATGGAGCAGTGAGGCTGACGGTGTTCAGCACACCTCTAGTGGACTTCCTGATTGCAGCTGGAGGCTTCCACATCTCTATTCCCAGATGTAATGACTGGATACTGCCTGAACCATACTGGCTTTGAGGTCTCGAAAACACATGGAATTCAGCTCATCTCCCTAGCTGCCCATAAATTCATCTCAGATATTGCCCATGATGCTCTGCCGCACCACAAAATGAAGGGAGTACACTTAACCATGGAGGAGTTGACCCCTGCACTCAGTGAGTATGACATCAGTGTAAAGAAGCCACAGTACTGACAGGATTGGTTTGCAGATGGCAGCGTGAGAGGTGAGACAGAGGCCTCCCCCCAAAATCACATATAGTATGAAAATATAATTAACACAACTAATCCTGAAAGAGGAACAGGAAAGAAGGATCTCTAGGAATGAAAGAGTATTGAGAGAACTGTGTGACCAATCCAAATGGAACAACATTCGTATTAGAGGGATACCAGAAGAAGAAGAGAGTGTAAAAGGCAAAGTGTCTTTGAGGAGGTAATTGCTGAAAACTTCCCCTACCTGGGGAAGGAGATAGTACCTCAGGCCGTGGAGGTGCACAGATCTCTGAACACAAGGGACCCAAGGAAGACCACACCAAAACATATACTAATTACAATGGCAATGATCAAGGAAAAGGACAGACTATTAAAAGCAGCCAGAGAGAGTAAACAGATCACACACAAAGGAAAGCCCATCAGGCTATCATTAGCCTTCCCAGCAGAAACATTACAGGCCAGAAGGGAGTGGCATGATATACTTAATTGAATGAAGCAGAAGGGCCTCGAACCAAGAATACTCTACCTGGCAAAGTTATCATTTAAATTTGAAGGAGGGCTTAAACAATTTCCAGATAAGCAAAAGCTGAGAGAATTTACCTCCCACAAACCATCTCTACAGTGTTTTCTGGAGGGACTCCTATAGATGGAAGTGTTCCTAAGGTTAAATAGCTGTCACCAGAGGTAATAAAAATGCACAGAGAAAGAGTACAGAATGCAACACCCAATATATAAAGAATGGAGGAGGAAGAAAAGGAGAGAGAAAAAAAGAACCTTTAGCTTGTGTGTGTAATAGCATACTAAGTGAGGTAAATTAGACTCTTAGATAGTAAGGATGTTACCCGTGAACATTTGGTCGCCACGAATCTAAAGCCTGCAATAGCAATAAGTACATACCTATCCATAATCACCCTAAATGTAAATGGTCTGAATGCACCTATACAAACATGACTCAGAAATGACATGATCATATTGAAAATGGCCAGAATAAAATCCCAAATTTATTACACATGCTAAAACAAACAACACACACAAACACATGCCATTGGAGACTGTGACAAATTCTCAAGGAAAAGAAAGGACAGATGCCTATTTTGAGATGCCTCATGTTGTAATTATCACATAAAGACTTTAAATCAGCTATTATAACCATATTAAATGTGGTAGTGCTTAACACTCTTAAAAATTGGAAAGACTAAACTTCTGGCAGAAAAATAAAAACTATAAAAAAAGATCCATGTTGAGAAATTTAGAACTGAAAAATGTAATTACAAAAATTACAAAAGACATTGCATGGGCTCAACCACTGAACAGAGATGATAGAAGGGTGTGTAAACTTGAAGATAACAGAGCAGCAGAAATTATCTACACTGAAGAAAAGACAGGAAAAAACATTGGAACAAATGAATAGATCCTTAGAAACTTGTGGGACAGTATCAAATTGTCTAAATTTCACATTATAGGTGTTGTATAAAAGAGAAGAAAATCTTACTTTTGAGATAAAACAATTCTTACTAAGAGCAGAAAAGATCTCAGCTTTGACAAAAACATAAATTTAGAGATTCAAGATGCTCAGCAAGCCCCAAACAGAGCAAATTCAAAGAGGTTAGGCCCGATAAGGCATAAACTCAAAATCAGTAACAAACAGTTAGGCCTGATAAGCCTGAACATGTCGTAATGCTAAAAAGCAAAGATAAACTAAAATTTGAATGATCAGAGAATTCTCATAAAGTACAATGGAGGCCACAGAATGTTCAATAGTATCTTTAAAGTGAGGAAAGAAAAGAACTGCCAACCCAGAAGAGAATCCTTTAACTAAGCAAAAGTTTTGTGGAATGAATGCAAAAATAATAGAGAGGGAGGGAGAGAGAGACAGAGAGAGAGAGACAGAGAGAGAGAGAGAGAGAGAGAGAGAGAGAGAGACTTAGATGATGGTAAGCTAAGAGAATCTGACCTCCATTAAGGGAAATGTAAAATATTAAACAAAAGGGAGCTAAAGGCTATATATTACTACCACACAAAATATTCAGAGCTTCAGAGCTAGGAAAATTACAAGGAGCAAAAAGGGACATTACATAATGTTACGATTCCATTCATCAAATTCTAAATGTATACTCACCTGACAAAAGAGCTTCAAATTACACGAAGCAAAAATTGACACAACTGAAAAGAGAAAAGTCTGTAAATGGAACACCACCACCATAGACCAACACTACCAACCAACAGGTCCTAATGACATTCCAGTATGTGGCCTGGCCACAGAATGTACAGTCTTCTCAAGTGTGCATTATGACATACACTGTGAGATCACATACTGGGTCATAAAACTAATCTTAACAAGTGAAGAAATTTCAATTCATACAAAACGTTTTCTGATAAGAGGGTAATAAACTTAAAATCAGTAACAAAACAGTTAAAAGAACAGGACCTCAAGTGCGGAAATTAAATACACCTCGAGGTAACCCATGGGTCAATAAAGACATTTCAAGGGCAAAGAGAAAATAACATGAACTGTGTGAAAACAGAAATATAACATGAAATTTACAGGATTCTTACACAGAAATTAAGGCACTAAATCATAGTAGAAAGAAAACTCCAAAGGAAAATCTAAGCTCCCATCTTAGAAATCTAGAAAGAGAAAAGCAAATAAAACCAAAGCTAAATATAGAAGGAAATACTAAAGAACAGAATGGAAATCAATGAAACTAGACAACAAAATCAGTAAAATCAAAAGCTAGTTCTTTGCAGGGAAAAAAAAGTCAATAAAACTGAAATAACTCTGCCAAGCTAACCAAAGAAAACAAGAGCAAATTACCCAAAAGAGGGCAGATCACTTTATTCCTAAAGACATTAAAAGGATAAGGAAATACAATAAACAGCTCTGAACTCATAAATTTGACAAAATAGCTGAAATAGACAAATTACTTGGTAGTGGTACTCATAAAACACCAAAACTCACTCAAGAACACATAGAGAGCTGCCTCTCCCACCCAGATGACAAACTGTAGCGGCTCAGGCTCAGACCTCAAGGAGGCACCGGCCTCCACTGCCTCAGCCCCTGCAGCACAGCCCTCAGTGCACTGCTGCCAAAAAGAACAAGGCAGAGTGACAGTACGGGTGTTGGGGCTGGAGGCGCAGCAGGGTCCATGGCACGCTCGGCATCGCAGGCTGGAGAGCTGACAGAGCTGAGCAGGGAAGCGGTCACTGGGAGGTGCGGCATCCTCAGAGGGGGCCATGTCTAACGGCGTTTACCCGATGCTCAACACTGCCCATGGAGCAGTGAGGCTGACGGTGTTCAGCACACCTCTAGTGGACTTCCTGATTGCAGCTGGAGGCTTCCACATCTCTATTCCCAGATGTAATGACTGGATACTGCCTGAACCATACTGGCTTTGAGGTCTCGAAAACACATGGAATTCAGCTCATCTCCCTAGCTGCCCATAAATTCATCTCAGATATTGCCCATGATGCTCTGCCGCACCACAAAATGAAGGGAGTACACTTAACCATGGAGGAGTTGACCCCTGCACTCAGTGAGTATGACATCAGTGTAAAGAAGCCACAGTACTGACAGGATTGGTTTGCAGATGGCAGCGTGAGAGGTGAGACAGAGGCCTCCCCCCAAAATCACATATAGTATGAAAATATAATTAACACAACTAATCCTGAAAGAGGAACAGGAAAGAAGGATCTCTAGGAATGAAAGAGTATTGAGAGAACTGTGTGACCAATCCAAATGGAACAACATTCGTATTAGAGGGATACCAGAAGAAGAAGAGAGTGTAAAAGGCAAAGTGTCTTTGAGGAGGTAATTGCTGAAAACTTCCCCTACCTGGGGAAGGAGATAGTACCTCAGGCCGTGGAGGTGCACAGATCTCTGAACACAAGGGACCCAAGGAAGACCACACCAAAACATATACTAATTACAATGGCAATGATCAAGGAAAAGGACAGACTATTAAAAGCAGCCAGAGAGAGTAAACAGATCACACACAAAGGAAAGCCCATCAGGCTATCATTAGCCTTCCCAGCAGAAACATTACAGGCCAGAAGGGAGTGGCATGATATACTTAATTGAATGAAGCAGAAGGGCCTCGAACCAAGAATACTCTACCTGGCAAAGTTATCATTTAAATTTGAAGGAGGGCTTAAACAATTTCCAGATAAGCAAAAGCTGAGAGAATTTACCTCCCACAAACCATCTCTACAGTGTTTTCTGGAGGGACTCCTATAGATGGAAGTGTTCCTAAGGTTAAATAGCTGTCACCAGAGGTAATAAAAATGCACAGAGAAAGAGTACAGAATGCAACACCCAATATATAAAGAATGGAGGAGGAAGAAAAGGAGAGAGAAAAAAAGAACCTTTAGCTTGTGTGTGTAATAGCATACTAAGTGAGGTAAATTAGACTCTTAGATAGTAAGGATGTTACCCGTGAACATTTGGTCGCCACGAATCTAAAGCCTGCAATAGCAATAAGTACATACCTATCCATAATCACCCTAAATGTAAATGGTCTGAATGCACCTATACAAACATGACTCAGAAATGACATGATCATATTGAAAATGGCCAGAATAAAATCCCAAATTTATTACACATGCTAAAACAAACAACACACACAAACACATGCCATTGGAGACTGTGACAAATTCTCAAGGAAAAGAAAGGACAGATGCCTATTTTGAGATGCCTCATGTTGTAATTATCACATAAAGACTTTAAATCAGCTATTATAACCATATTAAATGTGGTAGTGCTTAACACTCTTAAAAACTGGAAAGACTAAACTTCTGGCAGAAAAATAAAAACTATAAAAAAAGATCCATGTTGAGAAATTTAGAACTGAAAAATGTAATTACAAAAATTACAAAAGACATTGCATGGGCTCAACCACTGAACAGAGATGATAGAAGGGTGTGTAAACTTGAAGATAACAGAGCAGCAGAAATTATCTACACTGAAGAAAAGACAGGAAAAAACATTGGAACAAATGAATAGATCCTTAGAAACTTGTGGGACAGTATCAAATTGTCTAAATTTCACATTATAGGTGTTGTATAAAAGAGAAGAAAATCTTACTTTTGAGATAAAACAATTCTTACTAAGAGCAGAAAAGATCTCAGCTTTGACAAAAACATAAATTTAGAGATTCAAGATGCTCAGCAAGCCCCAAACAGAGCAAATTCAAAGAGGTTAGGCCCGATAAGGCATAAACTCAAAATCAGTAACAAACAGTTAGGCCTGATAAGCCTGAACATGTCGTAATGCTAAAAAGCAAAGATAAACTAAAATTTGAATGATCAGAGAATTCTCATAAAGTACAATGGAGGCCACAGAATGTTCAATAGTATCTTTAAAGTGAGGAAAGAAAAGAACTGCCAACCCAGAAGAGAATCCTTTAACTAAGCAAAAGTTTTGTGGAATGAATGCAAAAATAATAGAGAGGGAGGGAGAGAGAGACAGAGAGAGAGAGACAGAGAGAGAGAGAGAGAGAGAGAGAGAGAGAGAGAGAGAGACTTAGATGATGGTAAGCTAAGAGAATCTGACCTCCATTAAGGGAAATGTAAAATATTAAACAAAAGGAAGCTAAAGGCTATATATTACTACCACACAAAATATTCAGAGCTTCAGAGCTAGGAAAATTACAAGGAGCAAAAAGGGACATTACATAATGTTACGATTCCATTCATCAAATTCTAAATGTATACTCACCTGACAAAAGAGCTTCAAATTACACGAAGCAAAAATTGACACAACTGAAAAGAGAAAAGTCTGTAAATGGAACACCACCACCATAGACCAACACTACCAACCAACAGGTCCTAATGACATTCCAGTATGTGGCCTGGCCACAGAATGTACAGTCTTCTCAAGTGTGCATTATGACATACACTGTGAGATCACATACTGGGTCATAAAACTAATCTTAACAAGTGAAGAAATTTCAATTCATACAAAACGTTTTCTGATAAGAGGGTAATAAACTTAAAATCAGTAACAAAACAGTTAAAAGAACAGGACCTCAAGTGCGGAAATTAAATACACCTCGAGGTAACCCATGGGTCAATAAAGACATTTCAAGGGCAAAGAGAAAATAACATGAACTGTGTGAAAACAGAAATATAACATGAAATTTACAGGATTCTTACACAGAAATTAAGGCACTAAATCATAGTAGAAAGAAAACTCCAAAGGAAAATCTAAGCTCCCATCTTAGAAATCTAGAAAGAGAAAAGCAAATAAAACCAAAGCTAAATATAGAAGGAAATACTAAAGAACAGAATGGAAATCAATGAAACTAGACAACAAAATCAGTAAAATCAAAAGCTAGTTCTTTGCAGGGAAAAAAAAGTCAATAAAACTGAAATAACTCTGCCAAGCTAACCAAAGAAAACAAGAGCAAATTACCCAAAAGAGGGCAGATCACTTTATTCCTAAAGACATTAAAAGGATAAGGAAATACAATAAACAGCTCTGAACTCATAAATTTGACAAAATAGCTGAAATAGACAAATTACTTGGTAGTGGTACTCATAAAACACCAAAACTCACTCAAGAACACATAGAGAGCTGCCTCTCCCACCCAGATGACAAACTGTAGCGGCTCAGGCTCAGACCTCAAGGAGGCACCGGCCTCCACTGCCTCAGCCCCTGCAGCACAGCCCTCAGTGCACTGCTGCCAAAAAGAACAAGGCAGAGTGACAGTACGGGTGTTGGGGCTGGAGGCGCAGCAGGGTCCATGGCACGCTCGGCATCGCAGGCTGGAGAGCTGACAGAGCTGAGCAGGGAAGCGGTCACTGGGAGGTGCGGCATCCTCAGAGGGGGCCATGTCTAACGGCGTTTACCCGATGCTCAACACTGCCCATGGAGCAGTGAGGCTGACGGTGTTCAGCACACCTCTAGTGGACTTCCTGATTGCAGCTGGAGGCTTCCACATCTCTATTCCCAGATGTAATGACTGGATACTGCCTGAACCATACTGGCTTTGAGGTCTCGAAAACACATGGAATTCAGCTCATCTCCCTAGCTGCCCATAAATTCATCTCAGATATTGCCCATGATGCTCTGCCGCACCACAAAATGAAGGGAGTACACTTAACCATGGAGGAGTTGACCCCTGCACTCAGTGAGTATGACATCAGTGTAAAGAAGCCACAGTACTGACAGGATTGGTTTGCAGATGGCAGCGTGAGAGGTGAGACAGAGGCCTCCCCCCAAAATCACATATAGTATGAAAATATAATTAACACAACTAATCCTGAAAGAGGAACAGGAAAGAAGGATCTCTAGGAATGAAAGAGTATTGAGAGAACTGTGTGACCAATCCAAATGGAACAACATTCGTATTAGAGGGATACCAGAAGAAGAAGAGAGTGTAAAAGGCAAAGTGTCTTTGAGGAGGTAATTGCTGAAAACTTCCCCTACCTGGGGAAGGAGATAGTACCTCAGGCCGTGGAGGTGCACAGATCTCTGAACACAAGGGACCCAAGGAAGACCACACCAAAACATATACTAATTACAGTGGCAATGATCAAGGAAAAGGACAGACTATTAAAAGCAGCCAGAGAGAGTAAACAGATCACACACAAAGGAAAGCCCATCAGGCTATCATTAGCCTTCCCAGCAGAAACATTACAGGCCAGAAGGGAGTGGCATGATATACTTAATTGAATGAAGCAGAAGGGCCTCGAACCAAGAATACTCTACCTGGCAAAGTTATCATTTAAATTTGAAGGAGGGCTTAAACAATTTCCAGATAAGCAAAAGCTGAGAGAATTTACCTCCCACAAACCATCTCTACAGTGTTTTCTGGAGGGACTCCTATAGATGGAAGTGTTCCTAAGGTTAAATAGCTGTCACCAGAGGTAATAAAAATGCACAGAGAAAGAGTACAGAATGCAACACCCAATATATAAAGAATGGAGGAGGAAGAAAAGGAGAGAGAAAAAAAGAACCTTTAGCTTGTGTGTGTAATAGCATACTAAGTGAGGTAAATTAGACTCTTAGATAGTAAGGATGTTACCCGTGAACATTTGGTCGCCACGAATCTAAAGCCTGCAATAGCAATAAGTACATACCTATCCATAATCACCCTAAATGTAAATGGTCTGAATGCACCTATACAAACATGACTCAGAAATGACATGATCATATTGAAAATGGCCAGAATAAAATCCCAAATTTATTACACATGCTAAAACAAACAACACACACAAACACATGCCATTGGAGACTGTGACAAATTCTCAAGGAAAAGAAAGGACAGATGCCTATTTTGAGATGCCTCATGTTGTAATTATCACATAAAGACTTTAAATCAGCTATTATAACCATATTAAATGTGGTAGTGCTTAACACTCTTAAAAATTGGAAAGACTAAACTTCTGGCAGAAAAATAAAAACTATAAAAAAAGATCCATGTTGAGAAATTTAGAACTGAAAAATGTAATTACAAAAATTACAAAAGACATTGCATGGGCTCAACCACTGAACAGAGATGATAGAAGGGTGTGTAAACTTGAAGATAACAGAGCAGCAGAAATTATCTACACTGAAGAAAAGACAGGAAAAAACATTGGAACAAATGAATAGATCCTTAGAAACTTGTGGGACAGTATCAAATTGTCTAAATTTCACATTATAGGTGTTGTATAAAAGAGAAGAAAATCTTACTTTTGAGATAAAACAATTCTTACTAAGAGCAGAAAAGATCTCAGCTTTGACAAAAACATAAATTTAGAGATTCAAGATGCTCAGCAAGCCCCAAACAGAGCAAATTCAAAGAGGTTAGGCCCGATAAGGCATAAACTCAAAATCAGTAACAAACAGTTAGGCCTGATAAGCCTGAACATGTCGTAATGCTAAAAAGCAAAGATAAACTAAAATTTGAATGATCAGAGAATTCTCATAAAGTACAATGGAGGCCACAGAATGTTCAATAGTATCTTTAAAGTGAGGAAAGAAAAGAACTGCCAACCCAGAAGAGAATCCTTTAACTAAGCAAAAGTTTTGTGGAATGAATGCAAAAATAATAGAGAGGGAGGGAGAGAGAGACAGAGAGAGAGAGACAGAGAGAGAGAGAGAGAGAGAGAGAGAGAGAGAGAGAGACTTAGATGATGGTAAGCTAAGAGAATCTGACCTCCATTAAGGGAAATGTAAAATATTAAACAAAAGGGAGCTAAAGGCTATATATTACTACCACACAAAATATTCAGAGCTTCAGAGCTAGGAAAATTACAAGGAGCAAAAAGGGACATTACATAATGTTACGATTCCATTCATCAAATTCTAAATGTATACTCACCTGACAAAAGAGCTTCAAATTACACGAAGCAAAAATTGACACAACTGAAAAGAGAAAAGTCTGTAAATGGAACACCACCACCATAGACCAACACTACCAACCAACAGGTCCTAATGACATTCCAGTATGTGGCCTGGCCACAGAATGTACAGTCTTCTCAAGTGTGCATTATGACATACACTGTGAGATCACATACTGGGTCATAAAACTAATCTTAACAAGTGAAGAAATTTCAATTCATACAAAACGTTTTCTGATAAGAGGGTAATAAACTTAAAATCAGTAACAAAACAGTTAAAAGAACAGGACCTCAAGTGCGGAAATTAAATACACCTCGAGGTAACCCATGGGTCAATAAAGACATTTCAAGGGCAAAGAGAAAATAACATGAACTGTGTGAAAACAGAAATATAACATGAAATTTACAGGATTCTTACACAGAAATTAAGGCACTAAATCATAGTAGAAAGAAAACTCCAAAGGAAAATCTAAGCTCCCATCTTAGAAATCTAGAAAGAGAAAAGCAAATAAAACCAAAGCTAAATATAGAAGGAAATACTAAAGAACAGAATGGAAATCAATGAAACTAGACAACAAAATCAGTAAAATCAAAAGCTAGTTCTTTGCAGGGAAAAAAAAGTCAATAAAACTGAAATAACTCTGCCAAGCTAACCAAAGAAAACAAGAGCAAATTACCCAAAAGAGGGCAGATCACTTTATTCCTAAAGACATTAAAAGGATAAGGAAATACAATAAACAGCTCTGAACTCATAAATTTGACAAAATAGCTGAAATAGACAAATTACTTGGTAGTGGTACTCATAAAACACCAAAACTCACTCAAGAACACATAGAGAGCTGCCTCTCCCACCCAGATGACAAACTGTAGCGGCTCAGGCTCAGACCTCAAGGAGGCACCGGCCTCCACTGCCTCAGCCCCTGCAGCACAGCCCTCAGTGCACTGCTGCCAAAAAGAACAAGGCAGAGTGACAGTACGGGTGTTGGGGCTGGAGGCGCAGCAGGGTCCATGGCACGCTCGGCATCGCAGGCTGGAGAGCTGACAGAGCTGAGCAGGGAAGCGGTCACTGGGAGGTGCGGCATCCTCAGAGGGGGCCATGTCTAACGGCGTTTACCCGATGCTCAACACTGCCCATGGAGCAGTGAGGCTGACGGTGTTCAGCACACCTCTAGTGGACTTCCTGATTGCAGCTGGAGGCTTCCACATCTCTATTCCCAGATGTAATGACTGGATACTGCCTGAACCATACTGGCTTTGAGGTCTCGAAAACACATGGAATTCAGCTCATCTCCCTAGCTGCCCATAAATTCATCTCAGATATTGCCCATGATGCTCTGCCGCACCACAAAATGAAGGGAGTACACTTAACCATGGAGGAGTTGACCCCTGCACTCAGTGAGTATGACATCAGTGTAAAGAAGCCACAGTACTGACAGGATTGGTTTGCAGATGGCAGCGTGAGAGGTGAGACAGAGGCCTCCCCCCAAAATCACATATAGTATGAAAATATAATTAACACAACTAATCCTGAAAGAGGAACAGGAAAGAAGGATCTCTAGGAATGAAAGAGTATTGAGAGAACTGTGTGACCAATCCAAATGGAACAACATTCGTATTAGAGGGATACCAGAAGAAGAAGAGAGTGTAAAAGGCAAAGTGTCTTTGAGGAGGTAATTGCTGAAAACTTCCCCTACCTGGGGAAGGAGATAGTACCTCAGGCCGTGGAGGTGCACAGATCTCTGAACACAAGGGACCCAAGGAAGACCACACCAAAACATATACTAATTACAATGGCAATGATCAAGGAAAAGGACAGACTATTAAAAGCAGCCAGAGAGAGTAAACAGATCACACACAAAGGAAAGCCCATCAGGCTATCATTAGCCTTCCCAGCAGAAACATTACAGGCCAGAAGGGAGTGGCATGATATACTTAATTGAATGAAGCAGAAGGGCCTCGAACCAAGAATACTCTACCTGGCAAAGTTATCATTTAAATTTGAAGGAGGGCTTAAACAATTTCCAGATAAGCAAAAGCTGAGAGAATTTACCTCCCACAAACCATCTCTACAGTGTTTTCTGGAGGGACTCCTATAGATGGAAGTGTTCCTAAGGTTAAATAGCTGTCACCAGAGGTAATAAAAATGCACAGAGAAAGAGTACAGAATGCAACACCCAATATATAAAGAATGGAGGAGGAAGAAAAGGAGAGAGAAAAAAAGAACCTTTAGCTTGTGTGTGTAATAGCATACTAAGTGAGGTAAATTAGACTCTTAGATAGTAAGGATGTTACCCGTGAACATTTGGTCGCCACGAATCTAAAGCCTGCAATAGCAATAAGTACATACCTATCCATAATCACCCTAAATGTAAATGGTCTGAATGCACCTATACAAACATGACTCAGAAATGACATGATCATATTGAAAATGGCCAGAATAAAATCCCAAATTTATTACACATGCTAAAACAAACAACACACACAAACACATGCCATTGGAGACTGTGACAAATTCTCAAGGAAAAGAAAGGACAGATGCCTATTTTGAGATGCCTCATGTTGTAATTATCACATAAAGACTTTAAATCAGCTATTATAACCATATTAAATGTGGTAGTGCTTAACACTCTTAAAAATTGGAAAGACTAAACTTCTGGCAGAAAAATAAAAACTATAAAAAAAGATCCATGTTGAGAAATTTAGAACTGAAAAATGTAATTACAAAAATTACAAAAGACATTGCATGGGCTCAACCACTGAACAGAGATGATAGAAGGGTGTGTAAACTTGAAGATAACAGAGCAGCAGAAATTATCTACACTGAAGAAAAGACAGGAAAAAACATTGGAACAAATGAATAGATCCTTAAAAACTTGTGGGACAGTATCAAATTGTCTAAATTTCACATTATAGGTGTTGTATAAAAGAGAAGAAAATCTTACTTTTGAGATAAAACAATTCTTACTAAGAGCAGAAAAGATCTCAGCTTTGACAAAAACATAAATTTAGAGATTCAAGATGCTCAGCAAGCCCCAAACAGAGCAAATTCAAAGAGGTTAGGCCCGATAAGGCATAAACTCAAAATCAGTAACAAACAGTTAGGCCTGATAAGCCTGAACATGTCATAATGCTAAAAAGCAAAGATAAACTAAAATTTGAATGATCAGAGAATTCTCATAAAGTACAATGGAGGCCACAGAATGTTCAATAGTATCTTTAAAGTGAGGAAAGAAAAGAACTGCCAACCCAGAAGAGAATCCTTTAACTAAGCAAAAGTTTTGTGGAATGAATGCAAAAATAATAGAGAGGGAGGGAGAGAGAGAGAGAGACAGAGAGAGAGAGAGAGAGAGAGAGAGAGAGAGAGAGAGAGAGAGAGAGAGAGAGACTTAGATGATGGTAAGCTAAGAGAATCTGACCTCCATTAAGGGAAATGTAAAATATTAAACAAAAGGAAGCTAAAGGCTATATATTACTACCACACAAAATATTCAGAGCTTCAGAGCTAGGAAAATTACAAGGAGCAAAAAGGGACATTACATAATGTTACGATTCCATTCATCAAATTCTAAATGTATACTCACCTGACAAAAGAGCTTCAAATTACACGAAGCAAAAATTGACACAACTGAAAAGAGAAAAGTCTGTAAATGGAACACCACCACCATAGACCAACACTACCAACCAACAGGTCCTAATGACATTCCAGTATGTGGCCTGGCCACAGAATGTACAGTCTTCTCAAGTGTGCATTATGACATACACTGTGAGATCACATACTGGGTCATAAAACTAATCTTAACAAGTGAAGAAATTTCAATTCATACAAAACGTTTTCTGATAAGACGGTAATAAACTTAAAATCAGTAACAAAACAGTTAAAAGAACAGGACCTCAAGTGTGGAAATTAAATACACCTCGAGGTAACCCATGGGTCAATAAAGACATTTCAAGGGCAAAGACAAAATAACACGAACTGTGTGAAAACAGAAATATAACATGAAATTTACAGGATTCTTACACAGAAATTAAGGCACTAAATCATAGTAGAAAGAAAACTCCAAAGGAAAATCTAAGCTCCCATCTTAGAAATCTAGAAAGAGAAAAGCAAATAAAACCAAAGCTAAATATAGAAGGAAATACTAAAGAACAGAATGGAAATCAATGAAACTAGACAACAAAATCAGTAAAATCAAAAGCTAGTTCTTTGCAGGGAAAAAAAAGTCAATAAAACTGAAATAACTCTGCCAAGCTAACCAAAGAAAACAAGAGCAAATTACCCAAAAGAGGGCAGATCACTTTATTCCTAAAGACATTAAAAGGATAAGGAAGGAAATACAATAAATAGCTCTGAACTCATAAATTTGACAAAATAGCTGAAATAGACAAATTACTTGGTAGTGGTACTCATAAAATACCAAAACTCACTCAAGAACACATAGAGAGCTGCCTCTCCCACCCAGATGACAAACTGTAGCGGCTCAGGCTCAGACCTCAAGGAGGCACCGGCCTCCACTGCCTCAGCCCCTGCAGCACAGCCCTCAGTGCACTGCTGCCAAAAAGAACAAGGCAGAGTGACAGTACGGGTGTTGGGGCTGGAGGCGCAGCAGGGTCCATGGCACGCTCGGCATCGCAGGCTGGAGAGCTGACTGAGCTGAGCAGGGAAGCGGTCACTGGGAGGTGCGGCATCCTCAGAGGGGGCCATGTCTAACGGCGTTTACCCGATGCTCAACACTGCCCATGGAGCAGTGAGGCTGACGGTGTTCAGCACACCTCTAGTGGACTTCCTGATTGCAGCTGGAGGCTTCCACATCTCTATTCCCAGATGTAATGACTGGATACTGCCTGAACCATACTGGCTTTGAGGTCTCGAAAACACATGGAATTCAGCTCATCTCCCTAGCTGCCCATAAATTCATCTCAGATATTGCCCATGATGCTCTGCCGCACCACAAAATGAAGGGAGTACACTTAACCATGGAGGAGTTGACCCCTGCACTCAGTGAGTATGACATCAGTGTAAAGAAGCCACAGTACTGACAGGATTGGTTTGCAGATGGCAGCGTGAGAGGTGAGACAGAGGCCTCCCCCCAAAATCACATATAGTATGAAAATATAATTAACACAACTAATCCTGAAAGAGGAACAGGAAAGAAGGATCTCTAGGAATGAAAGAGTATTGAGAGAACTGTGTGACCAATCCAAATGGAACAACATTCGTATTAGAGGGATACCAGAAGAAGAAGAGAGTGTAAAAGGCAAAGTGTCTTTGAGGAGGTAATTGCTGAAAACTTCCCCTACCTGGGGAAGGAGATAGTACCTCAGGCCGTGGAGGTGCACAGATCTCTGAACACAAGGGACCCAAGGAAGACCACACCAAAACATATACTAATTACAATGGCAATGATCAAGGAAAAGGACAGACTATTAAAAGCAGCCAGAGAGAGTAAACAGATCACACACAAAGGAAAGCCCATCAGGCTATCATTAGCCTTCCCAGCAGAAACATTACAGGCCAGAAGGGAGTGGCATGATATACTTAATTGAATGAAGCAGAAGGGCCTCGAACCAAGAATACTCTACCTGGCAAAGTTATCATTTAAATTTGAAGGAGGGCTTAAACAATTTCCAGATAAGCAAAAGCTGAGAGAATTTACCTCCCACAAACCATCTCTACAGTGTTTTCTGGAGGGACTCCTATAGATGGAAGTGTTCCTAAGGTTAAATAGCTGTCACCAGAGGTAATAAAAATGCACAGAGAAAGAGTACAGAATGCAACACCCAATATATAAAGAATGGAGGAGGAAGAAAAGGAGAGAGAAAAAAAGAACCTTTAGCTTGTGTGTGTAATAGCATACTAAGTGAGGTAAATTAGACTCTTAGATAGTAAGGATGTTACCCGTGAACATTTGGTCGCCACGAATCTAAAGCCTGCAATAGCAATAAGTACATACCTATCCATAATCACCCTAAATGTAAATGGTCTGAATGCACCTATACAAACATGACTCAGAAATGACATGATCATATTGAAAATGGCCAGAATAAAATCCCAAATTTATTACACATGCTAAAACAAACAACACACACAAACACATGCCATTGGAGACTGTGACAAATTCTCAAGGAAAAGAAAGGACAGATGCCTATTTTGAGATGCCTCATGTTGTAATTATCACATAAAGACTTTAAATCAGCTATTATAACCATATTAAATGTGGTAGTGCTTAACACTCTTAAAAATTGGAAAGACTAAACTTCTGGCAGAAAAATAAAAACTATAAAAAAAGATCCATGTTGAGAAATTTAGAACTGAAAAATATAATTACAAAAATTACAAAAGACATTGCATGGGCTCAACGACTGAACAGAGATGATAGAAGGGTGTGTAAATGCTCTCCTGGGCTGCTCCTCAGTGCTGTGTGGCCCGGCCTAGGCATTAGACACCACGGCCACTGTCCCTCCCGCTTCTACCTCCCTACTGAGCTCTCTCTTGTCACCTGTCTCAATGAGTGAAAAAAATCTGTACCTCTTGACATCTTTGGGTATGGATAAGGAAAAGAGTAAATGTTCCATGCTAAGCATATTATCAAATACTGTGAGTGTCATAAAGGAGGAAGTTTTAAAAGTGTGATTTCTTCATGTTTACAAAATAAATAAATGACTCACATCTATTGTACACATTCACAAGAGCTCTGTCCTAAGCTGTTCCCAATTTGAAGTCATGTGTCTTCCTTTGCATGTGGGGAAGGTTTCAAACAGGGTGGGAAGTGGAGGAGGTGGCAGTTTAGAGATGAAGACTTGGCTCTTGGGTGTGCGAGCCTGGCGCTCCTCCTGGGCTCTGTGCCGGTAAAGGCTTCTTCCTAACTTTCTGCTTCTTTCTCCCTGTCCCTCCCGCTTGTTTTCCCTTCCTTCCCTCTTCCCTCCTCCTCCTCCTCCTCCCTCCCCCTCTCTATGCTTCTCCTACATACATACACCCCATTTTACTTACTCCTTCCAGTTGGCAAGGGGCTTTTGGGGTATGTTTCCTGTTAGGATAACTTCAGACACGACCCTGAAAATGGAAAACAGATGGCAAGGCTGGCCAGAGCGTCTATAGATTCGTTATCCTTGAAGTCCGGGTAGCCCAGCCCTGACTGGCTCTGAGCACTTTGCCAGCGGGGCTGCTGAGCTGCCTTTGAGGGGCCTTGCTGACTGTGCTGCTGATAGTATTACCAAGCCTTACTAGATGTGGGTGCTCAGGCTCTGACTTTTTAAAACTCCTTCCATACTGAATGTAGTTAGGAGATTGTTTTTTGTTTTTTTTTATTAACATGATGATATCGTGCCACCATAAAGTACTTTTGAATGCGTCAAAACAAATCTTGATACTCTGTCAAACACATGTAAAAAGGGAAAAAACGTATTTCATTAATATCAAGATTCTGTGACATTTTGTAATCGCCATGCTGAGTAAATCCTACTGAGTAACGCATTGGATTGAACTCAATGCCTGCCTTCACCTGGTAAATACCTCTTCACTGAGCTTTATCCCCTAAGGGGTGTCTCTCTCTGGCTTTTTTTAATACTCTGTCCTTACCTTTGATCTTTGCCATTTTAATTACTTCCCCAATTCTAATACGAATATTGTTCTGTTTGGATTGGTCACACAGGATTAGTGCTGTTAATTATATTTTAATGCTATATGTGTTTTTGGCAGGAGGCCTCTTTCTCACCTCTCACGCCACCATCTTCAAACCAATCCTGTCAGTAGTGTGGCTTCTTTACACTGATGTCGTACTCACTGAGGGCAGGGGTCAACTCCTCCATGGTTAAGTGTACTCCCTTCATTTTGTGGTGCTGCAGAGCATTGTGGGCAATATCTGAGATGAATTTATGGGCAGCTAGGGAGATAAGCTGAATTCCATGTGTGTTCAAGGCCTCAAAGCCAGCATGGTTCAAGCAGTATCCAGTCATTACATCTGGGAATAGAGATGTGGAATCCTCCCGCTGCAATCAGGAAGTCCACTGCAGGTGTGCTGAACACCGCCAGCCTCACTGCTCCACTGGCAGTGTTGAGCAGCGGGTAAACCCCGTTAGACACGGCCCCCTCTGAGGATGCCGCACCCCCTAGTGACAGCTTACCTGCTCAGCTCAGCCAGCTCTCCAGCCTGTGCCACCGTGCATCCCATGCCCCCTGGTGTGCCTCCAGCCCCAGACACCCGTAATGTCACTGTGCCTTGTTCTTTTTGGCAGCAGTGCTCTGAGGGCCATGCTGTAGGGGCTGAGGCAGTGGAAGCCGGTGCCTCCTTGAGGTCTGAGCCTGAGCCGCTACAGTTTGTCATCTGGGTGGGAGAGGCAGCTCTCTATTTCTTCTTGAGTGAGTTTTGGTATTTTATGAGTACCACTACCAAGTAATTTGTCTATTTCAGCTATTTTGTCAAATTTATGAGTTTAGAGCTGTTTATTGTATTTCCTTATCCTTTTAATGTCTTTAGGAATAAAGTGATCTGCCCTCTTTTGGGTAATTTGCTCTTGTTTTCTTTGGTTAGCTTGGCAGAGTTATTTCAGTTTTATTGACTTTTTTTTCCCTGCAAAGAACTAGCTTTTGATTTTACTGATTTTGTTGTCTAGTTTCATTGATTTCCATTCTGTTCTTTAGTATTTCCTTCTATATTTAGCTTTGGTTTTATTTGCTTTTCTCTTTCTAGATTTCTAAGATGGGAGCTTAGATTTTCCTTTGGAGTTTTCTTTCTACTATGATTTAGTGCCTTAATTTCTGTGTAAGAATCCTGTAAATTTCATGTTATATTTCTGTTTTCACACAATTCATGTTATTTTCTCTTTGCCCTTGAAATGTCTTTATTGACCCATGGGTTACCTCGAGGTGTATTTAATTTCCACACTTGAGGTCCTGTTCTTTTAACTGTTTTGTTACTGATTTTAAGTTTATTACCGTCTTATCAGAAAACGTTTTGTATGAATTGAAATTTCTTCACTTGTTAAGATTAGTTTTATGACCCAGTATGTGATCTCACAGTGTATGTCATAATGCATACTTGAGAAGACTGTACATTCTGTGGCCAGGCCACATACTGGAATGTCATTAGGACCTGTTGGTTGGTAGTGTTGGTCTATGGTGGTGGTGTTCCATTTACAGACTTTTCTCTTTTCAGTTGTGTCAATTTTTGCTTCGTGTAATTTGAAGCTCTTTTGTCAGGTGAGTATACATTTAGAATTTGATGAATGGAATCGTAACATTATGTAATGTCCCTTTTTGCTCCTTGTAATTTTCCTAGCTCTGAAGCTCTGAATATTTTGTGTGGTAGTAATATATAGCCTTTAGCTTCCTTTTGTTTAATATTTTACATTTCCCTAAATGGAGGTCAGATTCTCTTAGCTTACCATCATCTAAGTCTCTCTCTCTCTCTCTCTCTCTGTCTGTCTCTCTCTGTCTCTCTCTCTGTCTCTCTCTCCCTCCCTCTCTATTATTTTTGCATTCATTCCACAAAACTTTTGCTTAGTTAAAGGATTCTCTTCTGGGTTGGCAGTTCTTTTCTTTCCTCACTTTAAAGATACTATTGAACATTCTGTATCTCAACAGTATTCCCAACCGCCGAGTGCCCACTCAGTGAATCACTGGTAATGACCTGTTTATGCCACTGGCATCCCCCCACTGATTTGTAAACAACTGAAGAACAGGGACCATTTTTGTTTATCTCTGTGTCCCATGATTGACACATGGTAGGGGCTCAGTTTCAGTACATGCAATCCAAACTTGTGGCATTCTTGGTGGCTTAAAAATTGCTCCCTAGCTTTTCTGTGGAAAAGGAGTTCTGCGTAAGACCTAGAGAAGAGTTCTGGGAGCCATGGATTCAGGAGGGTGGGTCACCTCTAGACCTAGGTACCACTTGGCTCTATCATAAATTGGGGGATACATGCTAAATTTCCTGTTTCTTCCCATTTATTTCATTAGGATAATTAAGATGAGATAAAATGAGGAAAAACTTAATGTATATATCAAAGTAGTAACAAAAACATCATGAGTATGGAGAACCTGGCGGGTGGGGTGGGGGGACAGTTTCTGAAAAGGCAAAGCAGGATGACTGGTTGGTCTTGTTTTCATTTGCAAAGCCTACGGGTGTCCAAGTGGTAGCACTCGTGTTAAGTCCACACGCTTCATTTAAGGGCTCCAGATGATAGCCCGGAGGCAAGGGCAAGAAGAGTCTGGAAGGCAGGGACAAAACAAAGTAAGTATAAGGAAGGAGTGGAGAAAAGAGGGTCTCAGAACTTATTTTACAGACTCGATAGGAACATAAAAAGGTCTCAAATCTCTGCCTTTATGAGCTTATGATGAGGATGATGTGGTTGGGTCACAGATACTTCCCTTTTCTTTATTTTGCTCCATTTCCCCTAGTCTAGACCTGGTGGTAAACAGCGAGATGCCATGGGACAATCAACACATGACGCCCAACGCTGCAGGACATGGCCAGCCTCGGACTCCCCAATGTCTCTGACTACAGCTCTCCTCCTTGGCTAGAAATTCCCTTAAGACGCAAAGAGAAGCATGGTGAGGGAACTGGATGGGGGAAGCCTCCCTCTCTGAGGCCCTCAACTGCGAGCCCTGTGAAGGAAAAGGTAGTATATTCATATTGAAATTTCACAACAGTCTAGAGAGCGAATAAAGGAGACAGGCCAAAAATACATGAAGGGTGACTATCAAAGAGGTAGGGAAATTATGTAGGGGAGGTAATGAGCACACTAATTATAATGGTCCTAATTAGGGGAAATGGAGCAAAATAAAGAAAAGGGAAGTTTCAGTGTTCAGGAAAAACTCTGCTGGGCCCATTAAAGGAGTGATGAGCTCCTCAGCCTCTTCACACAGACCAAAGGCCATTCAACTTAACAAAGTTGGTTCAGAATGAGCTAAAATTGTTTAAAGAGAATTTTATTTTTGTTACCCAAAGTAGACTAGGTTACTTGATGATACACAGAAACCTCTTGTATCTAATTTTATCATTCTGTTCTCAATTCTAAGTTAAAAAGTACAGTAGCTCATGATAAAAAGCCTATGACTATTTCATTCCAAAAACATGATTTGACATGTAGGGAGATCAAAACTGGCAAAGTGAGAACAAGTAAAAAGAATGAAATATAGTCAAATATGCTTCAATTTACAACAGATTTACAGATGAGAGCTAGCAAAAAGGAATACTAAAAGTAGGACTTGTTTCTATTATTTTTCAGAACTAATTCAATTTCCTTATTTTTCAGTTAATACACAGATGGTAATTAAACTTGATCCTTGTCAATAAACAGTAAGGAACATTAGCTTTCAGGTTTTAACCTAATTTCATAATGACAGTCTAGAACAACTCTCACAGCAGTTGAATAACTGACTGTGGTTAACCTTCATGTTGTACTAAGAGACTGTAGTATTACAGTTTATGGTTTCTTTCCTAGCATCAGGAGTAAAACTTTAAGAAAATGTATTTTTTCTTCCTCATTAGCCCAAGGTATGATTCGTGCAACTTTCATTTGGTGAATGTTTGCTGATCACCACTGTTTCTGAGGCACAGAGGATATACAGGCTGGGTGGGGACTGACACATACAAATAAACCCGTGACTACAGCCTAGCATGCTGGGCACCAGGGTAGACATGAGCTTAGGAGGCTGTGGGAGCTCACAGGAAGGCTCTAAACAGGAAGGCAGGAGGGATGCTGACACTGGGAGGAATCTTAAAGGAAAAGGAGGTAAGATGAACAAAGGCCAAGTGTGAGTGAGAGAAAGCAGGCTTGCACCCATCATCCTCAGTGGGCGTTCAAGAGCAGCAACTCCAACAGGTACAAATACAGTTAGATACACTGTAATAAGTTAAGCAATAAACACCTTTTAAAGTGATGTTACTTGGTATTTTAATCCATATAATTATTTAAATGTCTCCTGAAATGTAAGCTATATACAGCTGCTTGACTGCTTCCTCTTCCACCCACCCACCCACCCACCATCATTAACTGAGGGTTTATCATGCCTGGTGGGCCCTGCGTATACCAAGGTCAGAAAGACATAGCCCCTGATCTCAAGGACTTACTGTCTAGTGTTGGAACAGAAAGTACCATTAAAATACAGTGTGGTAAGTAATATGAGTTTCAGCAGTGGGCTCCAGAGGAGAAAGATGATTCTAAGCAGGGTAGGAGGGTTGCTGCTAGGCCCCTGGGTGGGAGTGATCAAGATGCCTTTAGAGACAATGACTAAGGCTACTTGCCATCTCTGTATTAGTTCTGAGTGTGTGGCTCAGGAATGCCAGGGGAGGATGGAACACAGGTAGACCTGAATGACACCAGAACTGCTAAGCAATGACCCTTCCATAGCAGTTAAAGTGACAAGGCACTTAAATAAATTTATCCTCTCTGCATGTTAATTACAAACATACATTTTTTGACAAGATTTCTTAGGGTAAATCATATCTTGTGAGGAGGTACTCTGAGCTCTCCCCAGCTTGTCTGCTCATGCTTGCTCTTTATGTCAATGGTAAATTCAGGGCTAGAGCTATAAATAAGTTTTCAGAGAATGCTTTAAAAACCTTTGGTCTGATTTCAGATCCTAAGATGTCTTAAGCACCCCGATGGCCTGATTGAGTCTTTATCAAAAAACCTTTTCCATAAACATCCAATTTCATCATACATATTACTCCTGTAATAAATTTCATTTAAAATCCTACTTCTGACAACAGCACTATATTTTGAAAGGATAGACAGCCTGCAGGCAGATTTTAAAGCAGAGTTTATAACACTCAGGATTTTATAATGCAGGTTTTCATCTTGTACAAGATTAACTATATACTTGCTAACTTGATTTTTCCTTTCTTTTCTTTTCTGTATTGCTTCTGAGGTTCTGATGAAATGTTTGCTGCCACTGCTAATGAAATTCAGAAAAGGACCATTGGTTTTTTTACTTCGCTTGGGAATTTTGATGCAATAGATGTTTTCACACTGCTGTCAGAACAAATAAGATTTGTTATTTCTAAGTGCAGAAAGAACATAGCTTTTCAAAAGAAAAGTGAAAAGAGAATTCAAGCTAAAGGGACTTAGGGAAACCTGGCAGGAAGAAAGTTTTGTGTTCTGTTGATCTGAGTGCATGAGAAAAATGTTTTTAAGAGCTTTTATATCAAAGGCAAATTTTTTTCAACCACCATCTAGAAGAGAAAAACGCAGTGCCTTGAAGTCAACTGTTTGTTAATTATAAGAAAATAGTACTTTGGTAGAAAGTGCACCAGAATGACTGAAAGTTCCCAGCTCTGCAAGCAATCAGCTGTGTGACCTGGGAGCGGTGCCACTTAACACTATTGTTCTTGACCTTGCCCTTCCTCCAATCTGAGAAAGGGCTGAGAAGAGGAAGGAGGTAGACTCTGTAGTTTCAACAACCGTTCAGTTTTAAATCCTCTATCCTTACAGTCATTGTCAAAATTTTGCCCTGAGAGGAATCAGGGTACAAACAAACAAACAAAGGTTTTCCTGAATATTTAGGTAGTTGCCTCCAATGACTTCATTTGATCGTAAGGGAAACCTTCAAGAGTCAATTTATTTGCAAACCAAACTTGCACAACATCCTAATTTGTTACAGAAATAAGTGGCCATTAGTAACTTAGGCCACTCGGCTAGAATCTCTCATGCTCTGCAGTGTATTAGAACCTTAGCTCTACATCTGCAGGTCACTGTCTTAGCCACAGACTGGAACTTTCTAAACCAAGTCCAACAAAGGAGCTGTGAGTAAAGGGAACTTTCTTTCTTCGGGGAGTTTTTTTTTTTTAACAAAGCGAGAGTACCGAAAAACAAATTTTTATTCTCTGAAGTTTTATTTTAGCCATTTTTAAGCCAATAATATTCCAATACTGTGTTGTGGTTCAATGCTGTGAGTGGAAACTGAGATGGGCAATTCAACCTTGGATTCCTCTATGGTCTACATGTTAATTATGCTGTGTCATGAGGGCCATGTTCCCTCCCTGAGCTGTTATGCTGACAGCCTTCCTTGACCATCAAACCATACTTTTCATCTGTGCATCTCTTTATGTATTGTAATACATAATTACGTTTAATTGTCATGTTATCCTAATCTTACTGATTTCATAGAGGTTAAGTGCTTTTAAGGTGATCACAGTTACTACACAGGCAGAATGAGTGTAAACCCAGTTCTCTTTATTCTAAATTCAGTGCTTTCCTGATGAAATGCCAGAGAAGCAGTGGCTAATAATTACTGTGCATTTACTATGTGTCAAACATGGGCTAAGAGAGTTAGATGTTAGGTTATCTTATTCTATCATGATAATAATTCTATGCTGTAGATATTATTACTAACCCCACTTACAGATGTGGAAAGTGAGACCACAGAGAGGTTACATAATATGCCCAAGGTCAGAGAATTATCAAGAAGCATGATCAAGATTCAAAGGCAGGTGGTTTGCTTTACCAACTTGTCTTTCAACAATTAGGCCAGAGTGCCTTCTTACGATAGCATAGCCACCCTCATCAGTTTCCACCCATAATTTAAGTGAAAATATCTGCAAGAGTCCAGGCCTGCCCAAAATAGCTGGACACTAGAGCTCTGAGTCATGTGTGACACAGGTCGCTGTGTCAGTTCATCCTGTTTTTGCACAGCTGACGATTACTCACAGTGCCCAGGCACAGTGTGCTACATACAGATGATGGACAGTAACTGTGCTGAATGGAACCCAATGAAAATTACCAGGTCATCATCAACAACGACTGACCTGACTTTTGCAGGCTTGTATCTGTTTTAAAATTAAGAGACAAACGCCTGAGATCACACGTAAGTTCTGACTCGCAAATCAAGGGAATAAGTAGAACAGAGGTTAAGTGCGTGACCACCAACTATATGTAGCCTGCAGACAGGTTTTGTTTAGCAACACATTGCTTTTAAATTTTCAATCAATACCTAATATTTAAAATCTAAGCTATTTCATTAAAAAAAAACAGATTTCCAGTTTCTATAGAAAAGTTGGAAGCTATAAGACACTAGACAAGGGCATCTGTTCTCTAGCACATCAATTTCAATGGGAGGGGTTTTTATCCACTTACTTTCTTGCTTGTCCCCAATAAAATCTGAGTTTGCGAGCTATGAGCTATAGAGAATGTGCAAGAGGACTTCTAAGTCCATCTGAGTCTTCTATAATTCTTGAATCACTGTTTCAAAACACGCGATAGCCTCACAGCATACATGGCACATGGAAATTTTAGTCACTTAGCCCCTGAGCTTTCATTTTTGCCTCAGATAGTAAACTAAACTGACAGCTCACACTTAACTTGGTTTAGCTGTCTCTAAAATGAGAATGTCTCCAGTATTAAAGCACCACCACAAAAATGACAAACCAACTTCGTGTCCTTTCACTGGCTCCAGGTCAAATGACCTACACAGTTTTTTGCCGTGCTCTGCACAGTTGGGGCAAATAGCAAACGGTATCTCACTGATGTGTTTTAAGGGTGAAATGCTGTCATTAGCAAAAACTCTGAATGTTTTTTAAAGTCATCTTCATCTACTTATAACTGTCACAGAGTTGTTGGCAACAAGTTGACTTTGCATTCACTGACCCCTTTGGGGTAGGTGGGCAGAGTGCCTGAACAAGTCCGTGGTCTCTGCAGCTATGCTACTATTCAGGAAGACTGGAGGTCTGTACAGCAGCAGCCAGGGAGGCAAACATGAAGGTGAGAAAGTCTTAAATTACTAAACATGTTTATTCAATCCAAATATAGTCACAGACAAACTACACCAGTATAAAACGAGATTTCCCTTACCAAATTTTAGATTTTAGATGTAATAAAAATATTTCCTCCATTAGTCAGTTAATTGCTATTGAATCCTGTGTCTTAAATAAAAACATCTAGAGACATTTAAAGGCTTTCTCCTGTCTGGGTCCCAAACAAAAATGTAATGAAACATACAAGGGGTCAAAAGAATTGCTGGAAGTATATTCAGTATCAGTTTATATTATAATCAGCTAGACTTCAAATAGAGACTTTCGTTTTTTAAATGAGGTTAATAGGATCATTTCTGAACAGGCCTATTTGTATTACTTTCATGTATGATGATAGGGAATATGCAGTGTCTTCATTGTTAAAAAATATTTCTGCTTGTTAGAAAGTCTGCAGTCAACTCAGCTTTATTGCTTGAAATAAGCAGTTTGCACACAGAACAATACAACTTTAATAGAAGAACATAATAGGCTTAGCAGATGTTGCAATCACAGAACATTTTAGATAAACGGTTTTAAAAGGACATTTCCTCAGTTTAGAAACTCTTTGGAAAATCAAATTCAGTTGCTGAATTTATGCACACTCTCTCTGAGGTAATATTTGGGCCTGTTTTTCTCTAGTAGAAATACAAGACTAAGTTTACAATGAACCAACTTCCAGCAAAGGTAGGAGGAAGAGAGTGTAACTACCTTAGCTCACATTACCCAAGTTCCTGCTTGTGCTACTAATAAAGACATCTTGGTGGTTTCTTCCAAAAATCATCTTTACCATTTGTTTGCTGAAAGCTTTTGGAGAGTTAAACTGTCACTTTCTTAGTTATGAGTGCTTCAACATTTATTCAACAACCACTAAATGAGGACATAGAGATGGTTCCTGCCTGCAAGAAACTTAAGCTTTACCAGGAACACAAAATACAACAAATAAAATACATGCTTGTTGTTATACAGTTTAAGCCATTTCTTGCTACTCTGTAGGGAGTGTAAAAGACTGTGCTGGGTTTATTATGTTCATCCTCTGCTAATAAACAATGCAACCTTCAAAAGGACAAGTTTTTTAAGGCTGATGAATGAAGAAAAGGATTTTAGCTCAAACGAAAGAAAAAAGTGTCACAATTTTAAAATGTGGCTTACTGCAAACTATCTACAGGCAAGCACGGAAATCAGCCAACATTTCAAAGGTACATGCTTATTTCCTAACAACAAGGTTGGATGATGTGTTTGATTATTTTAATAAATTAAAAGTTATTATTTATATGTCTTAGTGTCTCAACTATTAGCTTCGAAAAAGAAAAATATCAAGCCATCTTTCCATCTTAATGCATCCGTTCTCCTTATGACCACTACATGCACTTTCCCTAAACATTCATGCTGTATCTGAAACAAGTTTAAGCAGACTTTACTTATTCCAGTCTACCAGTTTGATTCTAATTATTACTCTTACCTAACAAAATGCTTGTTATCATAACATACTCCACTCTAGTTTATTTGTGAGGTAAGTCTTAGCATGGTCATTACCATTCTTAAATAACAAGACCATTTCTCACATGGAAGTTATTCTTCTGACAGTGGCATAGAATATGTTAATGTTCGCACTGCCATAATCAACCACTTGCAATATATATATATACATATATGCAGAAGGGGGCAACCCCTGATATATCTCAGTCTTCCATCTGTGCTGCCTCAGGCTCAGCCGTGTCTCAGCTCCCAGGTGCAGTGACCCACAGCTATCAAAATATTTACCCCTAAAATAGCTTTGTAATAAGAGTGGAATGTCCTTTTTAATGATTTCCTTTGAGAAATACATTTGTATTTAACTGGCAATTCTAAACTTTTGGAGATGATAAATCATGTGAATCTACTTATTTAAAAAAATTCCCTTCATGGTGGTTATGGGTGATGTATTATAAGACCTATACAAATACACAATATGTTCAACATGCTTTACATTTTCACCTTTGATGATGGCCCTATCCTCCAGCTATGCCTCAATTCCAGTCCCATCCTGGTTCTCACTGTGAGCTGAACCCTCCCTGATAGATGGTTAGTAGCAGACAACATAAGGTATGAACCTTCCTCTTCGTTCATCAAAGGCATACCAACACTATACATAGCTAGTGAAAGGTGAAGGGTGACAGAGGATTTTGACCAGATAAAAGCAAACATCAGTACTGGAACTGCAATTTACATTACAGAATGAAAAATGAAACAACATCCAAAATAAGAAAAGGGGAAACATCCCTCCTGATTGAAGCAAAAGCATACCCAAATCTACCCAGCTTACAAATAGCCAATCCTCACTGCTGAGGAAAATACCTCTACCATTTGTATACATGGTCACTGCATAATCAGTACCTAAAAACAATGGCTGGTCACTTTGGGTTACCCTGAATGTGAAGGGCAAGGGGAAAGGTCAGTTCCAGCAAGGCTCACATACACACTGCACTTGCCTTTGTTCCTGACTGTTCCCAGGGCCCAGCCAGGGCACCCCCTTTGCTTCACCTGGTCTAGCATTCTGCCTTCAGGGCTTCTTTGCCATCCTCAACTTCCAGTCCTTGGAAGGAACCAGACAGGGTGGCAAGGAAACCTGACAGTAGGCCAGGACAGGGCATTCAAGAGCCTCTAACTGGTACCACCCGAGGGCCCCAAAGATTTCTCAGTATCTGCACGGGAATGTGGCACTTGTTCTACATAAATGGGAAGAATTCTCCTAACTTTTTTCTTTTTAACAACAGAATAGAAGTAAAATAACAAAATATCCATGCTTACTTCTCTCCAAAACAACAAAGACCACCATCATATGACTACAATCAATGAAAATCCAGCAAATATTTCTTGGGCTATACGCATGGCATTGCGAACCCAGACAATTTAAGAGGTCAAATATGTTTAATTTTTGGAGTCCCTCACCCTAACATCATATCAAACATACTAAAAGCTGTACTCATAACCCACAAGAAAAATAAGTTTATGGCCAAAACATTGTTGAAAGAATTATTCTATTTTTGTTTTTTAAACTATTTGGCTATGGGTTACTCATTTATGTTTGCTATAATTTCGCAGTAATCACTCCCAAGTTTAACATTTAATGAAGATAACATAGTTATTTTTATATTTGTTTGCTTAATCACTTATTTTTGATCCTATACTTTTTTGTGTGTGTCAGCCAATCATTTTTCTTTCAAGATCTCCAACATTTTTGAGGTTTCTGAAAAGTACAATATCATTTGATCATTGTGCCCCTAGTGCCTAATGAATACCCCGGTGGCCTTGACTGTGATACCAAGAGAGAGGCAACTTGAAGGGGAGATGCCTTCCTCAGGAACTGGCAGGAAAGATATTGAGCATCAAGAGCAGGAAACCGAGGTGAGGCAGAGGATGGCTGACAGATCTCACGTGACAGAGGTACAGGTTCAGTCAAACAGCAAACAGGATATCCAACCATACAGCAATCACTCTGTGTATGCCCATCAAGAGACACAGATGAAAAAAGCACTTTCCTCCCCTCAAGGAATTCATAACCTAGTAGGGTCAACAGGACTTTAATGTAGAATGCAGGGGCACAGTGTGAAACCTGATGTAACAAAGACCTCAAGCACCACAGAAATACAGAGGAGGGAGCTTTTACCAGGGCCACCAAATTGCACAACTGCAGGGGTGTCATTCACACTATTTATGTGAATGGTATTCCCCATAGTTGTGCAGGGTGGTGGTCATGGCTGAAGGGATAATAAAAGGTTTTCCAGAAGAGATGGAATTTGGGCAAGTCTGTGAAAGACCAGATGCTCCTCCAATTATAAGCAGTGTAACCTCCACAAGTGTCCATTTATTTATCTCTAATAGGGATAATAATACCAATTTCATTGAATTATTATGAGAGAACAAAAAGATGTATACAGTATACTATCCATACCAAATCCATCCTCCTTCCATTTTCCCTCCTTTCTTTACTTGAGCTTCTACCACATCTGGCACTCTACCAGGCACTTTATTTTTTATTTATTTACTTTTTTAAATTCATTTTATTATCATTAATCTACAATTACATGAAGAACATTATGGTTACTAGACTCCCTCCTTTACCAAGTCCCCCCATACAAACCCCATTACAGTCATTGTCCATCAGCGTAGTAAGATGCTGTAGACTCACTATTTGTCTTCTCTGAGTTGCACATCCCTCCCTATGCCCCCCCCCCACATTATACATGCTAATCGTAAGGCCCCCTTTCTTTTTCCCTGCCCTTATCCCTTCCTTCCCACCCCTCCTGCCCAGTCCCTTTCCCTTTGGTAACCGTTAGTCCCTTCCTGGGTTCTGTGAGTCTGCTGCTGTTTTGTTCCTTCAGTTTTTCTTTGTTCTTATACTCCACATATGAGTGAAATCATTTGGTACTTGTCTTTCTCCACCTGGCTTATTTCACTGAGCATAATACCCTCCAGCTCCATCCATGTTGTCTACCAGGCACTTTATATATGAGGGACGATACACACAGTTTGTCTTCATGAAATGTACAGTAAAAGGATGCTACTCTATTACTAATTATTCTACAGAGAGTGGTAGGAGGAAGGTGGGTCAACTAAAAGCATAAGCAAACAATTAAGTCATCCACTTTTTCAGGAGAAAGAAAGAGGGTTTCAGGGTGTTAATAACTCTGCTGGTGGTAGGACTGAGAGAGAAGCAAGAGACAACTGCTCAGCAACAGCAAGTTAGGGGGTACAGCAGAGTGGCAAATAAGTGTTATCTACTACCTTAATTCTCATCAACTGATTTCCTGGAAGGCTGTGAATGAACTCATGACTGTCAGTATTCACGATGGGCACTGCAGGGGCTTGGGGTGCGATGTGACTGGTAAACCAGGCATTCTTTGTCTAAATGAAATTATGTTGCCTGTCTTTGTAAGAAGCCATGTCTGGAAGATCTGTGTCATTTCTTCAGCAGAGATCTAGAGCACTAGAGCAGGCAGGAGACCCAGGAGGGACTGCTGGTCAACTGCTGGCACAGTACCAGGTCAAGAGATCAAAGGAATACAGGTTCGTGGTGCCTGCTGTAATGAATTGGTTTGGTGTGGAATTCATACTGGGCTGAGTCACCAAAATGGAGCCAATGGATTGGAAAAGTGAAAGAGACTGAGTTTTGGAGGCAGAGAGTCTTGTGTTCAAATTCCAGCTCTTCCAATTATTAACTTCTTATGGCACTTCATCTTTCTGAACCTTAGAGTCTCTTGATAAAACATGTGGATGTTAATACTTACCCCATAGGGTTATGGGAATGGTTAAAACACACTGTGCAGCACCTAAAATACGTTGGAAGTTCAACAAATAATACTTCTGTTTTCTGAAGTGACTGGAGAGCCATATATAGAAAATTCTATAAGGAAATTTCTAGAGAAAAGGAATACAAATTTAAGGAATTGGAAGACAAATCTCTAGTACAGCTGGGCTGGGCAGCAAATAAAAAAACAGAAATGACTAGAATTACATAGGGAGTGGTGAGATAAGGGGAATTCATTGGTTTGGCTGGCTGTCCTTGGGCACAGCGTTACATGATGGACACTGTGGGAAGATACGGCAGAATAAGGAGTGAAACTCTACTGATGGAGTTCACAGCTTACTGGGGAAAGGCATTTTTAACCAAAAGTTTTAATGTAAGATGACAAGGGAAGGCAAGAATTAGGTACAAACGACATGGGATCAGAAGACAGGGTGGGAGAGAAATCAAGGTAAGTTTCACGGAAGTTGCTTCAAAGGACATCAATTTTTTTCCAAATGGAGTGAAAGAAAAGACATTTTTCCATGAAAAAGTAAGAGTAGGTAGAAGAGATGAGAGGTGTGAAGTGTTTTAGGGGCTTTTCAGCTGAGATGTCAAACTCATACAAGATAAAAAGCAAGAAAGAAGAAGATGGGTAAAAGGAATGAGTCATGTGCTGAAGCCACTGAGCATAACTTATTGTTTGTTGTATTATTATTATTATTATTATCATCATTTTTTATTTTGGTATCATTAATCTACAATTACATGAAGAACATTATGTTTACTAGACTCCCCCCTTCACCAAGTCCCCCCCACATACGCCTTCACAGTCACTGTCCATCTGCATAGTAAGATGCTGTAAAATCACTACTTGTCTTCTCTGTGTTGCACAGCCCTCCCCGTACCCCACTCACACTACACATGCTAATCACAATGCCCTCTTTTTTTTTCCCTGCCCTTATCCCTCCCTTCCCACCCATCCTCCCCAGTCCCTTTCCCTTTGGTAACTGTTAGTCCATTCTTGGGTTCTGTGATTCTGCTGCTATTTTGTTCCTTCAGTTTTCCTTTGTTCTTATACTCCACATATGAGTGAAATCATTTGGTACTTGTCTTTCTCCGCCTGGCTTTCACTGAGCAGAATACCCTCTAGCTCCATCCATGTTGTTGCGAATGGTAGGATCTGTTTTTTTCTTACGGCTGAGTAATATTCCATTGTGTATATGTACCACATCTTCTTTATCCATTCATCTACTGATGGACACTTAGGTTGCTTCCATATCTTGGCTATTGTAAATAGTGCAGTGATAAACATAGGGGTGCATCTGTCTTTCAAACTGGAGTGCTGCATTCTTAGGGTAAATTCCTAGATGTAGAGTTCCTGGGTCAAATCGTATTATTATTTTTATTATCTTCAGATTGGCCCAAAATTTCAAGACCAATCAAGAACAAATAGATTAATACACTAGAATTCTAACCTTAGTGAAAGTAAAGATGCATTTATCCTGCAAAGAAAACAACCTAACTGGCAAATAAATAGCACAGAATTGGAAATGTCATGGCCCATATGCAAAACACCTGCCCAGCTGAAAACTGGTATGTGACATCCAGTTAAATGAGAGAAGAGCTTGACTCAACTCAGAAAGTAACTAGTTTTTGAAAGCTAGTATTGTCTTTTAAAAATTCAGTGACAGAAAAATAAAATCACTAAACTGACAGGAATTACAATGAAATTAATACAAGGAAAAGTCATTTAATTTTAAAAGGTCCTATTTTGCTCATTTACTTTGGGACTCCTTATTTTAAATAAGTTAAAACTTTCTTTGTTTTATTTTATTATTTTGCTGTTTTAAAATCCTGAGTGCTTAAAGTTTTTGTTTGTGTTTGGGATCTCCAATCCACCACACAGTATGTGTTGCACTTCACCTGTACAAAGGGGGTGGGTGGGGAGCGGGTACAGAGCAGATAGGCCTTAACACAGTCTGAGAGGCCCTTATCTCAGGAGCTCTGGAAGGCCTCTGAGAATGAAATCATCAATGAGGTGAATCATTGGCAACACATTCCACCTTGCAAAAGGAGACGCACCTGAACTCAGCGTGAGTTGCGCTGAAGAGGGCAGAAGAGGTACCTAGCGGGACTGCTTTAGAAAACCGAGGCACCCACTAACTCCAGGTTTCTCATCAGGAGCAGCAGATTATCAAGGAATGACCACATTCCTAAAACTCTAACACTGACCATCCAGCGACCCCATTTCCCAGGTACAGAAACAAAGTCATGGGAAAGATACCAGCTGACCCAACCTGCCATCTGAGCCAGGAATGGGGTCAGAATTTAAAAACCAGTGTCCAACTTCACCATTCATTTCTTAGCTCACTCTACTAAACGTAAAGATACAGTTCAGAGGATCATCTGATAAATCATGATCATATTGTGGTATAAATAAAGAATTAAATAAAAACCAATTGTAACCTCAAATGTGCCCATAAATTGTAAGTTGGAAGGTAGTTTTAAATAACACTTTCCAATTCTTTGAATTAAAATAAAATTTAAGATGCTGTAGGAAGGCAGTTCAAACAAAAGCGAATTTTGTTTAATGAACTAACCAGGAAAGCATTGTGAAAGTATTGTGCAACTAAATGCTTAGCTAATTACTGTGAGATCAAATAACTGTTACCATAGTTACTGGACACTGTTTTCCATAATAACTTTTATCACTTCAATAAATCTTTGTGATGCAACAAATATAAAAAGTTTACTGTAACATGACTATAATGTTTTGGAAGGCACACACTGATGACTGACCTACTGAAATTACCTTCCCATATTTGTCAGTGAACAAGGGGTGATACTGTATCTAGTTGACTCACTATCAGAATGTTTCACTGGCTTCTTTTATAGGCTGTAATTCCTCAAAAGTTGAATCTACCTGGTCCTGTCATTCAACGGAAAAAATCAGAGTGCATCCTCAGCGTTATATCTTGTCTTTGAATGAGAATAAAAATAACAGCAACCATTTATGAAGCAATAATTGTCAGGTTCCACATTAGGAAGCTGACATACATCATCATCTAATCCCTCCCACACTGCTATAGCCCAATGTCATTTCAGTTCCCTCTTGGGAGTGATTTCAAATCAGGTCTCTATAGCTCCAAAGTCAGTTCTCTTTCCATTATACCACAGAGCCTTATAACACAAAAGAGACAATTTCACTAACCACTTTCTTGCTGCTAGTTTACAGAGTTGAAAGTTATACCAAACTGCCACTGATGTCTCCCTGACATAATGACTGACTGGTCTGCTGGCTGAAATGATATCATTGCTCCACTGGAAAATGGGCATTCTTTCCCTGGATATACTTGAGTGGAGACTTGGTTATACTGCTAGGGTTATATTACTATTCCTGGCTCCACCTGCTCCCCATCCACATATGCAGGGCTTAGTCATTTGGGCACTTTTACTCGTATCCTGCTTGCCCTTTTCGAGACCTAAATGCAGAGATTTTTGAGTAAGTGAAATGATCTAGTAAGTTAAGACTAACAATAAACTTGTAGTGTGAGTGTGATAAGATAAAGGAAACTGCATATTCCAAATTCGGTTCTGTCAGTGTGAGGCTGGATGGCCTCGGGCAAGTCACTGATGATCTCTCTGGGTTTTCCCATCTAAATAATGGGGCAATAAACTCTACCTACTAACTCACAGGGATATTAGGTAGATAGATTATTTAATGTTGTTGAGTTCTTTGAAGATACAAAGTACTAAGCGTTATAATCATTATCAAGGTGAAATGAAAACCATACATATGATTACAGTTATTAAAAAGTATAACAGAAAACCACTATCAAAAGGGTGTCCTACTGCAGTGAAAGCAAGCATACATCCTCCAGAATCCTGAGGTAGGAACCTTAAGGCTCCCAGCAATGAAACTGGATTCATATCTATTCAGCACTCTTCCAAAGGTCTCAGTTTTAAGAGGTCAAAAGCCATTTCATCGTTGGCCTCAAAAATGAACTGGCAGGAGTCATGTCAAAGACTGAATCAGCCTTGGATGACTCAGCAGCTATAATCTTGCTCAGTTGAGAGATAACCAAAGGCTGACACCTCTGTCTTTTGTCCCGCCATTACCTCGGCATAGAAGCCGCAAACTTGTCCTTGACTCTCCTCTTACTTCCTCCTATTCCTTCCATTCAATTGGTGACTGCTGCCCCCCAAATAGCTCTGTATTCAGCCCCCACTCTCCCAGCCCATGTAGAAAGGACCTTCAATAAGACCTTCCTCACTTACCACAATTTCTGTAATAGTCATATAACTGTCCTCCTGCCTCCAACTCTCCCTCCCCCTTAAATCTGTTATCCTACCCAGAATGTAACCAAATGCTTACATGACTTGCTTCTGCTTAGAATAATTCAATGGAAACCATTGCTTTCAGGATAAAATTCAGATTCTTTAGCAAGTAATGTAAGGATTTACATAAACTGTAAATACTGTCTCCAATTTCATTTGTCACCTCTCCCTTTATCATATTCTAGTCACACTCTCTTATAATTTCCTGTGCTCACTGCTACTACGTCTTCTACACTGTATTGAGACTGTCACTACTTGTGAAGATACTAGTCTTGAAGAATCCTATGGGCAGTGACTGGTCTTCTTCAGCCTGGAATATGTATGTACTCAATAAATGTTAAACGAATGCCTGAATGAATGAACAAAGGCTTCCAGAGGATATGTTAGCCAGTTATGCTCAATGCTCTCAGCTGGGTGAAGGGCTCTTGAGCAATTCACTAATTAATTTGATTGATGTTTTAACTATGAGGAGGATGATAACTGATGCAGGATATCTTGTTACTAAGACTTGAGTGAACTAAGTTATCCTTTGTAATACAGACCTAAATGATTCAACTGTGCCTCTAAGATTTTAGATTCAGTCAGATCCCATGAACTATTGCCAAGAAGCAAACACTCAAAGCATAAAACAAGAGTGTTAATGATTTTTAAGAAAGCTGTGATCTTGGAATGTTCATATCAGAATCCCTGCTGTAAAAAACCTCTCTTTATCAAGGTCATGACAGCGACAGGAAATAAATCAATCAAGCAGTGAGTGGCATACAGAGGAGTATCATTCTAAAGTGGTAAAGTTTTCATGGCTCCACAGATAAGAGAAAAAGTGAAGGAGAAACAGCATTTTACTCCCTTGCTCTGGAATGCTACTGGACACATAAAGCCAGATCAGCCATATATGAATCAGCTTCTCCCACTTAAGTCAAAGAGACAAATCTCATTTTGGGGAATGAGTGAAGACAGCCATATATAAGATTGTATTTTATGGAAATAAAAAAAAAAGAATTATGAAACTTAAAATACATTAAACATAAGACATGCTCTCTTCCCCAATTTCTGCAAATTGTAGAAGTCTTTGAAATTGATAAAACCTGAGAGATTTAAATATCTATTAGTCAATTAGTCATCCAGGAAAAATATCTATCAAGTTAACTTCATTTAAAGTTCACCCACTGGTCACCCAATAGAATTACCTCTTATTTTATCGTCCCTTTTTTTTTATTAAGGTATCATTGATATACACTCTTATGAAGGTTTCACATGAGCAACATTGTGGTTACTATATCCACCCTTATTATCAAGTCCCCCCCATACATTGAAGTCACTGTCCATCAGCACAGTAAGATGCCACAGAGTCACTACTTGTCTTCTCTGTGCTACACTGTCTTCCCTGTGACCCCACACACACCATGTGTACCAATCATAATATCCCCTCAATCCCCTTCTCCCTCCCTTCTCACCCACCTTCCCTCACCCCTCCCCTTCAGTAACCTTTAGTCCCTTCTTGGGTTCTGTGAGTCTGCTGCTGTTTTGTTCCTTCAGTTTTGCTTCGTTGTTATGCTCCACAAATGAGGGAAATCATTTGGTGCTGTCTTTCTCCACCTGGCTTATTCACTGAGCATAATACCCTCTACCTCCATCCATGTTGTTGCAAATGGTAGGATTTGTTTTCTTCTTACGGATGAAAAATATTCTATTGTGTATATGTGCCTCATCTTCTATATCCATTCATCTACTGATGGACACTTAGGCTGCATCCATGTCTTGGTTATTGTAAACAGTGCTGTGATAAACATAGGAGTGCATCTGTCTTTTTGAATCTCAGATCTTGTTCTCTTTGGGTAAACTCCTATGAGTGGAATTCCTGGGTCAAATGGTATTTCTATTTTTAGTTTTTTAAGGAACCTCCATATTGCTTCCCACAATGACTGAACTAGTTTACATTCCCACCAACAGTGTAGGAGGGTTCCCCTTTCTCTGTATCCTCGCCAGCATTTGTTGTTCCTTGTTTTTTGGCTGTTGGCCATCCTAACTGGTGTGAGGTGATATCTCATTGTGGTTTTAGTTTGCATTTCTCTGATAATCAGCGATGTGGAGCATTGTAGGCCACCTGAATTTCTTTTTTGAAGCAGTGTCTGTTCGTGTCCTCCACCCATTTTTTAATCAAGTTATTTGCTTTTTGGGTGTTGAGGCATGTTGGGTATGTCATTTATGAATATATTCTCCCACACTAGCTTCCTACTTGTTGACACTCTTCCTCCTCCTGGATCTCAATTTTTACTTTCTAAGCTCAAGTCTACTTCTGTGACCATTCATTAGTTTGTATCTGCAGGCTCTGACACTGCTGGCCATATCGTTTTTCCTGAAATTAGTTCCTCCTGTGGCTTTTATATTCCTATGGGATGTTACATCTCCTCCACCCCAGACTATTCTTCTCTTGATGGTTCTTCCTCTTTCTAGACAATGGACCTGTGTCCAACTCAGACATCTGTGTTATTACTGCTCAGGCTTCAACATTACATCTGGATATGCAACTTTGAGATGATTCATTTTTAGCTTTGATCTTTCTCCCAGGTCCAAGTTTGCATCCCCCACCACCTAAGGGATATTTTAGTTGCTCATCACACAATTTCTTCAAAGAAAACATGTTTGCAACTGAATATAATATCTTTTCCTTCACTCTCCAAACAGTTTCTTTAGTGTTTTTCTACAATCGATTGACTGTTCTCTAGGGCACTCATGATAAAACCCTTTTGCCTCTTCTTCCTTCTAACAACCAGTATAAGCCTCAGTGACTAATGCCAAATTCCTCTACCACATATCTTACAGCCGTCCTTTCCTTGTATTTCTAATTTAGCAAATCAAAAACACTGCTCAAAATACTTAATAGTTTTAACACAAAAATCAGTACTCTCCCTTCTCTTTCCTTTAGAATGCCACCAGCTTAAATTTTTTTGTATATATACATTTTTGGTTTTTGTATGAACTTTTAAAAAATCTTAGTTTGATCAGGCCTTTCTCCAATCAAAAGTCTTCCAGAGTTTGATACCACCTATAAGACAACATATCATTTCTTAGACTTACATTCAACTCCCTCGGCAATTTGGTTTTGACCTTCCAGTCTCATTTCACACCATCTCCCATAAAAATACTGTATAAATAAAAGCCGCTAATCATGTCTCACCAAACTAAGGCAATAAAGAGAATATATGCTCAGGAATGGGATCCTTCTCTGTTTTTCTGTCTGGTCCTCAAACCAAATGTTCAAAGCCTTTATTTATAACCCAAGTTTTATCCTATGATATTCCCAGGGACACAGGAACTCCTGACATTTCTCCTCCTTCTTCTTCTTCTTTTTTTTTTTTTTTGAGAGGGCATCTCTCATATTTATTGATCAAATGGTTGTTAACAACATAAAATTCTGTATAGGGGACTCAATGCACAATCATTAATCAACCCCAAGCCTAATTCTCAACAGTCTCCAATCTTCTGAAGCATAACGAACAAGTTCTTACATGGTGAACAAGTTCTCACATAGTGAATAAGTTCTTACATGGTGAACAGTGCAAGGGCAGTCATATCACAGCAACTTTTGGTTTTGATCACGCATCATGAACTATAAACAATCAAGTCAGATATGATTATTCATTTGATTTTTATACTTGATTTACATGTGAATCCCACATTTCTCCCTTATTATTATTATTATTATTATTATTTTTAAATAAAATGCTGAAGTGGTAGGTAGATGCAAGATAAAGGTAGAAAACATAATTTAGTGCTGTAAGAGGGCAAATGTAGATGATCAGGTGTGTGCCTGTAGACTAAGTATTAATCCAAGCTAGACAAGGGCAACAAAACATCCACAGATGCAGAAGATTTCTCTCAAAACAGGGGGGGTGAGGTTCTAAGCCTCACCTCTGTTGATCCCCAATTTCTCACCTGATGGCCCCCCTGCGACTGTGCCTGTCTTAGGTTGTTCCTCTCTTGAGGAATCTTACCCGTCTCTGGCTAACCAGTCATCTTCCGGGGCCATACAGGGAAATGTAAAATTGGTAAGTGAGAGAGAAGCAATATTCTTTGAAAAGGTTAGCTTTTTACTTCTTTGCGGATTTATGCCCTGTGGCTTCTATGCCCAGCATTTGTCTTGAGGTATCTTTACCACTTGGAAGAATTATGATACTCGGTAATTTTCAATATGAGGCATGAATTCTACTAAAGGGTTGTAATTAGGAAGGAAGAAGAAAAGCTATAGAAGTAGCAGACAGAAGGAAACATGGGAAGATTTATTATTTCTTTGACATATCTTCTTGTAGAGTAACATAAGCAGGTATAGGTTTTAAACTACTAATTAAATTGAGTACACACATTAACATAATAGGAATACAGCTACATAACAGAAGCAGACCTACTCTCCTCCTCCTAAACAGACACTGGAGTGTAAATAATTCCAAGGTTTGTTTCCTTGGTGTCAACTCTCTTTACCTCTACTAAGACTTGATTGCAAAGAAAAAACAAAAGCCTACTACTGCTCCTTTACTGTACCTTCTATTTCTAATCTCAAACTCCCAGCACTTTCTTGTTTTGTGTATCCCCAACAGGTATAGTAGACATGAAATTCTAAAGGTTGCCTGTAAATTATTCAGAAGTAAGGCCAAGTATAAGGAAAATGATCAGTTGGGAGAGTTTTGTCCTTCTCAGCTACATAGCCAGACTAACTGATTAGAAAAACATCTGAGAAAGAAGACAGTTTACACTTTCATACAGTCTTATGCACCCTCATCCCATAAAAGGTGAAATGAACAGGGATGTTTGTCCTTCTTACCATGTATTTTCATTACTCAAGAAACTTCACTGAAGGGTAAAGTCTGTAGGAATTTTAACTTTACAAGACATGCTACAGAATTCTGAGTTGCTATTCTAATCAGTATCTCATTCTACAACTTAATGGTGTTAAAAAATAGACCTCCTTTCCCCCAGTTCATGCAGTTAGTGATAATCATATGTTCTTAATTTGAGTTGCAGAATTTAGTTCTAAGCAAGACAACAATTTCGTAGTGTGCCCATGAGATAAGATTCATCGAGAAATACTTAGAAATCAAATACCTGAAACAATAGAGGTTGCATCATACGCATTTACAGAAAGAAAAATACATGTAAAAGTCACCAGGGAGTACTAAAGATACCCTCAAATAATGAGGCTTAAAAGCCTAAGAAAATTTAAAGAGTAACAACAGAAGACCAATAGATGTTCAGAGACAAAGATAATTAGGCATTTTAAGTGGCTGTGTGGTATAACAGAAAGAGAATGTGATGTGGAGTCAGAAAGCCTTGGTTCAAATGTGGGCTCTGCCACTCACAAGCCATAGGCCCTGGGGCACTTCATCTCTAAGACAGGGACACTTAGAGGGCTGAGACCAGCATGAGGCCAGTGAGGCACAGGTCTCAGGGGAACTTTGAAGAGGAAGCAAAGAAACTCACTAATCAAGATAAGTAATATTTTAATGCAGCTCTAAAAATTGAAATTAATGCCAAAAATATCCATTTAGAACAAAATAAAATTTTATATCATGACAGGACCTAATCCTGCACTTACTTGCACGACTTACACAGCTTGCCTCATCTTAATCCTGGCCCTGTCAGATCCTTCATGAATTTAAATTTTTTAAATATTGCATGAAATGTTATTTATTTTTATTGTTTTGTTTTTTGGCACTCCCTTTAATTTTGTGCCTGGGGTGAGTGCCTCATGTGCCTCACCCTAGTCCCAGGGCTGCTCCTGATCTGAGATTTCTCATTTGTGCAAACAGTAACATTGGAAACCAAAAAACACCATTTTCATGGGGTTACTGTGAAGATCAAATGAGATACTTGCGTATGTTAAGGTACTGAACAGGTAAGGACTTTTTTTTTAGTATTATTATTATTTTAGGAAGAGTTGGAATAGTCAATGAGGCTGAAAGATGGCATAACACAACTCCCAGAAAGCAACTCTGGCCAGTTGTCCTACTTCACTCTCCTATTCTGTGCCAGCTCTCTCTGGGCCCTTTAGTCTCTTACATGGTTCCGAAATGCCTTCAAGAACAGCCTGCTCTGTCCTGGGCCCCAAGTTGCACAGACAAGTGTTGCTGAGTGCAATGGATAAAGATGGAACCCAGCAGAGGACATATACAAGGCATCTTCCTGGCACATTAATTCTATCCATCTTTTTGAGAGGAACATACATGGAATAGAAAACCTAAAATAAACAGAAAAGCTAAGATTCAAAAAGAAACTTCAGTGACATTTCACATTTGTAGCAGGCCAAACTGGGCTATGCCTCAGACTTACTGGGAATGAGTTCCTCTCGTTTTTAGGGCTTACTCTAGGGAAAGACTGAGAAGTTCTGGTCTTGGGGCATCCATCCCAGCCCTGTTTAGCTTGTCCATATGTTCATTTGACAAACATCCAGCCCACTGATTATGTGCCAGACACTGGAAATCTGGAGATAAAGTATAGCCCCTGTCTTCAAGAAGCTATCTATCTGGGCTATCAGAGTATCAGAAGAACTATATATATATATGGTAGATGGAGGCTTTCATTCATTCAAAACATTCTCATTGGGTGACACTTGTTAGGCACTGTTCTAGGCACTGGGCAGAGAGCAGTGAATAAAACACAAACATTTCTCTGTACTGCAGAGCTCATATTTGAGAGGGATTCTTGGGTTAGTCCAAGACTGGGTTTGCTCTAGGAAAGCTCAGACTTCTTATCTCATTTCAGAGCATCAGCATGGTAGACCTAAAAAACCTAGCAGGAAATCAAACATGAAGCTACAAGTTTTCAATTTCTTCATAAGATGATCTGTTCCATGATCCAGAAGGGATAAATAGGCCCTCCAATATCTGAGAGAGAGGGCTCCTACAATCATTATAGGGCCAAACGGACATCTCTGTACAGATTCTTGGGGAACTGCAACTAAGGTAATCATTTATTTTGGGCTACTTTGAATTTTCAAATACAAGTCTACATTTCTTGAAGACCAATATCATCTCATCACTTATGTCTCTCTCTGCCCTCTTAGCCTGGGCACTTAATCAATACTTGATTTAATGCAGGATATGAATTGAATAATATTTTCTAAATAAGTTGTGTCAGCTGTAGATATCCTTCCTCTAGCCAGCACATAATGAAGTCTGTGCCCAGACGGATCAGAAGTAGGGTAGTTGCACATATGGAAGAAATGGTTAAGGCTGATGATCATATACATACAGTTCTAGTTCAAGAGAACAATGAAAATGTACTCATCCTCAACATTTTCACAGAGGCAATAAAATGGTCAAAACACTGCCACAGTCATAAGATTACCAGTTGTCTTTATACAATGTCTAATACTTTTCAAAGCTCTTTCAAAATCACAATTTCATTTGATTCTTACGTCAAAGCTATGAAGTAAATAGGGTGAGCAATACCATTTCAGGGATGAGAAAACAGACACCAAACAGGTCTCACCTAAAGTCACATAGCTAACCAGTGAGTTTAGGAGAACAGCTGGACTCCCATCGTAATGCTCATTCCATAACACCAGACTGTGGAGATAGAAGCATTGGGTTCCCAAGTTTCAAAATGCCTGGCACACGGTAAGCTCGGACTGTCTTATTTATCTCTGTTACCCCAGCATCTAGAACTACACTTGAATGAACGAATGAACAATGAATGGATGAATGGTAATGAATGGAGGCATGAAGTAGTGGCAACGCTGAAAGAAGGCTTGACTCACACTGTAGCTTTACAGGCAGCAGCTTTCATAAAATGACATGAAACTGATTTCACAAATGCTTTTCAAAGGCTTCTAAATTACTCTTTTTACTTCCTTACCTGATTAGCTTTAAACCAAAGGAGATGTTTTTCCCTGACCTATTTTCAAAGCTAATCTTTAAATCCCTAGGTTACAAAATCCTAAGGATTAAATATTTGTTCTGTGAAATAGTATAATGGTTCAGGCAAGAAAAACTTTAAGAGTGTAAGTATACTGATTAAATTCCAAGGATTCAAGATACTAAAAGTTATATTAAAATGCCTTGAGACGAGTCTCTATTGAAGATAGTTGAGCTGCCAGTATTTCAAAAGCTACTGAAATCATAAACCCAATTACATGAGAAGAGTAACAGCAGAGTGCAGAAGCCAAACTGAAAAAGTAAAAATCAGATGCTTCCTTAAACAATAAAGGCTTTATGATACTGGATGGTGATTGAATTTGAATACTTAAGTGCAGTTTTCTGATTGAAAAGAAGAAGTTTATTAGCATTTCCAATCTTCTGAACTTCACCACTTTTCCATTCCCGCCATAAATGAATGAAGCTGGGGTTCAGCTTGCATAAACTTGCTCTGCACAATATCCAGCACAATAGTTATTGTCAATAAATGTTAAACAACACATTTGGATAATTCCACAGGTAATTCCACAAATTTGGATAATTCCATGTCCTGCAAGTAAGGACATGATTCTGTGATGACTACTGAGTATGTTGATTGACTCACCAAACAGTGATTTTTCTCCCCTTCTTCACTGAAGTGTAGACATCAGGCTTTCTCTGCTAGAGCTATCCAACTCTTTTCTCTGCAGGCTTCACTCAACACATTGTGCCTCTTTGTATACATGGAATAAGATAATTTCTCTACAGAGAACAGAGCCATGTTTGTCTTAAAATCTGTGCTATAGGATACTGGGGATTTAAAGAATTAACCCATGATAAAATTGGAAGAAAAATAAAAATAAAAATAAGAATAAATAAGAATAGGAAGGGACTCACCTAGATCCAAATCCTCATTATAGAGCAAACTCAAGCCCAGAGAGGAAGAATGAATGATCCCTGGTTCAACATCCAACTGGGGGAGTCAGCAAGACAACAATCCAGATGGGTGGGGATGCACAAAAGTGCAGTCACATATGCATATAAAATATATATTTAGCCCCAAAAAATCAAAGTAACCTGTCCCAAACTGCAATCATCCTTTTGCTACGTGCTATTTTGGTGGAGCACTGCCACTCAGATGACTTCATCTCTAATTTTCTCCTTTTGGTTCTATTTTAAAAAACACATTTTCACATTGAACTAACACCAGTAACTTAGCCTAAGGAATCAGACTCTCCCGATAATCAGACATTATCAGACAGGGGGCCCACTACCTCCGCCACAGTCTGACTCATCATAGAGCTATCTCCTCCCATATTCCTTGATTTGAAAGATAAACCCGAGAGTAGTGTAGTTAGGATGCATTCCAGCTCTGGCTTTGATGCTCCTTTGGGCCCATAGAAAAGTCAAAGAATCTTTCTAGAACATTTTTAAAAGAAATACTGATTGAGCAACTTGCAGAGCAAATATTCTGTATCTGCTACTGAACTAGACAGTTTACATATGGTATGACAATTCATTTTCTAAAAGTGACAGGTACTCTGGGAAGTTTATGATCTTACCAGATCCTATTAACAACCAGAAGGATGGTATAGTTATTCTTTCTATTTCACAAAGAAGGAAACCAAGGCTTGATTAGTTCTTACATTATCTTTCCTATTTTACAGTACAGGATCCTGAGGTTAAAGAAGCCTTACCGAACAAATACACAATGGAATACTATTCAGCCATAAGAAGAAAGAAATCCTACCATTTGCAACAACATGGATGGATCTAGAGGATATTATGCTCGGTGAAATAAGTCAGGCAGAGCAAAAAGACAGGTACCAAATGATTTCCCTCATTTGTGGAGTAAAACAACGAAGCAAAACAGAAGGAAAGAAATAGAAGCAGACTCACAGACTCCAAGAAGGGGCTAGTGGTTACCAAAGGGGAGGAGTGAGGGAGGGCAGGTGGGGAGGGAGGGAGAATGGGATTGAGGGGTATCATGATTAGTGCAGATGGTGTGTTTGGGGTCACCTGGAGAACAGTGCAGCACAGAGAAGGCAGGTAGTGACTCTGTGGCATCTTACTATACTCATGGACGGTGACTGTAATGGGGTATGGGGTGGGGACTCGATAATAATGGTGAATGCAGTAACCACATTGTTTTTCCTGTGAAACCTTCATAAGATTGTATATCAATGATACCTTAATCAATCAATCAATTAATTAAATAAAGGAGCCTTATGGAGGATCTGCCTAACATAACCAGCTGACTGGCTGGGAGTGGCAGGGCCAGGATTTAAACCAATGTCTAGATAACTCCAAAGTCTGCCATGGTGGACACTGTGAGGTGCCTTACAGATGTTCCTCAAGAATGGAACAGCTGGTAGTGCTGCAGGCACAAAGTCTGCTGCTCTCAGCCCCTCGGGGGGTCTGCTTTAGTTAAAGAAAGCTGCCTTGTCCAAGATCATGTTCCTTCCTGGGGTGCCTGGAATCCAATGGCTGGTCAATGAGGTATAAATGGCCCTCATGTCATTTATATAAAGCAAAACAAGTAATTCCCCAATTTTACACAGAATGTCCTATCTCCTTACCTTAAACAAAACTTTGTTCTTCCTGGAGGCTCTGCTTCCTTCTCTCTGGAGGTTACCTGTTTTTCCCACTTTCTAGGCCAACAGGGCCAGGAAAAAAGGGAGATGAGTGGGGTGAGTGGTGGTACTTCCCTTGGATAAAATCATATAATCATGCTGATAGTCACTAGCACAAAACTAGTTTTCAACACCAACTGGGCTTTTAGGCTCACCTAGTGGTCCTTTTGTCTATTACAAGCCAGTCCTTATTTCCATTTCTCAGATTTTTCTAAAACTCACCACTCTCTTCAATACAGCTATTAATCCCTGCTTTGCTTTCTTCTTTCAGTGCACAAATTTATCTTTTTTTTCACAGAAAAGAAAGTCCATCAACTATGATCTTCAACTTCCTGCCCTAGTCCTATAAAATTATGTACATCTACACCTACCCTTGTTGCATTCCTTCAGTCTCAAAGGGACTGCCCTTGACCCTATGCCCTGCTCTCTCTAACTGGCAGCTACTGCATGAATCTTACCTTCTTATTCTTCTCTCTTCAACCTCTTTCATTTTACTGGCTGCTCTGGTTAGTAAAGCATTTACTTATTTTCTATCCCCCAAAACCAACAGCACCGCCACCACCACCAAACCATCTCATCCTTGTGTTCTTCTCCAGCTATTCTCCACTCCCTTGCTTGTATCAACTCTGTCTATTTTCTTACTTTTCATTCACTTACTTATTGATACCTGGCTTTGCCCGGCCTGCCTAAAGTCATCATTGACTTCTCATCTAGCCCTATCTTACTTAACTGGTTGTTTGCATCTGATACCAAAGATTAGCCCCTACTTGAAACTACTATTTTGTTTGTGGGACAACGACTTGGTTCTCCTGGAACTTCTGGATCATTCTTCTCCATTTCTTTTATGGGCTCACTCTTCTTTGAGCACCTTTTAAATATCAGGGTACTCCCAGGTTCATCCTCAGTCCTCTTATCTTTATTACTGAGCATTCTTGTCCTAGGAAGCTTACCCATTAGTAATTTTAACTATTCTCTTTGTGACAATGACTGCCAAATCTTTATTTGCAGCTTAAATCTCCCAGAAGTCTGACTTGCATACCCTTCCTTATATTCCTCCTTAGCTCGTTTCTACTGGTATTGGTGTCTAGCTACCTAACTTAGAAATCTAACAGTCTTCCTCCACTTTGCCCTTTCTCCCCACAATCAGTAACTAAGTATTGCCCTTTTTAACTTCTAAATGCTTTTTCACCCCCTAAATATTTCTTGAATCTATTTTCTCTAGCCCCTCCCCATCATCACAGTGCTAATTTAGGTCCTTATTGTCCTTGCCTGAACTACTGCAATGGCCACCTAACTGGTCTTCCTGGTTCAAGCTTTAATACCTTCAAGTCCACTTTCCCCACAGTCAACTGAAGGATCTGTCTAAAACTCAAATACAATTGGATTGCTCCATCCAATGCTACCTATAATAACAAAAACACTAAATGACCTGTATGCAACATACCTTTACTTGGCATATAAGAACCTCCGTGATTCGAACTTTGCCAGTCTCTCTGGCTACATCCATCACTACTCCTATCTCCAGCTTTATGCTCAGAAACACCTAAGGGCTCCTAATTCCTCATGCACATCATGCTACTTCCTGACTTTACTTCAGGTCACACTGCTGTCCCTTCTGCCCAGAACATCCCCATTCTTTCTCCCCCTACCTGGCTAACCCTCTCTCATTCAAGAGTCAGTTCACTTGTCATATTGAGGATGTCTTCCTTGATGCCAAAAGGATTAGGTTTCTCGCCTGTGTTCCTGTGATACCAGTACATATCGCTGCCATCATAATTCTACATTGCTTCAAAATGGTTTGTTTATGTGTCTATCTCCTTGTTTTGGCAACAAAACTTGATAGCTTAAAACAAGAGTCACTTATTTTGCTCAGGAACCATCAATTTGGGCAGGGTTCAGTGAGAACGGCTTGTCTCTGCTCCATGCGGTATCAGCCAGGGCAGCTCTCCCAGAGCTGGAGGATCTGCTTCCAAGATGGCTCATCCCAAGGGCTAACAAGCGGGTGCTGGCTATTAGTTACTTTCCACCTGGGCCTTTCCACAGGGCAATTTGGGCTTCTTCACAGAATGGTGGCTGGGTTTCAAGAGTGAGTGACCCAAGAAACAGGAAATGGATCCTGTTAGTCTCTTAAATTGGGTATAATTTCTGAATAGAAAATGAATAGATTTCTGTCACACTCTATTATCAGACAGGCACAAAGCCCAGATTCAAGGGGAGAGGGCATAGCCCCATCTTTTGATGGGGGGAGTGTCAAAGAATTTGGGGGGGCATGTTTTAAAACTACCACACTCCTTTACTGGACTATGGGCTCTTTTAGGACTCACAGACATGGCATGTGTCTGCTGAATGAATGGATTCATTCCTGGACCAATTTGCCTACATAGAACTTCACAGTCTTAATCAGTCAATTGCACCAAGGAGGTCCATTCTAAACAACTCAGCCACATCAATAAGTAAGAGGATTAAGGCTCAAAGGATATTAGGCTTAAAGTCTCATAGCATTTTAGAAATGGGAGGGATTTATGAGCTAATCAAATTTTTTAGTCCATTTTAGAAACAACAAAACAAAGCAAAAAAAAACTGAGGTACATAGAAAAAATAAACTATATGGGTCAGCTATATAAAATAGCAATGATTTAGATTTTGCTGAATATGGAAAACACATGCTATTCACTTGCTCAGTTTCTTCTAGCAAGTCAGAGCTAATTGAGCTTAAGAATCTGATTGAGGAGAGCTGTTAATTTTCTCTTTTAAAGGGGGACACTATTTACTTTTGCAAATTCGGTCCCATTACAGCTATTATTGTAATTCAATTATTTGATGACACCCTATATGTCTTGGTTAAAATGTTTTGTGGCACACCAATGACTCAAATACTATGCACCGACATGCATCTAGCCATTAAATAGAATATGAAGGAATGCATAAGACCTTAGTTATTAGACATCTTTAAATATGTCTGATTGAAACACATGTGAGCAATAGAAGTATCCGTGTTTGAATTATTAAATATGACTATTAAAGTCAAAAGAAATGAAATAATTTGACACCAGTAAGGATCAGGTTACAAGCCTAATTCTAAAAGGTGAAATTTTGACTAAAAATAAATAAATAAATAAATAAATTAGTTTACTGGATTCAGAGAGATATCTAGGCATAGCTTAGAAGTGCACACTTAGACAGACCTAAAAATATTTAATATTAATGTTATGCTTTGCTGAATGTTTGCAAGTTTGAAGCAGTTGCCTTTGTGCTTATTGATTGTCTCAGTAACGATACAACATAATCCTTCAGTTTGGAAATCTTTCCAAGCACTTTTCCTTCTGACATGATTGAAAAGGTCCAACAGAATATAAAATAATATGCATAGTCACTGTTTATTTCTTCCTGTAGTTTGGTTTCAATTTTTAACATTAAACTCTTTAATTCATCTGGAATGTATTTTAATGTGAAGTATAAATTTTGGATTTAAATAGTGTTATTAAAATGTTAGCCAATGGTTCCAAAATTTTTCTTGAATGAGCCAACTTCTCCATTAACTTGAAAATCTATCACATGCCAAAATCTTATATGTGCTTATTACAATAGTTGTCTATTTACTTATTACTGTTCTCCCACTGAAACTTAAGTTTCACAAAGAAAGAGACTCAGTTACTTTGGTTCACCACTGGTCACCAGACAGAGTACTACTACTGGGCTTTTTAGGAATGAATGGCTGAAAAAGGCTTTCCTCTCCCAATCTCTGAATGTGATTACTGTTATTACTGATTTTCTAAAGATAAACAGATGCTACATTATTGAAACAAATCTGAACTGATCATATTTATGATTCTTTCAATATGCTGCTATATTTCCTTTGCTAATATTTGACTTAAGATTTTGTATAGGTAGCTTTAAGTGAAGGCGTTCTTAATTTTTATGAACAAAACAAAGTAGAATTTGGCCACAGCCATCCTAGGTCCATAAAATAACGTGAGAAATTTTCCATATTTTACCATGCTTTCAAATAAATTAGATAGCACAGGAAATACCTGTTCCTTTAGGCTTTGACAGAATATGATAAATATATCTAGAATTTGCACTTCTGAGGAGGAAGGAATCTTTCTTTCAATCTGACTTTTGTCAATATCATTCATAGTTTTTGCTGTATTGAGTCAATTTTGGTTATTTTAAATAATTTGTTTTTGCTTATTCATTTTGTAGATTGAATTTACTGTCATAGGGTTAAAATTCCTTTTTTATTTTTAAAACAGTATTAAAAATTTTGTAATTTAAAATAAGTTCTCTGCATCTATGGTCATACGTTTCTTTTTTTAAAAAATATTTGCTTCTGGGTCATGTTATGATTGGATTTAAAAAATCAGCTTAAATCCTTGTCTTCTAACAGAATCGGGGAGTCACTGTGGTAATGAATATGTTCAGTTTTAATGTTAAACTACATTCTATTTTTTTTATGCTTCCAAAATGTTTTCGCCTTTCCCCTTCTCCCTGAGCCATACTGATTAAGAAGATCCCTCCCCCCAGCTTTTAGCCAATTTATTAGGAAGCTACTCGTTTTATTTCTACTCTAGTTCTGCTTATTTTTAACCTTCCCTTACCCTGCCTTTCTTTCTTGAAGCCAATAATAAAACAGCATTTTTTGAGTCTCCTTGCAACCTTCCCTCTTCCGTCTGCCAAATTACTGAAATACTTTAGAATCCCAGATCCCTGTTATTATTGGTCAATTATATTATTCTTTTTATGAAGAATGATTATCAATAGTATTATGGTTTACTCCTATACTGTTAATCACAATTAATTCCATACCACTTGAAAATACTCTAATTTCTTCCCCCTATTGAGTTCTCTATTCTAATTATTTGTTTGTCTCTACTATATCTTCACATAATTTTTTTCAGAGCAAGTACATGAGTGGGATATTCTGCGGGTTTTCAGTATCAAAGATGATCTTTTTGGTCTCCTTTCAAGAAAAGATGCCAAGGCTGGCTGTGCAATTTGAGTGACAACCCTTTTGAAGGTGATGCTTTCACCCTTTCATCCTTTCAACCTTTCAATCTTTCCAAGGCAATGCTCCTTTGCTTTTCCTATACAGTGTTACTAGGTAACTGGATACAAATGTATTGTCCTTTTATGGATAACATCTTCTCTTTTACTCCTACACTACCTCCACATATCTGGATGCTGATAGTTGATTCATTTTTAAGTATAACAATTTTGTTAGAATACTTATAACAGTGAATTTTCATCCTCATTATTTTTATTTAGTAAGAGCTTTATTGAGATATAATTCACACAACATAAAATTTCTTCATTATTTTTTTGCTGGCACCCAAGCCCTTTGATGTGATGATTCATGACTCCCTTTAGCTAAGGTCATGTGATGTTTAATATGTAAGCTCAGGTTATTTTGAACCTGAAACCTATCCAGTGTATCCCGAAGCTACCTGTTGTTGCCCTACAGCTCCTCCTCCCTGCTGTTCTACTGGCTGCATCCTGGAACATACTTTACCTTTCTTTATACTCTCCTCACTTTCTTACCAGGTTTCTCGACTTTCTCCATGGTTTTACCAGGACCAAGCCCCAGCCTTCCTCTCCTCTCATTCTCTATACTCTTCCTGGTAAGATTTCATCCACTTCCTGGCTCCAAATGTCATCTATATAAGAGGGTCTCAAGCCCCTCCCCAAATATTGCTTATACATAAACATTCTCCCATTACTAACATCTCTCATTAGACACAGTGATTCTCAGTTACAGGGATATCCTGAAATCTCAGGAGGCGCATTTATAGCTTGAAGAAGCCCTTCTGTCCAGGAACATGTGCCTGTCCCATCATCCAATGAGCTGTCCACTCCAGAAGCCTGGGAGTCATCACTGTTAGACTCAAGAATGGTATCTCTCTAGTTCACCACCATATCTAACAGAGAGTCTAACATATAGCAGCCCAACAAATACTTGTCATAGGTATGAATTCAATCACTAAATTCTGTGGTTTCTAGTTCACATCCTTTCAACTCATCCGCTTCTTTTTATCCACACTATCAGTACACTTCAGTTAAAATCACTATTACTGCCCACCTGGCTTACCACCAAAGTCTCCAAGCCTCCAGTCCTGCCTCTGCCAACTCATTCTCCATGTTACAGTTAGCATTATCTTTTATCAGTCGCAGACCAGTTCTTATCTCCCTCAATCTAAGGCCCTTTAAAATCAAATCCCAATTTCTCAACGTGACAAACAAGTCTCTAACTCTCTTGACTTTGTACACAACATCCCTTCTACTTGGGAGAACTCAGGTGCCAATGGAAAAATTTTGTGATGCCCCAAAGTTGAGTTAAACCCTCATCTTACATGCTACCCACAGTATCCTGTACTTCCCCTTATTGCATCTATTCTGTATTATAATTGCCTGTTTGTCTCTCCTCACCCATGGTGTAAATTTTGGTGGGTGGTCATTGTCCTTTGCCATGTATCTCAGTGCCTTGCACAGGTCTTGGCACAGAGCAGGCATCTGATGAGTATCTGATGAGTGAATACATTTTCAAATATCACCAGTGACCATGAAAGAAGGTAACTTTAGAATTCCATTATGGGACAGAGATTCTGGACCCAGCTGGGATCCATGAATAGTTACTAAGAGTGCATGAACACCATGAAATTGTACCCAACATTTTATGTGTATATAAAAAATTTTAGGGTAATTTGCAGATTTCCTAAGGAGTCAATAATCCTAACAGTTTAAGAAATATTACTGTAGGGGCTTATTTGGTTAGAAAGGAGTATTTTGAAGTGTATTGCAAATTAACAAAAACAAATTGTAGATACATACACACAGCACATAGACACACACAGATACAAACATGGACTGACTTAATGATATCAAGCCTATGGTAAACGTTTTGTTGAAAAGGGACAAGAATCAGAAGAGCTCGAGGGCTGCAGGAAGAATGAAGAAAAACAGAGGATGCCAGAAAAAGAACTGAGAAAGGCAGAACAGAGAGAGAAAAGGAACTTCTCTCCACTCTGCTGTTTTATATATGGCCCTTAGGCAGCCGGTGTGCGAAAGGTTGGCTGCAGTATGGAGGACGTCAGTGTCTGAAGATACCTGTGTAATTCTGAAAATTGCAAACTTCAGCTTGCCACATGCTGCCCAACTTCAGGACAGTCTGGTCCACCAGTCCAGCTGTCTTTTCAATTCTGTCCAGTGAATCCCTTTCTAGACTCTGATCTTCAACAGAAGGAAAGAGAGAAAGGAAACAGAAGGCAGTGGCCTGGGCCCATGAGAAGAGGAAAGGGAAAGGAGGTCAAACACTCCCTACTTCTCAGGTGACCATCTTTCTCTAGCTCACTCTCCTCCTTTGTCTCTATTCATTGAACAGTTTATGTATGTGCCTGTGTGAAAAAATTGTTGACAATATAGGATGCACTTCAGTAAACAAGAACATCTTTGTAAGTTCTGAAAAATACACGTAGTTTTCAGAGTTCTAGGTGTTTTTAATAAATGTTGGCTAGTTCATCCTCTCTCCATCAATTAAACACTTAATAAAGAAAGGGAATATGATCTTTTTGGGGGGTAACTTCTCATATCAGCACGTAACATATTATACTGCCCAGTTTGCTTTAGCAAATGCTAACTTTTATATCATAAGATGTTGTTACTAATCTACTAAAGTAGGAAAAATACTTCAGAAATGGTGACAGGCTGGATTATTTTTGTTTTAAAGCCACCCAGCCTAACTTCCATTATTGCACAGTCCAAGGATAGCTACTGATCTTATCATCTAAGACGTCTCTGGCTGTGAAACAAACATTACTTAGGTGGGAATGAAAACTGGACGCTTTCGTCATTAGCATCATCTTTCATCCAAAGAAAATGAAAGCCTGAGGATGGTTTTCATTTGGTCAAAATGCCTGGACAATTAACTGACTGGTTAATCTGCAGCTAAATCCTCAAGAATAGTCCATAACTACCTGTTTAGCAATTCAGTTTCATATCATTTAACATCAACACACAAGAACAGCTCTGCTGTGATGTACAGGGATAGGAGCCACATGAATTGATCAGACATACTAATAATCCAACAGAGTCTACTTTTGCTGCAAAACTCTAATTGTGGAAAGGGACAAAACTGTGATTGTTAAAACAATATTTTGTAAAAAAAAAGTCTTTTCAAGATTCTATATTTACCTATACTATCTGAAATTTTTGTGAGGTCCTAATCTACTAATAACTAATACGGTATTTTAAATCATAGTGACAACTGAAGATTCCTCTGGGTAAATGCCTGATAAATTTATGGTGAAATTTAGTGACCAGTTATTCTAGCTGGAAGTTAGGGTGCAAAGGGAGGAATAGGAGAGAAAGGGGAAAAACTACTGCTCAGCAAGTCCCACCTAATAGTGTAATATTTGGGGCAATATCCACTTAAAACAAATTCCAGGATTCACTTAAGAGTTGCAATGGTTTTTGCCCTGTTTATTTAGTCTGATACCCTTTTGGCAAGAAATTGCTGTTGAAGATTTATTGAAATCTGGTTTAAGTTCCATTCTTTTCACAGATAAGCTGAACAGGTCACTGAGAACTTGGGCTTCACTTTTTTCCACAGCAGGGTGTGGGACCTGAAACCCCTTCAAATGTTACTGGGATCCTTTTGAGGAAAGAGAAGAAGATGAGAATAGAAAAAAATATTCTACAACCTCGCTCATTGCCTACTCTACTTCCATCGTTATCTTTAATCTTGGCGAACTCATTGTGTCCTCCATCTTCTTTAGATTTCACTGCTGCAAGAGATCCAGGTTAGGAAGTATGATGCCAGGATCAATGTTGACAATGAGATGAGAGCCAGAAGTGAAGCCAAAAGAGGCTGTGAAGCCAGAACTAGAAATGAGCTGTTGGAGATCATATCATGTGGCATCTACAATATATATTCCATTCATCCATACTGGTATGAAGTGTGCAAAACCAAACAAATACACATCCAGAAAAAAAGGGCCTGCTGTCACTGAGATAATATTATTTGGCACTCTCTAGCTGAAATGTACACATTGTTAAGATGTCCTTACTATAGTCCTTTTGGGAAGAATTATTTTGGTGAAGTGTGGAATGAAAAGCAAACATGGAACATGACAATACAGATGGGCATCACCTGGGAAATCCAGCAGTCCACTCCAACAGATGCCCTCAAGGTGGTATTTACCTTGATGAGCCTTGCAGACTGATACCTGATTGCACTGACTGGACACAGGAATACACTCATGCTAGCAAAACTCACAAGACACTAATGTATAAAAAAAGAAGGCGACTTTATTATTTACAGTAAACAACAGAAGAATCAGACATATTTAAGGTCTGTGTCAGCCTGATAGTGAATGATCTCTTTGGGAAAGCAAGTTACCAGAGGGAAGCGTGGTGTGTATGGAAGCAGCGTAAGTGGAATTAATTATGCAGGATTCTACTGCAAAAGGGCATGAAGCTCTGAAGCTCCTTATAACACAATGATTGACCTTCCAGGGAGGCTGGATGCTTGCCTCAACCTGGCAGGTGCTATTGGTCAGACAGTGCTGTGTCAGGTATCATAACAATTACATTGATAGCTTTCATTTCCTCCATAGTGGAGACAGAGAAAATGGTCTTCTGATGAAGATCGTATATGTTTGTGTGTTATTAAGATGTTGATACCCTCAATAAGGTTACAGTCAGATTTTTACTGCCCAAGAAGTCTTTATGATTCTTAAGATCATATTATCTTCAATCTACTAGGTGTTCATTTCTTAGTTTAATTTTCAGAGAGTATTTCCATTGTCCTGCTTTCTGGATCAAGAGGGGCGCCACATGGTGGACTCCACATTTGCCTACCGGTTCCACAAAGTGTCAAATAAATTCAAATCAACCTGTATTCACTGTGCCAACTTATGCGGACTGCTGTACCAGGTACAAACTAATATGTAAAGTGTAGTAAGAGCCTCTAAGAAAATGTTATATTTCTCAGATGCCTACTGCCCTTTGCTCTTCATAAGGTACATTCATTCATTCATATTTTGCTATATGTACAGACCCTCTACTAACAACCAGGATTTATTAGATCCAAGAAATACAAAGAAAAACATGACATTGCCATGTTGCTGCCGAGAGCTTACAGCTTGGCAAAGGAATAAGACATGTTTTTAAAAAAAAGGTACTATGCCAAGTGGTATAAAGCATAACAGGGGAGTGCTTTTATATCTTTGGGCAGAGACAGAGGCCGTATCTTTTTTAAAGTCTGATTTAAAAAAGAAACTGAATAATAATAATGATTATTATTTCATTTAATGACAACATACAAACCGTAAGTTCCTTCCTTGTTACTTCCGACCCCTGTTTCTACCTCTCAAGGTTGCCCTCAGTAATTTGGTGAATGCTCTTCTGGATATTTTTCTATGTATGTGGAACACACGTATATACAAAATATCATTTGCAACTCCAACATACACACACTCAGATGGGCATAAAAACATAAATTATGTATTATTATCAAGGTGTAAAATGTATATATTACAAATACCATTCATGTAATACACACATGTATACATCCATTTACATAATACATATACATATGGACCACACTATATTTTCTTCTACATTTAATTCTTTGTTATAAATTATAACATGAATACAGAAAAGTGCACAAAATAAATATGCTGAGTTGAGAAAATAAATTACCCTGGAGACTCTTACCAGGTCAATAAATAGAAAATTTGAGTACCCCAGAAACTCCCTGCATCCACCTGCCCAGCTCCCCAAAATATCATTATGTTGAATTTGATGTTAATCATTTCCTATCTTTGAGTCTGTAGAACCTGTCCACCTATGAGGCAGGTAAAGTTCAAATTTCAAATGTTCTTAGAGCAAAAACAGCTTTAAATCTCTAAGCTTCTCTGAACTCTCATTTTTCCTTAGAATTCCTTAGATTTTTTCAGCCCTTTGCTGCTCTGAGGAAGTTTTCTTATACATATTCAACATTCTCCATTATTTTCACCAAGAGGATTATTCAAATAACCTACCTGGCCAGATTTTCAGTAACAGAAATCTGTGTCACTTCTCAATTTCTTCCTTGTGTTATGGTATTATGTGTAAATATAAATCCTTAACAACTAGATCCTAACTCCCTGGGGTTTATGAGAAGCAAACATCTCTAACTTCTTACAGCACAAATAGTGAAATATGCAACAAATGCACTAAAAGTAAAGAGTAAAGGAACGGAAATGAGAATGAATATGTAATTCCTCCATCCCTTGAAGAGTTTCCATTTTCTTTTTTTGAAGGAAGATGTATATGCATAAAACAATTTGAAATGAAACAATTTTAAGGCAATAAAGATATATGTTTAAATGAAATCATTGATATTCACTGACATGGAGAGATTTCTAAGATATATTGTCAGGTGAAAAAAAGAAAGTTGTAGGATGGTGTGTCAAAAAATATACCTAGTCTATCTCCCAGGTGTGTCAGTGTGTGTGTGTGTGTGTGTGTGTGTGTGTGTGTGTGTGTGTGTGTACATGCATAACAGTAGTTACTCCTATGGACTGAGAATGGGAAGCCAGGAACTATCTTTTCACTTTCAAATATCCTATATAATACTTTTACACAGAGCATATTGTTTTTATTGTTGAGGGAAATTTTAAAATTACATTCAAGGGCAAACATCTCTGACAAAGGAATCAAGAAGAATAAACAGACAGGAAGACAAAAACTACTGGGGAAGGCTCCTTCAAAAAGGTAGGATCTGAAATGGGCCCAGTAGGACTGGTAGAGTTTGAATTGGAGAAGGGGGTGGGGGGAAAGTTGATGAAGGGCACAAGAGCTGTGTTTTGAGCAAACATTAGGGAGAAATGAGAATGGTGCCCAAAGGGGACCATAAGCAAGTTGACCTGGCTGAAGCTAACTCCAGTTTACAGTGAAAGAAATGATCGCGTGGACATAACAAAGCCACAGCATAAAATGTGGGATGTCATCAATATAAGGGTTTATAACTGGTTTGATGGGACACAGAAGTCATTAGAGATTACTTTGCAAGGTGGTAGTGTGAGATAATCTTAACCTTATGAAGTAGTCTATGCAGAATGAGATCAAACGTGGAAAATTCCTGGTAATTTGTTAAGTATTAGATCAGTAATCTTAGGTTTTATTTAGTAAGTTGTCATATTAAAAGTTACATGTTAGGGAGATTATCTTGGTATTCTTGTACAGAATGTACTCCAGGGGACAGAAAGACTTAGATCAAGGAGATTCCTTAGCAATATAATACACTTGCAAGAGCTTGCCCCATCTTCACAATCTGAAAAGTGCAAATCACTATCCCACCTCTCAGGATAGTTGTAAGGATTAAATGTACAGGAAATGGGGTGGTTGAAATTTATTAGCTTATTTCTTCTCAACTGCTATTACAGCCCAGATGTATGTTGATACAGAACTGATGTGCTGGACATGGGAATGGGAAAGGTAAATCCAAGAGATTTTTCTAAAAAAAATAATAAGGATCTATTTATTGGATGTAGGGAATGAAAGAGGAAAAGATGACGATTTCTAGGTTTTCAGCAGAAGAGACTGACAGGCTGGTCCCTGACAGAAACCTTCCTGGATCTGGAATCCACAACATTTTTGGAGTCATGACACTCTTACCATGTGAGTATCACCTCCTCTATCTCTGGTACTCCTGACCTGTGACTCCCACAACTTGGGATCAGCAACCTCCTTGTATTAGTACAAACATGGCTTGAGATATTTTAAAATAAAAGTACACTTATACTGATCTTAAAAAAATTTTCAAGGATGCATTAAAAATCTTAAAACAGCTAAGACATACAAAGTTCCTGGCTATTCAGTTATCGCAGTAGGCAAAAAAAAAAATCCATATATTTGACTTTAAGGAAGAAAAAATCTACATAAAATCTGATGGAATTAAATGTCCTTAGGGTTTCAAATTAACTCCTAAATCAAAATTATGAAAATCAAAAAGATCACTACAAATTAGTAACATAAGTGATTCTAATTTACTGTGCTTTTAAAACTCTTTTCTTACAGGAGGGTTCTGACTTCTGGCTTACATGTTACAACACTGGGCTGTAGAACAGAATTTATCATAGCTTTACAGTATTCCCAAAGTCTGGGTTGGTGCTCTTTGTTGTCCACTTGAAGGTCAAAAGTTTGAGGACTATTACATGATAGAAAACAAAAATTCAAAAAGCTCAAAGTGATTTATCATGCTTTAAACTCTTCAGTGTTCTGTAAGGTCCCATCTTTGTAGAAGATGACAGTTGGCAATTGCATAACTAAGCCTCCAGAACTAGCTACAACTCTGGAATGGGATCGTTTTGCAATGCAGTTGGTCACCACCATACGAACATCTTGGGAAATAAAAGAGCTTGTTTACCTGCTAATTCCTGTCAGAAAATAACTCATTCACACAACAGTACAACACTACTTTTGCTTAACCTACCAATCTACATTTCTTGGTATTTACGATTATATTTTAAAAGAAAGTTAAGAACATTTCTGCATATTTGCAAAGGTAGAAAGGAGGGGAAAGGGAGGAGCAGGAGAAAGACATACATCTTTGTTTCATGGTAATATGGGAAGGGGAGGTAGGGGAAGATGTAAATGAAACAGAATTGGCTGTGAACTGCTGTTTGTGAAGGTGGGCATGAGACCACAGAAATCCATCTTCCACTGCACCTATGCAGGGTTCACAGTGAGCCACTTTGGCATGTGGATTATTCCAAGCTGAAGACAACCAAGGCCCAAAAGACTCAGAAAGAGCTTTTTACCTCCCCCTTACTTAGCTCTAAGAATTCAGAAAGAGGGCCTGGTCCAGGAAGAACTGCTGTAATCAGAGATAACTACAAAGAGCAAGTGAGATGGATGCAGTAAGCTGTGGGAAGCTGGCAGGGCCTATTCCTCTTGGGACGGTGTCCCCTTGTCTCTCTACCTGGCATGACAAACATGTGTTTATCAAACAATTGCTCTTCCCATCTACCTGTGAACTGTATTCCTTGCCTCTGAAGCCCGAGACTCCTACCGCCTTGTCCTTAGCTCAGGACGGCATATAAGCCTCGATTGCCTGCCTGTATTTGGGTCTCTCATGTCTTGTGGGGCTCCTGTACATACAAAATTAGATTTTGTTTTTCTCCTGTTAATCTGTCCTATGTCAATTTAACTAATAGATCAACCAAAAGAACCTAGAAGGAAAAAATTTCCCTTCCCTATATCTACTTTGTTATGTTGAAGTGTTACAAATAAAGTTTTAAAAAGGCCTGTGCCTATTATTTCTCAAGATTGTCTCCTAACTCTATACCTAAAAAGATACGTCACAGTACTATTAATAGAATTATAATAAATACGTGATCTTTAGAACACTGAGTTAAGATTTCAAGAGCTCCTGAGGCTAACTCGCCTAACAACAAAATTTATGCCAGAGAATTATCCTTATTTTGTACATAATACTTACATAAAGCACCTTCATATCCATTATCGCAACTGATTTTCATAATAATACTATGAGATCTGGTGGGTAACATTCTAATTTATGAAAAATAAATATGATACTCAAAGAAATAAGTGGTTTTCATTTCTTTCATCCATTCATTCCATAAACATTTACTAAACACCTAGCATGGGTTAGTCAGATTTGCCCTGGGTATTAGGAATTAAGAGAGAAAGCAAATGTGATTCCTTCTTTTAAGAGGTGTGTAGTCTAGTAGAGGGGACAGATGTATAAACCGGTAACTGTGTGATGATGTGGTTCACGCTACAATGAACTATTTTTCAAAGATACTTTCCGCCATACCTGCAATAAGAAATATACATTACAACCCTGTGCGTATAAATGTAAGTTTTATGAAACAATTCTTCCTGTGTATGACACATGGTATTTTCTAATCTACCCTATTTGCTATCTTTTCTCTTTTAATAAAATGCTGGTCACAACATTTTACAATGGAGTGGGTTGTTACCTACAGCGTGCAAAAGTACTATGATGAGTATGATAAGAGTTCTATGGCAACACAAATGGAAACAAAAACTCTGCTCCAGGAATGAGAAAAGGCTTTAAAGAGACTGGTCTCTCTGAACACTTATTAATATTAAAGTGGCATAGCTACAGCAAAGGTCTTGGGATGCTTTAATCACTTTGCTCTTGCAGTAACTGTACTGTTTTACACTAGCTAAACACAAAGCAGCAAGTCTGTGAATTTGCTGATAAGCTATGGAAACAAGTTGTTTTCTTGAAGGGATGACGGCAATCATTCATTTACATTTACTACATCCTCATTATTGGCCCAGCACTTCCTGTACATTGGCTCACCCTGCTACTACCTGTAACACAACCATATAACCATCCTGCAACTACAAGGTTTATTCTATGACTAATAGTCTTAAATATTCTCTCAAAAATTCTCTAGAACTAAAAGCAAGAGACCAGGATAATATGTGTTAAATGTAAGATCAGACACTGTAACTTTTAACAATCACCAATCTCTATTGTGGTTTTTGTTCAATGCCTTAATCCTCAGAGTCTCAAAAATCTGCTTTCCAACCAGGGCAGGAATGCCTGTGATGTACAGCAGAGCTCAGTGAAGGGAAGAGCTAGCAAAAGCTCAAGGCTCCATGAGTATTTGTATCTCATGCTGCTGCCCTCTGCTGTCTAAGACAGAAAGGGGCAAGATCAAGGGAGACCCACAGGCTTGATTTTGCTTTGCCATTTCTTCCAATAGGAAAGTTTCCATTTTCAGATACTTGTTTTGAGAATATATTTTGCCCAACTGCACCAAACACTCTTTTTTCGTGAACTTGACCTAGTCTGCTAAGTTCTTTGTGCTTTTTATCTGTTAAGCAAGAATAAAGAAAGGTGCTTTTCCACAACAGCATGTGATGAGCTTACAATAGCACTATTATTCTTTGGGTATTCAAAAAATATTCATCAAGGATAGTGAGAGTGACACTGAATAGGAAACAGACAAACAGAGGAAAGGTAAGTGGACTTCATGTAATTTGGAGGAACTACAGCTGTTTCTCATCCCTAACTTCCCCAAGGGAAGCATGCTTTGAATATCAATGATAAAATATTTTGTTGGCTGAAGGTTGAAAACAGTATTCTTAATTAAAATTAAACCAATTTGAACCAACCCCGAAACACCAACCAGCATTTGTGCCTGATTCATAAAATCGTAGGGTCTTCAATTGTAAATCGAAAGTATTCTGGGCTAAGCTTTATAGGTATTAACCCAGTAATGGAGGATTGGGCAGAACAAAATGAGACTTACACTTTTGAGAAAGTTACTGAAAAGCAAGGGTCATTTATAAGGACATTCTGATCTTTACATGAATTCCTTTGTTTGGGAGATATGTTTAGGCTTGATACCTTTGAATATTCTAAAGAAGTCTCTCAACTACAATCTACAAGGTCTTTAAACAGATTTTCATGTGTTAGACTATATAGAAGATCTATTTTAAAAGAAGGCACTTTTTTATTCAGACCACAATAACATTTTCAAAAATCCGCAAATATTTAGTTGAGAATCAAACGATAAAATGCTAAAACTACCAATGAACAATCTACAAGGTCTTTTAAAAGATCTTGTTGTAGACTACATAGAACTATTTTAAAAGAAGTCACTTTTTAATTCAGACCACAATGATAACATTCTTAAAAATCTGTAAATATTTAGTTGAGAACCAAATGATAAAATGCTAAAACAACCAAGTGAAATATGTAGCTAAAAATAATAAGACTCTTAACTTTTTTTTATTAAGGTTTCATTGATATACACTCTTACGAAGGTTTCACAAGAAAAACAATGTGGTTATTACATTCACCCTTATCATTGAGTCCCCCACACACACCCCATTACAGTCACTGTCCATCAGTGTAGTAAGATGCCACAGAGTTCCTACTTGTCTTCTCTGAGCTACACTGTCTTCCCAATCATGACACCCCACAATCCCCTTCTCCCTCCCTCCCCACCTGCCCTTCCCCACCCCTTCCCTCTGGTAACCACTAGTTCCTTCTTGGAGTCTGTGAGTCTGCTGCTATTTTGTTCCTTCAGTTTTGCTTCAGTGCTATACTCCACAAATGAGGGAAATCATCTGGTATTGGTCTTTCCCTGCCTGACTTATTTCACTGGGCATAATACCCTCTAGCTCCATCCACGTTGTTGCAAATGGTAGGATTTGTTTCTTTCTTATGACTGAATAGTATTCCCTTGTGTACATGTACCACCTCTTCTTTATCAATTCATCTACTGATGGACACTTAGGTTGCTTTCATATCTTGGTTATTGTAAATAGTGCTGCAATAAACATAGGGGTGCATATGTTTTTGACTCTTTACTTTTTAATCCATCATTATTCTTATACAGAAAGAAGGACTAGGAAAAAATACATATAGTGAACTCCCTTTTGAGGATAAAGCTGAATTTCACCTAGAACATACGCTTGACACCATTTTAATTCCTAAAATCTTTAATACTTACTTCCAACTTTGTATGAAGCACTGTCAAAAGACTGTACTATTTTAGGTATCTTGAACACAGTAGGTCCAAAACCAAGACTCTCATTTGCTTCTGCCCTTTCCTCCTGCCAACCTCTCAAACACCCATTCTTCTTAATTAATTCCAGTGATCTCTAAAATGGCTATGCACAAAAAAACTCACTGGGGGGGGGGGGGGGGGGGTTAAAATATTAAAACTTTATACTGGATACATGCTCAAAAATATTTAACTTTGAAGCTATTTAACTGTTAAGGGTCTGTGACTTTTTTAAAAAGTTGAGTTACTAATCTAGTCTCCTCTTTAGACCACTTAGAATCTAAGTGCTTAGATTCTCTCTCCAAGTCTCTTCCACTTCTGTTTTCATTTCCATTTCTCCTGCCACTGCAGTGGTCCAAGACGCTCCATGTCTCGCCTGGATTTCTGTGGTAGTTATCTGTCTTGTCTCATTACTTGCAGTATCTTTTTCCAACTCATCCTTTGCTCCGCCACTAGAAATACCTTCACTAGCCAGTAATATCACTCATAGAAATACAGCAATACCTACTAGCATCTTAACACAGTTTTCAGGGCTTTCTATACTCTTATTCCAACCTAGGAGGTAGTCAGGAAAAAGCATAAACTTCAGGCCTTGGATCGATTTTTGCTTCTGCCCTTTATAAGCTTTGGGGGAAATCACTTAGGCTTTCTCAGCTTTTATTTCCATCTTCGAGGGGTGGTATTAACAGCTCACAAAGCTGTCATGTAAATCAGATGAGATCATACATGAGAAGGAACTTAGCACAAAGCCAGGCAAACACTAACTGATCATCAATTTACCCCTTCTCGCTCTAGGTTCATCCACTACTACTGCCTTCTGCCTCGCTTCCACTACTCCTGCTCCCATAATCCTGGCACATTACACACCCCTCTCTGGGACATTTGCTTTTCTCAAATATGACATGCACTCTCAGGCCCCTGTGGTTCTGATAATATTATACTGTCTGCCTCATATGCCCTTTATTGCCTTCTCCGAGTGAAATTCTACCCATGCATCAAAGCCTGGCTCAAATGTTAACAACTCCCAGGAAGTCTTCCCTTTATTCCATGGATCAGAATTAACCACTTTTCCTTTGTGTTCTCCCTTTACACTGCTTGCAGCTTTACTTTAGTGTTTATTTCTTTGTACCATAATATTATTATTTAAATTAAATATAAAATTACATTTATACACATGTTGCCTTTATCAATTACAAGCTTCTCAAAGGCAGAAATCATACTTTTCTTCTTTTTATTCTCAGCAATTAACACCTTTTACTGGAAGGGATTTTTAAAATGTTGGCTGATTGAATAAATATATGTATGAAAAACATATTCAAAAGGACTTAACTTTTATCAGCACAAAATACCAATCACTTGTTCTAACTTTGGAAGTAGTTTTTAGAAAACTTCTCCCTGAAAAACACACCATTTTTAATCTTTATAATATATTTATTAAAAATAATGAAGACATGACCTAAAATGGCACATTTTTTGAAACTTCACACTCAATGTATATAGCAAGGTATTACTTTCAAACTACCAAACTGATTTTAAAAATTGGTATCAATTGTTATCCACTGATGGGCTACCAGTGAATGAATACTAATAGTGGGGTGATGATTCAAAGAGGAATAATCATGGTACACACATAAAATGAATATTAGGAATCATTTTAAAATCATGTTTTCAAATACTTCATCAGCTCACACTATATGAGTGAAATAATCAGGACATAAAGCTGATTCCAATTTTGCAAGTATATACCTTGGAGAAAAAAAGACTAAGGAAATACAGAAGATGTTAAAATGTGGTTATTTTGAAGTGGGGAGATTATAGGTGATTTTTATTTTTTGTCCCTTGTATTATCTGAATGTGCTACATACACAATTATATAGTTAGCAAAGTAATTTCTGAAAGATTAAATATAAAGAAATTCTAATTAAACTTTAGTCAGATTTGCAAATAAGTAAAATTGTTTTATTAGCCCAGTAAAAGACTCTGATTTTTAATATTAATTGCAACATATTCATGCAGACATCATTAAAAACCAAGAGTTAATGCTGTAGTTTAGCAGGTATTGATAAAAGTTGCCCTTAATTTGAACAGAAAGCAGAGTAAGTACCCATTTGACTAGTTATTTGGTAGGCAGAGAAGTAAGTCCTAGCTCTGGAGGGGGAAAGACTCAGCTGACATCCAGCTCGGCTGCTGCTTGGCTGTGTGACTTGCTCTCTCTGAGCCACAGCTACCCTATCCACAGACCAGGAAAATCCTCATTTTCTCTCATTACTTGCAGAACTGATGCAGACATGGTTTATGGAATCTCGACCACAACGTCTAGGACGTGGCAGGACCTGGGTCTCGGGTCTCATGGACCTGGAGGCTGTCCCCTCAGTTGGAAGACGGACAAGGATGAGTGCAGGGGTTCATTCTGCCTAAAAGGGAACACGGGAGGTCTGCCTAAGTTTGTTCGGTAGTAAAGGCTGATTGTAAAACTGACTCCGAGTCACCACAGGTATCGCAGACTGCACCAGACATGGCCATGAATGTGGCACGCAGGGGTAGACCCCTCTGCAGAGCGGGATGACGGGCCATTAAACGAAGCTGATGGGGGGTGAGAAGTTGGGAAGAACAGAACTAATAGGAGAGAGGGAGGAGAGAACAAGTTTCAAAGGGTAGTGCCACCAACAGGGCAGAGAAAAAATGAAGCCAAGGGAGAGAGCAGAAATAACCAAACTGTCAAATAGGGAGGAGTAAGGAGAGAGGCAAAGCGGCTCTTCCTTGCCTGTGACTTCCTCTTGAAATTTTCTCCCCCTCTTGTACTTATTCCCGTATGTCTCCCTCTTTAATTCCCACCACTTCATTTCTAAAACTACATTTTTATTCTCAAGAGTCACTCCCACGCACTCTGCGACAAGTGGTATTCCTTCCACCAGGAGTCAGGAAGTGAAAACCCAGGGAAACACCAACCCAGAGTGGCTTCCCCAACCTCCAAGGCCCTCCAGCATCAAGGATGAGATCTAGAGCTGATCCTGGTTCCAGACAGGAGGGGTCCAGTGTAGAGGGAGCAGCTGCTCACCTCTCCACTTTCTCTTCCTGGCCATTAATGTCCTCATTTGTACTCTCTTCAATTACAAAGGATGCACTTGTCTTCAATTACAGGTGACCCACGCAAATGTCCCATGATTAGAATTTACCACCTGATAATTGGATGGTCACCTTCCCTTTCTGGCAAATTTATAAAATGTTATTTTAAAACGTCAGTATTGGACATGTTTAAAAGAAAGTTCACACAAAAACGAGGCCATGAGAATATGTGGTCAAAAGCCATGGTGCCCTCAAGGTGGGAATGCATTTATTTCCATAGTGCACCAGTTTGTCTCCCAGTCTGTCAGTTTAACGTGCCAAGAAAATGCTCAAGTAAAATGTTTCATTCTGGTTTTCTTCAAGAAAACTGTATACTTTAAAATAAATAAATAAATAAAGGTTATACTGAATCAAGAGTATAAATGACAGTTAAGTGTTACCCATGTGGGTGCTAAGGGAGGGTGACTTCAAAGACACAGTGATACAATTTGATAAAAGTGTAACAACCCATGAAAAAGTTCATCTTTCAGAAATCACTACTTGAAAAATAAGATAACACTAATATTGTACCTGGAAATGCATTCATTCTCTAGTAAAAGCGTGTCATCCACACCTCATCAAAGAGATGCTAATGTCTACAACTGCCAAAAGCTGGGCTGCCTGAAGTGAAAGCTGCAATGTTCTCGCAAATGACTTTGTTCAGTAAATACGTACAATGTTAAGAGACATTTTCTTGTAAGATACACCAAGAAATAAAAAGGGAGTACCCTACCAAATGAAAACAAATGCACCCCAAAACATAATATGAAACAAATGGTGGGGGACCTCCCTGGAGAAGCTGATTTGCTCATTGCACCTTTGGACCCACCCTGCTTCTCAGGGAGGGGGTCCTGACAAACCAGAGGATGTGGGAACAGTCTGACTGATGCTTTGCATTTCTTCCACTTTGCTTGCGGTTCTCAGGAACTTGGACAAAGCCAAGAAAGAAACAAGAGCTACCAGGCTCTGAATAACTCTTCAGTAGTGTGCACTCTAAAAAAGAATCACCGGGTTTGAGGTGAATGGGATTGAGAGGACAGAAAGAAAAGGACAGAAGGGCTGTCAGAGAACTTCAGAGCCACAGACAGAAACAGCTCTGCCTTGCTCAGAGGGAAGCTTTACTTTTTGCTGAGCTGTCCCCAGGCACTGCCCCATGGGGCCTCCCCGCATGGCAGAACCCGGCGCAGGTGTAAGAGCTGATTTTAGTCTCTGAGGTAACGTGGAAGGACATTACGTTCTCAGGCTTGGCTCACTGTAGGGATTAGCACATATGGCCTAAGAAAGATATGCTGGATATGTGGTAAATCATTCTCAGACGTAGCCCATTATGAAGCCCACTTTGTTTTAACAACACAGATTTTAGCTAAAGTACTACGAAACAATCACTCATTAAAAGAAAAAAAAAGAAAATCCCACTAAGGAGATCACATTTTCACCAACTTCCCATTTTCTCCTAAGAGTTTTTTCTTTTTCCTCAATAAAGCCAACCAACAAGAAGCAGTTTACATAATCATTAAGAGCATGAACTCTGCAGCCACATTTCCTCGGTTTTGAGCCATAAAGATGAAATTGGGTAATTTGTTCAACCTAGATAAGCCTCAATATCCCCCTATGTAAAATGGGCATGATATCACCACTGACCTCATAGCACCCTGAATAGAGCTGGCACACAGTAAGTGCTCAGAGAAGGTCAGTATTTGTTAATGGTTATAAAAAGAAAAAAAGTTACTACTGCAAAGTCATGACATCCTTGTGCCTAGACTGAAAAAATAAGGCATATGATTAATGTGTTTCATAATCTGTATGTCTGCCTCTCAAAGTTAACAATGTATTTCTTGAAGGCTTATTCATTTTTTGTCTCCAATGTCTCTTTCTGGCATATAAGAGCTCAGTAAGTGTTTCAGTACAGAAGTGAAAGGAAAGGAACAAAACTTTGCAGACCAAATAATGTGAGCAATTGTTAATATTTATCATATAAATAAATTCATATTTAATGAGCTTTTACTGAGTGCCTACTTTATGCTAGGTCCCACATGAAGACTTCACGTTATCTTAATAAATTTCTACAGACAAGACACATCTGTGCAATTGCAAAAATAAGAGACTGGCTACTGAGCTAGACTAAGACTCAGACTATAACCAGTTTACAACCAGAAAAGGGTTGGTTAATTAAATCTGAGTTAATTTTCAAGCTATACAAATAACTCATTTATATGCTTCCAAAATGTAGAAGCAGAGGGTCCATGGACCACAACATAGGGGGATGCTATAGGACTACACTGTCTCCTCTAGATCTAGGGCAGGGTGATGTACCCAGCTGGGATACAAAAAGCACCTTGGGGATAGTTCTATCACCCACAGGGCCCATGTCAGAAAAAAAGCCCTGTTTTAAAGGATCTCTTTAACCACAGAATAAGGAACTACATATTACATTCAAGACTCGGCAGCAACTCCATTTCCAAATGTTAGTTTTTTCATGAAATCATCATATATCCCAGGAAAAAGTCATACTGATCTCAGCTCTTTTACTTTTTACTTTTTTGGGAAGAATGTTAAGCCAGTGTAAAATGAGTAAGTGGATTTCAGTCTTCTGAAAGGGCTTTTGGGTGTGGTTGAGATAGCTAACTTTGAAAACTTAGCAACACAGGATACATTATGAGTAAGTTCCTTACTTTTTTTTTTAGTAATGATGCTAACTCACCAGATCCTTCTGAAAGAGTCCTTTTACTAATTTCAATGAAGTCAAGTCAAGAACAAGTTGTAATATGAAACACACTTTATGCAACTATGTTGAAATTCTCTGCCAGAGTTACATATTCCCATGTAAGAATTTTATAGTAAAACAATTTCAAAACAATATCAAGCATCATGTTGGGTTCATTTTGGTTTTAGGTTGCCACAGGAAAACTCTTTCTATACAAATCATTGAAATCCTAAGGCAAAATGATAGTGCTTTTAGTAGGAAAAAAAAATCATGTTCCCTACAGTTTATAATAAAAGAGCTGAAACTGAGCCCCAACTGAAATTATACTGTTAGGCAACTCCAAAAACTAAACATAAAAACATGTTAAAATGCAACACAGAAGGAAAACCATTCTCTTATACACAGTTTTAGATGCTTAGCCATTCCTGACCCCAGCCCAGATGAGATCAACTGATCCTTCATAGGGTTTCCTCCCATCAGCCAACAAACTCACGCCCTTCTCAGCCACACGGTTACTCAGGAAAACGCAAGCAATACATTTAAAGGGCCAAAGAAATCCCGTGGGTGGGTTTGGTCTGCTTTTCAAAACCAATGAACTTCTCATTAAATAACCTTTAATAACAAGAGAGAAGTTTACAAGACATACACCCAACTTAACTACAAGGCAGGCTATGATGCACATCTCACCCTATTTTTTTTTTTTAAAAGAGAAGCTTTCTGAATGGCACAATCCATTTTGCCAGGTAATGTCAGAAAATTAATGAGTCCTACTTGGAAGTACTACCAGGTTCATTTTTAGAATGATTTTCAGGAAGTATGATGTTTCGATCACAAAAGCCCAAGCATCTAAAACCTCCATGACACTTTATTAATTCTTTATAAAATAAAGTCTTGCAACCACAGAATTCTGAGAATCCAGCTTTTCCAGAAAGCTTAAGAAAAATACTTGAGTTTCACCATTCTCAAATTTATTTGAGTTTGAAACAAAATAAACATATTATTCTATTTAATATCCTTGCACAAGCAAATTCACAAGAATGAAATGTGTCCAAAGTTCCTAGAAAAAATGTAGCAACACAAGCTGCCAACTTGTTCAATGTCAAGCTCTAGGCAGTATAGCCACACTAGCAGTAAATGACTGACTCAGAGTAGTCACACTTAAACTATTTTTGCTTTTAAAGTACTGCCAGGCACTGTGTTAATATTCAACCCAGAGTAAATTTAGCCCAACAAGAAAACAAGTGTTTCCATGGTTGCTTCTTCACAGTGTTTATGGTATATATGCAGCCATTAGGCACAGAAATACAGCCAGATAAATTAAGTAGAAATGCTCATCTTTCATTTATATCCAGGCTTTCAGACACTGGGAATGCTAAATGCAACCCAGGCTATTCTTCCATCTCCTTTCATCTACCCACCCCTCCAGACCTCAAAAGTTTTGAAGTTTGTACCATTAAAGTACCTTTGGCAGATTGCTGTTTGCAGATTTTATTTGGCCCTATGTTAAGGGTCACAACCACTTATATTTCTCTGTGCAGCTACAGGGCTGAAATGCTTAAAAAGTATCTAGGAAGAACAGTAGAAAATGTGGACTGCAGATACCAAATGAATTCATTATACAGTATCATGCATAGTGAATGGTCAGAGTCTGCTAATGTGGTAATGTGAACACTCAGAAAGTGTTCAAAAAATACTGGTTGTGAGAGATGAATGGCTAGCATCTGATTGATCCAAAAATATCCCAATTTCTTTCAAAATATGCTATTTCTATTCCAATGCATATGGAGCTCTAAGACTTGGAGAGCACAGTGAATGAGAAACAGATACTAGGATTCTTTCCTAATGAATCCACCTGCCTGTTTACAATAAAGCTGCTAGAATCTCAGCACTAACTATATAGAATCTACACTATGGTCAGATAAGGGGGTTTGGCATTTTGCTCAGGAAAAAATCTTAAAGCTAGCTATCTCAGCTCCGGGTTTTAAAGTAGGATGTATGCCCCTTAGTATACAAGCTTTCAAAATTGCTATTCAAAATTAGCTTTGATCTAAAAATGAAAAATAATTCGATTTCACTAATAATATATACTGCCATTAAGCAGGACATGCATAAATATGAATACAACAAATATCAGAGGCCTATGCTCTTTCTCAGGGGGCAGAACAGTCTAAAATGTGTGGAGACCACTGTTGTACCAAATAAAGTCTCTTGGAGTTTAAGAGCCTTTTCTTCTCTTCGTGTTCTATCCTAGTACAATGTTTTTTACATTTAAATGGTCACTGGCACAAAGGAAGTATAGTGGAAAAGTCTAGGTCAGCAAGCAACTGGAGAAGACAGAGAAATGGTAATCTGAGTGAGGCAGGTCTGGAAAACAGCCACACGAAGGAGCTCACTGCAGCTCAGGGCAGCTGTAATGATACGACTGGGAACACAAAGTCACACAGACCAGCCTCATCCAAGAGCCCAGCTCTGAACAAAAACACTGACCTGTTCTCTTAACAAGACACCTCCACCTCTAGGGCTCCGTGAACATTAAAATAATGGTTTAAAAGCTCTTTTCAATGAACTGGAAAAGCCTCACACAAGTGTAGTTAGATAACAGACGTCTTTAAAAACACATGGCTCTTGGAGAACAACTGTGAAAGGGGTTCCCTGGTAGTGCAAAAGATGGAGACTCAGTCTCTGACTTGCTTGCATGGAATCTTTCAGTCCTATGGGAAGCATCTAACACAGGGCTTGGCGTAGAGCAGGTGCTTAAAAAATCTCTGAGGAATAAACGGATAGAATACAAAACTCTTTATTCATAAAACACCTTATTTGAAGCCCATACATTCTAAAGCTCTGTGTTTGTTATGTGTATGTTTACTGCACTGGTAATTTTCAGACTATGAAAGCCTAAGGGACATACATACATTATCAGAATGTTTTGCTTTCTGACTCCTTCGATCACTGACTTCACTAACTCTACTTACAGTTCAGACAACCTATTCTTTACCTGAAAGTTCAACATTATAGGATTATAAACAGTAGTTAAATCTCCACAGAGGCAAAGACAGGGAGGGATGAATAGTTGAAGCATGAGATTTTAGGGTAGTAAAACTATTCTATATATTATTATGGTGAATACACAACATTACACATCTGTCAAAAACCCATAGGCCGTTTGATCTAGTAATTCCACTTCTGGGTATAAAAATTATAACTAGGGACTCAAACGGATATTTGTATACCAGTTTCATTAGCATCACTACCGCCATTAGGTGGAAACAACCCAAGTGTCTGTTGACAGATGAATCGATAAACAAAATGTGGTATGCAGGCGCACGCACGCACGCACGCACACACACACACACACACACACACACACACACACACACACACAGTGGAATATCATTCAGTCTTTAAAAAGGAATGAAATTCTGATATGTGCTATAACACAAATGCACTTTGAAGACATTACGCTAAGTGACATAAGCCAGACACAAAAGGATGATTTTGGACCTGTTCGGCTCCCTCCCTTCCCGGGCGGCCCCTCCGGCGGAGCGCGCCCACTCCAGGACCCCGGCCGGGCCCCGCGAGCCCACCACCCGCGTCGGCCGCTTCCCGGCCCCACGGGCCACGCGCTGACCGCCGAGCAACTCGCACGGCCGCCCGCCCCCTTGTCCGGTTTCCCCGTGCCCTCAGGCGGAGGCAGGGGTCCCGCCGCGCCCCGCGGCCACGTACCTTCCAGCCCGCAGAGCCGTCGCTGTCGTCTTCACCCCTGAAGTGGGACCCGTTCTGGAACCTCCACCGCAGATCCGCGGAAGCGGGAGCCGCTTCTCAGTCGAGGTCTCTGAAGTCCGGTCGGCCGGGCCAGCGGCTCCAAGTCCGGGCCGACCGCCGCCGTCCGCCCGGCGCGGGAGAGCCGAGAAGGGGCGAGTGCGGCGCCGGGAGCCCAGCGGGTGCGAGGCGGCGATCCAAGGCTGGGGGGCAAGGTCGGCAGGAAGGCGCAGCCAAGCACAGTGCGGGCCCAGAACTTCGCGGGCCCATCATCTGGTCTCCGTCGGCCCGCTGCGCAGACGTTACGGCGGCCCGAAGCAGGGAAGGCGCTGCGGCGGCTGGTATCCCTGCGGCGCTCATGATGCTACTGACCGTTGAATAAAGGCGGCGGCGGCGCCTGCAGCTACTACACCGCCCCAGGGTTACGCAATCTGCGCCCAACGGCTGTCCGTCCCCGACAGACGGCCCTCACGGCCAATGAGCGCGAGGCGCCACGGCGCAGGCCCGCCCCCGACCGATGGCAAAAGTTAGAAGACAGAAAATAGAAGGAAAAAAATGAAATCACAGTGCAAGTAAATGAAATAAACACTAAAAAAAAAAAAAGTGTAAAAGAAGAATGAAAGAACTGATTCTTTGAAGACAAACAAAATGGGTAAACATTTACCTAGACTTATCAAGAAATAAAAAGGACAGGACTCAAAATCAGAAATAGAAATTTAAAGAGAAGTGACACCACTGAAATACAAAGGATTGAAGAGATAAGTATGAAAAATTATATGGCAATAATTTTGACATCCTAGAAGAAATGGATAAGTTCCTAGAATCATACCATGTTAAAAACCTGTTCTGGAGGAAATAGAAATCTGAACAGACTAACAACTAGCAACCAATTGAATCAGTAATCAAAAACTCCACACAATCAAAAGTCCAATATGTTTTCATAGGAGAATTCCACCCAAACATTGAAAGAAGAGTTAATACCTATCTTCTCAAACTATTCCCAAAAATTGAAGAGGAAGGAACACTTACAAATTCATTTCTATGAGGCCAAAATCACACTGTTACCAAAACAAGATTAGGACACTACCAAAAAAAAAAAAAGGACAACTACCCACCAATATTCCTGTAAAGCATAGTTGTAAAAATCCTCAACAAAATATTAGCAAACTGCCTTCAAAAATACATTAAAGGATCATTCACCAAACCAAATGGGATTTATTCTAGGGATGCATAGATGGCTTACTACCAGCAAATTAATACATGCAAACACCGTGTTAACCAAAGGAAGGATAAAAACTATACAACCATCTCAATACATGGTGAAAGAGGATCTGACAAAATTCGTATCCACTCATGATAAAACATTTCACCAAAGTTGGTATAGAAGGAACCTATATCAACATAAAAAAGACCTTATATGACTTACCCACAGCTAATATCATAGTCCATGGTGAAAAGCTGACAGCTTTTTCTCTCAAATCAGGAACAATTCAAGGATGTCCAGTATCAGCACTTTTATTCACCATAGTACTGGAAAGTCCTAGCCACAAATGACAAGAAAAAGAAATAAAAGGCATCCAGATTGTTAAGAAGTAAAATTGTCAGCCTTTGCAGATGACATGATACTCTATTTAAAAAAACACTAAAACTCCAAAAAAACTAACAGATTTAATAAATGAGCTCAGTAACATTGCAACATGTAAAGTCATTATACAGAAAAACGTTGCGTTTCTATGTACAAAAAAATAAACTACCCAAAACAGAAATTAACAAACCAATCCCATTTACAAATGTATCCAAAAGAATGAAGTTCTTAGACATAAATCTAACCAAGGAAATCAAAAAAAAAAGTATGATTTTGTATAATTCCACATTTATGAGGTACCTCAGTCAGATACATAGAGACTGAAAGTAGAACAGTTGTTTCCAGAGTCAAGGGGTAGGAGAGCAGTTATTGTTAATGGATAATGAGCTTCAGTATAGGATAAGGAAAAAGTGCTAGAGACAGACAGTGGTGATGGCTGCACAACAATGTGAATATACTTAATGCCACTGAACTGCATGCCAAAAAATAGCTGAAATGGTAAATTTCATGTTATATATATATATTTACCACAAAAGAGCAAGACAGCACAAAGAGTGAACTCTAATATAAATGATGGGTTCTAATGTTGGATTAACAACTGTAACAATGTACCACTAAAATGTAAGATGCTAAAATTGGGAGTGGGTAGGGGGAAACTTATCAGAAATCTCTGTATTATCTGCTCAATTGTTCTCTAAACCTAAAATTCTTCTAAAAAATAGTCTACTCATTAAAAAGAAAAACCTAAACATAGGAGGTTGCTCTGTAAAAAAGTAGACATTTTTCTTTCATGTAATGCTGTGTACTCACTTCTCGGTGACCCATTTCCTTGTCTGGGACCCTGGGAGCCCCATCAGAACCCTGAGCCCCACCACTCAGCCTGGCTCCAGCCTCTTTTCCTGCTGATTCCGACCTTGTTCTTTAATGTTCATGTATGCCCTAATGTTAAGGACCCAGATGCAGGTTCTCTTGCTCCCATAGGCCCTGGATGCTCTTACTATGCCCCAGTCTGTCTGCCTTGCTGTGACCTATGACTTGTCTTGAACTCATTATTTGTGTATTTTCTGGCTGGAAGTGACTGACCTACTACTGACTGTTGGTACTCTAATCTTTGATACAGTTCCCTAATTCTGTCCACAAACCTTCTATTTATTTTGCTGTAAGGCCCAGACCAGCCTGGTAGTAATTAACTATGAACAGTGCTTGTGGGAATGATATTGATACAAAATGGTTAGATTCAAGAACATTTCTTAACACTGAAAATAGGAGAGTTCTTTATTCAATGTAAAATGCCTCTTTATAAAGCTCTTAGGGGTAGAACTGTACTCTACCTTCTCATTTCCTGCCTTAATTCTATGTTCATAGGGTATCCTACATTTAAAGGGAGAACTGCAAACTTGAATGCCTACCAGGAAAAGCAGTGAAAGTGTATCAGATAGAAGACAAAGGGAATGGTCAGAATGGTGTCTGACTGAGAAGTACAGCTCTGATCTAAACACATTTAAAAACAACAAATCCCAACACTGTGTGAGCCAAACAAAACTCACATTTCAGGCTAATGTGTGATTTGGAACATTAGAAAAAGAGAGAGAGAAGGTGGGAAAGCATGAGCACCTTAGGTAGACTCTGATATTCATGACACAAAATCTGGACTAAATCACTCCATAAAAATGCATATTTATTAAAATACCAGAGAGAAGCTCACGCCTGTGAAGGAGATGGGCATTCAAATCACATTTCAGGACACCTAACCCTTTGGCCAAGTGAGAATGTGATTAATAACATGACTTGCTTCATGTGTAATGTTGAGATGTTGGTAACCTATGAAGGCTGAAAGGACCTTCTTCTATGGCCTGATTCATTTTGCTTCCGGTGTCCTCAAAGGGAAAACTAGGTAGGGAGCAGAGAATAAAATCTTAAAATGAAAAAAAAAGCCCTACAAATGTTCAAGATTCTTTTCTCATAAAGAGGCATACTCTTTTAACACCAAATATTTAAGCTCTTTTCTTTCCCATTCTCATCTTATAAAAGGGAATTGAACTATGACCAGTTGTTATCATTTACTGCTAAATGTAACTTTTAGAACAGAAAGTATTATTATTCATTCATTCTAAGATTATTTTTTAACAGATTAGAGAATGTTCTTCACAGGAAGCCTATGCCATGAGGTACATGGAACAAAGCCTCTGCTTGCCTACCCTGAGCATTTGAATTAGCAGATGAATTAGAAAAAAGGCACACACTCCTCCAGGCACACTAGGTACATACTTTGGGGATTAGAGCACAGGCCAGCATGTAGTCATCCCACGCTTTGACAGGGGTGCTCAGATGTAGTGCATAAGAAACTGTACAGCTGTGTAGAGCAGAGACATCCTATCCCACAGTTCTGCTATCTTAATAAAGGGATTATTTAGATTCTGTGAGTCAGTACTTTCTAGCCCACCATCTCTTTATCTGACCAACCATCCCAAATTTATAACCCATGTAAAAATAATTCACGCCCTGGCAATGGCTTTCAGTGGTTTGATACTGAACCACTTTCCTGGATCCTCCCTCCCCTCAAACTTCAGCCTGGCTAACAACAAGGTTGCCCTCTCTGCATTTCTCATCTTGCTGTCTGTGGAGAGGTGACAAAATATCCTGGTTATGAACTAGGTGTCCCCTCACAGTGGCTCTCATGGCCTCGGCTCTGTGTGTGACACCCCGTTAGCTCAACCAAGTCCCTGAACTTCTTCATTCTCCAAGAAGAGCATCTTTTAAGAGGTTCTTCCCACCTAACTTGCCCAGCTCTGCAGTGTAGACCCAGAAAGGCTCTATCAAGGGCTAGTAGGCAACAAGTCATAAATCTAATTGGTATCTTCAAGAGTTAGCATCTCTGGCAAGGGAAAAGTCAGTAGTAAATGGGGTGGCTTTGAGCACTATCAATCTTTCCTATATATAGATACATATAACAGATACTGATAATGTAAAGTAAAATATTTAACACAAAGGCAGGACTGGTATAAAATGTTTAGAAAGCAAAAGCCCTCTCTGCTTCAAAATTACATATATAGATTCTGCACATATAAGATAATCAATCCATAAACATTCACAGAGCACTATGACTTCTAAGTAATCATGGAGGGAAACAATGCAAAGATGCATAATGGAATGATGATATTTTCTTTTTTTTCCCCATGCTTTACACGTCTTGAGAAGCCTTGCAGAGTCTAGCCTTTCTCTAGACTCCCCTCCTCTTTGCTCTTTTTTTTTAATTGAAGTGCTGTTGATAAACAATCGTATGTTGGTTTCAAATGTATAACACAGTAGTTCAACAGTTAACCATATTTTTAAATCCTCATCCCCTCTAGTACAGTTACTATCTATCAATGAAGAAAGGTGTTACAGAATCATTGAGTATATACTTCATGCTGTACTACTGTCCTCATGAATAACTTATACTGTGATCGTGAATAATTGTGCCCCTTTATCTCCCTCACCCTCCTCGCCCACCTGTCCCAACTCCTCCCCCTTAGTAACCACTAGTTATTTCTCAGTGTCTATGAGTCTACTGGAATGAGTATATTTCCCACACCAAAACTCTGGATACATGGCCAGTGGGATAGAACATCAGAAACTAAAACTCTCCTAAAAGTTAAGGAATACAAAGTCAATGAAAATATCAGATTATCCTAAATTGCAAAGAGCTGATAATATAAGGGAGATAAATGGAAATATTCTGAAGGATAATGAACAATATGATACAGAGTAAGAGCACTTTATCTGGGACATGTAGGTGGCAAAGACCAAAATGTTCAATAACACCTGAGTTGGCCATTATGTAGGAAATGGTCTCTCTCATACATTGTTGATAGGAATTTCAATTAATGTAATGTTTATGAAAGGCAATTTGCCCTTCATAGTATAATTTAAAATTTCACATATGTTTTGACTCAGCAATTTCACCAGCATTCACCTTACAGATATAGACTACTTACATGGAATTTTGTAGATATAAGAATAGTTACTGCAGCAATGTCGGCACCAAACAATTATCCCAACATCAGGAGACTGGTTAAAAATTATGAGTTACTATATGGCCATTAAAAAGAATGAAGAAGCCCTATATGCACTGACATGGCAGAATACCCAAAATATATTAAGTGAAACAAGCAAATTAGAACAGTATGCCTAATATGCTACCATCTTCTCTCTCTTTCTCTCTCTCTCTCTCTCTCTCTCTCACACACACACACACACACAGAATGATATTTCTACCAGAATACATAAGAAATTGGCAACAACTGCCTCCATGGAGGCAAAGACCCTACTTTTCACTACATAGTCTTTTTTGTGAATTTTATCAAAAAGATAAAAACTATAAAGAGGGGCAGGGAATATATATATACAAGAAGTGCTATAGAGAGGAAGGGGCTATCTTGAGCAGGACTGGTTAACAAAGATCTCCCACAGAAAGCACTCTGAATGAAATCTTCCTGGGAGAGACAGTATGGAAGCCTGGGGAGGTGTCCTAGAGGCCAACCAGGTGAGGAAGAAAGGAACAAGCCATTTTTGTCTACAAAGAGGAAGTGGATCAGAAAGGGACTAATGTTATGCCAATACTGAACGCTACTCCCTTTTCCACGTTCTCATACGGCACTTGTCTGTTAGTAGGTCATATGCATGAATCTAGAATGCAATCCATTCACTTACTGAATATCTATTATGAGCCAGGAACTATGCTAGATGTTGAGGACAGAAAACGGTGAGACAAGGACTGAGTCTCACCGTTTTCTGTCCTCAACATCTAGCATAGTTCTCTATCTGAGGAAAATGCAAAGCTAGGAGAGAGGAGGAATTCCATAGAGAAAAACTTGAGCAGCATATAGCCTAAGGCAATTCTCTCTCTGTTATGCATGATGCAGGGATAATGAAGGTGCTGATAAAAACAACAGCCAACGCTTATATAACATTTAATATGTGCCAAGTCACTATTCTAAGTCACTTTCATATATTAATTCATTTAATCTTCACAGCAACCCTATGAAGTAGGTATACTATTATTAGGCCACCTTAAATGGAGTACCTAATGTACTGCAAGGTTTTTAAGAGCATACCATTGCTACACAGCTATTAAGGGGCTGAACCCAGATTTGAACTCAAAAAGTGTGGCTCTTGAACTAAGCAGTGAATTACTACTAGGGACCCTGAGAGAACAAGTGCCAATCTCGGAATAATAATGCTACCTTACACTTATTTGTATAGGACTTTGCAGTTTATAAGATACTTTCACATGCTTTTTTCAATTTAGAAAAGCCCCATGATAGATTCTCTTTGAAATGAACACACATTACAGCTATTGAAATAGATAAAATTATAAAAACTATTATAAACTCTCAAAATGCCCATCACTAAAAATAACTGTAGTAGAAAAGTTTCCCAAGGAGTTCTACACAAATTCATCATCTGGTAACATTCAAGTTAAGACAGTATTAGTTGAGCATCACTGCTTTCAAAGGAAAGGCAGTGATAAACTAGACAATGGATTCAAGTTCTTTCGATGCCACTTAAACAGTGAAATACTGCCTTTGACTTACTAACATAAAAATCATAATTCTTACATTCTATTACTCATTATATAGTTATTTGAGCACTTTGGCAACTGGTATAGGTTTAAATATTGTACTATTCAATTAGCATTAAGTGAAATGCACTTTAATCAATTCCTCTCAAAATAGTTTAAATTGTTTAAATAGGACTAACTACAACAGAAAATCTGAAAGACAAATTTACCTGTCAAATTTAGGAAACGAATTTCCCCAGTTTCTTTTTACCAGCTTAGTTCTTAAATAGATCCAGACATACTTGTAGAAAGTACCAGCTGACATTACTCAGTGGGGATTTCCTTACTTTCACTAATTTTGGATTTCCTTGTCAACAAGGAGACATAATCCTTGCTTCTATTTTTTAATCAATACATGACTAAGCAGAGTACTACCCAGTGAAAATGAAATGGGCACTGCCCTTATAGAGTGAAATAAATATTCTCTACTCAATTTTCCAACCAAAGCGCACAAATATCTGCTGAAGGAAAATAAAGTCTTGGCACCACTGGAGGGAAAAAAAATTTGCCAGCTGTCTTCCCAGCATAATGCTTTCTACAGTCATGTACAGTATTATCTCATGCTCTTTAATATCTGCCACTTTAAATGACTCTCTTTAATTAAATAATTATCTTCTTGGGAAAACACAACTCAATCCTAAACTGAGTAGGATTCTACCTCCCCACTTATTCAAATTCTACCTGTTCTTCAAAGTCTTGTTCAAAACTCATTTTCTCTATGAAGCCATCACCCTCTGGTTTCCAAGATCTCTCCCTTCTCAGGTGTTAATTATGTGAATCGCATCCTGATTCATTTGTTCCCTATCTTTTTCTAATTCAATAGCACTCTGCTTGTATTTCTCTCATGGCACTTATCTTTCTTTGAACTGCAGTGATTTTAAATGTTTCTCTTGTCCACTAAGAGGACTAAGTCATACCCATCTGGGTATTATCTTTGATTAAAGCCCAGTGTTTGACACATTAACAATAAATATTTGTTGTCTTGAATAAATGTTGTCCATCCTATAAGAATACAAAAGAAAAAAAAGCCACATTTCTTTTTTCTGTATTCCTAGATACCTAGCCCAGTGCCAGGCATCAATAAGCCACTTGAAGATATTCAACGAATACTATATAAGTAAACCAGTTGTAGTTTAGTTTTACTTAAATCTGAATAAACATGTCCCTGATCAAACAAATGACTCAAAAAATTGAGGTCAGTTCAAATACCTCTTGCTTTTGTGAGTTAGTAACACACACACACACACACACACACACACACAGAAAGCCAGTACTGTTTCAGTAGTTAAAAACTGATATTTGAGTATTCAAAATGAACAAACAAATAAGAGCTGGTTGGTATGCTGAAAACCTGGCCACAATACTTGCTATCACCTCTCAGTGAGAGGCAGAGTCTATTCTCCCACCCTTTGAAGTTGGGCTGCCTTGTGATTGCTTTGACCAATAGTCTGGCAAAAGTTACACTGTCCAGTTTCCAAGCCGAGGTCTCAGGAGATCTACCTCCACTCTTGAGGCTCTTATCTCCCTCCTGCCATAATGGGAACAAATCTGAACTAGTCTGCTGGGGAATGAGACCACCTGGGGTGCAGACAAGCTGTTCCAACTGAGGGTGTCCTAGACGGAGAGATGCAAGTCGATCAGGGAGCCTAACTGGCCCAGCAGAAGGATCACCCAGCTAAATCCAGTCCCAACGGCCAATCCATGGGATCACAAGCCCAATAACAGTTATTTTGAGTCACTAAGTTTTGATGTGGTTTGTTACACAACAAAAGCTAAGTCATCACATTTAATTTAAAACTGAACACTTACATGGTGCCACGATACTAATTTCTATTCCACGGAAGATTTAGACAGCCAATGTAGATCATTCCTATATGTTTAATATTTATTTTTAAATAATCTTAAAATCTAATTATGATTAAATAACTAACTATGATTAAAGCAAAATTTCTAAATAAAGAGTATTTGCAATCTTTTTGGTTGATTTTTTTAAAACCTATTATTTAATAAATTAGTACACCTCATCACTGTCCCCTTATACACCACGAGATTTTTTTCTTTACACCATGTGTATCTTGTTTACAAAATTGGATGGGGGAAGTCAGGTGTCACCTCTAGTCTTCATTGCTTTAAATACCTATAACTGGGAGGGGCAAAATAAGCAGTGAAAAACTCTAAATCAATACTACCAACAAGGAGCATAAATGCAGAAAACTAAAAAACAAATAGCTATTTCCATTTCCCCATCTCATTAGATTATAGAATCAGTTAACGAATTTTGAGACATGAAAAAAATGAATAGGTTTCAGAATCAGACTGAGAAATTTGCGCATCCCTGGTAATAGGAAATTCAACTAAAATAGGAAAATGACGCTAAGAAGAAAAACTCTTTCTCCCTTTAATGTTTTTGACCGTAAGCCCCTTTGCTCCTCCTTCCAGCCCCTGGCATCCCGTGCTGGCTCCTCCTTTTCTTCCTCTCCTTGACTCTCGGACTCTCCCCTTGCATGGGTCATCTATCCCCATGACTCCAACCATCTTCTGGGAGCATGTGGAAAGCCTTTATCTCCCTCTCATTAGCCAGAGTTTTATACCAAAACCTTCCTCATTTCCAACCATCTGGTAAAGATCTATGCCCAAACCCAGCACCCTAAATATAATATACTTTAATTAAAGTTATCCTTCCACGTCACTTAAAGACCAGATTCTCCATGAGACATCTTGCCTCTTTTAATGGCATCACCTCTTTCTTATCTACTCAAACTAGAACTTGAGTGTTATCTTCAATTTCTTATTTGGCTATATCTATTGTTATTATTATTTTAAATAAGTTGACAAATCCTACAGTTTTACCTCCACAATACCTCTTGTATTAATTCTCTCTTTTCCTATTTCCCAACATGATTCAGGATATTATCAGTACTTGACTGGACCACTGTAACAAAACCTCTTCCCATCTCAATTTATCCTATAAATACCATATCTGGATCTGTCTTGTTAAGGTTCAAGTCTAAACAGATGGTTCACCTAATGAAAAACTTAATGTACCCCATGACTTACTAATTAAACTATCCTATTCAAAGCAACAAAAAACTCTGTAATTCAGCCCCAACTTACCCTTCTAATCTTATCTCCCATGTACTTATGATGTGACTGGATCACCTGCTGGTCCTTGGGTCCTATGCCTTTTACTACTTCTGTTCATGGCTTACAGTACTTCCTTACCCAGTAATGGGGATCACAATACATATACAATATTTATATTGCCTTAACATTTAACAATATATGATAAAGCATTTTCTAAACATTTTATTGTTTTGATAAATGATTTTCACAAATCTCTTGTTTTCAAATTTTCCTACTGAATATCTTTGTAGGTAAAGCATTTGCAGTTTGGACTATTTTATTAGAATTGATTCCTAAAAGTACAATTACCAGGAAAACATTTTTAAAACATCTTGGCACACCTTCTGCACATGATTTTCAGTTGACTATAGCTATCTTAAATTATCATTGTATTATCAAAGCTTAAGGTTGATCCTCATATACAGCTGGTGTATTCTATTAACTACAATGTTGGTATCTATAACCTGTAATTCTAACATGCGTCTCCCAACCCTCTGTTCCTTTGGGGCTTCCTCTTCTCCTCCAACCATGACATCGCCAGCCCACGCAATTACCAGAATTTAACTGCAGGCCAATGGCCATCAGAGCAAAAACAAAGAACAGTTCACAGGTTCTCAAAGATTGGAATTCTGAAAACATAATAACATACTTTCTATTTTTAGAGGTGGGGTCACGGGGGAACTTGTTATTCAAGTCAAAGAAGTCAGTCAAGATGAGAAAGTTAGTATTTCAGTATGTCTGTGCCAGCATGTACCACCACCAAAAGCAGCACATGCATACAGAATATTTTATTTTGAAGGGTGGTATTAATACATGTTCAAAATCACATGATAAATTGGATACTTCTGTATTGGCTTCCATTTTGTACACTATTTAAACAAATAATTAGCATATTTCAAAGCTACCATAAACTTTGCTTCAAATTCCTCTTCTTGCCAAACAATCTTACCTGCTAATCTTCCTAATCTGCGGTTAAATTAGGAAGACTTTAAACCACTTTCCACATTAAAACTTCCTTAAAGGTCCCACATTCTATGTGTACTTACTCTACCTTGGGAAAGACTTCTTGAAATCAGTGATATCTGTGATAAGGCAGAAAGATGAACTTGCCTTAACCAAGTAAAGAGAGAGGGAGTAAACAGAATATTCCACAAAGAGATCAGCTAGTGTAAAACCTGCAGGTGAAAGCGAACATAATACTCTCTGGGAATTGCAAATGTGTGGATCAAAGAGCTAGAAAGGAGAGTAGTGAGAAAGTAAAAGAAGAAACCTGGTGCCAGGAGGGCCTTTATTCCAGGAGGGCCAGGGGGCCATGTGGCAGACGACCATGGCCAGATTAATACCTTAGAACGATCAATCACTGTGGCAGAAACTGCCAGGCAGCAAGTCAGGAGCAGGGAACATGGAGGAGGCCAAAATAAATGGAGCAGCCTCAGCAGTGGGAGCACATGGAAATTAAGAGGGGATTGGCAGAGGTTTTTTAGGATGGGCCCAGATAGCACATCTTGTTCAGTGGCTGATAATTCCTATTCATCTCTTTGTAGGAATAATTTTTTGCTTTGGATAAATTTAAGATAAAAATCACTGTGGTCTGAAGCAGAAAGAAAATATTACCTAAATAAGCTGGTACTATATTTTCTTGACTCCATGATGCCATCAAATCTAAGAAGCATTGTCAACCTAATACACTGTGTAGTGGGGGGATATCTGATGCTACCACCTAACAGGAGAGACGGGGGTCACGAAGGCCAATGGTTGGGAGAAAGAATTCAAAGTTCTTGAGTATAACTTGTATGTTTCCTGCTTTACGCAACTGAAATGAAGTCAAAGAATAGTGTCCCCCTTGCTAAAGAGGAAGGAAGTACTTTCCAGTGATAGGCACCCAATGGTCAAATTGGGAAAGGAGAGTAGTCAGTAAGTCTGGGAACACCTCTAGCCAACCGGCAGTCACACTTCATCCTGAGAGCAAGGCTGCTGCCCAGGTCTCCTAAAGGAGCCTTGGTGAAAAGGGATGCAATGCCTTATCCAACCTACTACCTCACTCCCAGGACTACTGCGTGTCAAAACAGCTGCCATGGAATATTTTTCCCAGGGGGAAAAAAGGTTCCATGAACTAAGTTTTAATCCCATTTTGTAGTCTTTCATTCATTCCCCAAATACATGTGAAGCACTGGTCCCATGCTGTTCTAAGCACCACAGACAGTATCTATCAAAGCAGACAAGTGCCTGCTCTCACTGAACTGACTGACTTTCCAACCAGTTGCAAGTTGCAAAATGAAGACTAAGGAATCCCACAGTAAAGAAAATTGACTCATTTATCTAACTCTGAAACCTTTACTATTTTATCTTAAAAAATTAACTACCTTTATTTTACTCCATTAAAACTCTACTCAGCACCTTTTACCTATGCCTCCTCCCCCCATACCAACCCCCACTCTCATTTCTTCTTCAAATTTTGCATGTCAAGTTCTAGGACCCTGCAATCTCAAGAGACCAGTGTCCTTTTTCTCTCATTCCCAACACATTAATTACCTGCCTCTGTTCCTTGTGCCTAGCACAATGCTCTGCTTATAGGAGGTGTGTGTTCACTAACAATATATAATTTGAAATACGTTATTAGGTGATTAAAAGAAAAGCTAACTAAATAGGTAGGTGCAAACAGCAGAGCTGATTCTCTCCAGTAAGAGAATCCCTAATATATTAAAGGCCATACAGCATACAGTGACAGCTGCAGCTCCATTGTATCTGCTCATTATAAGTACATTTCACTAGACACAGTATGGCTCATTATGAGAATAGTGCTGTTCTTGACTCTGCTTCCCTATCAAGAAAAGGTTGCCAAAATCAATATTGTGTTGAAAAGTGATTCGTTCCTATCAACATTAATTTTTTCACACTCTTGTCAATGACAGAACATCCTTAACTACTTGACAGTCTAGCAATACTTTCTACTTCCTTCATTAAAATCTTGTCATCCTTTAGCAAAATGACTATAACACTCTGAGCTTGCTTCCTTGCACTTGAGAATTTATGCCAACCATTAGTAACTTTAAAAATACAACTGTTATTTGGCTGAGCTAGAATCTGAATTTATACTTTCTAATTCCAAACTCCACGCTCTTTCCATGGGTTGGACAGTCTCTACCCCCTGAATACTGTTATCAATATATCTAAAGAATTAAATAAGTAAACATAAAAAGTTATCTAGAAAACAATTTCATGACTAATATATACGTTTTAACAAATACAAGGCAAATAACTCTGAAGGAAAGTACTTGAATACAACAAATACACAAATATAATTATTAAGGCTATCATTTATGCTTATAGGTGGATACCTTTGTTTTAGACTTAGTAAGAGATGCACTCACTTCCACCTGAATAAGATAAAGTAGAAGCTAACTAGGTGCCATGAACACAGGAACTTGCCTATTCTGTTTGCTGTTGTATTCCCAGCACAGTCAATAAACACTTGCTGAATGAATGAACGTTAAGTATAAGATGGAATATAAAAATGAAGCTCTCAGATATAGAATAATAAAGTTAGTTTATACTCAAACTCAGGAGATAAAATACAATCTAATTCATTAAATAATTACTGAGTAACTTACATATGCCCACAACTATGCTATGTACACACAGATCTTTACTTTTAGGTAATAAGCTGCAAGGGATCTGGAATTGCAAACCAGATTTGCATTCTCTAGAGTGTCTAGCTAAATAACCTTGAGCAGATTATTTTCAACCCTTGTACCTAAGCATTACCTGGAGAACTTTAAAAAAAAAAAGGCCCAGAGCCCCACCAGACCCAGTGAAACCTGAATCTCTGGGCATGGGGACCAAACTCTGATTTTATTTTTAAGGTTCATATCTGATACTGATACCCAGTGATGGGTGAATGACACTACTGTAAGCCAATGGTTCTCAGATTCTGGTGCACAGGAGAATCACTTGGAGGGGCTGATAAAACTCAACCCCCACTCCCAGAGTTTCGGCTTCAGCAGGTCCTGGTGCCTAAGAAGCTTCCAGGTGCTGTGCTGCTGCTGGTGTGGGAACCACTGCTGACCAGATACACTAATTGGAAAACATGAACACTATATGATAACTGTAAATATAAAAAAGGAACTTCATGCTCAATATCACTGGTCATTAGAAAAATTAAATTAAATCCACAGTAAGATATCACTAAGTACTTACTAAAATGGCTAAGATTCAAAACAAAACCAAAATAACCCAAGTGCTGGCGAGCATGCATGGCAAGCACAATGCTCATACATTGCTGATGGGGATGAAGAATGGTACACCACAATGGAGAACAGCCTGTCAGTTCTTCTAAATTCAAATATACTTAGCTTATTAGCCAGCAATCTCATACCTGGATACTTACCCAAGAGAAATTAAATGTTATATTCACATAAAAACGTGTACACGAATGTTCATAACAGCTTTATCCCCAAGCTGGAAACAACTGGAATATCCTTCAAAAGGTGACTTATGATAAATAAAATATGGAACATCCATACAAGGGAATACTACTCAGAAATACAATGCAACAAATGGCTGGTAACAGCAATGCTATAGATGAATCTCAAATGCATTCTACTCAGTGAAAGAAGCCACTTAAAACGCTAGATACTGTATGATCCCATGTATGCCACATTGTGGAAAAGTTAAAGCTGCATGGACAAAAAAACAAAACAGTGGTTGCTAGGTGCTGGAAATGGAGGAAGGGGCACCCATTATATACATCTAACAATTATAAAACTTAGATCATTCCAACCTCAGGAATTACTGATTTGACAAGATAATTGTTTTCTTAAGTCTGATGTGCACTGTCCCCAGAATATTTAGGATTTGGTCTTCCTATTCTAGGTTCAGGCCGCTTTCTGAGCATGGATGGCATCATACTCTCTCAAAATAAGCTACCATGAGAGAAACACCCATAGTTCAGTTTGTGTTTAAACTTGCTGCTGACTCATTTCTTCCTTGATAACTGAACCTTTCTTTCCTAATAACTTTAATTATAGCCATCTCTCATTCTAAAGCTTCCCTTTTCCTTGGGAACACATTTGTTATCCTTAGGACCTCCAGACTGTGAGACACTGGGTAGATATGTCACCTCCAGGATCCAGTCTGCTAAAAACAGAAGCTGCACTTTCCATGCATCCTTCTCCTGCACGTGGATGTTGCAAGGATTAAGAGAGATGAGGTATGCGTGTGGGATTATTGCTGTTATGCTTGAAATAAATTTCATGGAATTTGTTCTAAACTTTAGTGTAATAAATATTCTACTCTTCTTTGCCATAACATAGCAACAGTTCACACTGGAAATGACATTCTTAGGTACTATTTACTGAATGCACTGCCAAGACCATGGTATCTGGTAAAGGAAGACCATTTTTGAATCTCACTCTATAACTTTCTTTGTGACCTTGAGCAACCCACTTACCTTTTATGAGCCTCATTTCAACTAATGTTTCTCTAGGAACTACTTGGAAGCCAATAGGAAGCACACCTAAATACACTATTATGTCTGATATGATTCCTACTCCCTGATCTCTAAATGGAAATGATTCAGATTCCAAAAAGCAAAGAGATTCTCTCTCAGCTAGATGAAGCAGATTCCCCAAATCAATGCAGACCTAGGATCTGGGAGACCCAAACAAATTATTTACTCTCAGGAGTCCTATGACAAACTAATTTTTCAAGAGATGAATAAAATGCTTGAACTGAGAGAAAAGAAAGCCACATGGTAGTCCTTTCTTGAGTTGGTGCTTTACTATATAGAAGAAAGAATATGAGCTTTGGTGTCACCCAAACTTAAGTCTGAATTTCAGCACTTATGATTTTAGGGAAATTATATTACCTCTCTTTGCATATTTCCTAATCCATAAAATGGGTATAGTTATCCTGTAGGGTTGTATGTCCATAGTTTTAGTTCAACAAACACTTATTAAGTATCATATATAGTAGGTACTATACAAAACCTGGCTATTACTTTTATTATTACTATTTTCAAAAGAACCAGGGCAAACTTTAGAGGAAGGCAGAAGAGATGGGGTCTCTACTGCTTAATATAAAAGGCATGCGGAAAAGCTAAGTTCTCACTCATAAACTCCTTGATCACTTCATGCCTTGAAACTCCACTATAAGATCAATCTAATTTGAATTAATCTTTGTTTTCTTTTCTTCTTCACTTATTACTTACTTGGTACTCTAACTTTGCCTTAAAATGTGAGAATTCCTGGAAAGTAACTTTATGAAACAGAAGAAAGAAGATAGCTCTCCCTAATGCTCCTGCTCTATCCCTGGTATCTTCTATCCTTTAGTTCCACTGTTTATTAGCTTTGTAACCTTGGGAATGTCACCTAACCTCTCTGAACCTACTTCATCACTAAGATGGGAATGGTACCATTTAGCTTCACTGATGAGTAAACATGTATGGGAAGAGAAACTTCATGGTGGGGAAAACAGAAAGAAAGCAGCTGGGTATTAAGAAACACCAAAAAAATAAAAAATCTGCATAAGGCAGAAATCTCACTCAGTGAGCATGAGACCCCAGGCCAGGGATATAATCCAGCCTGAAAAAGTCAATCTCAATCTCTACTGTGCAATTTACGATTTTTAGCATTTACCAACAATTCACGGTCATCCAGCAAGTGAACGGTGATGGGTTTACCAACATCATCAGGAAAGAAATGAAGTTCAACTGAGGGTCACAGAGATGATAAAACTGTCCACAGGAGAGCCAGCACACTTAAGTTTTTATAAAGTTGCTTAAATGTTCCTAGCAGTCACACTTAGAGTGAGCCACATTCACTTAATTCCTGGGCATAATGATACTAGGGCATTAAAAACTGTATCTTACTACATATGCTACACATTTGCACCAAAAAGTAAAAGGTTATATACACAAAATCATGTATGTTGACTTTTTTGAGCAATGCAGGGATTTTTCAAAGGTAACTGTTTTTCAAAGACAAATTGATTTTTCAAAGATAAATTGTTAACTTTTGCTGATTTTAGATCCTAATCCTAATTTTCTTTCCCCCTTATTCTCTTCTTTACTGATAATATATTATTGAAGGGAAAGGAGTTCTATCATCAGACTGCCTTAACTAGGTTCTAACCCTCTTTTTCTAGTTGAGTAATTCTGTTCTATAAATGTTAACTTAGTCCTGATTATGTGTAGAATAAAAGGAACACAGAGATGAAGAAGAAATTATTCCAGCCATAAAGTGTTTTGGGCTTTCATTAATTGCAGGCCAAGGAACACACTGTTTGGATAGACAGTTACCTTATGACAAAGAGATTTATGTGTTGAGGAGTATCAGGATTAAGTCAGTTTAGTCATCACTTTGCCCAGTTTAAATGCACTCAAAATATTTTTAGGCATAGCCAAACATTTTCCCTCTTGGCACCACTTGTGTTTCTTTCTCATTTCTTTCCTTGTAGGTTTCAAAACTCACACATGCCTTTCCAGCCTTCAAAGGAGCTAATCTTCCCTGTGGCCCCCTGCTTACCTTCATGTGGGCCAGGAGCTCGCAGACCTGTCCTGTCTCCATAACATCTCCATCTCTTTCAACAGCACCCACTAAGCTTCTACTATATATTTTCTCAAATGACATTTCATGCACATTCTGGCCTTAGTTTGGAGTATCTTGAAAACAAAGCCACCATTTTCTCTGAAGAAATTGTACTTTTCTGTCAGTTGGCCAAATTAATGCTGATGTCCTTCTGAGTGCCAACCAAGTCACCGAAAAATGGTATTATGAGATGGGGAAGCCACAGGTCACAAATTAATAGCTTTGTTCACAGTGTTTTAAAAAAACCTAGTAATGGAAACATAATCACCTAGCTCTTTGCATTTTCCAAAAGAACCTGAAAGCCTGACAAAAGAACCACACCCACTCACAGCCACAACAGACAGGCAAGGGGGCAGGTGTCTCCCTACTTAGGGCAAAAGCTCACAAGTGTATGGTGGTTTCCCTCAAGATTCTCCTTCCAATCAAGGGCCTGTGCTTTACATACTGTGCGTGTAGACTTCACGCTGGAGTTTAAGGAACACAGCAGTAAGCAAAACGTAAAAGCCCCTAACTTCCTGGAACTACACGATGGTTTGAGCAGATGCTGAAGGAAAGGGAAAAGCAGCCCACTAGGAGTAGTGACATGAGGGTATTCTAATGTTCCTGAGGACCTCACTATTTAATGGCATCCTGAGTGAATCTTTTGTCATGTGAATGGCCACGCCCTATTTTACCAGTTTTGAGATCTAGATTGGGTATGCTTACAATGAAGATACAAAGTTAATCTGTGAGTCCATATAATAATTATGATTACAATAGTAAATTCCTATGTCTGTCACCGAAAATAATTTTTAAGTTTCACTCATGGATTCCATTATCTCCATATCTTATATGCTGCATATCTCATATATGACCTAAATATACTGTCTAAATCTGTGGTGAACATCTTCAGATTAAGAAATCTGCATTAAAATCAGAAATGCTCTCATTTTTTTTGCATTTAAATGTACCAAAATCAGATTATTTTAATACTTAGATTCACACAGTCAATTCTGTTTTTGACCACAAAGCCAAGACCTTGTATTTTGAAGGCTTCTAAATATCAAATTATTGTCTAATGCCCCCAATTTTTGCCTTGCTGACCTACAGTAAAACTTCTGATGCCCACTAGATATGTCATAGGTACATGAATAAAGCACACCAGAAAACTGCTTGATGACTTGAGGAAATATCTACACAGAAGTACCCCTACATTCTAATTAAGTTCTCCTGATGTTAAAATTGCAGGAAACCATGGGTTATAATAGTGGAGACAGTTTGAGTAAAAGAGGTAAGGAAGAGAGAAAATTACCTAAACATATTGTTTAAAGAAATTAAAATAATTTCATCTAAAGAAGTCTGGTTATATACAACTTAAACCAAATCATATAATTGGTTTCACAACTTGGGTTAGTAAGAACATGATTGCCAGAATTCTTTTCCCTGAAATTACTCCCTAACTCAGTTATCACTGCCACCAATTCTAAGAATTATCTTCATTCAATCTTGATTTGTATAACTCCAAGAATAAGAACTAAGAAAAACAGTGGCATGCATATAGAGACCAGACTACATATTAAGTGACTCAAACTCAGATCTGGTGGTTAAGCTCACATACTGTCCACTATACTGCACAGGTTCCTTCTCAATAATAATTAAATCTAAAGTAAGCTTTTAAAGTTTGCAAAGATTCACTATCCCACTTACTCTTGGTTAATCTGAGAAAGTTGGGGCAGACAATATATCTCTAATGTACAGGATACTGAGTCCCCCAGGTATGGTATTTATAGAAAAACCTATAGTTAAAACAAAAACAAAAAATGGCTCTTGTTTTTTATTATGATTTAGACCAGATATTAGCAAATGGTCCAAAGAAGTTGGATAGAGTGCCTGGCAATATCCACAAGGCATATAAAACTACTAACGGAAATTAATGTGCACAACTAAATTATGTTACTTTTAGAGTAACCATATCTTTAAAAAGAGTAGTAGAGTATCTATTATGTTTGTATTTTGGGGATGGTAGATACCAGATATTTGTACTGCCCCTTCTCTTCTCTACTATAATGCTCCAAGCATACTCTTTTCTGCTAGGCCTGAACCCAGTCTCAGAATCTTTTTGAATATACAGCTCCACACAGTCTCAACCAATATATTAGCCACACATAAAAGTCCTGCATTCCTATTTTAACTCTCTTCATTTAGGTCCACACTATGTAACATTTGTTTCTGGCATTTTTTTTCTTTGCTTCTGATTTGATATTTGTCATCAATGTTTCTCATATTATTTCATGTTTGTATGTATCATCTTCTCCCAAGTACAGGGACTCTGCCTTTTATTCATCTCAGAGCACCAACTGCAGTGATTAATACACAGTAGGCACTCAAAGTGTTCTGAATGTATCTGAGATTAATATATGATATGTATGGAAAAATCTAAAGTTAAAAGAAAAAACAACTCCCCTTGTTTCTGATTATGGCTTGGACGAAAGTTCAGTACACTTTTCCTGTAAAAAGCCAGAGAATAATTATTATAAGCTTTCAGGCCAGCTGGTCTCTGATGCACCAACTTGACTGCCTTTATAGTGAAAGCAATCATAGACAAAATATAAACAAATGAGCTGAGTCTATATTCTAAGAAAACTTTATTTATGGACACTGAAATCTGAATTTTATATAATTTTCACATCTCACAAAATATTTTTCTTCTCTTGACTTTTTCCTCAACAATTTAAAATTGTAAAAATCCCTTCATAGCTTGTGGGCCACAGAAAAGCATGAGGCAGGATGGACTTGGCCCACAGGCCCAGATCTGTGACTCTCAAAGTATGAACTTTGGGTGGCCTGCAAGATCCTGTCAGCAAGTCCAGCTACCTATGTGTAGGCCAGATTTTCTTTGTATGCCTCAAACAAAACAATGGACCACACGGACTGAGTAGAGAAGCAAATATGAGGATCTGGCTGTCTTCTGTTAAGCCAGAAACTGAAGAGATTTGCAAAACTGTAAAACAATGGCACTCCTCACTGATTTTTCTTTGTTTGGAAAATACAGTTACATTTCTTTATGTTAACCTGTAATGGTTTTCTTATTGATTTTTAAAATGGATTAATATTTTTTAAATGCTTCAGTTTTGATTTTTAATTATAATAAATGTCAATAGCTTATAACCCATGCAAACAAAAGGTCTCTAAGAGACCCCAGTAGATTTTGAGAATATAAAGGGATCTTGAGACCAGTTTGAGAACCTGCTGCAGAAAGTACCCGCTGCAGATGAAGCTGGGCTGACTTACTCCTGCTGCACAGTGTTCTCAGGCCATATGCAGGGTACTTCCTCAGGCTGACCCACTAGGCAGACCGCCTGATTTCAATCTCTACCTTGACTTCAACTCACCTAAGAGCTTCCTGGCATTCTTTGATTAGATCCTGATTTGGTAAAACTTAATCCCATGCAATTTATGTTCTTGTATAATAAATTTGGTGAGAACATTATGATTATTTTCATCAAAGAACCTTTCAGATACATGCAGACCATAAAAATGCTTCAGCCTCTACTTTGCCAAAATAGGCAACTTGAAGCAAGTATCTCTCCCTGGCTTGTATTTTCTAATCTTAAAAAAAAAAATTACTATTATAATTCTTTGCCATCAGAACATATCTCAAAACAGATTCACTTTATAAATTAAAGTGCTTCTGACATGGCTCCACAAAAATTGTGGGAGCTAATCGGCATCCTAACATAAACACTGTATCCAAAGAATTAAAATCCACTAGACATGGTGCAAACTTAGTGCTAATAATAATGCACTAAAAATTACATTTTGCAAGTAAATTATACATATCTTAGCATTTTAAGAGTATTAATATTTTGCTTGTTCTGTCATTTGAGATTTAAAACCTTTGCTAAAGAATATTTTAGGAGAAATAAAAGGGAAAGTTATCTTGATTCCAGTGTTTGTCACACAGGGAACCTTACATAAGGGAGCATTTCTTTCAATATAAATCGATTTTGTCATATCATTTAACTGTCTATCCAAATGATACTGCTGGCCTGGGGGAACTCCGCTCCATTTTAGGGAGAATTAAGGCGACAATAATCACGATTCCAACCTTTATCATCTTACTGAATAATATATTCTTACTTAGAAAGTGCTTCTCATGAGTATACAATTGTAAAAATCTTCATAGTTTTCTTTTTTGGAATATTAACTTTGTAAACAATAACAAAGAAGGAAAAGACTTATATTTTGGGGCATTTATCCTTTATTCTGTCTTATAAAATGTCTAAAAAACCAAGAACTATGATCAGATGCTAAATCTGCATAATAATTTGTGATTACTGGCTCCAAGTAGAAAAATAAAGTACATCTGGCTCTTCTGACCAACACCAAAACTGAAATTCACTAGCATCATTAAGATCAGAAAGACACTAGCAGATCATTATTTCCTATTGGGGAGGTGATTACCTGTTTGGGGGAACAGTGCCTATTATACTAGAAGGATTTTGGTAGCTGTGATGTTCAGTGAAAAACAGAAAACAGACAAGATGTGGGGGAAAATGCTTACTGTTTAAATCTACAGTAAAAGCGAAAGTCTCACTATGATTGCAAAACATTCCAAATTGTGAAACTTAAGTTACTTGTAAAATAGACAAAAGTAAAGCTGCTTCCTCAGTCATTTTTGGAGATCTCAGCATCAATTTAAAGAAGATGCTTATATTTAAAAGAAAGCCTATTTCAAAATATGAATCCTTACATAACTACAAATAAGGACATGAAGTAAATTTATATACCATATCATACAACATTCTTATTCCATGTGTTTGCACATGAAGGAGATGTGAAAAGAAGTTTAAAAAAAGTTATTTCCTTTACTATTGGATTCTTTAAGGAATAAAACAGCACAAGAAATAACCACAATTGATGTTAATGCAAGAACAATCAAATTATATTAAACTGTTATGTGGATTATATGAAAAAAAGAAAAGGATGGATGGATTTCCTTGTGTGGAAAAGATACATTTCTGTATCTACTGTAAAATACTGCCTATGAAAATGTTTTTACATAACAATTTTTTCCACTCTCATTTTTAAATCAAAATTATGTGCATTTAAAACCATGGTTATAATAAAGTTTGTTGGGAAGGCAACAGATTTAAAAATCACATGGAATTTGTGCTGTTACAAAGACAGAAGGGATCAAGAGGGTTTAGGGCCATATTTGAGAAGGAAAAAATAGTCTGAGAAAACATGCTACTCCAAAGCAGCAAAACTATAATCAAAATGTGGTTGTTTGAAAGCATGGCACAGTAGTTTAACATCTGGAAAACACTGCTGCTATTTCAATTAGGTAGTTCCCAACTCCCCTCCCCAGTGGTGAGGTAATGTATTGTAACTTTCTCTAGCTACTGGGGTATTTTCCTAGCACTTTGTGGAAACTGTTGGCTTTCAGAAACACACAGGCTGATTTGAAACAAAAGTTAAACAAAATACAGAATTGCAACAACAATAAAAAGCAATTTAGAAAGAGGATCAAAGCCAAGCAGATAAGCAAACATTTTTAAATCAGCTGAGATTGTTTTTCAGATCAGTTCCCTAATTTCAAAGAGCCAAAGCAAAGCAAAGCATGCTGACTTACACTGATTCTTCAGTTCTTTCAGCTGTTGTTTAAATTGTACAAATTTTTCATTGTTTTGGAAGTCTGCATCTGAATTCTTACTCTGTAAAGCCAAAAATTTATTCTCCACTAACAATTTTAGATCTGGTATTTTTTCTGGACGTTCTTCTTTTACCTGAGGAAGATAATAAAATTATCTTAGTTAAGTGTTAATGAATAGTTTTGTAACATTATTTTTATCTCAATTCATTCAAATGAAAATACCATGAGGTAGAAAACACAAACTCGCCACAGTGAACAAGAGAGGTTGGGACTAGTTGCAGAACAAACTGTTGGGAAAGAGTGGAGGGAATCATTCACCCCATCTACTCATCAATTTCTTAAGCCACTCTTCAAGGTCCTCCTAATTTGCTGTCTCCTGGCAATTACGGGGGGAAAATCTCACGCCAGCACAATTCCGTGTCCTCTAACCTGAGCATTGTGGCTTCTGCTCTTTACCCAGCAGTCCCTCTCCTGTCCCCATCTGTCTCTCAACATGCTCCTCTTCTCTGGCAGGTTGAGAGTGGCTCTTATTTCACAAGAGGTTGACTTGAATCTTGAGCTTTACCATCTGCTGCCACAAGAAGGAACAAGTGTCCCCTATTACGTTCAAGATTAAACTCAGCTCATATTCCTTTTCTTCCTATCAATATTTTATTATAAAATGAAACATGTAGAAGAGTTGAAAGAATCGTATTTTACCATTCATCTATCTCCTTGATGCCACAATAATGTTTTGCTGTTTTATCACATATCTATCCATCTTTGTGTTTTTCTGTCCACCCTCAACCAGGTTTTTAAGTTCATTCTTAATTTCATCTTCATTTTCAGAACACTCTTTTCCTCTCTAGAGGCTCTTACCCCGTAAAATGTTTAATTTTGCCCTTTACTTCCATATTTAAAATCAGCCTCTTATAATCCCCTCAGTTATTTTCTCCTTACAGTCCAGCTCCTTTGAAAAAAAAATATCTGTATCCACTACTGCTACTTCCTTATCCTCAAACTTTTGCCACTAGTGACGCTGCTGGCCTCACCACTTCACTGTAACTGCTCTTCTGCAGGACTTCATAACAGGCTCACTGAATCACTGGCCTTTTCCTGGTGCTCCTGCCATCAAAAAAAATTCACCAACCTCTCCCTCAGGCCCCAGCAGGCCTCAGCCACGCTCCTACCATAGCACCAATAATATTAACTGGATTTATTTTTATATTCTATGTCTCTTTCCTGTAATAAATTCTAAGGTCTTTCAAAGGTGTCTGATGTATCAGTGTTGCCAGCACCTGACACATTAGAAGTAGTACTTAATATATTTCAAATGAATCAATCTTATTAGATTCCAAATATACTTACCACTAAAACTAATAACTTACTGACTGTTGTTATCATTAGTAGAGTACACAGCACAATTTCTGAGCTGGAAGATAACTTAGAAGTCATGTAATCTTGAGCTACGCACTCCTCATTTTCATAAATGAATAAAATGATATACAAAGAAGTTAAATGACTTGTCTACAGTAATCCAGTTAATTAGAGGCAATGCTAAGACTACAAGGTAAAGAAAATTCTTCGTTTTGGTTCTAGTCAGCAGGATATATTTCTGATCTCTGAATCTGAGTAGCAATGCATGTGAAGTCAAAAGATTATGTGCAATTTATCTGCTTTGATTATCCTTTGTCATGGAGAAAAGTATTACATAATCTTCTTTTGCCTAGTTGTTAGGCATTTTAATTAGCTAAATGGGAAATAAAAATTAAGCAAGAAACCAAAGTACTCAAAGTTATATTTATGGTACAATGTGAAGGAACTATCTTCTCATTATATATTAATGGTATCAACCAGTACTGAATCCACCATCAAAGAAAGTTGTGAAAAATATGGAGAGGCTTTAATGATAAGTCTTATATGTAATTAAAAATTTTAAATAAGTCCTGTAAGGCTAAAGAACCAGTAAAGCTCAGTTTGGAAAAGAGAAGGTAGAAAGGCAATTTAATAATGCCTTTCTTCTAATAAAATGAGGAAATGAGCTCAAGAGTAAGAGCTATTATACATGGTGACTAGCTATCCTCTACCTCTACAATGGCCAGAACAAGACAAAACAAGTTCAATATTGTAGCATGAATAGTTCAGAATAGATACAGAAAATAAATTATGAGTTTTTATAAGAGAATTTCAGTCTTTCTGAATTTATAAAATAAAATTAACTTGCAGCCACCTGAGATGTTAATGGTAATGTCACAGGGAGGCATACAGATAAACCTTCTCAAGGTCTTTAATGAGTCTGAAATTATTTAATATGGGATGATCAGGAGAGGTCTCATCTGAGCACATGATCAGTAAATGCAAAAGCTCTTTTCCAACAAGGTCTCTAACCCACTCTACATACATAATTTTCTTGGTTCAACTACAACTAATGCTGGGAAGTTAAGGTGAGGGGTGGAGAGAACAGGTATTTTGAAGTTGACAACATGGCAACCTGAAGTATCACTAGGAAAACCTGAATAGACCAAATTTAGTGGTTCATAGTACTTTCTCCCCTGACAGCCAGACCTCAAAGGAACAGCTGTAAAGCACATAAACTCACTGTAGTAAGTAGCTCCTCTGGAAATCTGAAGCTGCAGTGAGCATAGCTATCCACTGCAAAGAGAACTTAATGTACTCTAGCTACCAAAACAAAAGTCTGGAAGACATTAAACCCACTATGTTTAAATCTATGCAATAAATGGGGATTCATTATATTTCAATGATTTTTTTTTTGCTTTGTATCTTCAACAGAAATAGATCATTTTAAAAGGGGAAGGAAAAAGTCTTTCTTTAGGTAGTGGATCATAAGTGTTATCTAGTCTGAAAAAGTAAGGATGGCCCTCTTTTCCTAGGTCAAATTTAAAAATCCCTTAAAGAAATTCAAAGTGGGAAGAAGGAATTTAGCAGATGCCAATCCATCCCTTTCCTAAGGATAAAGTTCCTAGACACAGGACTTAAAATCTCAATGAATTAAAATTTAAAGACACTGTATTAATTCATTATGCCTGTCGTAACAAAGTGCCACAGACTAGGTGGCTTTAATGACAGAAATTATTTCCTCACACATCTGGAGACTAGAAATCCGAAACCAAGGTGTCATCAGGGCTGGTTTCTTCTGAGGCCTCAAACTTTGGCCTGTAGATGGCTGGCTCCCCCTGTGTCATCCATCACAGGGTCTTTCTTCTGAATGTGCCTATGTCCTAATTCCCTCTTCTTACAAGGACAGCAATCATATTGGATTAGGGCCATCCCAATGATTTTATTTTTACCTTAAACACCTCTTTAAAGGCCCTGTATCTCTAAATACAGTCACACTGAGGTACTGGGGATTAGGACTTCACATATGAATTTTGGGGAATCCAATTTGGCACATACACATAGATTTTTAAAACAAAATTTTAAAAACAGCTTATAGATTATTAGTCTTTACAGCATTTTAATTTTAAAATGATAGAAACTACTGAGAAGTAGACTTAGCAGATATCATACTTACATAATGGGAATTTAATACTGCTTTTAAGAGAGAAAAAGTCAGGCCTAGGGGAGAGGAAGCTGCGACACAGCTCCAGATGACTGTGGCCATGTGAAAGCGCCAGCCCAGGTTTTTAAAGAAAAGTAAGAAATCTAGATGTTTGTCAGATACTTTCTCAGAGTGTGTAGTCCAAACAATACATCATCCTGAAGGTCATGAGTTTGAAACCTCTATTTAACGTAAAGGAAATATTTTGGACATAAAAATAAAAGTACTCTTGTAATCCACAATATCCGGGAGGTATTGTGCATATCCCATACTTTTACTTTAGGGATGAAATATGGTCCTTTCAAGCAGAACAGGGAATAATGGAAGAGGATGGTTGTGTGTGTGTGAGTGTGTGAGAAAAAAGTAAGGGATTTCATTTTAACATGCGCATTCAAATTGCTTGTTTAAAACTTTGGCTCCATACTTGAGATTAAAAATGAGGCTCTGCTACTAACTGAATGACCTTGGGAAAGGTACTAAATGCATCTCACCTCAGCTTCCTCATTTATAAATAGAAAATTATAACAGTATTTACCTCACAGTGTTGCTGAAAGGAATAGATGGAATGAAGCAATAAACCACTGAGCTGTCTGCCAGAGCATTCAGTAGTGAGTAGCTGCTGCTGTTGTGACTGTCCTTGTTATCATATATGATCTTCAGGGTTGCTGGACACACAGGTCTGCAGCTCAGCAGCTGACATGGGGACACACAAGTGGAGGAGTCAGTGCATGGATTTTAAATGGAAACTGCAAAAGTCTACCAAGGAGACTGAATAGGAAAAAAAAAAGGAACCAAGGACCGAACTCTGGAGAACACCCCATTTATGGGGCAGCAAGAAGAATCTGAAAAAAAGGTACAAGAGTTAAAGAAGATAAACAAAAGAAAGAGCCCCAAAATCTAGGAAGAAATTTCAAGGTCTATCAAATGCTGCTGAGAAGTCAAGCTAAAAGGCCTGCGATGTGCCCAGTGAATTTGGTGATTGCGTCATAGGGACTTTAGCAAGAGGAGAGGTAAACACAAAGTATTGACTCCAAAATATCCAGACCTTTGTTTAATGAATTGTTCTAAAAAGATGGTGGGGTGATAAGCAGAAACATACAAATCTTCAAATTTCTATAGGTTCTCCAACCAACTGCTCAGTTTCAGCTCCAAAACACCTGTGAATGTTTAGCTACATTTAACTGGAACTCAACACTCCTCTGACTGCAGTATTTCTTGTGTTAGCAAGGGGAAGGCAATCAGTGAGCTCAGTCAGGTCTCTGATGGCTCTGTCCCTACGAACAGACGCTACTTGTTTTGGGAAAAAAGACAACAGTAGAAACAAAAGGCAGAACTTGGTTCTTATCCATACTGAAACTACGTAATATTTTCAACATGCTTTAACATAAAATTTTAAATATTTATATGATAATAATATACTTCATTTCTTTCAAACAGTACTGTATACATATGCAGTTACTCAAAGTGTGCCATTTTACTGCCACAGGGCAAAGTCAAGATCTCCTACTCCAATTATCACTACTGCCTTGTAGCTATCATTTCACTGGGAGGGGAGATCACAGGAGCTAAAGGTATTAATGGGCTGAGTCACACAAACTTTTGAATCATGGGAGAATCTGGTAAAACATTAGTCATTCTTTTAACTTAACCAAGACTCAGATGGATGTATTCTCTCCAAACAGCCATGGTTGGAGGTTTGGCTCCCCAAAAAACATATACCTGGTGATCTACATTTTGGAAATCACACAGCATTTTAAAGTTCATTACAAGTACATAGTAGTGATAAGCAATTTGCTCTGTGTTCTGCTCTACACACTAAGTATCCCAAGTTCTAATACATAGTCAGCTTGAGCTAAGGCTATAAGACTTGCTTTCGTGCTGGGAATCCACAGGGAATTGCTTCAATTGGTCCTAGAACATTCATTCAACAAATATTTACTAAGTCCCATTTGGGTACCTGGCATTATGATACTATTTCAAGCATTAAGACATTTATGGATGTTGGCCCACACTTATGACACATCACCAACACAACTGGTCATGCACAGAGTAAATTTATGTACACTAACACTGTCTCCAGCTTTATACAGCAAAAAAGCTTGGCAAAAGTTTTTATTGAAAGGCATGTCTAGGCTAAGAATCATTATGCTTTCACTGGGTATAACCTAACTGTATGTACATACGGTATATTTTCTACAGAGTTTATACTATACTGCCTTAGCCCTGTTTAAAAAAATAAATCCCACACGCTAATGATGACCATGGGTTATACCCTTAATCTCATGCCAATTTCTGTTGTCAATTGCACAATCTGCACTGAACTCTGTTGGACCCAATTATTTGTACCTGAGTGAGTTTCTAGTGCCATTATTTAGTTTGACTTCTGACAAAACACTTAAGAGAGACACTTCCTTGTGGAGCATTATAACACATCAAATGGACTTCACAGCTTGCCAAGGTGTTGTAATGCACCATTACTGAGCACCAGCCAACCAGACATGGAAACGTCTTTCCTCGTTCAAGGCTTTCAGAAGAATTTTGAAAATAAACTTAAAACATGTGAGAGAGTGCTATTGGTCTAGTTCTAATGGACCAGTCCTATTAGAATAGACAGATGTCTAACAGATGGCACTGGAATGAGGCAATCTGCCATCTACGTGCATCTGTTACTAAATATTTATGCTGTTGAAAATCACTCCAATAATTTCTCATGACATCATTCCCACTACAGGATTATGACCAACAGGAATCACTTATTTATACAGGCTAGCACATTAGCATTCCCATACTGGAGGACAGAACCAAACTGCTAATTTTGCCTCTTTAGGGTTTTGTTTTATTGTTTTAGCCTTTTTTTTTTTTGCTTTGTTTTGTTTTGGTAGAATTCATAGAAAAATGCACTATATACTTTTTCATTAATTTGTCCACAAATCAGTAGACACTGAACTAAATTCTGGCTATAAAGAAAATCTAAAGTTACTTCTGAAGCTACATAAACCCTTTCCTTTATTAAGATCATGGTCTCAATTATGCCAAATTCATAGTTAAGAGCAAGGCCTCTAGAATCAGAATGCTCAGATCGAACAGAGGAGTTTGTAAGAATAAATAAAATGGGTTACTTCATGTAAAACGCTTATTTAGAATGGGCATATGGGGATGCCCAATGTATAACAGCTATGATAATTCCAGCTGTGGCTCTACCATTTTCTAGTCATGTGGCCTTGACAAGTAACTTACTCTGCTTCCGCAGTTATACAATGGAAATAACAACAACCTATTTCATAAGGTGTTGTTAGATTAAATTATGCAACACATGTAGTGATTCATTCAATACCTGCTGTTTAATACATTTTCACATATTATTACTACAACTCTTATGATCATGGCTTCAATCATTTACTTTATAGTTAATATTTCCTTTAAATTTTATTTAATTATATTTTAGTTTATATTTAAATTTACTTTATATTTAGTTGTCTCCACTTTCTTCTTATTCCACAGGTGATCCCTGCCCCCTAAACAAACATTAACTGTAAATACATGACTCAGGGCTCAGCATAAACCAAACAAAGAAATAAGAATTTGGAGCCAGGCCTTGCTGATGGAGGTTTCACAGACATTAGTTTTGTAGGATTTCATTGCATTTATTATTAAAACCTATGGGATTTAATCTCAGCAGGAATTATGCATCACATCAGACACTGGGAAACAAGGCAAACTCCTCTTTCTTTCTTTCTTTCTTTCTCTTCCCTGTTCTCACTGCATTGTTCAGGCTGATTTTATGGAACAGAGCTGAAGCTAAATTAGGTGCTGGAGGAATGCAGTGAAAAGGCACACAGCTGTCTAGCACCTCTTGGCTCCAGCACACTTTCCTCCTTTCTCTCTCTCTGGTTCAGGGCAGAATGCTACTCTCTGCCGGGTTAGTTTAACTGAAGAAGCCTGCTGGCCACTGGAATTGCCTGTATCTCTCCCATATCTGTATTTCTGCACCATCAGTTACTGTCAGGCAGGGTCATTCACAGTGGGCTGCTCTGGAAAGCGTGGTCAGCATTACTGTCACATTATGTACATTCCACATTATGGAAGCAACAAGGGAAAAAAAAAGACAACTTACAGTCATCATAACAATACTAATGAATGACTCATGCTTCTACTCTTTCAACCAGCATAATTAATTACATGTGAAATGTTGCTGCTCAACTTTAAAGTTAGCTTAACATTTTAGATGCTACACAATTAACAATATAGAAGATCATAGGGCATAAGGAGAGAAGAACAGTTAAATATAATACAGTGAGTTTCCTTGAATTTTAAGAATGGGGAAAGTGAGGTCAGCAAGTTTGTGATGTATCCAACCTTGTGGCAAAATTCAATGAACTAAGTGATTGATATGACATCTCCTTTACTGTTCTGGTTTCTTAGACTTTCTCCCCACCCCGAACACACACAGACACACAAACACACAAAAACAAACTGTACATGTTTCAACACCCATTACTGCATTCATCCATTCAACAGATATTTACATTTTGGGAACATGTAATAGACTCCGGGCAGTTAGGATGAGCTGGGATGAAGCAAAGAAGAAAACAGACAAGGTCCTTGCCCACATCCTGATGGAAGACTTAACAGTAAACATCAACAAAAAATAAATAGAGATAAATTCGCTAGGACTATGTGTGAACAGATTCATTTTTGGAGGAGAATATGTTAAAATCAAGAATGTAGCACTGGATACCGCTTCAAATATTACTTGATTAGTTGACAAAGCCGTTTTTGCTCACATGAGTTTTGAAAATACATAACTCCTATGTAGTTAATTCAGGCATGTAAAATTAAGTGCATAAAAGCTTTCTCTGTGAATTAAACACTTTAGAAGCTATTAAAGTTGTAAGGAATGGTTAAGAAAAACATGTATATTCTAATAACAAAAATTCCAAAAGAATCTGTAATTGTGAAAATATTTTACATCTCACGTCCCTTTTGGTCCTTGCTATATCCTAAGTACCTAAAGCAGTAACTGGGATACAGTAGGTACTCAATGAATACATGTAGATGGAATAAAATGGATGAATAAATTATTATTTGTCAAGGGAATATGTCAAGTACAATCTTCATCATTACCATAATATGATATCCACATTTGTCCGAAACAAAATGATAGTTTTTGAGTTTGTGCAAATAATAGCTTTGAATTTCTCTTAGTATCACACTGGATATTTCTTAAAATGAGGAAGTACACCCAAATTTTCACAAGAACATTTAAATGTTTCTATAATTTTATACATTAGTGAATATCTAATCAATCATGACTGTTTGTTGTTCTGGCCAACTTTCAGTTTTCCAGCATCAAATAATTTTTTAAAATATGTATATACAATTTATTCAATGTTGACTACATGCCAGGTACCAGACAGTAGAACTGTAAGACAAAAAATACACATTTATAGAGAGTGACAGCTATAGGTTTTAGAAGGACATTTTCTTTACAATATCATATCATTTAAATGACTTTAAAAAAATCTCTTTAAAATCTATCTTAAAATCTAAGTGTCCAATTCAATTCAACCAATATTGATTCAGACCCTGCTATATGCAACACATCCTAAATTTTGAGGGGTTACTATAGGTGAAACGGGATCTAGACCCTGCATTCAATAAACTGTAGTCTTTGTCGCTAAGGAGAGGATTCCAAAAGCTGAGAAAGAGTATTTGCATGTGGAGTGGGGACTGGTGGGTGGCCAACTCTGAAAGAATAGCATGCGTAAACTGACAATGGCCGGGACAGTGGTGGTGTGCTATGGCCAGAATATAGAGGGTATGAGGTCAGAGGAGGGCATGATTTTTGAAGCATACAGATGTCTTAAATGCACCCAAATTCCGAAAGCCCTGAAAGCAAAGCATGATTTTCAACAAGGCCTGGAACTCCTCTGGTGTTTATCTCATCAGCTGACCCCACCACCCAATCACGAGCACACACCAGGAATCTCCATCTATCTGACCTCCTATACACACTTCACCACCAATTTATGCTGTTTTCATCTCAAAATTTCTTAAGTCTCCATTTTTTTCCATCTGCATGGAGGAGATGATGGTTCACTGCCTGAGATGAAGTGGCTGAGGTCAGGAAGAGTGAGAAAGGAGGGAAAGAAAATCAGATGCCAGAAACACTACAGAACATATGTAAGAACATTTCAGATCATTCACCTGGGGCTGCTGACTTGATACACGGGTAAAATAAAAAAGGACTTTCTTACAACTGCACCTCTTCTAACTCCTTATTCTGCTCCTCTTCTAACTCCTAAATAGAAAATATTTAATAAAACCTCAAATGTCTATTTCTGAGGTAAAACCTCCTGTGCTACTACCCTGATCTTCAAGCCCTCATTATTTCATACTTGGACCACTGCGCATGGTGAGAATAATCTTTTTGAAATGTAATTCGGATGTGTCACTAGTCAGTACCCTCCAATGGCCTCATGTCACTCAGAGAAAGGTCCTGTGAAGCTGACTGCAATGTTTCAGTTACCACACTATTCAGCTACCCAGCTGCTTCCACTTTTACCTTCTAACTGGCCCCCTGCTCACTCCTGGCAGTGCCTATAGCACTGTGACACACCTGCCCCAGAGGCTCACGCTGACCCTTCCCTCCTGGAACTCCACCAGGTGAATGGACCTCTGTCCGTGTGAGGCCTCAGCTGGCCACCCTCTCTCTGACACTGCGAGTCCATGCCCTACCCACACCGGGCTCTCAGTCCTCCTGACCCTGCTCTGTATTTTCTTTACATGCACCACCATCTAATACGGCACATCATTCACTAGTGCATCAGAGTTTTCTGTCTAGGTCTTCCCATTGATATGTAAACTCCATGAGAATAGGTTTTTAAAAAAATATATCAGTTTTTGACTAATAAACCCCATGCTCTTAGACCAAGTCCTCACAAATGGAAGATTCTCAAAATATATTTCAAGCAAATATTTTACTTTTAATAAATGTTCTTCTACTGTAAGACCAAAGAAAATTTAGTATTATTTTTCACTCTGGTGATAAGCAATTCAAATGCTCAAAGAAAACATACATACACACACACACATACATATACATATGTTTCAAGATAGTTTTACACTTTTAGTGTTTTCCTTTTTCCTTCATTTTATAGCACTGGCTTCCATTTATGTTATTACTTTATTAAATATTTAATTTCTGTATGACTTGGAAAAAGCAACGCAGAATTCTTGTATAAGATTTTCATGCTCTTGTGAAAAATACAGCTTGTTAACCAGGTTATATTTTCCATTTACTCTGTAATATTGGAGAGACACAGTTTCAGACTATAAATATTTTCTTTCTGTGTTGTCAAAGGTTCACAAATGCCCTTAAGGGGTTGTTATGATGGCTTCACTTGTATTTCAGTTCTACACACGGAAAAAAGAAACAACTACTGCTGCCTGTTAAATTTTTATCCTTACTATTCAGTTGTATTATTCTAATGTAACAGTTTTATTTGCTTTTACTTTGGTTGAATATACTCTTGGAAATATCAAGCTCTATCTTCTAAGGTGATTCAGGAGCCACTGAGAGTCATATAGAAATCCTCTCTTAAACATACATCTAAGCAGTGGCTTTGTTTCAGTTTCCTTAACCATCCTTAAATTTCAGTAACTAGGTCACAACTGGTATTACCAGTGGGAGTACAGGCTCTCACTGGTGGGCTCTGGAGGACTATTTTTCATTTATCTGCATTTGACCTCTCTGGCCAAGTGTGCAGTTCTGAAGTAGTGGTGGGGACAGGAGCGCACGCCAGCCTGGCACTGACTGGGGCAACAGGTACCAGAGTCACTCCAGCCACACCACATTGTTATAGCCCTGTTCATTCCCAGAGCCCTTCCTCTTTCACATATAATCTGTTAAAGAAGTACTTCCATCTGGACTGCACAGATAAACACTTGTTCATAAAACTTGTAGCAAGGCTGGAAGGAAGGATCAAGTTGGAAAAGTGATATATGGAACCAGATGAAAATCTAGACCTATATTAGCATCTTCCTTAACTTCTTCCAAATCTCTGTACTTCTTTAATTATTCTAAATCTTTGTACTAAATCTCCCCACTATTTTCTCAAGTGCTCTCTGCCCATTTATTACCATGACCAGGATTTCACCCTCTAGGGCAAGGGTTGGCAAATTTTCTCTGTAAAGGGCCAAATAAATAAATATTTTCAGCTTTGAGGAACATATGACCTATGACAATTTTCTCATTGTGGTGTGGGAGCAGCCACAGATAATTTATACATAGAACAGGGGCAACTGTGTTCTAATAAAACTTCATTTACAAAAAAAAGGCAGCAGGCCAGATCTGACCTGTAAGTCATAGGTTGCTGACAAGCTGTTAGGCAAGAGATCCAGGGGAAAGAGCAGGGTCTGGAGGAGAGGGACAGCAGATACTGTCAATGATCCGCGGTTCACAAAGCAGACAATCCTTTTTAAAAAATATATGTATTAATGTATGCTCTATGATAGGGAGAGTGAAACTGTTTTTAAAAGTTAAACTATGAAATGCTTACTATTACTATTAAAGCTTACAAGTTAGTTGCAGAACAGGCTAAATATCTCATTTAATACAATGGGAAGTGTGAGTGGAAGAGGCATGGGCACCAGCTTTTAAAAAACTGAGTCTTTTCCCCAGTCACACTCTTATTTCCAAAAAATATTAAATTCCCTCTGACTTTTAACTTTCAGTGGCTTCTAATGTTATAGGCTTCTCTGACCACCATCCTTGATGTTTTTCATAAAATGATGAAGAATATTAAATAATGTTGCAAAGCCTTGTTAAATTTTCCATCAATGCTCAGTTATTTGCTTGTCTATCTATAAAGTACCTCTGGCAATACCCATAAGAAGCTGGATACACTGGTTGCCATTGGGGAGGGACAAACGTAACAAGGACACTATTTTTCACTGACTGTCTTTTGCATTACTTCAATATGTATGGGTAACTTATTCAAGAACAGAATAAAAGAAAATAGGTGTTATGATCTAGTTTAGATTTTGATTTATAACCAACAAGCAACCTGCATCAATCAAGAAGTATATGAGCCTTTGTTAAAGAGTTGGGCAATAGGCACAATCTCACCTATTAAAAAGGGCCATTTTTTTAAGGCTATTAGCAAATTTTAAGCAACATATACCATCTGGTAATCCCATTTAGGTGGTTCTGGGCAAGGTGAAAGTATGCCTGTGTGCTCTTAAAAAGGAATCAGATATCTGGAGGCCAAAGAATAGTATCTCCACTGGGAAATTTTGTCTGTTTCTGCTGTGGCTGTGACTTCTCTGTGCTGTCTGTTTTAGACAGAGTGACCTGTTTTTAGATGTTGAAATAAAACTGACATCTGTGTTTGCAAGAATATTTGATGGCTATTCTCCATTTGCCAAGAGTTTCCAACATCTTTCTTCTTCTCACTATTAGCTTAGAGACAAGAGGGTAGAGAATATACCATTTCAGAAAGCATAATTTTGTTGCAAGGATAGTGCACAGTTTCTTCAGTATGAGGAGCTGCCAGTACCACTCTAAGTGTCTGTAGGGCAAACACCATTATGGAAAATTAATTTGCTGAAGAAAAAATATAGCTGGGGAATTTTATGTAGTTTGCCTTTTCAAAGAACAGTGACTTGAACGGTCACTCAGAAACATGCAATTCTCCTTGTCACATTTATTTATTTCCTACAATAAAAATAATATACATTTATTTTTTTTTTAAATTGAAAAATGCCAAAAGGTATAAAAAATCACCTATAACTCCACCACCAAGAGACAACCACCATTAACATGCTGATGTTTCCTTCTTATTTTTTCTATGCACATTACTTTTTAAACAAGTCAACATAATTCCATCTCTGAGTCAACTTATTCTCTCAGCATCTGCTCTGGTCACAATGGGTAAACTATCCTTAAGAGCGAAGGCCGACTCTTGTAGGTGGACATGTGTTTTCTCCAGGACTTGCTGCTATAATACTACCCTTGAATATGCATCATCAACCTCTCCCTCTATCAGCATACAAATGCACTCTAGTATATCCCATCTTTAAAAATCCCGTTCATGCTCCACACCTTCCAGCTACTGCCCCATTCCTATTAGAGCTGAGCTTCTGGAAAGACTAGTTCATGTTTTTCATATCTTCTTCATTTCATGTCTCTCCTTAATCTCACCCACTGGGGCTTCTTTCCAGCCCCCTCTGCTGAGATGGCTCTTGTTGAGCTCATTTGAAGAATATCCTGTGTCCAGACTCAGCATTACTCTACTGGCCTTGAGTTTTCAGCAATATTTGGCAGAGTCGAAGATTCCCTCATTCTGGAAATGCTTGATTTATGTGGCCTGCCCCAACCACATTCCCCTGCTCCTTCTCCCTAGAGGGCCATGCTCCTTGTTTCCTCTCCACTGCCAGGTTCCTAAATGTTGGTGTCACCCAGAGCTCTGCTTTGGGCCCCCTTCCCTTCTCTTTCTAAACACTCATATTCAGTGACCCCACCCAGCATCATGGCATTAAATATCTCCATATGCTAATTACCTATAAAAACTACCCTTAACATGAATTTCTCTTTTGGAGTCCAGACTCCTATATCCAACTGCCTCCTTGGTAACTATTCCATGTTTAATTGGCCTATCAAATTTAACATCCCCCAAACAGAATTCATGACTACCCTCCACCCTATGTGAATAAACACAGGAGAATTACATCATCATCCATGGACTGGGAACAATACCCACATTCTAGGCTGGGCTTCCCAGGTAATGTTTTATAGATATATAAACATAAATACAAATATATACTTTTTTGCCTTGAGGGGAATTTGTGATAGTGAAATCTATATAAAAATCAACTAAGAAATAATAGTATTTTACTTTAATTTCTATTCCCAAGACTGGAATTGCCATAGTTAGGTATTTATTATTTCCCCTTTTTTCCTTCTTTTTGAAAAAAAACACTGGGCATTTTGACTTCAGATTTCTCAATTAAAGAAAAAGCCCAGCTGTATTTATATAAATATATAAAATTCTAGCTGCAAAGTGAATCAAAATCTTCCACAAACTAACAATTTGTTAAATATAGTACGTACCCCCCTTACCCACTTTTTTTTTTTTTGCAGAAATTACGGAACTAAATAGGGAAGCAAACAAGATTAGGGCAGCTGAACAGCCAGAGATAAAGCTTTCCGTGCCTGGCAGTAAGGAGTGAGGGACATGTCATTTTGAATTCTACTCAGAAACTGAAATATTGTTCTCTAAACCTTGACTATTACCTTAACATTTTCTTTCCTCTTCCCCAGCAAAAATATGGTTAACTTTTAGCTATTTAAAGCACAAAATTTTCCAGTAAATTGCTCTCAATAGACTTATCACTAAGGCCTTTGATATGAGGGTAAAAATGTACATAGATTACAAATGTAAAGGCATTCAGGGAAACCAGCTGCTCTGCCTCCACTCAACTTGGGTGTTTCATGCATCTGTTTTGCTGCAAAAAAAAATTAGTTTCATTCACACTCAGTGTCCTGCCTCCCACTGGCACTACAGAAATAAACAGTAAATGTACTTCCACGTAAATGGGTCTTTCCTTATGGTGACAATACAAAAAATGGATGCAGTCAAATACTAGGCTATTGCTAATTTGAAAGAAAAGAAACAAATAGTCAACATTGTACTATTTCTTGCAACCTTTGTAAAGTAGGTTAAGTCTCTTGATAATTTCTTAGGTTATTTTTTCTTTCCAGGACAAAAATTTTTTCAAGACTAATGCCTTTTAAGAGAAAGGTCAAAAGATGTACATGCAGAATTTTTGAGGAATTTGTGTTCTTTTTAGAAACACATGCTGTATTTTGCTCTGTATAAAGTAAGTATACTGTTGGGTAAATAGCATTTTAGCCAATGAAATCAAATGTGGTAATTTTCAGTTTTAAACAAGGATTAGAGTCAGTTTAATATAGTTAAAAATAGGTAAATGCCATCATTAAAATAATGATTTCCAGAATATCACTAGAAACACTAACATTACAGGAATTTTGGAATCTGATATAAACTTTCAGAATTTATAAAGTGGTCCTAATATCTGATAAAATTTAAATTTCCCTGTGAGTAATTAGCATGTTTTAATACTAAATGCTAATGAAAAACATCTTCCTTTGAATGATGCTGAAGATACCAAGAAAATTACATAAATTGGTCACATGAACTTCAGCGAAATGTCTTGAGATTTCATCCTTGTATAGATTTGCCAAAATCATTTTTATGGGAAAGTACTAAGGACAACGTTTTTCAGGCTAAATTAGGACCCAGATCATAAACAATGAGCCAGGACAGCTTTTTACTGTACCCAATTCTCTACTTGTACATAGCTAACATCACAGATGGTAATCTATTCTGGGTTGTTAAACAAATGTATTCAGATTTTTCCCAGAGTCCTGATCCACAGCCCACACTGCCCAGCTCCAGGAGCACCACTAATGTGGGGTCTCTGCTCCAGGGTGAAAGCACTCATGTGGAATGTGAAATGAATGGTACTTCCTGGAGTCGCATAGCATGGACCATCTCAGAACACTTCTGGGCACCAGAAGGATCATTACACTAGCAAATTTTGCTGGCTCACTGCCATCACATGCTACTGTAGGACTCTGATCAGCAGTTTTGTGAGTATTAACTTTTACTACTAGTGAGGAACACAGATATTAGCAAAAGTGCTGGTTTGAAAAACATAGTATCTGATTTATGGCCCAGGGCTGGTCATTAGTTGGCCATGGAATTGGCTGGATTGGATTTCTCTGGGCTTTAATATTCTGACCTCTAAAATAAGGAACCTTTCCACAAATAATAATCATCTATGATTATATGTTATTCTCTGGAGGAAAAAGAGAAGGCAGCATGAAATAGACAGGAATTGAACTAGGTGTTGAAGACAAGTGGGTTCTGGCCCCAGCTCTTCTGATAACATGATAGGACCCTGTCGAACAAGCCTTTTTTTTTCTTTCTTTCTTTCTTGATCTCAGTTTCCTCCAGTGACATGAGTTAACAGAGGTAGAAGATTCTTATGAGTGTGATGGTTCTATACTCTGTTTTGTTTTGTTTTGTTTTGAAGCTTCAATGTAACTTATTCCTAGGAATTTTTTACAGCTTCTCAGTTCAGTTTAGCAACTCTCTCTCTATTGGAATTCCTTTATTTGTTTGCTGCATAGGAGCAGACATATTCACAATGGTTTTCTGCAAGGAGTGCTTATTCAGCCACCTATCCATACAAAATTCCTGTAAGAGACCATGTTTGGAAGCTATGTAGCTCCTCTCTGGGAGCTTTTCCAGAAGAGGAAGGAGTAAAGACAGGTGTAAGGGAACATCTCAGGGGGAAGGGTAAGTTATCATTTCTTTCCAGATTTCCTGGTCCTAGAGGGGCCCATACCACAGTCTGAGTTCTCTGAGTTCTCTATCTTGGAAAGGCACTGCCATCAGCTTGTGCCTTGATGGGACCTTTTCTCCAGATTTCACATAGACAATTACTTTACCACCTTGTTTTGGCCAAGATAAGATTAGAATTTTCCAAAATGTAATTTACTTAGAATATAAGCATGCACACACACACACACACACACAAATTACAACACTCCACAAAAACATAGAAATAACGTATCAATATAATATGTTGCATTATACATTGTAATGAATATTGTAACCAGTGTTGCTCATGTGAAACTTTCATAAGATTGTATATCAATGATACCTTAATAAAACTTAAAAAAAGAAATATATATCAATAGATTCTTCATCTTAAAATACCCAGATATCCAAACACTAGCCACTAACTGCCTTGAAAATCAAACATGACAGCAACCAACCAGCCCCGCCTCCCACCCTCACCTGCATCCCCTGCTTTCAAATTTAAGAAGAAATATTGGGAACAAACAAAATGCATACAGAATCACTGCTGTGGTCTGCCTCGGTATAGCCATGGTTCACCTTTAAGAGCCAATGAAAAGACAGCAGAGTGGGACACAGGTAGCTTCAGGGTACCTCTTAGTGTAGGCGGTCAAGAACACAGTCAAACCACTCAGGCTGACTTTCAATGCTGTCTGTGGTCTGGTCTCTGCATTTCTCTCCAATCCTATTTATGAGTTCTCTGCTGGATTAAATGGTTGCCTTTCTGTGGGTGTATCTCCTGACTTTCATGGTTTGGCTCTGGCTATTCTTTCCAGCAATTATATTCATCTGGTGGTAACTCTATCTTCACATGACAAAATCCTGTTTATCCCTTGCAGTGCTGATTCAAAGGCCATCTCCTGGATAAGCTCCCTTTCCCTGCTAGTGGAAATATGCTCTGCTTCTTCTGAACTCCCCCAGGATGTTATTTGTATTCCTTTTACGGGACTGGAACTTCCTACTTTGTGTAGTGACTATCTACACACTTGTCTTACTTCTTTTCTGAAAAGGAAGCCTCTGGTGTGCAGACTCTAGGGCTGCCATTCTGCCAGACACTGTGTGAGGCCTGATTCAGAGCATTACACAATGGCCTCAATAAATATTGAGACAACACTGGTGTGTTCTCAACTCATGATTCCTATGGTAGCAAGGATTACATCATAATTGATACTGTATTGGGTAGGGGACATATGACATTTAGTCTTGCTATGGTCTGGAAACAGAAAGTAGGAGAGAGGAACATGTCAAGATAACCCCAAGACTTCTGGATTAATTGTTGTGCATGAATAAGAAAGGAAACAAATAATTGATTTTGGTTCTGCCAGCTTAAGTTCAATTTTAGACATGTTTAGTTTGAAGTCTTTGAAACAGTCATATGGAAATGGGATTCAAAAGGATGGTTATATAAGAGCAGCCAGGACAGCATTTGAGAAGCCGCATATGTTAAAGGAAAGGAGTAATGTTCCAAAGAATAATTCTCACCATGACATAGTCACAGCCATTAGAGAAAAATTACCTTGCCCGGAAAAGCGAAAGCAAATGAGTCACAAGTTGTATTGCACTGAAAGAACCCTATTATCACTGCCTATGATAAATGATTTCTCTGCTTTCTCCATTCATTTTTTTTTTTTTTGGTAAAATCAGAATCCCATTCAAGTAAATTTATATTATATAATATCCCACACCTAAATAAAGAATTGACAGCTTGAACTGAGCACTTTTAGCCCCTTATGGCTGGAGAATATTTAGTTTGTCTTCCATTTGTTAATCCTTGGAGATTGTCTCAAAGTTGCCTCAGATCCTGGTCTGAAGATCATGTATGCTGAGACAACTGGAGTGATTACAACAGAACTACAGAAACAGCCAGTATTTTTGGCCTAAAAACTATGTCTGAATTACTAAATTCTTATAAATATTCCTTTTTGCTTCCATACAATTATTACATGTCAAAGTTAATCACCACTAGCATATCGAGGGTATCAAGTAAAATATTCAAGTGATTTCTCTTTCTATATAAAACAAATTTTAAATGATAATGTGTTAATAATGTAACTACCACAAAAAGCTATTTTATCTTGGAGTTTATCACTCAGATTCTAGGCTAGGTTTTTCCACTGTTATGAGGAGTGTAAGTCATAGCTGTGAAAATACTTTTAGGTAAATGTTCAAGATATATGAAAGAAAGAATTTTAGGAACCAGTTTACATATTTTACCGAACAGGTATTCACTGCTTCAGCAGCTCAAAATGCCCTTCCTCTGTGGCGAGAAATTCCCAGATGCTTGTAAGGACTCTGCCTCACACAGGAACTGGAAGTGAGGGAAAACCAGTATTTCTCACTGCATTTTTTTCACCTGCACCATGGGCCTGTCATCTAAGCTTGGGGATTACATGGTCTTGTATGGAATCTAGAATCTCGAGGGAGGGACCCAAAGTTCAAGGTCAGTTTACAAATATTTGGTAGTGGCTGTGCATTCAAGAAACCAGTGCTGCTGTAGCAAGTGCAGGGAGGGTGGGCACCAAGGCAGCCTCTTACCAGGCCGGTGCTCAGGAAGCATATCTAAGGCACCCTGCTTCCTCCGCTTCATGCCCAAGCCTGGCTCTATGCCTTCCTCTCAGTTCTCTGAGCCACCCAGTAATTTTCACTAAATCGGTTTTCTTCTGAAGTTGTTGGCTTGTATTCTTTTTAGTTAAGAATGCTGAATACTACATTTCAATCACAAATGGCTCTTATGTATTCCCATTAAATCAGATAACTGAAAACTGTAAGAGTGGATTCAGGAGTAAAACTTTAAAAAATTTTATAATTCAAATTTCTCACTGATTCAGTCTTACATTCTAACATTGTCAATTTCAACTCCTGGGGGGAAAAACATGTTCCCATGGTTTGAATATATTCTCGAAGCAACTGCAGCATGCATATGCATCTTGACTTTTCCAAACAGTTGGGTAAGTTATGAGTGGCTTGTTCTATTCAGGCCTTGCCTTAAAATAGGAAGTTCTTGTATGCATTCCTTAAAATAGGAAGTTCTTGTTCTTCCAATGCCTACCCTCCCCATTACAGTTCCCTGGTATAGTTGACCCTTGCACAATGCAAGGGTTAGCAGGCCAACACCCAATGCAGCCACAAATCCCTTTTACAACTGACTCCCCCAAAACGTAAGTACCAATAGGTTACTTTTGACTGGAAGCCTTACTGATAGCATAATGAATCAATTCATACACATTTTGTATGTTATATGGATTATATACTGTATTCTCACAATAAAGTCAGCTAGAGAAAAGACATGTTTTTCAAATTGTCACAAATCTTCAAAATACTTTCCATTATATTTATTGAAAACAACACAACTATGAGTGGACCTGTGCAACTCAGAATTGTGCTGTTCCAGAGTCAGCTACAGGAAGGCAACAGATTAAAATGTTATGCATGATTTATTTTGTTATACACTTCTCTATATCCTGTATCTTCTAAATTTCTTAAAAATAAACATATATAGGAGCCAAAACTAAACAATTTGGAAGAATGGAACAGTAATGTGTTGAATTCAGAAATGAGACAAAATTAGAAACATGAATAAACAGGAAAAACATAGGAGAGGATGTGGAAATAACTACAAAATGGCCTAATGCAATCAGGTGCCCATAATAAAAGTCATTTCCTAATAGTACCTTAGCCATTGAAAAGTATTTCTTAGTTTACATTAGAGTGTGCCCAGTGGTGATTGTAATTCACACATTCAACATGACTATTAATTTAAAACTATGCAAACTACCAAAGGCATTCTTTATCAGCAGGGATAGCAAATCACCAATGAAATTATACACATTTGTCCCAAAAGAGATTGTGAATTAGACAATATAAAATATCAAGAATGGAGCCTAACTTAAAAGTTTTTAAATAAAAAAGAGAGAGTGTTGAGCCCTGCTGAAGGAGGAGCCAAGATGGCGGCGTGAGTAGGACGTTACGTTATCAGCGGAAATCTCCTCCCAAAACAACATATATTTTTGAAAATACAACAAATACAACTAATTCTAAAAGAGAGATCAGAAGATACAGTACACAGTGAGGCTACATCTACATCTGCAAGAACTCAGCACCTCACAAAGGGGGTAAGACACAAGCCACAGCCCAGCAGGATTCAAGCGCTCCCCCCACCCCAGCTCCCCAGCAGGAGGAAAGGAGTTGGAGCAGGGAGGGAGTGGGAGCCCAGGACTGCTAAACACCCAGCCCTACCCATCCGCATGGGGAGCGCAGACACACACTGCGTGGTGTGCTGGATATTAGGGAAACAGAACAGTAAAATCTGTGAGCAGGTCCCCACAGCTGACAACCCCTGGGACAAAAGAAAAGCAAGTGCTTTTTGAAAGTCTTAAAGGGACAGGGGCCTCACAGGTGGATGGCAGCATTCCAGCACACTCAGCCCAGCAGCTGGGAATCCTGGGGAATTCCAGGTGTCCTAATCCCCTGGGCAACAGCACAGCTCTGAAACCCCTCATGGCGATAAACAGCCTCCCATACATTCTCCCTCTGGTGCGGCCCCGCTATAGGAGGGGAGCGGCCACGGGAGACACCGTGCCCACAGCAACCGCACAGAGCCTCCTCCACAGTTGCCCTGGCCAGACTAAGATGTCCCACTGGTGCACAGCAGCCCAGCACAGACAAAGGAAGCTGGGACAGGGAATGAAAGGTCACCATTCTCGCAAGAGAGCACACCCAGCACACCTGCCCCTCCCCGCGGGACGCTGGGCTGCCCAGACGGCTGTTCCACCTGCAGCAGCTCAGGAAATAAAACCAGAAGCTGCTCACCATGTGTGGGATGTTTTTCTCCCAGCTGACACACATCCCAACTGCCTACAACTACCTCTATTGCCATGAAAAGGCAGAAGAATTGGATCCAGTCCAGGATTACCCAGACAACCCCTGAGAAGGAGCCTGGAGAGATAGATTTAACCAATCTTCCTGAAAAAGAATTCAAAATAAAGGTCATAACCATGCTGATGGACCTGCAGAGAAATATGCAAGAGCTAAAAGATCAAGTTACGAGGGAGAATATAGAAATAAAACAATCTCTAGAAAGACTTAAGAGCAGACGGGATGAGGTGTAGGACGCCATTAATGGAATAGAAATCAGAGAATAGGAGCACAGAGAAGCTGAGGCAAAGAGAGATAAAAGGATTTCCAGGAATGAAAGAATATTAAGAGAACTGTGTGACCAATCCAAATGGAACCATATTCACATTATAGGGGTACCAGAAGAAGAAGAGAAACAGAAAGGGATAGAAAGTGTATTTGAAGAAATAATTGCTGAAAACTTCCCCGAACTGGGGGAGGAAGTAGTCTCTCAGACCATGGAGGCCCACAGAACACCCTACACAAGGGACCCAAGGAAGACAACATCAAGACACATAATGATTAAAATGGCAATGATGAAGGACAAGGACAGAGTATTAAAGGGAACCAGAGAGACAAAAAAAGCCACCTACAAAGGAAAACCCATCAGGCTATCATCAGACTTACAGGCCAGAAGATGATATATTTAATGCAATGAAACAGAAGGGCCTTGAACCAAGAATACTTTATCTAGCACAATTATCATTTAAATATGAAGGAGGGATTAAGCAATTCCCAGACAAGCAAAAGTTGAGGGAAATTGCCTCCCACAAACCACCTCTACAGGGTACCTTAGAGGGACTGCTCTAGATGGAAGCACTCCTAAGGCTAAATAGATGTCACCAGAGAAAATAAAATCACAGCAAAGAAAGCAGACCAACTAAATACTAACTAAAGGCAAAAAATAAAATCAACTACTCACAAAAGCAGTCAAAGGAAACACAAAAGAGTACAGAATAAAACACCTAACATATAAAGAATGGAGGACAAGGAATAAGAAGGGAGAGAAATAAAGAATCATCAGAGTGTGTTTATAATAGCTCAATAAGTGAGTTAAGTTAGACAGTTAGAGAGTAAAGAAGCTACCTTTGACCCTTTCGTAACCATGAATCTAAAGCCTACAATGGCAATAAGTACATATCTTTCAATAATCACCCCAAATGTAAATGGACTGAATGCACCAATCAAAAGACACAGAGTAACAGAATGGATAAAAAAGCAAGACCCATCTATATGCTGCTTACAAGAGACTCACCTCAAACCCAAAGACAGACACAGACTAAAAGTCAAGGGATAGAAAAAGATATCTCATGCAAACAATAGGGAGAAAAAAGCAGGTGTTGCAGTAATAGTATCAGACAAAATAGACTTCAAAACAAACAAAGTAACAATAGATAAAGAAGAACATTATATAATGATAAAGGGGTCAGTCCAACAAGAGGATATAACCATTATAAATATATATGCACCCAATACAGGAGCACCAACATATGTGAAACAAATACTAACAGAGTTAAAGGAGGAAACAGAATGCAATGCATTCATTTTAGGAGACTTCAACATACCAGTCAGTCCAAAGGACAGATCCACCAGACAGAAAATAAGTAAGGACAGAGAGGCACTGAACAACACACTAGAACAGATGGACCTAATAGACATCTACAGAACTCCACACCCAAAAGCAGCAGGATACACATTCTTCTCAAGTGCACATGGAGCATTTTCCAGAATAGAACACATACTAGGCCACAAAAAGAGCCTCAGTATATTCAAAATGATTGAAATTCTACCAAACAACTTCTCAGACCACAAAGGTATAAAACTAGAAATAAATTGTACAAAGAAAACAAAAAGGCTCACAAACACATGGAAGCATAACAACATGCTCCTAAATAATCAATGGATCAGTGACCAAATTAAAATAAAGATCAGGCAATATATGGAAACAAATGACAACAACAGCACAAAGCCCCAACTTCTGTGGGATGCAGCGAAAGCATTTTAAGAGGAAAGTATAGAGCAATCCAGTCATATTCAAAGAAGGAAGAACAATCCCAAATGAATAGTCAAATGTCACAATTATCGAAATTGGAAAAAGAAGAACAAATGAGGCCCAAAGTCAGCAGAAGGAGGGACATAATAAAGATCAGAGAAGAATAAAATTGAGGAGAATAAAACAATAGAAAAAAATCAATGAATCGAAGAGCTAGTTCTTTGAGAAAATAAACAAGATAGATAAGCCCCTAGCCAGACTTATTAAGAGAAAAAGAAAATCCACATACATCAACAGAATCAGAAATGAGAAAGGAAAAATCACAATGGACCCCACAGAAATACAAAGAATTATTAGAGAATACTATGAGAATCTATATGCTAACATGCTGGAAAATCTAGAAGAAATGGACAACTTCCTGGGAAATTACAACCTTCCAAGATGGACCAAGGAAGAAACATAAAATCTATAAAGACCGATCACCAGCAATGAAATTGAATCAGTAATAAAAAAACTACCCAAGAGCAAAACCCCCAGGCCAGATGGACTTACCATGGAATTTTATCAGACATAAAGAGAAGACATAATAAGCATTCTCCTTAAAGGTTTCCAAAAAATAGAAGAGGAGGGAATACTTCCAAATGCATTCTATGAAGACAGCATCACTCTAATACCGAAAACCAGGCAAAGACCCCACCAAAAGAGAAAATTACAGACCAATATCCCTGAGGAACATAGATGCAAAAATACTCAACAAAATATTAGCAAACTGAATTCAAAAATACATCAAGAGGATCATACACCATGACCAAGTGGGATTCATCTCAGGATGCAAAGATGGTACAACATTCAAAAATCGATCAACATCATCCACCACATCAACAAAAAGGACAAAAACCACATGATCATCTCCATAGATGCTGAAAAAGCATTCGACAAAATTCAACATTCATTCATGATAAAAACTCTCAACAAAATGGGTATAGAGGGCAAGTACCTCAACATAATAAAGGCCATATATGACAAACCCACAGCCAACATCATGCGGAACAGCGAGAGCTGAAAGCTTTTCCTCTAGGATCGGGAAGAAGACAGGGATGCCCACTCTTCCCACTGTTATTCAACATGGTACTGGAGGTCCTGGCCACGGCAATAAGACAAAACAAAGAAATATGAGGAATCCAGATTGGTAAAAAGAAGTCAAACTGTCACTATTTGCAGATGACATGATACTGTACATAAAAAACCCTAAAGACTCTACTGCAAAACTATTGAACTAATATCTGAATTCAGCAAAGTTGCAGGATACAAAATTAATACACAGAAATCTGTGGCTTTCCTATACACTAACAATGAACTAGCAGAAAGAGAAATCAGGAAAACAATTCCATTCACAATTGCATCAAAAATAATAAAATACCTAGGATTAAACCTAACCAAGGAAGTGAAAGACCTATACCATGAAAACTACAAGACACTCTTAAGAGAAATTAAAGAGTACACTAACAAATGGAAACTCATCCCATGCTCTTGGCTAGGAAGAATTAATATCGTCAAAATGGCCAGCCTGCCTAAAGCAATCTACAGATTCAATTCAATCCCTATCAAAATACAACATCCTTCTTCAACAAACTGGAACAAATAGTTCTAAAATTCATATGGGACCACAAAAGATGCTGAGTAGCCAAAGCAATCCTGTGAAAGAAAAATAAAATGGGGGTGATCTCGCTTCCCAACTTCAAGCTCTACTACAAAGCCACTGTAATCAAGACAATTTGGTACTGGCACAAGAACAGACCACAGACCAGTGGAACAGAATAGAGACTATAGATATTAACTCAAACATATATGGTCAATTAATACACAATAAATGTGCCATGGACATACAATGGGGACATGACAGTCTCTTCAGCAACTGGTGTTGGTAAAACTGGACAGCTACATGTAAGAGAATGAAACTGGATCATTGCCTAACACCATACACAAAAGTAAATTTGAAATGGATCAAAGACCTAAATATAAGTCATGAAACTATAAAACTCTTAGAAGAAAACATAGGCAAAAATCTCTTGGACATAAACATGAGTGACTTCTCCATGAACAAATCTCCCCGTGCAAGGGAAACAAAAGCAAAAACGAACATGTGGGACTATATCAAGCTGAAATCTGTACAGCAAAGGATACCATCAATAGAACAAAAAGGAATCGTAGATTATGGGAGAATATATTCATAAATAACATATACAATAAAGGCTTGACATCCAAAATATATAAAGAGCTCAAGCACCTCAACAAACAAAAAGCAAATAATCCCATTAAAAAATGGGCAGAGTAGCTGAATAGATAGTTCTCCCAAGAAGAAATTAAGATGGCCAACAGACACATGAAAAGATGTTCCACATTGGTAGTCATCAGAGAAATGCAAATTAAAACCACAATGAGATATCACCTCACACCAGTAAGGATCACCACCATCCAAAAGATAAACAACAACAAATGTTGGCGAGGTTGTGGAAAAAGGGCAACCCTCCTACACTGCTGGTGGGAATGTAAATCAGTTCAACCATTGTAGAAAGCAGTATGGAGGTTCCTCAAAAAGCTCAAAATAGAAAATACCATTTGACCCAGGAATTCCACTCCTAGGAATTTACCCTAAGAATGCAGCATCCCAGTTTGAAAAAGACATATATACCTCTATGTTTATTGCAGCACTATTTAAAATAGCCAAGAAATGGAAGCAACCTAAGTGCCCATCAGTAGATGAACGGATAAAGAAGATGTGGCACATATACACAGTGGAATACTATTTAGCCATAAGAAGAAAACAAATCCTACCATTTGCAACAACCTGGATGGAGCTAGACGGTATTATGCTCAGTGAAATAAGCCAAGCGGAGAAAGACAAGTACCAAATGAGTTCATTCATATGTGGAGTATAAGAACAAAGAAAAAAAACTGAAGGAACAAAATAGCAGCAGAATCACAGAACCCAAGAATCAACTAACAGTTACCAAGGGGAAAGGGACTGGGGAGGATGGGTGGGAAGGGAGGAATAAGGTGGGGGAAAAAAGAAAGGGGGAATTATGATTAGCAGGTATAATGGGGGGCACAGAGAGGGCTGTGCAACACAGAGAGGACAAGTAGTGATTCTACAGCATCTTACTTCGCTGATGGACAGTGACTGTAATGGGGTTTGTGGGGGTTACTTGGTGATGGGGAAAGTCTAGTAAACATAATGTTCCTCATGTAGTTGTAGATTAATGATACCAAAATAAAAAACAATAATAATAATAATAAACATATATATAAACTATAATAAGTAAAAAACATACTCCATATTATAAAAACTAAACATAGTAGTTTATTAAAAATCCAAACAGGAAGTATGAATAAAGATATTAAAAATGCTTTGAGGGTATAATTTAACTAAGGAAAAGGATACCAACACATAATAGTACCAAAAAGTCTTTGAACTTTTGTGTTCTTTTTAAAGTCTCAAATCTAAGTTACCTAACTTTACAGAAGAGCAGAAAATACAAGAAGACCTATACCAATACTAATCATCTACTGAAGTTTACATTCTTTGTTCTGATGAAATTGCTTCAAAAATGCTGTCAGTGATTTTTACTCCTACTGGGATACAACCCAACATATGACATTCACTTTTCATACAAGTACCCCATTTTCTCCAAACCCCAGAGTTCTTTTCTTACCTTAACAATTATTGCATTACAAAACTACTCAGAGTCTTTAGATGTTCTTTAGATTTTTGGAGTCAAGATATAATTTGATTACCTGGCTTTTTCTGTGCCTCCCACACATTGATGAACATCGATGAGTTCCATGAGTTGTTTTTGCAGCACTACATCTTTGCCATCAATTTGAGTAATGAATTTATGCTGTAAAAGATCTGACACTGTTGGGCGCTTTTCATAATCTTTAGTCAAGCACCTGCACTGGCAAAAAAAGAACATGCAATTATTTGATAAGTTAGAGTTTGAAATTGTTTTTCATATTCCTAAAAACTTCTCTAACACAAAAGAGCAATGCTCCTCACAAAGCTCAACCCGAGGAGCATATCTGAAAAGACGTTAAACTGAAATACAATGAAAGGAATATTCGTGAAAGCGCACACATCTGTGGGTGTGATTAGGCTGTAGTGACACCAACTTCCAACTGAACGCTCCGTCCCCAGTCTCCCAGCAAGCATTCTTGCAGAGTGATAATTAAACTTGGTCTCTACAGGGTCTCCTTCACAAGCCAGTAGCTAAATATTAGCAACAATCAAGTCATTACAGTTTTAATGCGTATCTAAAATTAAAACAAACTTCTCAGTTTCTCTTCCCAAATGCTTTTAAAGGCTTCTCAATTGATGTAGTTTTCCTACATGATAAAACTGATAACACATTTGAGAAGACTGATGTGCTGAGGATGTTTAAATTCCATGTCAGTAGATGTTTTTGGAGGTCAGACAGTAGATGTTCTACAGCATATCACACTTCTTAATAGCTTCAACCAGAGCCATGGTCATGAGAAAAGATATGGTGAGTGAGAATATCTGAAACAGCATCACTGAACAATTTAAGGATGTTGAATTAGCTGTGACAGCTGTCTTCAAATATTTGGAAAAGGGTTTAGATTAGATTTCAATGATCACAAGGGACAAAACCTAGGATCAGTTGGTGGAATTAAAAGAGAAACATTTCAGGTCAGCATATGGAAGAACTTTTCAACTGCGAGGCTTATCAAAGATAGAATGGGCTGCATTGGGAAGTGTGGTCATTTTTATTAGGGATGATTAGGTACTGACTGGACGGCCACTCAGTGCACATGTTCTAGAAGGATTTACACTGTGGATAGGAGTTGGGCCCAAATATATTTCCAATGCCTTTTTAACCCCGAGATTCAGAGGATTATGAGAAAGCTGGTCAGCTAGGCTGCCATTTGGGGATATAGAAAAAGAAAAAAAGAAGAAGCTCATGCCTTGACTTGAGCAGTGACATTTCTTATCTGTTTTGTTACTCCTCTTAGGAGGACAATTTGGTGATTAATTTTTGGAGCTAAACAAAAATGATACTTCCCAGGGATGCTAAAATATGCCAAGGAATTGGATGATAATGTCTAAAGATAATAAGTGCTCTTAGTTTTCATTCAGTTTAACAGAATGTGTCAGCTTCAGATATCTGTAGCACTTGTGTCAATGTATCAGCTGCCACATATTAAATCATTTTATTCAAGTAAAACTTTATCGAATGGCTGAGGAGTATGGGCACTCTAGCACTGTAGTCACAGCAACAAGTAAGGCATGTTCAGGCCTCTGAGGTTGCTTATGGTCTATTTGGGGAGAAAGACACCTAAACAAGGAGTTAAGTAAAAGTGGCCATACTACCACTGGAAGAGAAACAAAATACAATGACAGCACACAGGACTGAAGACTGACTGCCTGGAGGAAATCAGGAACTGTTTCTCATAGGTGAAACTCTGTGAAACATGTCAAAGTCACCTCATGTCACCGAGGATCTGCATGGAAGGATCTGCAGACATGGCGCCTGATTGTGAATCATGGGGAGCCCTTCCATTACCAGTGATTCTCCCAAGGGATCTGTGAAATTCGACTGCAGTTTACTAAATATTCTGTATTGTGTGGTACATACAGTAGTTCCCCCTTATCTGAGCTTTCCACAGTTTCAGTTACCCATGTTAACCACAGTCCAGAAAGAGACCATCCTCTTTCTGACACATGTGGTCAGAAAGTCAACAGTAGCCTAAGGCTAGTCACAGTGCCATGTCATTCACCTCATTTCATCTCATCATGAAGGCATTTATCACCTCACATCATCAAAAGAAGGGTGAGTATAATACAGTAAGATATTTTGAGGGAGAGACCACATTCATACTTCTTATTACAGTATATTATTATAATAGTTCTATTTTATTGTTAGGTATTGTTAATCTCTCACTGAAATTTCTATATTAAACTTTTTCATTGGTATATATGTTTAGGAAAAAACATAGACTATAGAGGGTTTGGCACTCTCTGTAGTTTCAGGCTTCCACTAGGGGTCCTGGAACAGATCCCTGGCTGATAAGGGGGGACTACTATACTCAGTAATATATAGGTAAGTGAAATCTGAAAAAAAATCCTAGCAGATTATCAACCTTCCTTGGGTTTGCACAACCCTAAATCTAAGCCTCTTGTCTTTATAGTAATACAAAGATATTCTTGGTAGAAAAACCAATGATGACAGCATGGATGGGTATTGCCAGTACCTTTTATCTTTGCACTTTCTACAGTATCTGAGTAGTGTTTGACACACCAAATCTTAATGTCTCCTCTCCCTCATTTACAGCCTGGGGTAATCCCTTATCTTATTTTTTAAGGTGAAGACATAATAAAGATTATGAAAAAAAATTTGTGGGCAGATATTTAGAAATGGTTGTCTCATAGCTTCTAGCCAATTTTTTGTAAGCACTGCACTTGTGCTAAATATTTGTCATATTAAAATGTTCACTGAATCTCCAATGCACAAGCATCTTATCAGTCATTATCTAATTCACTGATTGCAATGAAAATTCTCTGATTGTAATGAGAATTAGTAACAGATAAATGAAGGATTAAATCACTGAAAAAATAGATGTAAGTGAGCAGGTGGGAGATGCTAAGGGCATAACTGCAAAAAGCAGGTGGACAGAAGATTGTGTTCATGGATGATGAAGATCTGCAGAAGCATAGCCATCGTTAAGCGACTAAACATGACCCCAGGATCATTATTTGAGCAGCAATGAATTCACTGAACATTCAGAAGACTCTACAAATGCTTCTTTTGAAGAAAATAATGGAAAGCTCTGGGGCAATTTAAGAGGCAAGAAATAAGGAGGAGATTTAATAGACAAGAAATTTAGTAGATAAAAAATAAGAGATTCAGAAGCATGGAGGAATTGCATTTGGCACACTTCAAAGTTCCAATGGGACGGTATCTCTGTTTTTTTAAAAAGACTCTGTTGTTACTCACTTGCTGATGAAGTCATTGAATTCTGCTGACCATATCTCAGGCTGCCTTAGTTTTGGGGGTGGATTCCTAGAACAGTAAGAATCAGAGTTGGATTGTGCACATTGGTCAGTCTGAAAAGTCAGAGGCAGAGGCACCCAGGTGCTGCCAGGTGTAATCAAGCAGCACCATCATTTCCCAGTTCAGACAGATAATTCACTATTAATCATTCTTTATATAAAATGACAGATTCCTTGTTTCTCCAAAAGCATTTAATGTATGACCCAATTGAGAACAGTGTAGCACAGAGAAGGCACATAGTGGATCTGTGGCATCTTACTACACTGATGGACAGTGACTACATTGGTATGGGTGGGGACTTGATAATATGGGTAAATGTAGTAACCATGTAACCACATTGTTTTTTCATGTGAAACCTTCATAAGAGTGTATATCAATCATAAAAAAAATGTATGACCCAATTTTTCTGATTTTTTTTCTTTTTATTTTTTCTTTTTATTTTTTTTTGTAAAGGTAATCCTTTATTTCACTTGTTTCTCAGACATTAGTGAAGTTCCTACTAGCTGCCAGGCATTTTACTGGGTTCTGAGGTTACAACAAAGAATGAGACAAACTTTTCTCTTAAGAAAGGTACAGAGGCGGGAGCCAAGATGGCGGCGTGAGTAGAGCAGTGGAAATCTCCTCCCAAAAACACATAGAGCTATGAAAATATAACAAAGAAAAATCTTCCTAAAATAGAGACCACAGGACACAGGACAACATCCAGACCACATCCACACCTGCAAGAACCCAGCGCCTTGTGAAGGGGGTAAGATACAAGCCCCAGCCCGGCGGGACCCGAGCGCCCCTCCCCCCGGCTCCCGGCGGGTGGAGAGAAACCGGAGCAGTTTTTTTTTTTTGGCGAGCGCTTTTTGGAAGCCTTAGAGGGACGGGCCCCCGTTGCTGGGGAGGCAGGGTGGCGGGACCGGTGAGGAGGTGCCTGGGAACGGCGCCGGAGGACAAAGAATATCCCGCGTTTCTCCCTGCGAGACCTGGGGGCGGGTGCCTGAGACCGGTGCCTGAGGACGGAGGAGGTCGCGCGTTTTTCCCCTTTTTTTTTTTTTCTCTTTTTGGCAAGCGCTTTTTGGAAGCCTTGAAGGGACGGGGACCCCAGTGCTAGGGAGGCACGGTGGTGGGACTGGTGAGCGGGTGGCTGGGACCGGCGCCTGAGGACAAAGAATATCCCCCGTTTTTCCCTGCGGGACCGGTGGGCGGGTGCCTGAGACCGGCACTTGAGGACAGAGGAAATCGCGCGTTTTCCCCCTTTTTTTTTTTCTCTTTTCTGCGAGTGCTTTTTGGAAGCCTAAAAGGGACAGGGACCCCGGTGCTAGGGAGGCAGGGCGGCGGGACTGGTGAGCGGGTGCCTGGGACCGGCACCTGAGGACAAAGAATATCCCGCATTTTTCCCTGTGGGACCGGTGGGTGGGTGCCTGAGACCAGCACCTGAGGACGGAAGAAATCGCGCGTTTTTCCCCTTTTTTTTCTCTCTTTTTGCCAAGTGCTTTTTGGAAGCCTTGAAGGGACAGGGACCCCGGTGCTAGGGAGGCAGGGCGGCGGGACTGGTGAGCGGGTGCGTGGGACCAGTGCCTGAGGACCAAGAATATTGAGCGTTCCTTCCCTGCGGGACCGGTGGGTGGGTGCTTTTTGGAAGCCTTGAAAGGACAGGGACCCTGGTGCTAGGGAGACAGGGCAGCAGGACCAGTGCGCGGGTGCCTGGGACCGGCACCTAAGGAAAAAAAAAAAAAATCGCGTGTTTTTTCTTTTTTTTTTCCTTTCTGTTCCCTCTCTCATTGTTGCTGTTGTTGTTTTGGTTTGGAGAGTGCTTTTTGGAAATCTTAAAGGGGCAGGACAGGTCACTTAGACCAGAAGCAGGGAATCTGGGGATCTCTGGGCACTCTAACCCCCTGGGCAGCAGGGAGCACAGAGGCCCCTTACGGAGATAAATAGTCTCCTGGCTGCTCCCCCTCTAACGGGGCTCCACCATTTTGGAGGAACAGCCCCAGCCAGGCCAAGCCCACAGCAACAGTGGAGATAAACCCCAAAGCAACTGGGCAGGAAGCAGAAGCCCTGTCTGCGCACAGCTGCCCAGCACAAGCCACTAGAGGTCGCTATTCTCCCAGGAAAAGGCTACAAACCAACAAGAAGGGAAGCTCTTCCAGCGGTCACTTGTACCAGCTCTGCAGACTATCTCTATCACCATGAAAAGGCAAAACTACAGGCAGACAAAGATCACAGAGACAACACCTGAGAAGGAGACAGACCTAACTAGTCCTCCTGAAAAAGAATTCAAAATAAAAATCATGAACATGCTGACAGAGATGCAGAAAAAAATGCAAGAGCAATGGGATGAGATGCAGAGAAAAATGCAAGAGCAGTGGGATGAGATGCAGAGAAAAATGCAAGAGCAGTGGGATGAAGTCCGGAAGGAGATCACAGATGTCAGGAAAGAGATCACAGAAGTGAAACAATCCCTGGAAGGATTTATAAGCAGAATGGATAAGATGCAAGAGGCCATTGAAGGAATAGAAGCCAGAGAACAGGAACGTATAGAAGCTGACATAGAGAGAGATAAAAGGATCTCCAGGAATGAAACAACACTAAGAGAAATATGTGACCAATACAAAAGGAAAAACATTCGTATTATAGGGATACCAGAAGAGGAAGAAAGAGGAAAAGGGATAGAAAGTGTCTTTGAAGAAATAATTGCTGAAAACTTCCCCAAACTGGGGGAGGAAATAATCGAACAGACCATGGAATTATACAGAACCCCCAACAGAAAGGATCCAAGGAGGACAACACCAAGACACATAATAATTAAAATGGCAAGGATCAAGGACAAGGAAAGAGTTTTAAAGGCAGCTAGAGAGAAAAAGGTCACCTATAAAGGAAAACCAATCAGGCTAACATCAGACTTCTCAACAGAAACCCTACAGGCCAGAAGAGAATGGCATGATATACTTAATGCAATGAAACAGAAGGGCCTTGAACCAAGGATACTGTATCCAGCACGACTATCATTTAAATATGATGGTGGGATCAAACAATTCCCAGACAAGCAAAAGCTGAGGGAATTTGCTTCCCACAAACCACCTCTACAGGGCATCCTACAGGGACTGCTCTAGATGGGAGCACCCCTAAAAAGAGCACAGAACAAAACACACAACATATGAAGAAGGGAGGAGGAGGAATAAGAAGGGAGAGAAGAAAAGACTCTCCAGACAGTGTATATAACAGCTCAATAAGCGAGCTAAGTTAGGCAGTAAGATACTAAAGAAGCTAACCTTGAACCTTTGGTAACCACGAATCTAAAGCCTGCAATGGCAATAAGTACATATCTTTCAATAGTCACCCTAAATGTAAATGGACTTAATGCACCAATCAAAAGACATAGAGTAATAGAATGGATAAAAAAGCAAGACCCATCTATATGCTGCTTACAAGAAACTCACCTTAAACCCAAAGATAAGCATAGACTAAAAGTCAAGGGATGGAAAAACATATTTCAGGCAAACAACAGTGAGAAGAAAGCAGGGGTTGCAGTACTAATATCAGACAAAATAGACTTCAAAACAAAGAAAGTAACAAGAGATAAAGAAGGCCACTACATAATGATAAAGGGCTTAGTCCAACAAGAGGATATAACCATTCTAAATATATATGCACCCAATACAGGAGCACCAGCATATGTGAAGCAAATACTAACAGAACTAAAGAGGGAAATAGACTGCAATGCATTCATTGTAGGAGACTTCAACACACCACTCACCCCAAAGGATAGATCCACCGGGCAGAAAATAAGTAAAGACACACAGGCACTGAACAACACACTAGAACAGATGGACCTAATAGACATCTATAGAACTTTACATCCAAAAGCAACAGGATATACATTCTTCTCAAGTGCACATGGAACATTCTCCAGAATAGACCACATACTAGCTCACAAAAAGAGCCTCAGTAAATTCCACAATATTGAAATTCTACCAACCAATTTTTCAGACCACAAAGGTATGAAAGTAGAAATAAATTCTACAAAGAAAACAAAAAGGCTCACAAACACATGGAGGCTTAACAACATGCTACTAAATAATCAATGGATCAATGAACAAATCAAAATAGAGATCAAGGAATATATAGAAACAAATGACAACAACAACACTAAGCCCCAACTTCTGTGGGATGCAGCGAAAGCAGTCTTAAGAGGAAAGTATATAGCAATCCAGGCACACTTGAAGAAGGAAGAACAATCCCAAATGAATAGTCTAACATCACAATTATTAAAACTGGAAAAAGAAGAACAAATGAGGCCTAAAGTCAGCAGAAGGAGGGACATAATAAAGATCAGAGAAGAAATAAACAAAATTGAGAAGAATAAAACAATAGCAAAAATCAACGAAACCAAGAGCTGGTTCTTTGAGAAAATAAACAAAATAGATAAGCCTCTAGCCCAACTTATTAAGAGAAAAAGAGAGTCAACACAAATCAACATAATCAGAAATGAGAATGGAAAAATCACGACAGACTCCACAGAAATACAAAGAATTATTAAAGACTACTATGAAAACCTATATGCCAACAAGCTGGAAAACCTAGAAGAAATGGACAACTTCCTAGAAAAATACAACCTCCCAAGACTGACCAAGGAAGAAACACAAAAGTTAAACAAACCAATTACAAGCAAAGAAATTGAAACAGTAATCAAAAAACTACCCAAGAACAAAACCCCGGGGCCGGACGGATTTACCTCGGAATTTTATCAGACACACAGAGAAGACATAATACCCATTCTCCTTAAAGTGTTCCACAAAATAGAAGAAGAGGGAATACTCCCAAACTCATTCTATGAAGCCAACATCACCCTAATACCAAAACCAGGCAAAGACCCCACCAAAAAAGAAAATTACAGACCAATATCCCTGATGAACGTAGATGCAAAAATACTCAATAAAATATTAGCAAACAGAATTCAACAGTATATCAAAAGGATCATACACCATGACCAAGTGGGGTTCATCCCAGGGATGCAAGGATGGTACAACATTCGAAAATCCATCAACATCATCCACCACATCAACAAAAAGAAAGACAAAAACCACATGATCATCTCCATAGATGCTGAAAAAGCATTTGACAAAATTCAACATCCATTCATGATAAAAACTCTCAGCAAAATGGGAATAGAGGGCAAGTACCTCAACATAATAAAGGCCATATATGATAAACCCACAGCCAGCATTATACTGAACAGCGAGAAGCTGAAAGCATTTCCACTGAGATCGGGAACCAGACAGGGATGCCCACTCTCCCCACTGTTATTTAACATAGTACTGGAGGTCCTAGCCACGGCAATCAGACAAAACAAAGAAATACAAGGAATCCAGATTGGTAAAGAAGAAGTTAAACTGTCACTATTTGCAGATGATATGATACTGTACATAAAAAACCCTAAAGACTCCACTCCAAAACTACTAGAACTGATATCGGAATACAGCAAAGTTGCAGGATACAAAATCAACACACAGAAATCTGTAGCTTTCCTATACACTAACAACGAATCAATAGAAAGAGAAATCAGGAAAACAATTCCATTCACCATTGCATCAAAAAGAATAAAATACCTAGGAATAAACCTAACCAAGGAAGTGAAAGACTTATACTCTGAAAACTACAAGTCACTCTTAAGAGAAATTAAAGGGGACACTAATAAATGGAAACTCATCCCATGCTCATGGCTAGGAAGAATTAATATCGTCAAAATGGCCATCCTGCCGAAAGCAATATACAAATTTGATGCAATCCCTCTCAAATTACCAGCAACATTCTTCAATGAATTGGAACAAATAATTCAAAAATTCATATGGAAACACCAAAGACCCCGAATAGCCAAAGCAATCCTGAAAAAGAAGAATAAAGTAGGGGGGATCTCACTCCCCAACTTCAAGCTCTACTACAAAGCCATAGTAATCAAGACAATTTGGTACTGGCACAAGAACAGAGCCACAGACCAGTGGAACAGATTAGAGACCCCAGAAATTAACCCAAACATATATGGTCAATTAATATTTGATAAAGGAGCCATGGACATACAATGGCAAAATGACAGTCTCTTCAACAGATGGTGCTGGCAAAACTGGACAGCTACATGTAGGAGAATGAAACTGGACCATTGTCTAACCCCATATACAAAGGTAAACTCAAAATGGATCAAAGACCTGAATGTAAGTCACGAAACCATTAAACTCTTGGAAAAAAACATAGGCAAAAACCTCTTAGACATAAACATGAGTGATCTCTTCTTGAACATATCTCCCCGGGCAAGGAAAACAACAGCAAAAATGAGCAAGTGGGACTACATTAAGCTGAAAAGCTTCTGTACAGCGAAAGACACCATCAATAGAACAAAAAGGAACCCTACAGTATGGGAGAATATATTTGAAAATGACAGATCTGATAAAGGCTTGACGTCCAGAATATATAAAGAGCTCACACGCCTCAACAAACAAAAAACAAATAACCCAATTAAAAAATGGGCAGAGGAACTGAACAGACAGTTCTCCAAAAAAGAAATACAGATGGCCAAGAGACACATGAAAAGATGCTCCACATCGCTAATTATCAGAGAAATGCAAATTAAAACTACAATGAGGTATCACCTCACACCAGTAAGGATAGCTGCCATCCAAAAGACAAACAACAACAAATGTTGGCGAGGCTGTGGAGAAAGGGGAACCCTCCTACACTGCTGGTGGGAATGTAAATTAGTTCAACCATTGTGGAAAGCAGTATGGAGGTGCATCAAAATGCTCAAAACAGACCTACCATTTGACCCAGGAATTCCACTCCTAGGAATTTACCCTAAGAACGCAGCAATCAAGTTTGAGAAAGACAGATGCACTCCTATGTTTATCGCAGCACTATTTACAATAGCCAAGAATTGGAAGCAACCTAAATGTCCATCTGTAGATGAATGGATAAAGAAGATGTGGTACATATACACAATGGAATACTACTCAGCCATAAGAAGTGGAAAAATCCAACCATTTGCAGCAACATGGATGGAGCTGGAGAGTATTATGCTCAGTGAAATAAGCCAAGCGGAGAAAGAGAAATACCAAATGATTTCACTCATCTGAGGAGTATAGGAACAAAGGAAAAACTGAAGGAACAAAACAGCAGCAGAATTACAGAACCCAAAAATGGACTAACAGGTACCAAAGGGAAAGGAACTGGGGAGGATGGGTGGGCAGGGAGGGATAAGGGGGGGGAAGAAGAAGGGGGGTATTAAGATTAGCATGCATGGGGGGGAGGGAGAAAGGGGAGGGTGGGCTGCACAACACAGAGAGGACAAGTAGTGACTCTACCACATTTTGCTAAACTGATGGACAGTAACTGTAATGTGGTTGTTAGGGGGGACCTGATATAGGGGAGAGCATAGTAAACATAGTATTCTTCAGGTAAGTGTAGATTAAAAATTTAAAAAAAAAAAAAAAGAAAGAAAGAAAGAAAAGGGGGATTACTCCTTAACAGGATAAAACTATTGGTAAATCAAAGATCAACGCATGCTTTAAATATCCTTAATGTTGATCACTTAAAGGGTGTCAGATGATCAGCTATGGAGGTACTCTTTTCTGATAATATTCCTTTCTCTTAATTAAAAAAAAAAAAAAAAAAAGCAGTTACTGTGTGCTGACCTCCAATGAGTTCTGCACAGTGGTATAGAGGGCATGTCAAAGTGTGGGCAAAGGGTCTGTTTGTTTCTACGCAGAAGATCAAGGCCTAGCTTGGATACCCAGAAAATGAACTAAGATACGATATGAGGAGGAACTTCCGGCATCAGCACTCTCTGGAGGACGCGTGCGGGGGGATGATCATCAAAAAGCCTCCACAGGGATCCGGACGATGCTGCGGTTGTGGCTGCATCCAGCCCACCATCTCCTGGACTTGCCATAAGAAGGAGGAGGGAGATGTCTAGGCTGGCATGTGCATACAGTGAGACAACGAATTTGACTGGATCTGTACTGTTGGAACTCAACCAGGAGTTGGGAGGGGTGCAAGTTGTAGCACCCCAAAATCTCATGACTATAGACTATCTATGGTTAAAAGAACATATGGGATGTGAACAGATCCCAGAAATGGGCTGCTTTAATTTGTCTGATGGTTCAAGTACAGTTGGAAAATATCCATCATATCATAGATAAATTTTCACAAATGCCTAGGGTGCCTAAATGGTTTTCTTGGCTTCACTGGAGATGGCTGGTAATTATAGATTTGCTTTGTTTATGTCACCGTATTCCTATTATGTCAATATGTGTGTGCAAATTAGTTAGTAGTTTAAAACCTATACATACTTAAGGTACTATACAAGAAGATATGTCAAAGAAATAATCAATCCTCCCAAGTTTCCTTCATATGCTACATCTATAGCTTTTCTTCTTCCTTCCTAATTACAAACTTTAAATAGAATTCGTGCCTCATATCGAATTTACCGAGTATCATAATTCCTCCAGGTGGTAAAGATACCTCGAGACAAGTGCTGGGCATAGAAGCCACAGGGCATAAATCTGCAAAGAAGTAAAAAGCTAACCTTTGCAAACAATATGGCTTCTCTCTCACTTACCAACTTTACATTTCCCTGTATGGCCCCGGAAGATGACTGGTTAGCCAGAGACGGGTAAGATTCCTCAAGGGAGGAACAACCTAAGACAGGCACAGTCGCAGGGGGGCCATCAGGTGAGAATTTGGGGATCAACAGAGGTGAGGCTCAGAACCTCACCCCCCCTGCTTTGAGAGAAATCTTCTGCATCCGTGGATGTCTTGCTGCCCTTGTCTAGCCTGGATTAATACTTAGTCCATAGGCACACACCTGATCATCTGATCATCTACATTTGCCTTCTTACAGCACTAAACTATGTTTTCTACCTTTATCTTGCATCTACCTACCACTTCAGCATTTTATTAAAAATAAAAATAATAATAATAATAGGAGAAATGTGGGATCAACATATAAATCAAGTACAAAAATCAAATGAATATTCATATTTGACCTGATGGTTTATAGGTCATATTGCATGATCAAAACCGAAAGTTTCTGTGATGACTGCCCTTGTACTGTTCACCATGTAAGAATTTATTCACTCTGTAAGAATTCGTTCACCATGTAAGAACTTGTTCGTTATGCTTCAGAAGATTGGAGACTGACGAGAATTAGGCTTGAGATGGATTAATGATTGTACATTGAGCATTGACCCCCCTATACTGAATTTTATTGTTGTTAACAACCATTTGATCAATAAATATGAGAGATGCCCTCTCAAAAAAAAAAAAAAAAAAAAGAAAGGTACAGGTTTCGTAGGGCAGAAGACCTAATTATAACTGGATGTTATAAAATATCAAGCAGGTGCTGTGAGGAGTACATAACAGGCATTGTGGGAGCACTCAGAAGGGGCACCTAACTCTGTAGTGGAGGAGAGGCGGTCAGGGTCTGGGGTGGGGGCTAGAGTGGCAATGCAGGCAGGAAAAAGGGAAGAGCCTTCCAGGCAGAAGCGATGGTCTGAACACAGGCGGAGAAAGCACGGTCGGCATGGAGCTGCAAGCAGCTAATGAACTATTGGTGCTGCTGAAGCCTAAGCTGGAGAGAAGGTGAGGCGTGAGGCTGGAGAGGGAGGCAGGGATCCGCCTCGCAGAGAGATGATGGGTTTTGAGATGTAATAATATAGTTGGTTTAAAATTGTTAATATATCTCTTTTTTGGATTTGGAGAGGATAAAATGGGAAGAAAGGACACCAGTTAGGAGACTAGATCAGTTAGAAATTCAGAAAGATGATGAGACCCTGGACCAAGACAGCAAAGCTAGAAGGGCTGTGATGAATTTGAGAAATATTCAGGCATTAGAATTGACTTGGCCTGATGAGAACTGACATGAGATGAGAGATAATAAAGAAAAAAGAAATACTGAGAACTTGAGGGACGGGTTGATATAACAAACTAAGAGAGACTAGACTAAAGAAGAAAAGATTAATTCTGTTTGTGCTATGCTGAGTTGACATCCAGGTGTGATGTTCAAGTGGGCATGTCAATCAGAAATTTTATTGTCCAAGCGCAAATTTGAAGGAAGAGGTCTGGACTAGGGGCACAGATTTGGGAGGTGTCTACATACCTGTGGGCACAAAAAATGCAAGTAGACAAAGTCACCAGAGTCCATTAGAGTCGTAAGACTCAGCGGAGTGATGGGCTTAGGAACCCCAGGAAGTGGGACAGGAGAAGTCGATGATGACGGGCCCCTGAAGAAATATAAAGGACTGCTTAGAGAGGTAAGGAAGACCAGGAGAGCAGGCAGTCATGGAGGCAGAAGACTATCAGCTGTATGACAGGAGCAGAGAAGGCATAACAAGTATCCACAGCAGGTTCTTGTGCAAAATATGGTCACTGTGAGCCTGCCACGGAAGCAGAAGACTCTGTCAGCTATATAATGGTGTAGACAAGGCAACACAAGTATCCACAGCAGGTTCTCATGGAAATACAGTCACCGCAAGGTTCTTGTGCAAAATACAGTCACCGTAAGGCTGTCACGGAAGCAGAAGACTATTTCACTTATAATAGTAGTAGACAAGGCAAAACAAGTATCCATAGCAGTTTCTTGTGCAAAATATGGTCACCGTGAGCCGGCCATGGAAGCAGAAGACTCTGTCAGCTATGTAACGGTATTAGACAAGGCAACACAAGTATCCACAGCAGGTTCTCGTGCAAAATATAGTCACTGCGAGGTTCTCGTGCCAAGTATAGTTACTGCGAGGTTCTTGTGCAAAATGTAGTCACTGCAAGCCTGCCAAGGAAACAGAAGTCTATGTCAGTTATATAATGGTATTAGACAAGGCAACACAAGTATCCACCGCAGGTTCTCATGCAAAATATAGTCATTGCGAGGTTTGGATTCTCCTGGTATCACTCTCAGGGATAAGTCAAGTCACACATCTGGGGATTTGAAAACTGAGGGTTGTTGATTTTTCAGCAAAACTGGAAGTTTCATCTTTAGAATGTCAACTAGTTGAAAGAAATCAAGTTCTTCAATAACAGCTGTTATTTGGGTGGGCATGTGAATCCGCAGTGAAGCTGAAGCGCAGCCATCGAAAGGCTCGTCTGCAGCTGGCGGATCCACTTGCAAGCTTGTCCTGTGGCAGGTGGCAGGTGACAGGAGTCCTGAGTTCCACTCCACGTGGGCCTGTCCACAGGATTGCTCACGACATGGCAGCTGGCTTCCCTCAGAGTGAATGATCCTAGATGGGGAGACACCCACGCACCGGAACTGTAAGGTCTTCTATAACCTGATCTCAGAATTGACATACCAGAAGGAGTGGGGAACAGGAGGAGGAGTCTAGATATCACAGTAGGCAAAATCCATAGCCTAGGTGTGAAGTGGTAACTTGAAAATTATAGTAGGTGATGTGAAATGATATGAGCTAACGTTTGAACACCTACTATGCTCAGGAACTGTTCTAAGCACTTGACTTTATTATCTCATTCAACCCTCACAACAGAATGAGGCAGATGCTGCTGTTATCCAGAGAGGGAAACTGGAGTGCAGAGAGCTTAAGTGGACTCGTTGGGTGTGGAAAAAGATTACATGTAGGGGAAGACAACTGGCTGTGCCCAGAGTCCTGTGGGATTTTTACTAGCGGATGAACCACCCCTTATGGTTCTTCAACTGTTCAGCCCATGTAGTCTGGGCTGGCCAGAGCAGCTAACCAGGGGCAAGTGACGGTCCAGCCAAAAGCAATTCACAGGCCATTTCATAGGCAGTGGGAACAAAACCAGACCAGAAATTCCCGGACAGGATCCCTAGAATGGTTCCTAAATAGCTAAGTCTGATCTCGGCCCGAGGGCTCTTTCTAACTTCGCGCATCTTTTGCAGTCCAAAGACACAAGGAAAGAGAGTTTCCTTTTTGAACAGAGTAGGTGAGGCTCCTCAATACATGAGGCTGGCTGTGGAGAGGACTCCTGGATGCCCTGTTTCAGGTGCCCCCAATACGTGCAATCTGGGCTTCCCCAAAGCAGGCTGATTTCTCTAGGATGTTCCTCGAGGATGGAAAATGCCCTCCAACGTTTCTACCTGCTTCTGCTCAACTTCCTCCAAGAATTCCAGCGGGCTCCTTTCTTCAACCTGTTCTTGCTGCAATTTACAAGATTCTTTGGCTTTCTTTCTTGTTCTCCAGATTTCTTTCATTTTCTCTCCCTGCTCGGTTGTTTTCAGTCTCCAGCTTTCTAGCCTTTCACCTCCTTGGTCCTGTCCTACAAAGCCACACCTGTTCTGACAAGGGGCTGAGAGTTTGATAAACTTACTTAATGTCAACAAAAGAGAGAAAGAAATAAAAGTAAGTTCAGAGTCTCAGGAGCAAAACCTGAGAGGTGAGCTGCCTGGGCCTGCGGGCCTGGTGTCACGGAGAAGGGCCTGCCCGTCTCCGCAGGCTCCACCTTGCCAGAAACCCCGATCTCCGGGGTGGAGAAAGGGCCGGGCGGCTGACATAACGTCCGCAGGTCCCGGGATTGGGACACGCCACCACCGAGTGCAGGCGGCACGGTGGGCGTGCAGCCCGTCGCCCGCAGTGGCCTCCGGACGCCGCGCTGGGGCGCGTCCAGGCGGCCGGGTGGGGCCCCGAGCCCCGTCAGTCACCCGGCATGTGCGCCGCGGGTGGGGCCGCTGTTGGCCGACGTTCCGGCCGGCCGGATGTTCGTCCCGCCAGCCGGGGCCGCTCGCACCGCCTCTGCCTTCCGCTGCCCCCGACGGCTCCGGCGGCCCGGCTGGATGCAGCGGGCGCTCGGGCGGCCTGAGCAGGTGGGTGCCGGGGGGGCGGGAGGCCGAAAGGCGCGGCGACGGAGGCGCTCGGCGGTTGGTGGGGGCCCCGCGGGGCGGCACGCGCCCTCCCCGGCCCGGCGGCCCAGGTGCGGGCGCGGCGCGCGGCGGTGTCGTGTGTCGGGGCGGCCGGTGGGCGGGAAACGGCTGGGCTCGGGCTCAGGCACTAGGGCCTCCGCCGCCCCGCACGCTCCGCGCCCCCGCCCCGCGGCCCGCGCGCTCTGGGGTGGGGCCGGGCCCGCGCCTGGGCCGGGAGGGCCCCGGGCCCGGCTGCAGCCCGCCGCCGACACCCGCCGCGGGGCCCCGGACGGCGCCGTGGGGCGCGGGGTCCGGGCCGCCGCGCTGCAGGTAGCCCCGGCCCGTGCCTCTGCCGCCCCCGCGGGACCTTCCGCGGCCCGGGCGCCCCCGCGCGCTCCCGCCCCCTGGGTGCTCGCGGAGCCGGCGCGGCTGGGCCCGGGGCCGCCCTCCGCCCTCCCTCCCAGGGGCCGGGCGGGAAGCAGGCCTAATTTTTTTTCTTTTAAGAAACTTTCTTGCTTCCACTTGAGAGCCCTGGGAGAAAACATCAGTACTCAGCAAAATAGAAACAATGAATATGAGGAATAATATTTTGTACTCTGAGTCCTGCAGAAGTCTCTGAGGGAACGTGTAAGGCACAGCAGCAGAAAGGGACACAGAGAATGCCTTCATGAGCTGCCCTGGTACTGTCACATGGCTGGAAACAAGATTGCAAAAGTAAGGGACTGGAATATATGATTAGCTATAAGCTCTGAATGCCACTTAAAAGATTTTGTTACTAATTCCCTTCACTTTAAGCTGAACAAAGCTTTTCTTTTTAGCATGTTCATGAATACAAAGGCATATCACTTGAAAACGAGGCAGACCTAACTCTGTAATCAAGCAACATTGATCAACCATGGTAGTTGAATTTGCTGAAGAACTGCTTTGTGTTAATCCTTACAGCCCTTGTTTTCATTAGTGGAATGGAAATACTTTGTCTTCAGTTCTGCATTACTCCTTAAATAGCTTATAATGAAATTAATGTACAGTTTGTACAGGCTCATTAAAGAAAAGTGCAGCTACTCATCTGCCCTGGATCAGGCCTAAAGCTCATTTTACAATCTTCAGAGCTCATTCAAGATTGCCGATTTGCACATTAAAAGAAGCAATTCTTATCTCCAACAATCTTGCTTTGTTTTTTGTCCTGAAAATTTCCTTTGGAAGAAATTTATTGGCTTGCTTTGAGTATAATGAAGTTGTGATGATATTAGAACACTCAGAACTGAGTAGCTTTTCAGATCCCTTCTTTCTAAATTTGTCTATCATTAATATTCTAAGAACTTGGCTTTAGAGATACACTGGTTATAGAAGTAATAAGAAATGACTAATATGATGCAGTTTCCAGAAGTGCCTTGCATGTGTTGACAATGTCATTCCTGCTTCATGTGGGCACAATCACCAAGAATGACAGCATTAGGCTAACTGGCTGTTCAAAACAATAATTACAATGGTTCAGGATGTACAGAGATCCATCTTATATACTGAATGATGACAGTAGGAGCTAGGAAATGTAGATTTTTTTTTCTGTTTTCCTCATATTTAATGAAATGTTTTAGACTTGGTATGGAATAGGTTTTTGTTCTTTTTTGTAACCTTGTTTCCTATTTACCAATAAGCAGTATATTTTACAAACAGTAAGACCTGAGATATACATTGAAATTATGCAAAGGATGACATATATCTAAGGTATTATAATCCAGAACACCTACAAAAGACAGGAAATTCAAAGGCAAAATTAAAAACACATTCAAATGCTTTGGTTTTATACTAACTGAACTCAGTGCCACAGATTCCAAATGCATCTATTTGGAAATGAATTCAACATATTGGCATTATTTCTTTAGGACTAGAAAACTACCTTCCCACCTCCAACACAAACACACACACTCACTGCCAGGGCTTTGTACAAATGATTATAGGCACCAGGACCACAATATTTGTTTTAATGTAGAGCATGGTAACAAACTATAACTTACCACCTTAGCACTCTGCCCTGGACCCCTGTCTATAGGCCCTCCATTAGAGGGCCTGGTGTCACAGAGAAGGGTCCATTAGAATTAGGGCAAATCCTTAAGAAACTCTTCAAAAAGATAACAAAATAATTAACAGGCAGACTTTTCACATCAGTTTTCTGATATATCTGGGAACTAACCAAAGCACATACAAAATAGCATTTGAATAGTTACAGCATAAGTAGGGGAAAGTCTGTCAATATATACATGGAAGCGGAGGGGGCTTCAGAGAGGAAAGTGCTTTCATGACTCCAAAGAGATCATTCTTCTAAGTTTACTGTTTTACATTAAATTATTCAAACATGGGAATATTTTAAATTATTATTTTATCAGTATATTTATAACTTTCTTAATATTATTTTAAAGTTATAAACAAAGGGAAGTCTTAGCAAGTAGTAAAAAAAATTATTTGACTGATAGAGTGAGACAGAACAAGTCATGCTGCATTGGCCATGGACAAGAGAGCCTCAAGACTGATTTGGGAGCAGACAGAATGGGAGGAATTGCTGTTTTCAGAGGTCAAATCCTTGCAAAAGAAAAAGGACACACTGAGTGTCAACAGCAAGCTCCTTCACTTACAATGGGGAAATGAAACTATTGAACAAATACAGAGTTTTGGAAGAAGCAGAATGACATTCCAGGCCATTCTGCTCCTAACTTGCTGAACTACATTGACTATTTCCATGAGAGCACTCAAGGGCTGGAGGAAGAAAGATACAATGCTGGGACTGGGCCCCACGCTAGTCCTCTCACCTTGGTATTTTGAAGAGTGCTCTCATGGGATGCAGGTCAGCTAGTGGGGGATCTCCATCACCTAGCTCAATAGCCGTGATCCCCAGGGACCATGTGTCACATCTGGCATCATACGTGGTATCCAATTGCTGTTCACATGCAATCACCTAATAGAAAATTAGAAAAAAAATGGTGAGGTTTATGATTTTAACAAACATGCAGCAAATGTTTGGAGCAATGTGTAAGTGTTCAAACTGATGAGGTTTGACAACTATGAGAAAAGGCAGTGACTTAGGAAAACAAAAGCTCAAATTATTAGTAAGTATTTGTAAGCTGAGAGCAGAGAATATCTTAGCAGGCTGCAAATATCAAAGAAGAAGCCTATGAAAAGATATGTTTCTGAAAATGCAAAACAGAAAGGGAAAAGAAACAGTGTCACACATGGAAAGGATGGAATTAAATGGACAGCTAAGGCTTGTCAGAGGATAGCCACTCCACAGACTTTTAAGTGTGAATGAAGACATTTATCTTGGCAAAGATAAAAAATATAACTAATGAATTTCAAAAAATTCACTAATCAAAGGATGTGATTGAGAGATAAGAGAAAAGGGAAATTTTTTTCAGTATTATGAAGTAGTATTACATATAAGAATTAATTACTTCAGAATTTATTTCAAAATATGTAAAGATACAGATGGACTACAATTATAATGTCAGTGATCACTAAAGAGTATTCAACTTTACATTTTAAACTATTTTTTAAAACCTTTACATTTTGTGAATGTCAACCCATAGAACAAATAAAAAATGACTTGGGGATAATGGCAAGTTAGAGTTTTATCACTGGACTACAGTACTACGAAATGACCCATAAAGTGAAAGAAAAGTAAGGCCTCTGTCTGGAACAGTATTTCACCTTTCTCACTGTACTTAACCTCAGACTTAACACATTAACAAGCCCTTGTGTTGACACACCACAGTTTAGTTGGTATCATTTACATACATGTCACCCAGGAAGGGTAAATCCTTCATAAGTATATCTTTATTCATACCTGATACTAATGGCAATGGCAGAAAACAGCATAAGTATAAATTTATGAGTGTGATGGAAAAATAAAAGGCAAGTAATGATAAACACAAGGAAGCCAGATGGTGGGATAGAGGAAGAGCATAGAGGCAAATCTTGCTATTGGTAACATTCTGGTTCTAGGTTGGGTGGTGAGCTTTAGGGCAAATAAACAAGATAGCTGTGAACCAATCCATTTCTAAACACATGAAGGCCAATAATAAATAGAGACATATATAAATCATATATATATATATATAAAGAGAAGAGAGAATACAGTTTGCCAACTGAGAGTATGATGATGGTGACAACATCTTACACAACACTTCTCAACTTTTCCAACCAAAGTATTTGTAACATCATGGGAAGGTAAATGCCGAATCAGAGCACAGCCTGAAATATCAGGTGCAAGCATAAGAGTCCCAAGTTTTCTATTCAGATTTCATATTTAATATGTTAAATACTCATAGAAGTATTATTCATTAATAGCCCAAAACTAGAAGCAACCCATCCCCTACTGATGAATAAAATGTGGGGCACACATACAATGGCATATTATCCTGCCATCACAAGGCACGGAATACTGACATCTGTTACATTGTGGATGAACGCTAAAAGAACGAAGCCAGACACAGGGCCACATATCACATGACTACACTGATAGGAAATGTCCAGAACAGGCAAATACACAGACAGAAAGCAGATTAGTGGTGGCCTAGTGTAGGAGAGTTTGAATGGGGAGTGACTCTGAAGGAGTATGGGGTTTCTTTTAGGAGGAATAAAAATGTTCTAAAATTAGACTGTGATGGTAACTGCACAATCCTGCAAATATGCACTTAAAAAATCATTAAACTGAACACGAGTGAATTACATAGCATGTGCATTCTATCTTGAAAAAGCTGTTAAAAGTAAAAAATACTATCAATGAATTTTCCTTTCTGTAGTATACCTTTGTCTGCTTTAGTATAAAAATGTTTTTGATCCATCTTTTTTTTTTTCTAGTAAGATTGTTGCTTCAGGAAAATTCATTATTTTACACCTTCACACATGTTGTCCAGGAATATCTCCCCAAGGCTTGGGTAAGTCTATGCCCCAATTTTCCTGAGACAGTCTTGGTTTATGCTTTCTTTTCCAGAGTCATTACAAATATCATACCCTTTCACTCTGAGAAGTGTCCTGGCTTGTACAATAAGCTATAGGGTCACCTACAACAATAATTATTTCCTTTGTCTGCTTCACCCTGATACATACTCCAGTTTGGAAAGGATGGCTTTATGTAACCAAGAAATGCTACCTTTGGTCTTGAATTTAATTAAAAAATGTGAAATCAAAAATTTCACTTTTCAACTGATAAGTGATTTCAACAAGTTCACCTCAAGAGGCCAAAAAACCATTGCAAAGTGCTATACCATTAATTATGGAGAATATACTAAATTTTTTTACCTTACTTCTAATTCCTAGAAATCTATCGTTAATAACATAGAGCTAGTATACATATGATATCTTCATTAACTAGATGGGTGTTTATTCAAATTTATTCTTCAAAAATTCTAGAAGAGTAGAAATTTATTGAAATACTTCCAATCATTCACAACTTCAGAAAATGCATATTACAGAGAGATGAATAGAATATGAACAAAATCTCAAACATACATTACATGACAGCTTGAAAAGACAACACTGAACCTTTCCCTTTTATATAGTGTCTGTTGATTGCTCACCACGAAAGAACTTCCAAAACCTGTTGCCCTACGGTAGGCTTATTAATAAAAAAACAATGACTTATCAGTAAAACATCTGCGGGTTACATGTTAAGAAGTGTCCATTTCAATTATTAACTCATTTAATATAAAATTAAATCATTTAATATATAAAACAAATTTTAGATAGATAAAAACTATTTCCTTTTACTGATAGAGTGGTTCCAAGATCCATAATCAAAACTGCTTTTACTAAATGGCAAACTTAAACATACAATAATGGTTTTACTACAATAAATTAGCATATGAATAATATAAAGCCAGATTATTAATTATTTATTATAGTATATATTATACTATTTATTATATTAACTTTAAGGCATGTGAATATGATCCAATGTTGATATTATAGATATACTATATTAATTTCCCATTAAAAATTTTTTATGAGCTTTTAAAAACACTAGTAATGAAGAAAGAAAACAGATGGTGGCATGACTAGTGTGGTGGAAATCTCCCCAAACCACATATATTTTGAAAATACAGCAAATACAATTATTCCTGAAAGAGTAACTAGAAGTAACAGTACATCAGAAAGTCCACATCAGAGAGAAGCCAACATCTCACAGAAAAGGGTAAAGTGAAAAGCCGTGACCTGCAGGGACCCAAGCACTCCCCCCAGCCCAGCTCACATGTGGAAGGAAGAGAATCAGAGAGGAGAGGGAGTAGAAGCACAGGACTGCTAAATACCCAGCCCTAGAAGTCTACCCTGGGAGCACAGACCCACATTGCATGGTACTCTGGAGATTAGAGGGGCTGAAAACCAAAGTCTGAGACTAGACTGCAAACAGGTTTCCACAACTGGCTGTCCTGGGACAAAAGAAAAGCAGGTGCTTTAAGGGACTCTCAACAGTCAGAGGGCTGCTAAAGGGGCAAGTGTTAAGGAGAAGGAACGGGTGGTCAAAATCATCCTGGCATAATCCACCCAGCAGGCTGGGAACTTTCAGTAGCTTCAGGTGCCCTATGCTTCTGGTTGGCAACACAGCCCTGAGACACCTAACCATGATAAGCAGCCTGTTGCTCCTTCCTCCCAGCCAGCAACTACACACAGATGAGCTGTCCCTGCCATTGCTAAAGACTAGCCGGAGGGCAGCTCCACCCAAAGCCACTACACAGCTTAATGCAGAAGCTTCCCCTGTGCATGGTTGAGCGGCACAGATAGTGGAGACGGGTGATGATGCCAGGAGCCACAAACAGGCTCTGTTATCATGGAAGAACCCGCACCACTTGCCTGAACCCCCATCATCACCCTAGGCCATCCCAAGGGCCACCCTGCCCACAGCAGTTTAGGTGATTAACCCAGAGGCTGCTCCTTGTGCACAGTTGACCGGCACAGTGGAGACAGGCATGGTGACCAGGAAGCAGGAAAGGACTTTCTCCTCCCACCTGACAACCATGCCACTCACCTGCAACCACTCACATTGCTCCAAGACTATGGAAAGGCAGAATAACCTTGTTCAATCCAAAATCCCTCAAACACCAGAAAGAGGGCTCAGTGAGACCAAAATCACCAATATTCCTAAAATATAATTCCAAATAAAAGTCATAAGCCAGCTAATGCAGCTACACAAAAATATTCAAGAGCTAAGGGATGAATTCAGGATGGAGATAACTGAAATGAAACAAACAATGGAGGGATTTAAAAGCATTTAGGTGAGTTAGAGGAGACAGTAAATGGAATAGAAATCAAAGAACAGGAATACAGAGAAGCTAAGGCAGAGAGAGATAAAAGAATCTCCAGGAATGAAAGAATCTGTGACCAATCCAAATGCACAACAATATTTGCATTATAGGGGTACCAGAAGAAGAAGAGAGAGAAAAAGGGATAGTGTCTTCAAACAAGTAATTGCTGAAAATTTCCCCAATTTAGGGAAGGAAATAGTCTCTCAGGCTATGGAAGTCCAAATACAAGGGACCCAAGTAGCACAACACCAAGACATATAATAATTAAAATGGCAATGATCAAGGACAAGGACAGAGTATTAAAAGCAGCCAGAGAGAGAAAAGAGATCACCTACAAAGGAAGACCCACCAGGCTATCATCAGACTTCTCAGCAGAAACCTTACAGGCCAGAAGGGAGTGGCATGATATGTTCACAGCAATGAAAAAGAAGGGCCTCAAACCAAGAATACTCTACCCAGAAAGATTATCATTTAAATTTGAAGGAGGGATTAACAATTCCCAGATAAGCAAAAATAGAGGGAATTTACCTCCCACAAACCATCTCTACAGTGTATTTTAAAGGGACTGCACTAGATGGAAGTGTGCCTAAGACTAAATAGCTGTCACCAGAGAAATAAAACTACAGCAAAGGAAGCAGACCAATTAAACATTAACCAAATGCAAAATTAAATCAGCTACCCACAAAGTCAGTCAAGGGATACACAAAGAGTACAGAATATGACACCTAACATATAAAGAATGGAGGAGGAAGTAAAAGTAGGGAGAGAAAAAAGCATCATCAGATGGGTGCTTATAATAGCATGTAAGTGAGTTAAGGTAGACTGCTAGATAGTAAAGAAGCTGCCCTTGAACCTTTGGTAACCACGAATCCAAAGCCTGCAATGGCAATAAGTACATATGTATTGATAATCACCCTAAATGTAAATGGAAAGAATGCACCAATCAAAAGACACAGAGTTATAGCATGGATAAAAAAGCAAGAACCATCTATATGCTGCCTAAAAGAGACTCACTTCTAACCCAAAGACATACACACACTAAAAGTCAAGGGATGGAAAAAGATATTTCATACAAACTTTTCAGTACTTGAATCAGACAAAATAAGACTTCAAAACAAAGAAAGTCACAAGAGACGAAGAAGAACATTACATAATCACAAAGGGGTCAGTCCAACAACAGGATATAACCATACTAAGTATCTATGCACCCAACACAGGAGCACCTACATATGTGAAACAAATACTAACAGAATTAAAGAGAGAAATAGAATGCAATGCATTCATTTTAGGAGACTTCAACATACTCCAAAGGACAGATCAACCAGACAGAAAATAAGTAAGAAGACAGAGGCACTAAACAACACATTAGAACAGATGGACCTAACAGACATCTAAAGAACACACCACCGAAAACCAGCAGGATACATATTCTACTCCAGTTCACATGGAACATTTTTCAGAATAGACCACATACTAGCCACATAAAGAGCCTCAGCAAATTTAAAAAGATTGAAATTCTACCAACCAACTTCTCAGAGCACAAAGCGATGAAACTAGAAATAAATTGTACAAAGAAAACAAAAAGGCTCACAAACGCATGGAGGCTTAACAACATGCTCCTAAATAATCAATAGATCAATGACCAAAATATAACAGAAATCAAGGAATATATGGAGACAAATGAAAACAATGGCACAATGCCCCAATTTTTGTGGGACACAGCAAAGGAAGTTCTAAGAGGAAGGTATATAGCAGTCCAGGCCTATTTAAGAAGGAAGAACAATCTCAGAAGAACAGTCTAAATTCACAATTACTGAAACTAGAAAAGAACAACCAGTGAGGCCAAGTCAGTAGAAGGAGGGATATAATAAAGTCAGAGAAGAAATAAATAATATTGAGAAGAATAAAACAATAGAAAAAATTAATGATACAAAGAGCTGGTTCTTTGAGAAAATAAACAAAATAGATAAACACCTAGCCAGACTTATTAAGAAACAAAGAGAATCTACACACATAAACAGAATCAGAAATGAGAAAGGAAAAACCCCTATGGACACCACAGAAATACAAAAAATTATTAGAGAATACTATGAAAATCTATATGCTAACAACCTGGATAACCTGGAAGAAGTGGACAACTTTCTAGAAAAATAGAACCTTCCATGACTGACCAAGGAAGAAACAGAAAATCTAAACAGACCAATTACCAGCAATGAAAGTGAATTAAAAAAATACCCAAGAACAAAATAGCCAGACCAGATGGCTGCACTGCTGAATTTTATCAGACATAATACCCATTCTCCTTAAAGTTTTCCAAAAAATAGAAGAGGACGCAATACTTCCAAACTCTTTCTATAAAGCCAGCATCACTCTAATACCAAAACCAGGAAAAGACACCACAAAAAAAGAAAATTACAGACCAATATCCTGGTGAACATACATGCAAAAATACTCAACAAACTGAATTCAAAAATACATCCAGAGGATCATATGTCATGATCAAGAGGGATTCATCCCATTGATGCAAGAATAGTACAACATTCAAAAATCCATCATCAGCCACTCTATCAATAAAAAGAAGGACAAAAATTACATGATCATTTCCATAGATCTGGAAAAAGCATTTGACAAAATTCAACATCCATTCATGATAAAAACTCTCAACAAAATGGGTATAGAGGGCAAGTACCTCAACATAACAAATGCCATGCATGACAAACCCACAGTCAATATCATATTTAACAGTGAAAAGCTGAAAGCTTTTCTTCTAAGATTGCTTTCTCCCCACCTTTATTCAACATAGTACTGGAGGTCCTAGCCAAGGCAATCAGACAACACAAAGAAATAAAAGGCATCCAGATTGATAAGGAAGAAGTTACACTGTCACTGTTTGCAGATGACATGATATTGTACATAAAAAATCCCTAAAGAATCCACTCCAAAACTTCTAGAACTAATATCTGAATTCAGAAAATTTCCAGGATACAAACTTAATACACAGAAATCTCTTGCATCCCTATACACTAATGATGAACTAGCAGGAAGAAATCAGGAAGACAGTTCCATTCAAAATTGCATCAAAAAGAATAAAATACCTAAGAATAAACCTAACCAAGGAAGTGAAAGACCTATACCCTGAAACCTACTCTTGAGAGAAATTAAAGAGGACACTAACAAATGGAAATTCATCCCATGCTCTTGGCTAGGAAGAATTAATATTGTCAAAATGGCCATCCTGCCTAAAGCAATCTACAGAGTCAATGCAATCCCTTTCAAAACACCGGCAACATTCTTCAACGAACAGGAGTAAATAGTTCTAAAATTCATATGGAACCACAAAAAACGCCGAATAGCCAAAGGCAATCCTGAGAGGGAAGAATAAAGCAGGGGCAATTATGCTCCCCAACTTCAAGCTCTACTACAAAGCCACAGTTATCAAGACAATTTGGCACTGGCACAAAACCAGACCCACAAACCAGTGGAACAGACTAAAGAGTCCAGACGTTAACCCAAGCATATATGGCCAATTAATATATGATAAAGGAGCCATGGATATACAATGGGGAAATGACAGCCTGTTCAACAGCTGGTGTTGGCAAAAGTGGACAGCTACATGTAAGAGAATGAAACTGGATCATTGTCTAGTCCCATACACAGAAGTAAATTTGAAATGGATCAAAGACATGAATGTAAGTCATGAAACCATAAAACTCTTAGAAAAAAACTTAGGCAAAACTCTCTTGGACATAAACATGAGCAACTTTCTTCATGAACATATCTCCCCAGGCAAGGGAAACAAAAGCAAAAATGAACAAGCAGGAATATATCAAACTAAAAAGCTTCTGTACAGCAAAGGACACCATCAACAGAACAAAAAGGCATCCTACAGTATGGGAGAGTATATTCATAAATGACATATCCAATAAGAGGTTGATATCCAAAATATATAAAGAGCTCATGTGCCTCAACGAACAAAAAGCAAATAACCCAATTAAAGAATGGACAGAGGATCTGAACAGACATTTCCCCAAAGAAGAAATTCAGATGGCCAACAGGCACATGAAAAGATGCTCCGCATCGCTAATTATCAGAGAATTTCAAATTAAAACCACAATGAGGTATCACCTCACACCAGTTAGGATGGCCAACATCCAAAAGACAAACAACAAATGTTGGTGAGGATGTGGAGAAAGGAGAATCCTCCTACACTGCTGGTGGGAATGTCAATTAGTTCAACCATGTGGAAAGCAGTATGGAAGTTCCTCAAAAAACTAAAAATAAAAATACCATTTGACCCAGGAATTCAACTCCTAGGAATTTACCTGAAGAAAACAGGATCACAAATTCAAAAAGACATATGGACCCCTATGTTTATCACAGCATTATTTAAAATAGCCAAGATATGGAAGCAACCGAAGTGTCCATCAGTAGATGAATGGATAAAGAAGAGGTGGTACATATACACAATGGAATATTATTCAGCCATAAGAAGAAAGCAAATCCTACCATTTGCAACACCATGTATGGAGCCAGAGGATATTATGCTCAGTGAAATAAGCCAGGTGGAGAAAGATAAGTACCAAATGATTTCACTCATCTGTGGAGTATAACAACAATGCAAAAACTAAAGGAAAAAAACAGCAGCAGACTCACAGAACCCAGAATGAACTAACAGTTACAAAAGGGAAAGGGACTGGGGAGGGTGGATCAGAAGGGATGGGTATGGGGATTAAGTAGCATTATGATTAGCACACATAATGTAGGCAGGGCACAGGGAAGGAAGTATAGCACAGAGAAGAGAAATAGTGACTCTATAGCATCTTACTATGCTGATGGACAGTGACTGTAATGGGGTATGTGGTGGGGACTTGATAATGGGGGGAATCTAGTAACCACAATGTTGCTCATGTTATTGTATATCCATGATACCTTATTAAAAAAAAGAAAAAGAAAAAAAGCACTAATGATATATGAAAACAAAGTAAAGAAACTGTGACTTGAGCTTCTCTTACTTAATTTTATTTTTGCTTAAATGGTTATACTTTGTTTTTATCCTAAGAGGTACATCCATGGAAAATATTTTTGAATTCACTGGAATTTTAAAAAATCACTTAATATATCCTTTCCCTCTATTTTATATTATGTTCACATTTTAACTTTTTTGGCCAGTAATAATTGATTTAGTATTACAATGGAAACAGTACACCGGGATTTAATCCTTAATTTAATTCTAAGACTTTTCAATACTAACATAGTATTTTAATTGCTTTTCCTCCCTTCACTCCTTAGAAAATGTAGATAAATAGCAGAGCTTTTCCCAACAGCTGCAGAGTTTTCAAACATAAGTGTTCTTTACTGATAAGCATAATTAAAAAGATTAAAGGCATTAATGGTGACTGCAGAGATATGACTCTAGAAAAGTTTGTCTCTCAACTATTTTGGCAGTTTATCTACAGTTTCCCAAAACTAATAGTGAAAAGCATCTATGGAAGCTGAATACAGCCCCAAGCCAAGTGGCTCAATATGGGAACCTGCTATATGTAAGTTAAGTGACCTGAATCTGATCTTAGAGGCTAGGGGTTTTCATAATAATTCTGTTATAATTTAAAAACAGAATCTAAATATCATTAAAACAGATGCATGTTAAGCAATTAAAAGTAAATTAACTGAAAAATTAAGGCAAGTAGTTTCTCTCATTTGAAGCACTCATTCATTCAATCCTTCATTTATTCATATACTCATTGAGCATCTCGCATGTTCATCTTCACTCATGCAAAAATCTCACATAAAAACAGCACAACTGACATTTTCTTCTAGTATATTTCAAAGCATGTGTGTAGACAGTGAGCATGAAAAAGAAAGTCAGAAAGGATCAAATATTACATCTGTCTCCCTCAAAGCTCAGTCATCTGACCTCAGGAGCCATCCAAAATGGTGTTCCTACGGATGTATTCCGGCTGTGCCAGGTGTACGTGAGCTGGGCTGACACACCTGGAAAAAGGAGACAAGACTTACTTCCTGCACTAATCACTCATGTAAAGAAATTCCAATTTCAGTACCCGGTCTTACAAATTAATATTAAAGTTTTGTTCCCTTAAAGCTGCCACTGGACTTGAACTTCACCATGAAGTATTATATTCTAAATCAGAATTTCTGCAGCCAAAATGTGAAATGTTTTTCCTACCCATCCTTAAAGGTCCATTTCAAATTTTCATTCTCCCATGTTGACTTTTAATCTGCTCCTGATCATACTAAATTCTAATTCTTTTGACCAAATTTTTAACAATTTGTCTATATTACATATTTTGGCATGTAATTGTTATTTTGATGGTATGCTTCCTCCCCTTCCTCTTCCCTATTCAGGCCAATTTGAGAGTTTTTATGTGTTGGTATGAGGACAGTCAGTGATTTATGAGTGTGAATAAAATTATTTTCCACCTATCAACTTTGGGCAAATTATACCTCACTCGAGGCTTCAAACTAACATTATCTATTGAAACCAACACCATTAATAGAATCAGTCATTTTCCTTTAGCGAGATTACAGATGGAAGGACTACACTGAGAAGGTATGGCCAAATATTTAGTCATGTTATCCCATTAATTCCAGCTGGTTAAATATTTAGTCATGTCATCCCATTAATTCCAGCTGGTTAGATGTAATCAGAGCTGGCCCTTCAGAAAAAGAGGAGTAAAATCTCTCTGCTCGAATTGCACACTTGTGCTCCTCACGCAGGTGGGCTGGGTAACCTCTGGCTGAACAGTGCCGCTCACTGTGACCCGCTCTGGGCTTGATGGGTCATGCTCAAGTTTCTGCTTCCTGATTTCCCTGTTGTGAAATTTGTCTCACATTTGTTTTAGGCTGAGTCTGTTTATCTTATAAGCCAAGTAGAACAAAGGCACTGATTGAGATTTAAAGTTGGATATATTTGATTCCTCTGTAATGCCATTTGACATTTATTACGAATTTCAAAGGCCATATTCAGCCAAATGGGCATTTCACTGATGGAAATATACTTGGGCAGAGAGGCAGGCAGTATGTTTTGGTACCACATAATTGCATCCTTAATGACCTATTCCACCAATGTGAACAGATTTTATCTTTGGCCCTTCAAATTTTCGTTTAAAAATGTTGACAGAAAAATACCCTTACTAAATCACTTTTCAGGTTCAAAGGTGATTATCTAATCTATGCTTGAATGTTTTCCCTTAACTATTTTCTAACAAACTATCTGAAAAAAGGGAATCAACACTTAATATCACATTTTTCCAAAATATATCTACCTCTACTCCAGGCATTTTACCTTTCAGAAATATTAAATTCAAATCCCAAAATTTCTTTCTTGTCTTTTTCAATGAATTAAAGGCAAAAGAAGTGATTAAGCTTAGATTTTATGATAGTATTAGAGCATAGCAATGTCATGTAAGTGGGAAAAGTAAATGGATTTTAAAAGAAATTTCAAATTGATTCTAACTTCACTGAAAGGTTATTAACTATATATGAAAATTTTTTTAATTGTATTTGACCCCTGGCACGCATTTTTGTTTCAATCTCATGAAGATAGTTTGAGAATTCAAATGTCATTTAACTGAAAAGTAAAGGGAATAAAACCTTACAACTAAGTAAAAAATCAAAAGCTTTGCTCCTGTCAGGAAAATGACATTTTAGACTAATCGTGTGATACTTTTTTCCTCCTTCTGGATATGAAAAAACGATCATGTCAGTAAACGTTGCTATTTTTCAGCAAGTAGTCATGTCATGGTGTTTGAATTATAGACATGAATGGCAGGAAAGGACCTTCCCACTACACCTCATAGGAAATACATATGGAAGGATGATGAGAGAAGTATTTTAGGGTGTGGCACATGACACAAGGTAGACCATTCAGACTCTTTTTCTTGGAAATGTGAATTTTAAGTGAAGACATTCAGGAGGGAGAGAACTGGAGTTGAGTCAACCAACAGCAGGTCTCTAGGAATCAGTCCAAGTGATGCTGCTCAAGGGCCCGCGCTGCCATAGTTCTCCTCTTAGGAGGCGGGACTGCCCGGGTTCTCCCTCGGCTTTATAAGCCAGCCGGTGTAATATCCAGTGTTCTTGCCTAAATTGGTCAGAGTCAGTTTCTGTGCTTACAACCAAGGAACCCTAGGTTATATACAATCATACATTTTACATATGAATGAGCAAATTAACAAGGGTAATAATGAGTTTAAAAGTCTAAGAGTCATTAGGCCTTATGTTAACATGAGGTTATACTACATTTATATATTTATATTAATATAAGATGAAGAATTCTTTAAGGCAAACATTTGGACTCCAAATTCTTTAACCACACATGCCAAACATTAAGAGACTTTTGAGCAAGCATATTACATATAATATAGATTATTCGCTACTTACTAGTATATTACTATATACATTATGAAACATATAGAAGAAGATAATTTTATAAAATGAGATTAAAGTAACAATTGTATTATGAACTGTATTATGAATTTCACAATTAGGTATGAACGTTTCTTTTTGCTCTCCAATGAGGTCTTGTAAACACCCTGGTACTAGCGCCCGCTTCAAAGACCACTGGTCTAAGGGGTGCTGGGCAAAGGACTGCAAAGCTCTTGGAGTCTCATCTATCTTTTAGTGTCCTGGGACCCTGCTGAAAGAATATTTTAGACCTGGTTCCTGAAAACTGTATGGAAACAAGAAAAATTCATCCCAGGGAATGTGGAGAAGGAAAAACAAAATATCCCAAAATAAGTGAAAAATGAAAAATGCAAGTAAGTAGAGTAAGAAGCTCTTGCATCTGAGAATATTGGATGATTGTTACATTAAAAACAGGACACACATCTGACTAGGAAAGAGCAGCAGAGGAAGGCATTTGCTGATTTTCATGTGTCTTGAATTCATCTGTAATGGTTGTTAAACCTCAAGATGATTTTACCAATGCAGCCACATAGTTTCAGAGCTAGAAGGCACCTTAATGGTTATAAAGCCAAATGTGTTCATTTTCAGGTTAGTAAACTTAGCTGGAAAGAAAAACAAGTTTCCCAAGGGCAACTGGCATTTTTACTTCATATAAATTTTCACAAGACAAGAAGCTAAAAAGGTAGCAAAATGCAGAATTCTATTAAAAATGATTGACATAAATTATTTTAAAAGGCAACAGTAATTCAAATTATGAGTTCAGAAGCCTTAGGAAGTAAAGGAGATAAGGAAAATCATCTTGTCCAGAGGAACTAATGGAGTAAGTCACCAAAGTAAACAGTTACATAAGCATCTCAAGGGAGAAGACCTAATGGATGGAAAATTCCAGGCATAACATTGGGATAGTGAGCAGATACTGAAAGGATCAGTAGGCCAAGAAGAGATCAGGACTGAACAGAAAACAGGCTAGAAGGGAGGACAATAATACATTAAAAAGTCAAAGCCACAGGAACATTGAGGACATTTATGTTAATGGTTCTTCAACCCTTTGCTTTGATTACACTTCTGGGGAATTTTTATGCTATTTTAGGCCCTTCCAACAAGGCTTACTGGACTGTTTGATGGTTGTACAGCAACTCTGTTCCCTACTGCATAGGTCCCGTTTCTAGGGAGAAAAATGTAAAGGATTTACACTTGTCACCAACAGGTTTCTTAAGGTCTTAGGGAGTCAGAAAAGACATCAAATATGTGGTTTCCAACGTGGTTCAGATAGACCAGACAACTTGAGAACTTGATTTGCTATAACCATATAGCCTGTAACTTTGGGGAGAAATCCAGGGCACAATACCTGTAAAACCAAAATCAGTCAAAGGGAGAAGTAAAGTTAAAAAACTCCTTTATTTCTTACAAGCAGTGATCCTGACTCTCTCTCTCTTGACCAGGCTGCAGCAGAACAGAGCTCCACCCAACCTCTCTGGTTCAGATAAACCCTCACATGCCCTTATAATTACCTATTGATATATAGATGTTACTCTCCACCCCTTGGAAACATCTATTGATATGCAGATGCACTAAGGCCAGGCAAGAGATTCTGGAAATATTACAATTTTACCCACACAGCCAAACCCTTGACATCTCAAGAGAGCAAAGGGGGTAGCAATAGGTTTTTGTTGCTGTTGTTAAAAATAGAATCCTGCAGGAATGAGAATAGAAATTATAAAAAAAAATAGAATTTTTCAACATGAAGGGTTCATAAAATTTATTATACCATCTAACATCCTTATTTTATTGGTGGGTTAAGACATATGATGATAAATTTTGTGTGTTAACTTGGCTGGGTCATGGTGCCTAGATATTTCACCAAACATTATTCTGGACATTTCTGTGAAGGTGTGTCTTTCGACAAGGTTAACATTTATGTCGCTGGACTTTGAGTAAAGCAGATTATCCTCCATAATGTGAGTGAGCTTCCTTCAGTGAGTGAAAGGACTTAATAGAACAAAGACTGACCACCTCTGAGCAAGAAGGAATCCTGCCATCAGACTGCCTTTGGACTCAAATTGCAACTCTTCCCTGGTCTCCAGCCTGCCAGCCTACCATCAGACTTTGGAGTTGCCAAGCCTCCACAGTCACATGAGCCATTTCCTTAAAATAAGTTTCTCTCTGCACCCCTCCCCTCTGCCCCCCCCTCTTTATATATATATATATATATATATATATATATATATATATATATATGTATGTATGTATGTATGTATGTGTACACACACACACACACACACACACACACACACATGCCCATTCTGTTGGTTCTGTTTCTCTGGAGAATCCTGAGATACTGAGATTGATTCAAGAGAAACAGAAACCTAAAGAAGAGTTTTCTGGATTGTTTCTGGGGTTTCTGGAACTGGCTCTCTAATCTGATAAGATTTAAAGACACAAATTCATCTCTTTCCAGTAGTAAAGACAGCACAGATCACTGTTGGCATGAAGTGGCAATAGGGACACACAAAATATCATCATTGGATACTCATAAATCCTTAATAGAGGCACAGTTCAGCGCGACCATATATATGATTTCTTTGAACATTTCTGTCAAACTAACAAGTGTCATGAGAGTGCTGGTTGCTTCTAATGCCACTGGACAGAGTGGAGAAGGAAAAGGATGTGCTCAGGAATCCTAATTCCCAGCTCAAGTGCTGCCTAAGTGACCTGAAGACCACGTGTCTGCCCTGAAAGGGACCCTTCTCTCGCAGCCACAGCACTAAGATTGCTGAAAACCTAACCCAGAATCTCATCCTGTTTGTGGCTGAATTATAATGCAAACTGAATCCCCAACTTCACAGGGTATCTACTGTAAAAGCGAGCACAGTGATTGGGAAGGAATGGGATCCTGAAAACTAGAACATGGCCGTATGGGAAGATTCTATTGAAGCTGGAGCCACTGAAACCCTAAATTCTGGAGTCTTTCTTACCAGTAAAGGTAGCTTCACTAACCCCATCTGAGGAGTTAACCCTGCATGGCCTGAGCAAACTGCAATGCTTCCTGATGGAGTTGCCTTACAAGACACTACTAATTCTCCTTGGGACCCACCCCAACCACCTCTCAATTAGACTCAAGTATCAGCAGTCCCCTAAAGGTGAGGTACAAAGCACTACATGGTTTATCAAATATACACAGACATGAATTCAGAGAATGTGTGTGGGAATGGATATTAAGGGTGTTGGATAAAGGTGGAAGGATCATAAACTTGTATCAGGCTGAATTTATTGACATGGGCCTATGAAGCAGAGACTTTGCATTTGATATTGCAGATTGTGGAGTTAGAAAGGGCTCCACCACTTTGTTTAGTTGGTTGGGTCAGCCATGGACCAAAAAGTAGCCCCTAGTAAATGAATTTGAAATCCCAGAACTACACTGGTCTACTCTAACGGAAGGGACTCAAAGTTTGGGAAAATAGGAATTTTAGAGTGGATTTGCCATTTAAGAACTACTCACCCACATGGGAGAGTACAGAGGACATACCTTTCAACACAACCATAAGAAAAAAATTTTGAGGAGAACCCCAGCATCCATGCAGAGCTCTGTGATCAGTCTTCTCTGTAGACTAGAACTCACAATGGGAACTGCTGCCAGTGAACTGGAAAAGCTAAATGCAATAGGAGTAGGTGGATCACAGAGTGGCAGGAACCAAGTGGTGGCCCTTAATCACTCCAGGCAAGGTGGGCAGTCACTACGATGGACAGCCGAGTCAAAGCAGTAATGAGAAGAGTTGATTTGCAGAGACCTACGGCATTGCCTCATTGATCTTGATGTTCCTAAAAGGGAAGTAGGTGGGAAGCCTACTAAGTTCTCACCAGATCTGTATAAGCAAAACAGTTCTAAGTCATGTGAACAAAAGTCTAACTTGAATAATGAAAACAGTTATGGTCCTTCAATCAACTTCAAGACTGGAGCAAGTTTAAAGACCTAGAACCCTTGAATGAAGGGGAGGTTGACTCCTTGAGGAAGAACCCCAGCAACACTGCCAAAAATTTTTACTGTTAATCTTTCCCCCAACCTTTCCCAAAGGCACCTATGGCCTTTTACCAAGGTGATGGTGTACTGGGGAAAAGGGAATAATCAGACTTTTCCAGGCTATCTGGATACTAACTGAATTGACACTATTCCAGAAGACCCCAAATGTCACTGTGCTCCACTAGTCAGAGTAGGGACTTAACAGAGGTCAGGTGAGCAATGGAGTTTTAGTTCAGACCCATCTCACAGAGGGCCCAGGCTTCTGTTTTATCATTATTAATTTAGGAGATTGGAATAAATCAATTATTCTTTATTACTTTGAGTCACAAACTACTTACTTGCATAAAAGGTTTATATTTTCTCATCAGGAAATTCATATTCACAAAACATTTTGCATATAAGAATATCAAAAATCTTCTGACATTCTACTATGTAATATAGCAAAGAGTATTCAAGGTTATCTCCAGCTTTCACATCCAATGAGTCTGTAAGATGACACAAGGAAACTTTCTATGCAACCACCATGCCCCTCAAAACGAATGTGATTTCCCCTGAAAATCTGTCCTTTTTCCAGTCCACCAGGCACTAGATCATTCTCTTTCTTTAATACTCAGCTTATATCTTAAATGGAGACAGGATAGGGTAGGGCTTTCTCTGAAGACACCAGGACCACACTGCTCGCTGCACTCTCACTGGCTTTAAACATACGAACTACACACCTGCAGCCACCTGCACCCCCCAACTGTGCATGCCCTTGTGCACAGACCAACTCCTATTTGAGGAAAACTGAGGGAGCAGGGAAGAAACTCTTAAAAAATATAAGGAAAGTCCTTGGTTCACTGAAAGTTATTACACCATGGAAAGGCAGTTGGTAGCTTTTATGAACATTTCTATAGCTTCACTGAAGTCATTAGTTTTTGTGTTAGGTAAATCCCTAGATGAAAAGTCTTCTTTTATCTGTTAATAAATGATAACATTTTCAAAATGTCTGAAATCCATTCTTAATTTCAAAATAGAACTTTCTTAGGTGTCCTTTATGTAATTTAATTTCAACAATCAAGAACTAACATTTTGAACATCTCTCAGAATACAGAGCAATGCACATGAATTAGAAAAAAAATATTCTCCAGATTATTTAGAAAATATCTTTGTCTCTCACTTTCCATAACCCTCTTTTAAAATAACATCTTTTTATTCACAGTTATTTGCAGAATAGGAAGATGCAGGCAGGCTTGCTTTGTGTCGTATCAGACCATTCCCAGGCACGCTGACCGGATCAAAAGGGGATATCTGATCCAGCCCGTCCGTCCGACTGAGCTCCTTCTTCTACTCCAAATCCCTTCTGAGTTAGGGCTAAAAGTCTGGGTCTGTTGGCACTAGACCCATAGGTCATACAGACTGGGAAGACTGAGGCTGCTATTTCTGAGTGGTCTTGATGGGCAACATGCAAACTTCAGAGGCTGGTCTGTAGACACCGGAAGAGAAGCAGAGAGGAGAGACTTGGTTTCTCCAGTGAAAGCACAGGAGGCAGCAAGCACGCATGGTTCTTGCCCCCATTTTCCTGTTCTTCTCACACAGGAGATTTCCTTTTTCATCTTACCCTTTTTTGGAGCTAGTGTGGTTTTCTTGTCCTTACAACTAAAAGACCCTTGACTAAGATACACAACATTATCTATAATGTTGAATAGCTTAACTCAACTTTGGACAATTTCACTTTGGAATACCTGGACCACAGGTTTACCTAGAACCATGAAGCTCTAGAAAGAAGAGTCCATTTATTTATGGTTTTGTTTTATATAATGAAAGGATTATAAACATCTTACCTATCAACTAAAGGTCACCTCCTCAAAATACAAAAATAAATTCTCACTGAATTAAATATTAATTTTTTGTATAGGTGTGAAAATTCTGAAGTGACAATTCTGAATTGTCAACTTTTAAAAATGATTCTTCCCGCTAGCTTTTTTTTTCAATAATTTCATTCAATAAGGCACTAGCTCTCAAATTTTCAAGATTCATAATGTTCAACTACCAAATACAGGTGTTTGATGTGTATGTGTGTGTGTACATATATATATATATATATCTACATATAGTATATATATGTTGTCTTTAGACATATAGATCTATAAATATATTCAGACTTCTGTGCTAAGTCTCCAACTTTATTCCATAGTTCAAACAAATTTGACATGATTTCATCCTTAGGAAGAGTTGACAAGAGAAGTACAAATAAGTTTTTCCTGAATCACTTGAGGCTAAGTGGGCTGGCTATACGATGTCCCTTTAGCTGCAAATCCTTTAGTGTGTGACTGCTACAGTAAGGATATTCCCCTACATACCCACAATTCAATTAATAAAATCAGGAAATTTAACACTGCTGCATTTTTACCACTTGATTGATCTACAGACTCCAATTGAAGTTCTTTAGTTTTCCCAAATATGTCCTTCCAACAAAAGGGTCCTGGCTCCCACTGTCCTCATAATACATCCTGATGGTATTAAGCCCCTTTATGTAACCAATCTCTTGTCTCCATCTTGACCTCTTTGTAGATGCCCCAGATAATAGCTCTGGCTCTAATAATCTGAGTGGGGTCACCATCCAACTCCTAGACGGATGCTGTCTTTGTCCCCCTCGGGGACTCAACACACCATGCTAAGCCACCACTACTACCACCCTCCTGGCAATGGACACCTCCTCACCCCTTTCAGGCCATGCTGAGCTGCACCCTGACTCCCCTGCTTGTAGGACCCACCTAAAGCTTTTGTTCTGATTTACTCAGGGAACAGAAAGCATGAGGGAAACTTCACAGTTTTGAAATTCAGGTGTAATTGCCTCACTTGATGCTAAAAAGTGGGTTATTAATAAATAAATCACAATTTCTCGTTGACCTACATTACTCATTTGGGATTTGGGATTTGGTCTAAAATTGGGCATGTGAGTAATAAGAAATTTAAAGCCATAAAATATTCTGTCAAGAATGATGTTTAAATAAATCACAGAAAGTATAATCTGTACTTTTGCATTGAAATGTTAACTATCCTATTAGAAACCATATTCCTCAGAGAGAGATCCATAGAAATGAGAGCAGAGAACTGCCCTTTAAATCTAGACTCTCATTTTCACTTCCAGGTAAGGACCACTTTTTCAGTCAATGGCTTGCCTAAATGGGTTTCTCTACTGGGAGGTCATTTTATTTATTGATTCATTACATACCAGTAATTGTTAATGTATTTCACTAATAATGTTTACAAGCATACTTGTCTCTTTACTCTCTGAAGTATCTGGTGGTTTTCTCTAAGAGCATATCCCACTTAATAAAAAAAAACAGATTTTCATAAAGACTATTCATAACAAGTATTAGCAAACTGAATCTTACTTTTAGTGTAATTAAGTAGTTTGATGCTTAAAGTAATTCTAAATTTACTCTAGCAAAGGGCTGTTTTTTTTTTACTGACAGAAACAAGCATCTATTTTGATGACTCAGATTGTCATTATTTAGAACTATTTAGTAAAGTATCTATTTACTATTTACCAAGTACCTGCAGTGTGTACAACACTGAGCTAGAGGCTAGGTGAGAATATTATTTCATGATAATGGTCATAGTTCAGATTTTTAAAATTTTAAAGTAATCAATAATTATACTGAGTAGTTTATCTATATCACCACATTTACTCTTCACAGCAATCAACCATATGAGGTAGAGAATGTTTTTGTTTACACTTGGAGATGAGATTGATGTCCTTGGAGACTGTAAGTGACTTTCGCAAGGTCACACAACTGTATGGAAAATCCTGCCTCTCATTAAATTCATTCATTTGTTCAAGAACACTTAGGGAACACGCTCAGTGTGCCAGTACCATGCTTGGCTCCAGGGACAAAGGGATAGACCAGAGAGACACCCTGTCATCATGAAGTTTATAGCTTAGTAGGAAAGGCAGTGCTGCCCATCAGCAAAGCTCCCCCAAAGGCTGGAGGAAGCCAGTCCATAAAACACTGAGCAAGAGAGCAGCAGGGGTCGGACGTGCTTTCTGAGAGTCCCTCTGGGTGGCAGGTGGGCAAGGAGGTTCAGGGAGTTCACTGAAATGTGACAGCAGGGTCCCAGGTCAGCAATGATAGCTGGGACTCAGGGGAGCAGAAAAGATGGACTTTGGGGAGACAGACCAGAGAGACAGAGCTTTGGGACTAGCTGTCCAATGTGGGAAAAGAAGACAGAAGACTCAAGGATGAGCCTAAGATTTCTGGCTTGAGCAACAAAATAAATACTGATGATGTCGTTTTTTTTCCCCCCCACGCAAGAGGCTTTATTATCTGAAAGTGAGAGTGGCTGCCCCAGAGGGGGGTGGGGAGAGAGAGAGAGAGAGATGGAGAAGCAGAGAGAGCAGTGGGACAGAGAGAGCAGAGAGCAGAGAGAGAGAGAAAGCAGGGAGAGCAGGGGGGCAGAGAGACAGAGACAGAGAGGGCAGTCTGATGATGTCTTTTAAGACAAGAAACTCTGATATGAGCAGATTTCTAGGGATGGATAAGATGGTAAAGTTCCATTTTGGACATTCTAAGGACTGGCAGCCATCCAAACACAGATCTTCATTATCCAACAATGAGCTCCCCATATATTTTATAAGATGAGAGATTCAAATAAAATGTATCCCAAAACGCTTTATGCCCAGCTATAACCTTCTCTGAAAGCTTAATTTAAACATAAAATAAGGACATTGATTTTCAGTTTGTTTCTGCAGGCTGTGACTTACCACATCTTATTCCTTCTGCCCTTGAGAAATTTCACTACATAGGCCCCTGAGGTATTAATTCATATGAAAACTTACAAATCATTTTTGTCAAACTGAATCCATGTCCCCTTACCATGGAGAACAGAAATATAAGCATTCTCTCATATGCAAATAATAACATTTTAGTATCAGACACTAAGAACACACTAGAATAATAAAATTTTAGTATCAGACACTAAGAACACATTAAGAATAGAATGACCTTCTATTCTAATTGCTGCTGAAAGTGAAGTCTTTAAGTTTGTTAACCTAAAGCCAAGGCTTTCCATTCTGTCAGTTTTCCAGGTGGTATGACTAGTTTATAAAAACAACATGTGAAAGGTCACTTTATTTATGCATATATTTTTAATCTAGATTGCTTTGGGGGGTATCCCAGGAAGTTGCATTTCTCAAAGTTATTGGTTTACCAAGTTTTTCTTTATGATGGACACTTACCCTTGTTTTAACAATTTTCATCTAGGCTATAAATACTGTAGCCATTTTTTAAAGCAAGGAATCATGGGACCACAAGTTATATATTAAGTTCTCCAGTTGGGTCTGTTAGAGCAGAGCCAAAATTATTCTGAGGAGAGACATGGCCATGCCTATGAAGCAGTAAAGAGTATTTTCTTTTTCTTTAAATTTCAGGCACAAGTTCGTAGTATTCTAACCCAGCCAGGTTATTCAAACACATACCTCTGAACTCAACTACCAACACAGATTAGCTGTATCCCAGTTATTAGTCAGGAATTCACTGTCAAACTCACTAGTGCTCAGTAGTTTTCAAAAGCTCACCTGAGAAAGAAAAGCTACCTGCCTGGTTGTTTGAAGGATGTTATTCATCCATTCCTCTCTACATGATCTGAAATTCATTCCTGAGTTAAGCCAGATCACTACAGAGAGCTGCATACTTGGATATTAAAATAATTACTTTCTAAAGTTAATCAATTACTTTCTCTAACTTTCCAGCTCCAAAAAAAAAAAATGAATGAAGATTCATTCATTCAACTATTACTCACTGAACAACAATATCCAAAGCATTAGGTCTACAAAACAGAATAAGACACAGTCCTACCTCTTAAAGGCGCTACCTATCTTTCTAAGTATCTTTATCTATTTGTAGAGACCATATAGATAGAGTCCCATGTGATAATCACAAAGATGGTGAAATACACAGGGAGGGACCCTGCCCCCCAATCCCCACCAGAGCACAGGCAGAGGGAAGGTGAAGAATGACTGAAGAATTCCAAGCTCTCCTAGCATAATGTCCCTTGTCCTCCCGGGAGTCAGGTGTGCTAAGGATCAAATGAGAGGAGGTGCGGGGGGTGCTGTCCAAAGTCTAAGTAACTTCCTAGCTGAAGGGAAGAGTATTAGCTATGGTGCCCTGGGCTGCACACAGAAACTTGAAATCAGCTTAGTGAATACACAAATTTATCATCTGACATAACAAAAGGCCTAGAGATAGGGCAGCCTCCAAAGTCAGATTTAGAGGCTCAGTGATGGCATCAAGCACCCTCATTCTTCCTGCCTCTCAGCTCTGCCTGTCTCAGGGTTGGCCTTCCAGTTGAGGTAGAACAATGCAGCTTCAGCAGTTACAGGCATCACAATAAGTCACAAAGGGCCCCAGGGAAGAAAGGGACCCCTTTTCCCTGGTCCTCCTTAAGAAGGAAGAAATTTTCCCAGAGACCTTTGAAGATTTCTCTTCAAGTCTCAATATCCTGGACTTGGGGACATGCCCATTTATAAAGCAATTAGTAAGGGCCATGGGATGACTGCTCAAGGCTCACTGTAATCCCTTGGGATGTGGTCTATTTGAGAAAATCAACCACGCTTACTGCTACAGTGGCATTAGGAACACAAGCCAACTGGCTTGAAAGAAGTCCTTTCTTTTAGGAATCTCTCGTAGGCCAAATTTTTTTATATGTGCATTTTCTCACTTCAAGGAGATACTGTTTTTTCTCTACTTTCAATGCCTAGAAAGCAAGGCTGATGGAAAATTATCAAGTCATATCATACTACTCATTTTGCAGCCCAAACTCATGCATGTCAAACAAAAGTTACCGAAATCTAAGAGTTTAACTCCAACTTCAGTGGTCAATAGGATGTTATTTCCTTTTACATCATGGTGGATAGTTTTGTTGCTAGGTGTCTTGGCCCCTGGGGCTGGCCCAGAGAGATCCCCATGCCTGTGGGCTCTGAACCTGGGGATGTCAGAAGCTTCTCCCAGACCCACCTCAAGGCTCAGAAGTGTGGAGGAAAATCTGACAGCAACTGCTTAGTTTATATAAACTCATTCGTTTGCAAAAGTTAAGGCCTTCAGATGACCAGTACTCCCACCAGCCTTGCCTGTCCTGCCTGCCCCCTGGGCCCACTGGACAGAACCTGCCCTTAGCATTGCTGGTAGCTGCACATCAGAGGCCCATATTCTTGGGTCAGAGTGACCCACTGTCAGGCAGGGTTCTGTCCTCGGGCAGGTGAATGGGAGGGAGATGTCTGTAGAATTGAGCGGCACCCTTGAGGCCCTCCACCATCACTCTGAGCCCTCTAGACCTGTGCTGAACCCTGGCTTCTATTCTGGAAGGACCCTCCAGCTCGTCCAGTTAGTCACCTCTGTCCACACGGGCCAGCATCAGCTGCCAGCCAAGATGCCCTGCTGAGCCCAGCTCTGCCTCTGACACCTGTTTGTGGACAAGCCCCTGCACCCCAGCCTCTGTTTCCACATCTGTAAAATGGAGATAGAGGTTCCTGCTCTGTTTTTGGAGCCTGGTGAATATCAGGTGCTCAGGTTCATGGGTGGGCAAGGGCTTGTGGACTTTGAGGTCAGGTGGGCCCTTTTTCGAGAGGATCACCAGGCTTGGCTCTGCTGAGGACCAAGGAAGGCCATGAGGTGGGGGGCCAGGAGCACACCCCACATGGATGGGGGGACTGAGGTGTGTGGGCAATGCTGAACTGCTGACCCACTACCAACTGCACACCAGGCTGAGCTGGAGTCACAGCAGGGCACCTGCAGGGGTGGGGGTGAGCCTTGAGAAGAGTCCCCATGGGTGTGCTCAGGCCTGGAGCAGGGGAGACCAGCAGGGCACAAAGCACCAGATGGGGGATGTGGAGCACCCCTGTGGGGCAGATACAGGGAACAAAGGGATGCAGTGGACAGGCCGACTGGGGTCAGATGTCAAGAGCCTCGCGAGGGGGCTTGAGCCTAATCCTGTGGGCACCAAGGAGTTGCCGTGGCTCTGTGTGGGGCAGTGACCAGCTTGGACGTGGGTTTCAGACAAAGAACTCTGGCAGCCACACGGAAGGCTGGCCAGGGAGTAATGGCAGCCAGGAGGCAGCAAACACCGTGCAGAGAGCCAGACCTCGGAGCCACACCCGAGGCAGGTCCTGAATGCGGCCTCCAGCAGCCACGTGACCTTGGGGAAGTTAATATATCATCCCTGAGGCCTGTTTCTTTTGCTGAAGGTTAAATGAATTAGTCCAAGGTAAGCTGTCAATCGTGGGCCTGACCAATAGTGAGTGCTCAACAGGTGGCAGGCTTGATGTTACTGGTGGCAGCGGCTAATTGCTTCATAATCCAAGTGAGAGATGACAAAGGCCTGAACTAAGACAGGAACAGAAAGGGCAGAGGAAGACAAGTATTTAGGCTACAGGTGCTACGGTCCGTAGTGCTGGAGGGAACTTGGTGGGGTGTGGGTATGGGAAACATTACCGGTTTCTGGAGGGACACCAGGAACGGAGCAGGGGATGACTTCAGCTTTGGGTTAGGGCCAGGGCCTGTGGAGAGAGGTGCAGGAGGCGGTGCTGGGCCCTGGGTTGGGCGAGGCAGTGGAGACCTGCAGCAGAAGCACAAGGCCTGGCCAGGGGCTTGGCTCAGGGAGAGCCCGCAGAGTCGGGCTGGGTTAAGGCTGAACTGCTAGGCTCACACATCAGCTCCAGAAAGAGCCACCAACCGAATTCCTTCTGAAAGCACGAGCCAGGTGGGTGATGTCACCTTTCTGAGGGAAATTGTATATGGGGAAAAGATTCTGGGCTGGAATGACAAAGATGTCGGTCCTGGTTCTCACTCCAGCTTTGCCGCTAACTGGCTATGTGACCCTGGGCAGGCTGTTCCACTTTCAGTGCTCAGTGTCCTCATGCACCAAGGGGCACCTGCTCTGTTGCCACACTGCAGAGAGTGACAGCTGCAGCCCCACATGCCTGCTCAGTTAGCCACGCTCAGGGGCCAGGAGAACACAGAGGTAGATAAAATGCCACTCCTTCCAGGCCCACCTCATTCTGACTGGTTTGGAAGATTTGACTTCAAACTAAGGTCCCAGCAATGGCCTGGGGCCTCGGCAGCAATCCCTCCTGCCCTGGGAATTCTGGGCAGGATCTGGAATGTGCTTGGAGAGCTAGGTCATTGCTGTAAATGTGGGCGCTCTCTACTCTACTTGGTGGAAATCTGGATTTAATAGCTGGGCAGGATTACTCAGTTTCAGAAGAATTTTTCAATTTATGAAAGTGCTCACCAGGGAATTCCTTCTCACAGCAGAGCCCCGAGTGCATTCTAAGTATTGATCAGTGAGTATGTGCTTACTGCTGCTGGCTAAGTGCCCAGTGGAGAGACGGCATTTCAGCATCTCGGGACATCCCTACTCAGGATCCACGGGAGGAAGCCAGCACTGACTCTGGGCACAAGCTGCCTTCCTGCCCACTCCTGTCTTGTCAAAGGGCAACCCCTTTGTGTGTGAGGGGCTCAAGGACTGGAGGCTCTGGGGAAGGCTGCCAGGCTGTCACACCAGTGCCCAGGATGGGCATTGTGCAGGCCTTGGGCAGCCCTGGCAGGGGCTCGGTCTTCGGAGGGGACTCCAGCAGCACCCGGCGCCCACAGATATGGCTGCCTCAGGCTTGTGGGGGAGTGACCTCAGCATCAGGGGATTGTCGCTGGTCTCCCTGGCTTTAAGTGGGGTGGCCACCTGTGCCTTTGGGACTCCCACCCTTTGCCTCACCCACACAATGGCTGCCCCAGGCCTGGGGCCTTGCTCTTCAGTGGGGAGCTCTCTACAGCTGGGACCACCTGGCAGAAAGCATAGGCCTGCTCCCTCACTAGGCCTTCTCCCTGGCTCCCTGTAAGGGTACTTAACACTCTTTTACATTGCCCGGCCTCTTTTACGTAATACCCCTGCCCTCCGTCTTCCTCACATGCTCCTATAGCATCCTGGCTTACTTCTTTAGAGGATACTGTGTTATGATTATTTATTTACATGTGTGTCTCCTGCACTAGATGGTTTTTATATATATCTTCAACACTTAGCACAGGGCCTGACATATGTATAACTGGTATGGAAGACTGCAAAAATTCTTTGCAGCCCCCTGCTTAAAAGTGTGGAGTTCATTTCCCCACCCTTTGAATCTTGACTGGCCTTGTGATTTGCTTTGGACCATAGAATGTGGTCAGAGACATTCTGGGGGTGTGAGCCATGGCCTCAAGAAGCTTTGCCTGCTTTTGCCCATTCTCTTGGGGCCCCTGCCACCACTACTATATGAACAAGCCTAGGCTAGTCCGTTGGAGGGTGAGAGAGCATGTAGAACAGAGATGAGCTGTCCCCAAGGGACCATTTATGCCAGCCAGCCCTGTCATTGTCAGCTGAGCCCGACCCAGATCAGCTGAGACCAACCAAACTGCAAACCAGAGTCATAATCTGAATGGTTGTTGTTTAAGCCACTAAATCTTAGAATTGCTTGTTATGCAGTAAGAGCTAACTGATAAAGCATGAATAAATGATGGGAGTTAAGTGCTCAGAGAACTTTCTTCTTTGCTAGTTTGGTTTGAAGCTAATTAAAAAAAAAGCTGTGCAAAATTTACCATGTTAACCATTTAAAACTGTACAGTTCATTAAGTACATTTACACTGTTGTGCAATCAATCTCTAGAACACATCATCTTGCAAACCGGAAACTCTATACCCCATCAAGCAACTTCCCATTCCCCTCTTCCCGCAGCTCCTGACAGTGAGCTACCATTCTACTTTCTGTCTCTATGAATATGATTACTCTAGCTATCTCATATTAGTAGCATCACACAGTATTTGTCTTTTTGTGGCTGGCTTATTTCACTTAGCATAATGTCCTCAAGGTTCACCCACGTTGTAACATGTGTCAGATTTTTTTTCTCTTCTAAGCCTGAATAATACTGCATTGTATTGTTTGTCCAGTCATTTGTCCATGCACACTTGGACTGCTTCCACCTTTTGGCTATTGCGAATAGTGTTGCTTGGAGGCCAGTTCTTAACACCCAGTTATAGACATCCCTAAGTGCCCTGTCTCAAACCCCATTATGAGTGGTTAGGGTGCACTAGCTCTATGGACCCAGCAGCAAGTGTCATCAGAAGGAAAGGGGCCACTGGGGAGGGTCTGCCTGGGGTTGGATGCTTTACTTAGAGGCCAGTGAAGCCACAAACAGAACCAAGACTGGAGATGAAGTTGCAGTCAAACTTCTGCATATTTCTCACCAAACGACATAAGGTATTTGTCAGAGACTAATGGGCTTGTTCCAGCTGGATGAGAAGGGCTGTCTGAGGTGGTAATAAAGAGGAAGAGATGTCAAATATTAAAAGGCAATGAATTTCAGGGGCTTTGCAGCTGAGAAGTCCATTAAATCAGAGCCCCAAGAAAAGTTGTGTGACCAAATAATTTTTCTCAGAGCTCAAGTAAGAGCTCAGAGAGGTGATAAATGTTCCTATTTCCATTGGTATTTATGACACATGTTTGATAAAGGACCTGAAAAAATTATAAACTCAGAGCAGTTGTGAAATATACTGAGAAAGCCCAGCGAAGACTGTGTCATGCAGGCTCAGAGGATAATTCATACAGGAACGGAGGAGCCCGACACGTGCAGACACTGGGGGGACAAATTGGTGGCTTTACCCAAACACAGCCTCTTGCTGCTGCTGCTCAGCCAGGCCACCACTGGCTCCCAAGCCTCTTGCTGCTCTCCCCCCTCCCCCACTACCCAACAAACCAGATATGCACGTCTCCCTTTCTCCTTTTCCAAAGAACTGAGCTCAGAATTAACCCTGAGGGCCAGCTGGGCTCTAGCTTCCAGGTAGGACAGAATAGATCAGCTGTGGACTGTACACCCAGCCCAAGTCAGAGGGGTAGGTCCTTGACTGGGAAGTCGCAGCAGCCCCAGCCCCGTGGCCCCACATGGGCAAACCCTCCCGGGGTGGGCTCCTCTGGAGAAGGGAGGCGTGCACGGCTCAGACTTCTCGTCTAATCTAGACTCTCAGCGAGGAGACCTCCTGACTGTCCTGTGGTCCACATGGAAACTCCTGCCATGTATCTGCAAGGGAACAGAAGACCTAAGAGCAGTCACCACCTCTCACCAGCCCACCTTTTCCAAGTTGTCCAGTGCTGGGTGGCAGACTTATTTCTCAAGCAGTGATATTTGTCACTGAAGGCCCTTTATGTCCCTACAGCCCCTAGCTCATGGCCACACACAAGTGGGTGCTTGATATGCATTTGCTGGGCAGAACCGAAGATTACTTTCTGGTCTGAATATCTTCATGCCCTCCAAGATGGTATAAAAGTTGGTTAAGTTTTTCTTTAAAAATTTTGAAACCCTCATAAAACAGAAATATCCCCTCTCTTCCTCCTGCTTTGTGCTCCTGCCTCCTAAGTCCAGAGACTAACCAGAGGCAGCTGCCAGCCTAGGTTTGGGGGCAGCATGATGGGGGAGATCTAAATTAAGCTGCAGAATCACCATGACTCCCTGTGACCTGATACAAGGGCTCTTTCTCATTTAGAAGCCCATCTAGTCAAGGAATGCCTGATCCCTTATTTCTAAACTCCTCACCTTTGGCTCCAAGAGACTTCTATGACTGTTCTTACCTTCATCCATAGCTTCTCTTCCTGTCCCCACATGCCCCCCAATCCTTTCTCCAAGCTCATGCCCAGTATGTCCTGTTTCTTCATTTGGGTTGTTTATTTTTCTGCTCCTTTGGCCAAGTCTTCACTAACACTTGTTTCTTAGGGCCCCATCCATCCCTTAAGCCTCAGCTTGAATCCCATCCTACAAGAATTCTTACCAGTCCCCACCCCAGACCTCTCCTGTGGTCCCTTGAGACCTTGTTGGTGTCTCAATTGCAGTAGAGCTCCCTGGCTGCCTGATTTCAGAGGAATGTCTGTCTGTCTGCCTCCTTTTTAGGTTCTGATCCTGGATGGTTTGTCTTTCTGGCCCCTTGTGCACCTGGCACCATGTTTTGCACAAAAAGTTCCTCTCTGATTTGGAATTCAGGGTGAGTTACGACCAGATGCAGACACACTCTTGGTGGTAAGAATAACTTCTCCAGAACAAGATCCAACAGAATCATCTGAAACGTCACACTTGTGTGAAACTTGGTGCATGAAAGAATGCAAAATCAAGCCCCCTGTAACTTCAGGAGACACCAGTGTTAACAACAGTTATGAGCCACAATTTGTATGGCAATCTATGGTTGCTAATTCATTGTCTACATCCTCTTTGGAGAGGGGGTGTCCATTCTGTCCAGCTCCAGTGGCTTTGTAGGGCCCTAAAGGGCCCCCTTGGCAAAGACCGACAGCAGCTTCAAAACAGACCAAAGGGAATGGTCTTTTGTTTGGGAAGAGATGAGGGAAAACAGGCGCAAGACTGTTAGGATCCCAGCACCAGTCTAAGGACCTTGGCCAGAGGGTGTGTCTGGTCCCAGGGAATCTGATGTCTGGGGCCAGGGGTGGGCACTCATAATACTCTCATGATGCTCTGTGCCCCCATGAAACTGTGTACTGCCTATAGTATATGTAGAGACACTGCTTCTTTTCCATTGGAAGGTAAATTCTTGGAAGCTAGGGTGGCAGGGGCATGGGTGGTTCTTGGCTGGAGGGACTAGGGTCAAGAGACCAAGACAGATAGTTGGGGTCAAGAGAGAGAACCCAGTTCAGCACCTTGGAGAGCTCTAAGTGCATAGGGCAGAAAGCTGGAGGTCTATGGAGAGCTTGGGGCTGTCCTGGAGCAAGCAACTAAGTCTACAGCTGGAGGCTGAGGAATGGACATTCCCTTCCCGAAGCAGACTCAAAACTTCAGATGCCTTGTGTAGTTTGGCCAGTTCGTTTATTCATTAAACAAGTGTTCTTTGTCTCCTGTGGGCTGGGCACTGGGCCAGGTCCTAGAGTCACATGTGAATGGACATGTCTGCAGACCTGAGATGCTCACAGTTTAACAGGGGACACACCAGATGACTGTGATGCCAAGTGAGAGGAGTTTTAGTGTGGCAAGCACTGGGCAAGGAGGCACAGAGGAGGGATGGCTGGCTCTGTGAGGTGGAGCATAGGGAGGCTTCCCTGGGGGCGGGGGTGGGGTGGTTAAGGGAATGTTGGAAGGGTAAGCAGGAGCTCCCCAGCTGGGCTGGAGGGACAAGGTGTGGCCCTCACGGATTTTATGTGTGTTGTCTGAGTGTGTGGTGTGTATAAGTATACCAGCATGAATGTATGGTGTGTGTGAACATATGATGTGTGTATGAACACACATGTATGCATGTATGTATGTGTACGAACATATGTGCATGCTTGAGCATGTGGAGTGAGGGGCAGGCCCAGACTGTGAAAGAAACAAACCCACAGTGGCCTTTATCCCATAGGAGGCTGTGGGCCATTGGGGGATTTTATATGAGAGGTTGAGAGAGTCAGGTTTGTCTCTTGTGCTCAGAATCAACCATGAGTGGTTGCACCCCACACATGCAGGCTGCCCCCTCACACATTCCTCCTGCCCCCTGGTCCTGTGCACACACCATCAGGCACTCCCATCTACTAGATTGCCTCTCTGCTATTCCCACTCTGATGCTCCTCCTCTGAACTTCCCAGGCACAGTCAGCCAGCCAAAGCACATTTGTCAGGTATCTGCAAGGTATCAGCCCTGGGCTGAAAGCTGGGGTGGAGGTGGGGGCTGAAGAGGAGGGAGGGGTGATAGGTGAGCATGAGAGTCCTGGTCCCGGGGCAGAGGGCAGCTCAGAGGAGACACAGGTGCTCACAGTGAGAAGCTGGACAGGAGTTATGTAACAGTCTGCAGTGGCACTGGAGGCCTTCTGAAGAGGGAGAGATGGGGATCTGGGGAGGGAGGAGTTGGGTGGGATGGCCAGGAAGCACAGAGGGTGTCGGGGGACAGCCAGCTATGTCACCATGGAGAACCAAATCACATGAGGACGAGCAGTATTCTTAACTTACGAGCTCATGGTCTAATGCACATGTACTGAGGACCTATTCTGTGCTGGGCCCTGGGCTATGGAGATGAAACGAGCTTCCCTCCACAAGGAGCTCAGTCTGATGGGGGAGATAGATGCTGCAGTGGACATAGGTGATTTGGGTTGCTTGGCATTGGAACCCCCTTTCTACTGGGGAGAACCCTAAGGTGGGAGGGGAACTGGGCCCTGTCACTGTGGGAGTTGAGCAGACGTGGCTCCATGGCAGCTGGCATGTGGCCATGAGGCTAGGCTTGGTTGGCCCGATGCTCATGCCCTGGACTTTGACACTCCAGCTGGTGCCAGCTGACGATGACAATGACGGCGTGGTGAACTGGTGGAGTTGGTGGCCCAGTGGCACTTGAGCATCCATGGGGAGCTGGTGCCAGTGTAGGGTCTCCAGCAGACCATCCCTGAGGCTGTGACCAATTCCCAGCCTCAGAGAAATACCTGGTTCTGCTTAATGCTGTCAGAGCTGTGGTCTGTGGTTGGCATCCCAGGACCCTCCATGGTACAGATACATGAATGCGTTCACGCTACACTGTATCACATGCAGCCCGATCAACACTCCTGGCAGCAGAGCCTGCCTGAGATGCTGGGGGCACAGGGTGCAAGTGGATGAGGGTGGGGGCTTGGCCTGGTCTCAGATGTGAGTGGGATTTGTTCACAGGGAGTTCTTATTAGGACCTGCCTGTGCAAAGGCCCAGAGCCCGGAACTGTTGCAGAAGCACACTGCCGGGGCAGTTGGCAATTGAATTAGGGCTGGAGGTGGGGGGGCAGGCAAGTCTGAGGCTGGAGCATAGGCAGGGTCACCACGACAGGCTTCATAAGCTGCATTAGGGAAATGAAAAAAAAAGATCCAGGTCACCTGGGGTTCACCAGGCACTGCAAATCCCACCAGGAGACAGCGAGAGCCGCCCCGAGCCACTGCTACTGCTGGGCAGTGAGCGGTGAGGATGAGGCTGGGCCTGGAGTGCGGAGGTCAGAGGACGAGGGCTCTGAGCTCTGACAGGAAGCAGGAACTCAGGACGGGGAGCGTCTACGTGGGACTGGGGCCGAGGGGAGGAGTTTCTGAGTGCTGTCCCTGCCTTCAGTGCCCCAGGGTCACCCACCAGGCTGGGCCTGGGGCCTGGCATTTGCAGCCCAGGTGCGGGTTGCTGCCTCCTCCTTTCCGAATCTGTGGATGAGCCCCTTGCTCGGATGGATGCCTGAGCACCTCTCCCAGGCTGTAGGTGCAGAGGCCCTTCTATGCAGAGGAGCTACTGACCTGCCCTCTGTCTTTAGCTCTGGTCCCAATTTACAGTTTTCTGTTTTACCTTTCACTATTCTAGGGGCAAGATGTCAGATTTCCAAATATAAACGAGACTCTGCAGCCAGCCTCTGCCAGAGGATTTGAGTAAAGACTTAGACTGAATGGACAGAGCTCACCTGAGGCACCTGGGGGCTGGTGGCAGCTACCACACCTCCCAACACAGCCCAGCCCCCTGGCAGAGAGGATGGTTCCAGGTGCTGAGCCTGGACGTGCAGATGGGTGACATCTGTTCCTCATCTGGTGTGCAAGTGGAGAGCATTCACTGCCCCCCATTCCTGTGCACAGGGCCCCCTGCCTCCCTCCTTCACTGCCCTACATTCCCAGAGGGCCTGGGCTCTGCACCCCTGACGGCTACACCACCACTCCCTGTCCTCTTTCCATCCAGAGGCCCTGGCTGCCCTGCCTTCCACCTGGGTGCCTGAGAAGCCTGGGTGAGGCAGCTGTTTGAGGGGGTGAGCTGAGAGCCTGGCTGGGGGAGAGGCCCCGCAACGGGTCCCAAGGTTTCTGCACCCAACACTGCAGACCCGGCAGGAAATAGAAGGACCATGAGGGTCCAGATGAGAAACGGGGTCTCAGATAACCCAATGGCCAGATACAACCCTGAAGCCTAAATTCTCATGTGCTCTGTCCCCCAGAAACTCGCTTTGTTCCGAGCTGCCTGGAGACTTAATCCCAGCCTGACAGAGCTTTGGGAAAGTCAGCCACCTGCCTCAGAAAGGGACACGGGTTTGGAGGAGCTGGGGAGGACAAAGTGGGCGGGCAAGAGAGGGGGAAACACAGCCCTCCCCTACCTGCTTTAGCAACAGCCAGGACTTCCCCAGAATTCTGAGAGCTGCAGTCCCAGAAAATCAATCAATACTTTTAAAGGATTTGCAAGAATTAGTGCACTGGAGCTGGAGTACCAGCAGTTCAGTTACCCAGGTAAAGAGAGAAATGAAATGGAAACTCCAGATGCCAGGGGCTAAGCGCAGCTCCGGGCACTGAATCACACCGCAGAGGAGGATTTGCAGCCAAGAGAACGTGAAGTGAGGAAAGGGGACTTGTGCCCCTGTGTGCATGTCTGGAGGGGGTGGCGACCCACCTCAGCCCCACTCGTGTCCTCTTCATCTCCCGGGCGGGGGTATCTCTCCGTAGCTGTTTGCCCCTGGGTCTCACCCCTCTGCCGGGCCTAGCCAGGGTCAAGTCTGGGGCAACACACATCCTGTCATTTCAGGAGAGGTGTCATTTCTGGTAGTAATTTCAGTTATTCATACTGCTGATGACCTTTTAATCATCATCAAGTAATCATCATGATCATTCTAGGTAAAGCAGGAAATAAGCAAAAGAGAAGAAAGTGGGGCTCGCCTTTAGGTGATAAGGCCCTGGCACAGAATTGGAGGTCAGGTATGCTTTAAAGTGCCTGGGCTGGCACAGGCATCACACCTGTGGAGAAACCACAGCCACCCGCGAGAAGCGGGTGCCCATCACACTGGCCAGTGGGGCCCTCGGCATGCACTGGTCTGTGAAGGAGACACCCAGCCTCGGCCCCGGAACGGTCCACAGGTGGTCTCTCCTGACATCCCCAGTCCCATCCCCTCTGGACTGCCTGCTGTCTGCCCTGGTTTAGCTCTTACCCCGCCAATCCCTCCCTCCTCCGTGTGTAATTTTTGCCTGCTGAATTCTGCCTCCCATTAGACTGCGAGCTCTGGTGGGGCAGAGATGCCACGGTTCATTCTCTGAATCCCCAGAGCCTGGCACAGCCTCTGGAACCCTGGAATGGGTCTCAGCGAGGCCCACAGGTGATGAGCGGTGACACACGTGTCCAAGACTGCGAGGCAGGAAGGACAGGCCTGTTCGGGTACACGGGCCTGTGCTCCTGGACCTCCCAATTTCCACCCCGTGGGACCCTTCTCAGTGTTCCCATTGTTTCTGCTGAGCTGCCAGCTATGATGATACCCATCTCAGCCGGGTCCCTGCCCCACAGGTATTTAGCCCGGCAGTCTATCTATGAGACTCTATAATAAACTCTCACGGGGAGGGATGACCCAGAGGAACCACGCTGCAGGGGTGGGGCTGGGCTTACGGCTTGGCCGCAGCCCTGGGTCCTGGTGCAGCTCTGCTCTGGATAGGCTGCATGTGGAGGCGTGCGTGCGTGCGTGCGTGCGTGCGTGCGTGCGTGCGTGCGTGTGTCTGCGCGGCTCCTGGGGACCACCCACTGACTGAAGGTGGGCACGGAGGCAGTTCCACCCCTGCATAGACACGAAGGTGAGAAGCCCCAGCCCAGTCTCCTGGACAGGCTGGGTCCAGCATGGATCACCCTACATTAACGGAGCGCCACTATATACATGGGGCAGCAGACCAAAATGACCCAGCTGCCCTACTTTCTGCTTCTCCAGGTTTCCTGGCACAAAGTGCAATTACACACTCACTGGGGTGATTCCTGTGGAAGGGGCTGAAGGGTGTGGTGTGGACGTGGAGGGACCGCGGCCAGCCTGCCTTGTGCACATGTTGTTCCATCTGGGACGCGCTCCTCTTTCTCATCAGAGAACGTCTACCGTCCTGTAAGACCATCTCTGGTCCCACTACACGGGCTCCCCACACTGCCAAGGTGAACTTCGCAGCTGCCAGCCCTCAGGCTGTGTGCTGCTCAAGGGCAGGGACCCCAGCACTGGGCACCAGGAGGGGCAGGGAGGGTTTGCTGACAGAGCAACCGGCTTTGACCAAGAGAAAGTGGAGTCCCTCTGGACTCGGGAGGGTTGAGGCACTGCCGCCTGGCCAAACGGAGGGGTGTCCAACCAGCTGGGTCTGCAGTCCCCTCCAGAATGTGGCCGGGAGTCCTCCTCGACTCTAATCTCAGCCCTCAGCAGGGACCAGGGATGGGGAAGGCACTTTTGGGCCTGACCTAGGAGCTGTCCTGTCACCTGTGGGCCCAGGCCTCCCTGCCCAGCTCCATCCCAGTGGGGAATACTGGTGTCCATTTGGTGCTCCAACTCCTTCGAGGAAGGGAAGCCATCTCTAGGCTCCCTGGAACTTCTACAACTCTACTGCGGGGCCCAGGCTGGCTCCCTCTTGGGGTGAGTGCTGTCCCTCGTGGTGGGGTGATGAGGGGTCTTCAGTGGGATTGGAGGATCTGGGTGGGACATACAGCCAGGCCTGGGCAGGCTCAGGTGGAGGCTGGGAGGTTTTCCCTAGCACAGCTGACCTAAGTCTTGGGAGGGTCTGAAAACCAGGCCATGGGGCTCCCTGAGTCCCTAGAAATGATCCCATGTGTCCCAGCAAAGGTGGATTGGGAAGAGGAGTGGGCTGAGCTGCTCTGGCTGCCATCGGAGGTGCCCCCTCAGCTCCCTCTGCTCCCCTCCGCTTCCTGAAGGTTCTGAAACCAGCATCTCCCTCCTTCCTCAACCTCTGCAAGACAAGCTACGGTTGTGCCCATCTCCTGTTAGCAGAATTAGCAGGACCTATACCACCTGCCCTGAGCAGCATCTAGTAACGTGGAACATCAGCACAGCAGGAAGAGACTGGAACTTTCCATTTTTCTGGTAGGTGCTGGGGAGGGGAATGTAATGGGCTTCAGTCCCTGCTCAGAAAAGCTCTCACTCCTCAGGAAAGCTCTTAAAAGCAGAGCCTGGATGTGACTTGTCTCTGCTCCCCAGTGCCTGGCACCCCAGCTTCTGGCCCTGAACAGGTTTCAGGTAAGGTTTGAATGAGTGATGGAAGGAATGAATGAATAGTTGCTGGACTGGAGAAGGTGTCCTGGAATAGGAGGCACCGGGCTGGGCCTTAAATGGACAGGATTTGAGCTGACGGCCGTGGAGGAAGCGCTGCTCCCAGAGTGCATGGCACAAGCAGAGGTACACAAGTGGGCAAGTGCATGGAGGGACCAGGGACTCTAAAGTCTGGGGCAGTGGGGCAGGAGTGATGGCACTAAGCAGGCAGAGGGAAAAGCTGCAGAGGTGCAGAACCCTGGCAAACAACTCCATGCACTGAGGGACATTAGCATTTCCAGATCTCCAACCTTTTTCTTCTTTTGTGAGCACCCGCCAGGGGACGGAAAAGCACCCTAGTTCTTGGCTTTCTCCCAGACTGGAAAGAGGAATGGGGGGAGGCAGTCAGGGCTGGGTGGGCTCACTTGGAACACATGGCTCCCTCCACCTCCCCCTGCCACATGCACCTGCTTCCTCGGGACCTGGGCAGTGATGGAATCATCAGGCTGGAAGTCATCTGGGAGGAGAATGGGCCATGTGCCTCAGACAGAGCGAACCCTGGGCCCTGTCCTGGAGCCTTCACTACTCCTAGGGCTGACTGGAGGCCCAGGTAGAGTCCAGGGTGACCTAGATGGCAGGGCCAGGAGGAGCAGCCAGGTCTCCAGATGCTCTAGTTCTGCAGGAGATGACACTGTACGGCAACTGTGATGTGAAGAAGGGCATGGTGCCCTTTTACTGAGAGCCTGCTGAGTCCTGGTACGGTCCCTGTGCCTCGCACACCTCCCCGCACTGAAGTTATGAGTGTCTTGTGCACAATGTGCAAGGTGAGTTGAGACACCGTGTCTCCACCTGGAGGCTGAGACTGGTTTGGTCTGGCAAGGAAGGGCCTGCCCTTGTCAGGTTAAGGCATCAATTCTTAACCTTGGCCTTCTTCATCAGGAAGCTTCAAAAAAATATGGATGCCTGGTCCCCACCCACCCCATTCAATAGTATGCGGCCCAGTATAGGCACCAGATTTCTAAAAACCCCCCAGGATATTTTAATGTCTAGCAAAGTTTGAGAAACTGTCTTATGACTAATGCTGTTGTTGTTTTGCCTTTTTGTTCTTATTCCCAAAGTGTCCAGATCTGTGCTCAGAGCTCAAAGAAATTTACTGAAAAAATTAAATTAAATTAAGGAATGACAGCTCGAAGAGCCAGGAACTTATGCAAATGAATGCAAATAAATACACACTTCCATACATATGTTTATGCAAATATTCTCGTGGTCCTTGCAAATCACTCACCCACCTGCAAGCAGCTGCCTTCAGTTTCTTGGTGAGAACCCTGCCCGGGTTAATGACAGGTGGTATCATGACCTCCCAGAAAGACATCTCTATTAGCAAACTCACCCCAAAAGTCCTCCAGGGCCCTGCTCACTGAGCCCAGCTCTGTGCATCAAAAGCCTTTCCCTACTCACTCAGGCCTCAGGGCTCACTCAAAGCCACAGACCTGGGAGGGAGCAGCTGCCTGGTGGGCACTTCAAGGCCACCAGGGCTGTGGGCAGAGAGAGTGGGGGCCGGGCAACTGCCAGGGGTCTGATAGCTGGAGGACAGTTTTGATCAAAAAGGCACAGATGGGCTGCCTTTAGTTATGTGCTAGTCTGGGTGGGCTGGCATGTGGCTGGGCATTCAACCGTGCTTAGGGCATCCCACGTGTGTGTCTGCCTGACCAGGTGCTGCAGCTGATTTATATAAATCCAGTGGCAGATACTGGACTTCAGAACAAAACTTGCCTCATCAAGATGAGAGACTGGCACCCCCCACCCGCACTCCCTTGTGGATGCTAACTGGCTCTAGCACCAGTCTGCCACCCCTTCTCTCAGGTGACTGCAGACCCTCAGGATGCCCTTGCACTGCTGCCTCAAGGAGGAGCCAGCTCTGTGACCTGCTGGCCCCTGGCTCTGCTCCCTGAGAGGACCTCAGAGGAATGAAGCCTCACTGCTTCCTTCCACAGGCTCAACCCTCCCAGGGGCTCCCTCCCGGGGCTGGACAAACTCCCTCAGCACTGCCTGGGGTGGGGCGAGTTCCCTGGGGCGGGGTGAGGGGGGCTGGAAGGTGAACCAAGCTCCGGCATTTTGGGATCCTAGCTCAAGCCTGCCCTGGGTGGCCCTGGGAAGGTCACACAGAATTTCTTATTTCTCTAGTCGCTGCACCCAAGAGGTGGTGGCCATAACTATTTGGGAAGCTTTGGGGAGCTGGAATGTGAGCTCCGTGAGGGCAGTTCTATTTGTTATGCATAGCTGCACTTTTGTTGGCTGACCTACTAATGATCATTTCTTCCACAGCGCCCTGTCTCCCCTCTATCTCACTCTCTTCGCCAGTTGTTCTTGTGATTTCATGTACAACTTGTGGGGGGAAGGTGTGGCCTGTCCCCTGCAAGGTGCTCACCTCCAGGAGGGCAGCAGTAGTCAGTGTCCCCCATGGATCCAGTGTACGTCACCTGGGCACAGCTCTCCCTTTGGGTGGTGGTGGTGGGGAGGGGGCAGAGGGCTATCAATACTTTCAGGCTGTGATGGAAACCCAGGGACTGGTGTTCCAGTAGGGGCCACAAGTCAGTTCCGGAATGATTCTTCTCAGCAAAGATGGTTACAGTGACATTTGCATTTAGCACGAGAATCTCTGAGCTCCCTGTGACAACCCAGCCATTCAGGCCCTAAAGCACCCTGGGAATCCAGCTGAGTGGAGTGAAATCTGCCATGCTGGGTTGGGAGACAGAGCTTTGCCTCACTGCCCACCCACCCTCACTCACTGCCCTCAGGGGTCACTCTCAGCTCTTGGGCCAACTTTCCAATAGGAAAATAAGCTTTCACACTCAGTAAAATCTCTGCCAGAGTACCAGCCAGCCCCAGAGCAGCTACCAGCCTCCCCAGGCATGAGAGACAGGCCTGGACCCTGGAGAACACTATCTCCCTGCTGCCTGCTTCACTTTTGCTGGCTTGAATTGAGCTTATTCTAAAGGGCAATTTTATTCTTTAATTATTTCAGGCTGACCCTTCACCTCTTTCAGCTTTTCTGGGCTGTTTGAGAGATTCCCTGTGGCTCTAGTCACTCAGTGGCTGTGTGATAAGGGACAATGGAGATAAAGGCATCTCTTTTGGAGGGAAGTGGGGGGGGGGGGTGATTAGTCCTGGAGCCTTCATGGCTGGTTGGCTGTGGGCCTGGCTAATAAGTCTGGGTCTGTTCCAGAACAGGCTGTTGTTTTGAGGGACCAAAACCTTCACCCACATGCTGATCCTGGGGCAGGCCAGCCATGGGCATTCTGAATGTTTCCTTTCTTTTTGCTGAAAACTGGCTGGGATCGTCAGAGGTAAAGGGAGGCACAGGGCATAAATTTCTGTGGTCAGCCAGATCCACCAAGCTGACAGAAAACTATCCAAGACTGTTAGGAAACATCCATCCCCTTCTCCCAGCTCTGGATATGGATGTACTGGAGGACCATCTCACTCAGGATCCAGGGAGCCAGGGTGCGTCACCCAGAGTCCTAGAGTTGAGAGGCCAGAACCAATCCAGATCCAGAACCTAGAGATTAGAACAAATGCAGAATTTACATCTAAATCCCAGAGCTTAAAATTTAGAACCTAAAGCTCCAGCCAGAGCCCAACATTTGACAAAGTTATGATTCCAGATTTAAAAACCTGGAGCTCAGACAACTGGATGGAATCCTGAGAACTCTCCCAGCCCCAGTGCGCTAGAAAGTTCCCTTCACTGCCTCCAGCCCTCTGCCTGGCACTTGACAGTGTGAGGAGTATTAATTATGGTCAGAGCTTTTCAACATGCAATAAAAAGCCTTTTAAACCATTCCGATGGGAGGTGATTAACTCTATTAAGTGGCATTATGGATCTTCCTATCTGTTACTTCCATAAACATAGTTGTAGGTGGAATGTTTTATTATGGGCATAAAAATGTCCCACATTACAATGCATAAGCACATATTGATGTTGTATTTCTTCACTGCGCTGCACGCCCCAGTCCCCAACCACTCCGAAAAGAAACTACACATCTTTATAATTTATGCTCCAAGTTTTAACCAGGATTATCAATGGCAGCTTTTGAGCTTTCTCTTTTGGCAACACAATAGATCATAGTGAAAATGCACCCACAGGCAATGTGTCCGTTTGATTTTTTCCACCTGAATCAGCAGCCCAAACTTCAGACACAGCAGTTTAGGGCAAGCCGCACACTGAAGAGTTTAAGTCTAAGCATTTAATCTGTTCTTTCCATAAATTTCTGCTGCTTGTGCTTTATAATGATTCTACCAGAGGAAGTTTATTTATATCGCAGATTTTCAGCATCAGCACGTTGAGAACACAAGGGCGATCGCTCAGTCAGTAGCTTACATCCATGTATAATATCACTCCGGAAATCAAAAGCGCATTTGAAGAAAAGAAGGCTCAGATTAAAGTCACTTTAAAACATCAAAAACTTGGAACTGGCTGAAGAAAGTTATAAATATTCAACCTGCGTATATGCAAATAGGCGTCGCAGACGCGCCCCCGCCGCCGCGCGCTGGGGAACCTCCGGCGGGCGCTCCTCGCTGCTCCCGGCGGCACGTGCGGCGGCGCGGGGGGCGGGCCCTAAACGTCCCTGGGGGCGGGGCGGGGCGGGGCGGGACGGGGCCTGCCCTCTCCCGGGGCCCCGGCCCCGGGGCCGCTAGTGTTGGAACGTGGGCTGGGCTTTAAGGCTGGCGAGGACTAGGAACTCGACATTAAAATCCAATGAGCAGAAGCTAGCTCCTTTCTGGCTTGTTTATCACGTGTCAGGAACTGGGCCGTGGGTACTTAAATTATACCGGCCGCGCTCAGCCTCTTTCGGACTCCCTATCCGTCATCAACGCCCAGTGTCCCCTCCCCCGTCGCCCTCTGCTAGTGGGGGGCAATGGGGGGACGGTACAGGCCGAGGAAACACCCGCGTTTAGAAAAGCTCTCAGGGTGCATGCATCCTGCCACCCACCTCTGAAAACCATTGATTACATTATATCTTTATTGCAACTCTATGACAGATGGTCCCCATTTTACAGACGTGGGAAATGAGGCTCTGAGAGAGTAACTTGTCGCTGGCCAAAGAGTGGCAAAAGCAAGATCTGAGTCAAGCTCCTCTTAATTCAAAGCCCTGCTTTTATAGTTTTAAACCACCGTATTTCGCTCCCTGCTTACCTTGTCTTCCTCAGGGCAGGGCAGGGCAGGCCCAGAGGTCTAGGAAGATTTAGGGGTCACTTGGAAAGGTGAGACCCAGGTCCAGGGGGCACCATAAATGGCCATATGTAGAAAAGGAGGTGATGTCAGCGGTCAGGGCTGAGTGGAGCTGGCTCTGGAGGTAAGCTGGAGGGCTGGCTGGTGGGACCAGCAGTGTGCAATCCCTAGGAGGGTGGAGGCTGGGTGGGAGGAGCAAAGTCGGAGCACAGGTGGTGGGGCTGGAGTCAGCTGAGGGCCTGGGTTCTGGACTTGGGGTGGTGAGGGGATCTAAAGCTTTCCAGAAGGGAGGGAAGGAAGGATGCATCGGGAGGGCCTCGGACCCCAGGTGGGGCTGGCAAACTCTGTGGCCACAGACCAGAAGCTGCACTGCCCTGGGCAACACTGGGAATTAATTGCCAAGGCTTCAAATGGCCAAGGGCTTATATGGCCAAAATCTCGGAGATCACAGCCTTCAGAAGAAAGAGGATTCTGTTCATTGCTCAGGAGCTTGATGTGGTCCTGCTCAGGGCAAGGATCTATCAAAAAGTTGGTTATCTGTGATTAGTGGGCAATAGTAAGATAATAAGGTTGAACCCTGCAAAAGTGTCTGGACAAGAGACAGTGTGACAAAGGGCAGAACATTTGAATTAAGGCATACACAGTCATAGGAGATGACGCCTGAAAGAAGATGTTTTTTTCCTGGATGACTCTCACCTAATGATGTCCTAATTCTGGAGCCACATCTACATCCTTGCTCAAGCTGCCCTATCTCCCTGGATTCCCACCCTCCCTGCTCTGTGCCCACAGCACTGTGGGGTGAATCGAGCACTTTCAGCTATAGTCATTATTCATTTGTTCACTCATACAGTCAGCAAATATTTACTGAGCACCTACTATGTACCCTGCACAGGGGATACATCCACAGATCAAAAGCCCTGCCTCTGTGGAGCACAGGTTCTGTAGGATGTTTGGTGACCTCTCTGTCTGTCTCCTCCTTCTCAAGGGCAGGTGTGGTTCAGCTCATGAGGGCTGGGCAGTCACGCAGAGGTGTCCTCAGTCATGCGTTTGGCTGTAATAGGTCCCAAAGCTCCCAGCAAATGGCTTCTCAGAGCTTCAAGTCTCATGACTTATCACCTCTCTTCCCTTCTTCCTAGTGGGCCTGGAGGGTTGCTCATGTTTTCTGGAGCTCCTTCCCAGGACAAGGGCCAATGGGGGGATGGCTACTCCTCAGTGGTAAGGCCATGTCCTTCTGGGTCAGTGATCAAATCCTGGGATTGGTTATATACTCATGTTCCCCCTCTCATGCCCCAATGCTAGGAGGGCTCCACCAGGCCCCAGCTAGAGCTTAGGGTGGGGAACTGGCCCTCCGATGAGTGTAGGGGCCCGCTGTCTGGGGGCTGGGATGCAGCTGGAGCCTTCTCAGGAGGGTCTCCTGGATGAATTGTGCATTCAGGGTGTGGACTGCCCTCCTGACTGCATCAGAGGCTGGCTGGACTGCTGTCATCGACCCTTCACTGCTACCTGCCCTCAGGGGTGAAGCTGGATTCCCAGGGGGCTGGAACCTCATGGGTTGGAGGCTAAGAAGACAGTCACCTGAGTGAGCCCCTCTCCCATTTTTGGCTGTGAGAAGTAGCTCTTGTTGGGACAGAAGGTTCCACTTTTTTGGAATTCTCTGCTCTTTCTGGAACTGTCTGCCAGACACACAGCTGTTTTCTTTAACTCTCAGGAGTGCTCTCTGTGCCGTTTGGCAGTTGCAGAGGTCCTAGGGGTGGTGGCTGGGGGATCCTGATGAGTCACACCTGACCTTCCCCAGGGAAGACAAGTTGCATCAGCCTGGGTGGGAGCACCTTCAGGAGTCAGAAAGGACAAAGGCCAGTGTCGGCTTGGGGGGAGCTGGGGCTGACCAGAGCCACACCTTGGGTGAGTTAGATGGGACTTCAGTACACTCCTAGGCAGGGGACTGTTCACCCTTGGGCCCCCACTAGGCTGGGTTCTGGCCCAGGCCCCATCCCTACGGGCCCCCTGTTTGGAGTCACAGGGGAGAGCATTCATGTCCACCCTAGGCTGGCACTTAGGCCTGCAGTTCCATTGGTCTGGGGGTCTGGGGAGGTATTCTGGAGGAGGAACAGGCTAAAGGCAGGTCTGAATAGGGGCGGGAGCACTGTGAGCAAAGTTCAAAAGCTCAGATGAGTGTGTCATTCATGAGGCAGAGGCCCTGAGGGCCGGGCCCCAGGAGTCAAAGGGTGGGAGCAGCCCATGGGGCTGGAGGGGAGCAGCAGCCTTGAGTGACAGGTGAGGGAGATTAGTGAGAAGTGGGGGCCCCTCAGGGATTTTGAGTAGGGGAGGGCCTGGTCAGATGGGAGCTTTAGAAAGACTCCTCTGCCTGCAGAGTGGCTGTAGGGGGCAGGTCTGAAGGCAGGGGAGTGCAGAGGGAGCCCCGAGGAGTTGGCAGTAGAGCAGAGGTGGGGAGGCAGAGGCTGGCCAGGTGGGAAGGAGGGCCTGGATGAGGGTGGGTAAAGGTGGGCTGAGTCTGAAAGGCCCTGGGAAAGGAAAGCTCACAGGCCCGAAGTCCTTGTGGAGGCTTGGCGCTCCCCAGTCCTGAGCACAGCATGGGTCCTATAAGGGGGCGTCCTCAGGTCTGGCAGAAGGATAACCTTCAGCAGCCTCCGTGGGGACTCAGTGTCCCTGAACCTCTGCAACTCTGCACCCAGTTCCTCATTCTACAAATGGGGAGGCAGAAGTGCAGTGTGTGTAGGGGTGAGGGCTGGACTGGGCCAGAAGCCAGGCCCTTTCCGTGCTGTTAGAGTGAAAACACACTGGGCATCCTCAGGGCTCGACCTGGGCTAGGTACGGGGGCATTACAGAGCATGGGGGGCTATGGGCAAGGCTCTGGGGCCAGACAGCACTGGTTTCCATTGTGAGTCTGTCCCTAGCAGTTGGGTAAACACGGGAAATGGCTCCATGTTTCTGAGCCCATTTCCTCATCTGTGAAATGGGTCATAACAGCAGCCACCTCAAGGGGTCACTGGGGAGAATACATGTGTCAGCATGTGTGGCATGCTTAGAAGAGCACCTGGAAGGTAATGCCCTCAGTAAGTGGCTGTCAGGCTGCTCATGTTGCACAACTCCAGGGGGCACCCTTCACATCACAGTCATAACAGATTTCTTTCATTCTTGTGACAATTTTCTGGTAGGTGGCAGGCAAGGGTCTTGAGAAAAGGGTATCTTTTAAAATTCCACATTCAGTTGCTAAATCGGCCAGGGGCGGGGGTGTTCTAAAGTCATTCACTGTTAAGTAGGGGAGACAGACATGAATAGATCATCAAATTGCTCGCTGGTGAGCGGGTGAGCGAAGCCTGTGCGTGTGCTGGGGTTAGCTGAGTAGAGAAGCGCCTCCTCTTCTGGCTGCGGCTGGGGCCTCAGAGATCTGCCTTGAAGATCAGGGCGTTTCAGAAACCCTGGCCTCGGGGGGTGCTCTGGGACAGAGGAGGAGGGGCTCGCTACAGGGGTCTCCTAGGGTCCTGTCTGGACTTTACTGAGATAGGCAAGGCTGTGAGGCGGCAGCATCCCTTTCCTCTGCCTTGGAAGGGAAATGCTGAGTTCCTCCCCCTCCAAGTTCAACTCCACTGTGGGAAAGGCGGGCACATGGGAAATGAATATCCAGACCTCTGAGCACCAGGCTCCCTCGGTCTGTGGAGATAGATTCCTGACTAGCTCATAACTCACCTCCCACATCTGACAACAAGCCTGGCCCGCAGTTTCGGAGGTTGGCCCACCTCCCCTGCTCATCCCAGGGAAAACCCTGCTTTGAGGCTCTGGAAGACAGAGCCCCTCACCCCTGTGCTGGCCTTTGTGGAGTGTGGGACCCTCCATGGCACTGAGCAGGGGAGGGTAGGAGGGTGAGGGGAGGAGACCAAGTGTGAAGGGCCAGAGAAAAGGAGATTATAGGCCCTGGGGTTGGTCGTAATTCTGCCTCTACAAACCTCCCCAGGGCCTTTTACCTCAGTGCCTGATGACCCCTGAGGGCGTCTGTCAGGCAGATGAGAGGTGGAAATGCTCTCTGCGCCTGGGCTGCCAGGGCCTTGGAGCCAGAAGCAGGACCCCAGGGGAGGTGGATCCTGCCAGGTGGTGGCCAGTCCCCTCCTCCCGAGGCCCAGTCTTCAGCGCTCCAGGGGAGCCCAGGACCAGGGGAGGAGGAGATGCCAACCAGGCATCCAGGTAATTCTTGAGGCCTCACTGGGACCCAAGCTCGCTCCCACAGAGGGCTAGTGAATTTTTCCTGCTCTGCTGAGCTCCTTCAAAGATATCAGCACATGGTTAATCTTCCTTCTGTTCAGAAATGCAGAGTAATTTGCCCGAATGGGGATTTCTGCATATTTATACTAATGTATGTGTTTAAAGCTTATGAGACAGGGAATTGCTGAGAGATGTCCATTAGCAATATATACAGGCTGCAATTATTTCTTTATGGTGTGTGGTTTGACTGCAGACTATATTATTTCAATGGAAGTAGCAGGCCTTGCCTACTGTGTTTTCTTATGTGCCCAAAGAAATCAATAAGAATAGAAGAGAAGTGAGAAGAGGCAAGAAATAAAAGGACTGTCACTTTTTAAGATTCTGGGAGCCCTGAATATGCTGCTCCAGGAACTGCCTTGTCCTCAGAATCTAAATGCGTGCATCCAGCTGGGGGGAATTCAGTATGTTTAAGAATGTGGATGAAAACTTGCAAACCCTCCGGAGGATGGAGACAAAGCTCTTAATTCATTCACCCCAGGATAAGCGGGTGGGGGGTACCCTGTCAGGGACAAAGAGGAAAAGGGAACAAGAGGTGTCCTCAGAAGACCCCACTTCTGACTTTCCACCCCAGAACTGAAGCTGAGACTGCAGCTTTTGGTCTGGAACAAAATAAGCCTCAAGCCTAGAGGTTCACAGAACAAGGCCTTCTGGAATTTGCTTGGATTCTGGTTGAAACTCAGCTTTCTCCCAGGGGATGGGGTGGAAGAAACGACTGTTTCAGAACCAATGAGCTGACACAGCCCTAGTCTGAAACCCAGACGGACAGACCCGCTGGGGATGTGCAGTCAGTGGGCTCCCAGCCTGAGAGGGTGTGGCCAGGAAGCCAGGGGAGCTCCTCCCACCGGAAGCCCATTCTCATGCTCACCTCAGCAACACCTCAGGGCCCACCAGCTGCTCCTGGCTTCTCAGCCGACTTTCTATCTTGGTTCTCAAGAACTAGAGGCGGATGGAAATCCTGTGCACTCTGGAAGAATGCTCTCAATTATCAGCCACCAGAAGGAACTCACTGAACCTAAAGGTAGTCCCCAAGATGCAGAACTGTCCTCAAGGGCCCTTTGAATAAGAAAGGCCAGACATGCCTGGTGGAGGAATGCAAATGAATGATGTTTGATGTTATGCAACAGAGGGGCACGAAAAGACCATGACACCTTCCACACCTTCTCCTGGAGCTCCGATGGCCCCTGGTCCTTGCCCTGCCTGCCCTCATGTCCCTCAGTCCTCCCAGTTGGTCCTCTGCACAACTGGTGACTCTGGGCAGCACCACGGGACCACAACTGCCTCCTTCCCACCAGCACCTGCCATCTCATGGCCCCCACAAAGCCCGCATTCATCTGCCACCTCGACTTCCCCTCAGTGGGAGGCACATTCTTTTTCAGCCTCAAAATAGTTCCCTGAAGTCAATGCTGACTTCTCACTGCCTTCTTGCACAGAAATCTTTCCCAAGAGGTGCTGGGGTCCAGAACAGGGGCAGATGGTCTCTTACTTTTTATAACATGGCCAGTTTCTTGAAGTGAAGAGCTATAAACACAAGTTTTGCCTTCAGCAGATGTTCTGTGGGCACAACAAATACCACTTTGTGCTCTTTAGCAACTGTGAGCCGCATTTACTGGGGAGGAGACTGAAATTGGGCAGAGCATTGGTGCATATTCGGGGGGCCCCAGGGCCATGGTGTGGGGGTCCCTGTTCAGTCTGCAGCCAGACCGTGTGTTTCCACTCAGCCAGTTCCAGGTCTGCACTTCCTGGAAACTGTGTCTGCTCACCTTCCCCGAGCCTAGCAACCACCCAGCACCAGTTCTTCCTGCATACTGGACATTTTTGAAGGACTGGCAGTCTGGCTGTGTTCTTGTGAACCAATCCCAACTAATCCTGAGGCTGGGACGGAGGCTGAGGCCTGGAATGGGCACTCTTCAAGAGATCCATGTTTCAGTTTCATCACTTTCTCCCTTGGGCTATTTACCATGAAGCTGTCCGGTCCCGGTGGCTGTACTGGGCTGACTGGGGGATTGCCAAGGACAAGAATGGGTGGCCAGACACGACATCTGTTGAGCTCCCAGGGTGCTGAAGGTGGTGTTATATGTCAGCAGGAAGCCCAGCCAGAGCTCTGTCCTGGTGGCCCCTCATCCATGTGTAACAGATGCAAGGTGTCAATAACTGCTTCTAAGTGGGTGTGCTGCTCTTTGGTAGATTTCAAGAATTTCATTCATTTAAAAGGTCATAAGCTCATTAATAGACCCCGTTAGCTTCAAAGACGTATCACCTTTGCATGGAATTGGTGGGATGCATGCTCCATTAACTCTTTGTGGGATGACTGGCTCCATTAACTTTACAGCACCGGCAGTACTTTGTACAAGGTATGGGCCGTATAGCAACAGGAAGAATCTCCAGGGCCGCCTGACTCCCAAGCTCCAGTGGCTTCCACGGTGGCCAATGCGCTGTCTGCAGCTTCTTCAAAGGGCCCAAAGTCCTGGACAGATTGAGCCTGGGGATTAAGTCCACCCACCCATCCATCATGCATCACTTTTGGAGATGAGGCGAGACTCTTAAGAATCATTAATTTGTATTGATAAATATCAGACACATGACTTTAGGAGGCATAAAATGGCCATTGTGGCCCATCTTTTGCCAAAACGTGCCTTATGACAGTAGAGGCTGCAACTGGAAGCTTTGAGGTATGATATGGTGGAGAGGGAATTGGAGGCAGGTGGTTGTGATATTGACTCCCACTCCCTCTCTACCACTTATACCTGGGCAAGTGTCCTACCCAAAGGCCTTGGTTTTCCATCTACAAACCTGCCTCATGGGGGCAGCTGCCAGGATTAAGTACAGAGTGAATATATAATGACTGTAAAACATCCACAAAGTGGATAAGGCTAGATAAGGCTGCATCTACCAGCACTGACTGCCAGTCCCTGGAAGGGTGTCTGGCCCATACCGTTAGGGGCCTGCTTTATAGTCCAAGTTGGTGTCCTTACCGCAAAGACCCAGGGGGGAGCCACACATCTCCTTCACTCTCTGGGATGAATGACATTAAATTAGGAATCCTCAAGTCATTGCCTACACCAAAAACACCCTGCCTAAGAAAGCTGTTGTTTAGTCTGAGAAAGCAATCATTATTCTCATACAGAAAAAAGGCCAAGAATATAGGAATTATTTTTGGATCAATCATAGTTTTTCAGACTTGCCTTTTCATATGGCCAGATGGACCAGGTGCCTTCAGAATCACCATAGGGCATTTCCTAAACTCTGGGGCTTCCCAGGTCCTCAGCAGCAGGTTTTATCTGGGGTTTGAATGGAAAGCGAGGCATCCCAGACATGCTAACTGGGTCACCATTTTGGTTCTGGAAGGTACTCTGGACTAAAGTATACAAGTGTGGTGGACCACTTCATGTTCCCAGGAAGGAGCTGGGCTCCTTAAGTGGACCTCAACTTACTGAAATAATACTGAAGGGCAATTTTTTGAAAGCCACAAATTAAATAACAGAAACAAAACCCACCAATATTTATAGAGACCTGGAGGGCAATGCTGTGCTCAGGAAAGTGCTGAACCAGCCTTTCCAGAAGTCTGCCCCTCCCCGCCAGCCCCACACAGCCTGAGTCGGAGAATTTGTCCTTCTTATCTTGCCCTTTTCTTCCTGGACCATGTCTCCTCCCAGTCAAGCCACCTCCCAGGGCCGTCGATAACCTTGCCCACTGGTGCCAATGACTTGGCCCCCTGCAAGTGTGCATGTGTGGGGTCCCTCATCTCCTCCCATTCACACCTGTGGAGCTGGTGTCAGCGAGCACACTGCCCCTGTGGGATGTGCTGCTCTGACATAGTGGCTTGGCTCCGTGCGCCCCATGGGCAGGGCCTGGAGAGGCAGCCCGGCACACGCTGAGTCTAGTCTCTGGTTTCTGTCTGTGGGACAGAGAAGGCTTTCAGGACAAAGAACTCCTAGCAGCAGATCAAATAATTATACAGGGTACCTAGGCGGTGGGAGTGGTTTCACAGGGGATTTTCCCCAAGTCAGTTTCTTGGGGTAATATGGTATCTTGGTGACACCTCTGAACCTCAATTTCCTCAGCTGTAAACTGAGGTAGGGGTTTTTAAATAACTTGAAGGTAATATGCCCTGCTGACATTCACTCTAGTGGGGGCTGTGGGATTGGGAGGATGGAAGGGCGGGGAATGGATTGTTGCTTAGGAGTAAATTCTCACTAATAGGGGTGTGTGTGTGAGTTGCTTAAGAAAGCCCAGCTTGGGGGTGGGGTGGGGTAGGCTGGGTGGGGATATCTAACCCCTAGACTTCAAGAGGAAATAATTTTTAAGAACTCGCTGGAAGGGTACACTTTCTGCCATAGCCAGACTACAGGGGCAATAGGTGGAGAAATGAAGGGAGGCTTTCTAGAAAGGAGTGAGCAATAATCTTGATCCTGATGAGAAAGAGCAGGAAGGGGTCTGCAGAGAAACCAGTGTAGTGGATTGTAGGACTTTTGAGGGTTTTTTTTTTCCTTTTCTCAGTTTGGGTTTGTGTGTGTGTTTTACAAAATAAGTCATGATCATTATAGAAAAGTAAGAATATCTACAGTGTGATGCTCAAGACCAAGGAGGTGACAGTTCCCTCTCCCCTGGGCTGCCCAGCCTGTCACCTGGTATCACTTTAAAAGGCACTTTGACAACCTGGAGCATGACCAGGAAGGACACCAGTGTGGTAAAAGAGCTCTTCACAGGATGAATAACTGAGGTCACTGGAGACATTTAGTGTGTAGAAGGGGAAATTCTGCCATCTTCAAACATCTGAAGGGCTCTCTTGTAGAACAGAGACCAGCTCTGCTCCTGATGGCCCCCAAGGGCAGGACCATGAGAGTTACGGGAGACCGTGCTCTGCCACTTAACAGGATAAACCGTCCAGCGACTGGTAGCCCTGCTTAGTCCCCAGTGGTGGGGGGCAGATTCTTGCTTCTGCTAGGTGACTTCTGGGACACCTCCAGGCAGGAAGGGTCTATGGAAACAAAAAAATAACCCCAAATGTGGAGGATTCTAATAATGGAAAATAGAGCCAGTGCTTAGCGAATAGGTAACAGAGGGAGCAGCTTATAGGTGAATTATGGTAAAAATAGTAATGGTGCATGTATGAAAAGATTCAAATAGCTATAAACCACTGAAAATATCCACAGTTAAGTCATACATTGTAACTATATAGTAACTGTGCATGTGGTAAGGGCCTACCCTTTCCATTTGCCAATCAGACTGACATGTAGCCTGCAATGTACAATGACCCGTGTCCCCCTCCGGTTCCTGTGTTGAAGCCCTACCCTCCAAAATGACTTAATTTGAGATAGGGCCTGTAAGGGGTTATTAAAGGTACATGAGGTCATGGGAAGGGACTCTAGTCCAACAGGACTCTATCCACATAGGAAGAGGAAGAGACCAGGGGTGTGCACCAGTGGAAGGCCACGAAGACAGTGAGAGGTGGCCACCTGCAAGCCGAGGACAGAGGCCTCAGTGGAATCCTGCCCACACCCTCATCTGGACTTCCAGCCTTCAGAAGTGTAGGGAATAAATTCCTGTTTAAGCCCCCCAGTCTGTGGCATTCTGCCATGACAGCCCCAGCAGACTCATACAGAAGGTGGTGAAAAACTGGGATGTGTCCTCGGAGACGTGGAACTGGGACAACACTGGGAGGTCACTTGGAAGATGGGAGGAAAAGGCAGTGAGAAGCCAGTGGGCCAAACCAGACAGTTGACAATGTACTGTGTGGCCATTCAAAGGCTGCTGGGAGAGCTAGAAAGTAAAGAGCATGTTCTTGGTGATGTGCTGATAAATGCCTGGGCTTTCCTCTAAGACAGCTTTCTTTTTAAAAAAAAAGAGTTATGCTAAGAAATCAGGCAATGACAACTGTTTCAATAGATAGTGACCTTCCGGCCATTTTTTTCTTCAAGCAATTTACACGATGTTTTGTGTTCCTAAAACACTTATGCGTGCATTGTTTCTACCTCTTACATCTCTAGAATCGTGAGTTATGCTCCTGAATGGAATGTAATTTCAATCAAATAAGTTCTCATTAAGTCAGTGTCGTGCCATGTTTTCTCCAGTTTTGTTTCAAGGTTCGAGGTTACCTCCCTGTCACACGGGGACAGGCAGCTGGTATGCCACCCCTTTGTCTGGCTCTCCCCTTCTCAAAGTTCATTCCCAGTCTCAGAAGCTAAAACACCCTAGGGGGCAGCCTGACTGGATATGCATTTCTTAGCAAAGACAGCATTTGGTGTATGTCTGAGTGGTGATCAGGCAACAGGAGATTCACCACTAACTCTGTGCACTGTCACACCCAGCCAGAGGTTAATGGCCCTCAGGGGTTTCCTACTCAGATCAAAGCCCCTGCGGACCAAGGGGGTCTTCAACTTGCAAGACCAGAATGGCCTTGGGGACTGATAAACTGGACTCCATCCTAAGATCCTGGGTCCTTACCCGGCCGTGACTCACTGTGAAGGTAAAAGCGGGAAGCTGGAGGCACGTCCAGGCTTCCTGACTTTGTGTGCCAAGGGGTCAGGGACCCGACTTCTTGGGCCCTTAAGTGTAAATCACTGGCTGAGCCTGTCTCAAATCAGGCGGTTCCCATGAGCTATTTGAGAAGCAGTGTGTGCATGTAACTCTAGCATAGATGAATCTATTGAGAAATCATAATTCTGTGATGCTGTCACTTATCTTAAGCATTTTTCTCTAAGATCTGGCACTACATAGAACTACTTCTCTTCCGCTCCCCTCCCCTCCAACATTTGCCTGCTTTTAGAAGCCCAGTCCACATGGAGCTCTCTTCTCCAGCACCTGCACCTCTTATTGCAGGCATTCCCTGGTCTCTCCAAGTGGACTGCAGGCTCCTTCAGGGAGACCTTCCCAGCACCTGGCATGGTGTCTGGAACACTGTAGGTGTCACCAGAGGGCCTCACGTCTAGTAGGAGCCGAGACTTGTATGGAGCACAAGCATGGGGTCTGTAAACAGTAGGTGCCTAATACTACACACATTAGTGCTCAATGAATGTCTGGAGGTGCAGCAGGGAAGGAGGTGACATGACTCAGGCCCCAAGTGGCCTCTGAGTGTCACTGATCTAGAATCTAGTGGTAATCTCTGCTGGCATCTGTGCAGGCCACCACCCCTGAGAGAAGACAGGGCTTGGGTCCAGGGTGCTGACTTCCTGTGGGTCAGTGCCATTTCCTGAAGCCTAAGGAAAGGGAATGTTCCCTCCCTTTGCTCCTGTCTGAAGATCCCTCTCATTCCCATTGGTGTCTTGACTCCTCTGGCCCTGCCTGAGAGCCAATTATGGCCAGAGCAGGATTTCTGACCATGAAGATGCTCAGCAGAGATTTGGAGCTGAAAGCCCATAAGTTTCTCCCAGCTCTGTGTGCTTAGCTCAGAGAGGAGAAAGCACAGGGTGCCTTACTCTACCTGCGTCCTGTTGAGCAGTAGGTCCCTGAGAGGGGTGTGCACAGGCAGGGGTGCTTTCTTACCTGCTCTGCAGATGACACCTTCTCTGGTGGTCTGGCTGCCTTGGCTGCATCTTTCTGCTTGCCTGGTTCACTCATCCTTAAACGATCTGTTAACAAAACCGTGAAGCCCTGGACACCCTCCAATTAATGATTAACAAACCCCTTGAGGACAGAGACGTATGGAGGGGAGGAGGGCTTTCTGAGCCAGGGCTGGGGCAGGCAGTGTCCAGGTGAGGAGGAGAGACTTCGTGTAGACGGCCTTTCAGATTGCATAGGCTAAGACACACGCTGCTCGGGCCAGGGTGTGTGCTGGGGCTGCGGCTGGGAAGGGAGGTGAGGGTAACAGTGGGCCTGTGGCTTTCCAGATCTGTGTTGAGGGTTTTACCAGTCAGATTATGGAAGACCTTGCTTTAGAAATAGTGACTGTCCTGAGCCACAGGTGCTCCGGACAGTGTTTCTTCTTCAGCGTTCCTTAGAATTTACTGCACCAGCAGTGTCACAGCAGCTAATGTGCTGAGCTTGCTGTGTGCCAGGCACTGTGTTAAGACTTTACGTACATTATTAAATCCTTAAAGCACAACTACTATATCTCCATGTTACAGATAAGGATCTATAAACAGGCTTAGAGACAGCAGTTTTCTAGTGCAAGTTCACTGGGTTAGTGGGGAGCAGAATTTGAATCCTACCCAACCAGTCTGGTGCAGCATCTGGGCTCCTGGCCACCTTCCGTGCTGCCAGCCACATGCTCCTCACCACGCCCTCTGCCTGCAGCCTCGGTTGGATGGTCTACAGGAGCGCCATGATTCTATTTGTCCCATCTGTTGATTGGGCCCTGGGGGAGGACCCCTGCACTGGCCTTGGCACCCTGATGACCCTCACAGGATGCTGAGAGCCCCTGCGGGTCCATAGGAGGTGCCCTTCCAAGACGAAGAGCTCCTGTAGTTATGGGATGGGTCTCAGTAACAGCCTGTTCCTCCAGTTACCATGGTGACAGGGCAGTGGGAGGAGGCCATTTCCTTCTGGTCAGAGTGCACCCCTGGGGAACTAGCTCCTTGGAACACCATGACATTGGCACGATCTTCCAAGACTTTGGAGGGCAAATCAGCCCTTGGCTTTGCCACGTTACCCTGGACCTCTGAAAAATCACAGGCTCTGAAAGGTGGCCCTGGTACTGCTAGCGCACATCATAACAGCCAACACTTGTACAGTGGTTAGGATGTGCTAGGCACCGCTCTGAGGGCTTTACGTATGAAACTCACAGCAACTGTAAAAAGTAGCTTCTACTGTTGTCCCCTTTATTGCTAAGGGAACTGAGGCAGAGTTTCAGACACCACAGGCCCTGGGGCATGTATTTTGGTGGAGGAATTTGGGTACGTGAGGAACTTGGAAACAGACCTTCCTCCATTCCCAGAAGCACAGGTATGGGGAGGGTGACCAGCTCCAGAGTGAAGTCCCACCCTGGCACTTTCCTATATGCTCGGGGCCTCGAGTACCAACCTGCCCTCGTCACAGAAAGGGAAGAGGCAGTGGAAGGAAAGCCACTGAACCTGGGTGGGTAATTCCCAGGGCTGTGCTCAGTGCCTTCATTCATCCGATGCCTCCTGTGCATCTCCCAGTGCCGTCCGGGATGGGGTCGGGGCACCATGGGATTGGGATGGAGTCCCTGCTGTTCCAAGCGCAGTTGGAGTAGGGGTAGAACCGCACAGAAGTAGGCAAACTGTATTGCAGGCAAGGCACTTGGCTAAGGCGCACACACACTGGGACTCCAAGGGGCTGCCCGGCAGCCTGCGAGTGGAATGGCAGGTGATGAAGGCAGAGGCAGGTGGCAGCCAGACCCCGAGGCAGCATGTGAGGGGTTGAGCACAGTCCTGAAAGTAGCAGGGGCTTGTAGAGGCATCTCACAGGGAGTGACAGGACCTGACCTGCCTCCTGGCTGCATTCTGGACCGGAGGGGATGCCTGTGGGCCTGGAGGCTATGATGTAGGTCAGAGGTGATGGGGGCCTGGAGGGGGAGTGGTGCTGGGGACTCGGGGAGGAGAGATGCAGAAAAGGAGGAATCAAAGGAATTTTCAGACTCAGGGCAGAAGGGGAATAAGGGTGGGTCAAGGACAACTCGGGCTTTAACTCTGAACTCCTTGGGTGGGTCCATGATATCATTTCTGAGACAAAGAGAGGAAGAGGGGCTCTGTGGGAAGATGATTTCAGTGTGGACAGTCTGTGCCTCTGGGCCAGCCAGGTGTGGACAAACAGCTTTATCATGTATTTCCAGCTCCTCCCAGAATACTGAGGTGCAGAGGGAGTAGTGTGCTCTGGTGTGTCAGTGGGTGGGGCGGGGACTGATGAGATTTGTGCTGGGCTCCACAGCCTGGAAGAACAGTCCAGAATACCCCTACCAGGAAGGTGATGAATGCCACTCTGTTTAGGGATGGGGACATGGCAGTCTCATTAAGCTGCCTGACCAGGGGCTGCCAGCTCTGTAAATGAGCCTGGGCTTCTTCCATCTCCTCTGCACTGGGGAGGGGGTCCTGCTTTCCATTCCTTTAATAACTTCTCTCTCTGGATCTCTCCAGACCTGGCACCAGTGTTGACAGGAACAATGGTTTTCAGTGTTAAGAGGGCACAATGCTATGTTCATGACAGCTATCTCATTCAACCATCTTCTACATCAGATGAAGGTGGTATTGACACCCCATTTTAAAGACGAGGAAAGGGAGGCTCTGAGAGGTTAGGAGACTTAGTCTAGTCACACAGATGCTCATCATGCCTCATAGTGTCTTGACCAGATCCTGTGTTTGCCATTTGTGGACACTGGGCAGCTGCTGTCCAGGCAGAAGGCAGTGTGAAGACAGAGCTCTACACGTTGGAGATCCAGGGGCAAGAATGGGAAGGGAAGAGATCTGGACCCACAGATAGGGGCTGCACACACCCCACGGCATGGCTCCTGGCCCTAGGGATCCTCACGCATCCTCACTCTAGGCCCATGAAATCTGAAGGCAGAAGAGACAAGCTTCCCCATTTCCAGTCAACCTGGACTTTGCTTTCTGATTCAGAAGCAAGTGGGAGCAGTACAGCCTGGCTTCCCTCTCCCTGGACATGCAGGTGAAAATGCAATGACCTTTCCACAGCTCACCACTGGGCCCGGGGTCTAGGGCTTTAAAAAAAAGAGGTCTCTGGCCACCCTCTTAGCCACCAAACATGCTCTGTGAAAGGAGGTAGGGGATAGAAAGAATGGCATCAGTAGCCTGTACCTCTGCTGAGATACACACCAGCTGGGCTCACGTGATGCCTGTACAGTGACATTATACTTCGAGGTCTCACAAGACCTGATTTGACCCTACCTCTGCCCATGGATTAGCTCAGGGTTTCTAATCCAACAAGGCAAAGAGCTCAGGTATTTTATAACAGGATTCAAATGAAACTAATTCTTTTTTCCTCCCTTATCACTTTGTACACATGAAATCTATTTTAATTAGATTTTGATATATAATCTTAAAAAAAGAAGTCTTACAGATTGCTCCCACTCCCAATTGTTCTTAGAGGAAGAAAGATTTATCTTGTAAGTTTCTTAAGAAAATCTATATGTGTTCAATGCATTTAAATAACACTCATTAAAGTGAACTGCATGCAAACCAGCTTCTCTAGTCACAGATGAGAGACAATCGCTTGACTTACTGTAAGTCAGAATGCATTTCCACACCACCTTTATGTCTCAATTGGTTAAGTTTTAAATTAAAGTCCCAGTGCCCTTTTTGGGAAAGCAGACTAACATAGCCCCAACTGAAATTTCAGCTCAGTCAATTGGAAGATAATTACAAGAAACAAAATGTGAAATTTTAAATCAGGGCACTAATGAAGTCTAAAAATATCGGTGGCCCATCCCTTTGGCTGGCAAGACCTGTTCTTCATGGAGGGGCTTTCTCCATAATTACCCAACCCCGTGAGAGGCCAGGTTGTCACGTCAAACAATAATAGGAAAAATCTCAGGACTTTAATGAGCTAGATCTCAGGGAGTTCTATGGCGAATCTTATTATAATGCTGGGCAAGCTTTCAAACAGAGAACAGGAGAAAAGGAAAGCTCTTTTTTTTTTTTTTTAGAGTGGAGCTCTGACTCGTGTTGATGCCATCACGCAGTACCTCCTGATTCCCACTCGGAGCTAGCTGTCTGTCATTTACGAGTGTGAAATCAATTGGGCTTTGGAGATGTAAAATCCCCAGGGGAAAAATTAAAATGACCCAAATCTAAACCCACGTGGTCTTGTCAGGAATATGATTTTCACATGGCAAGTTTCAAAGATTTGGTTTCAAAGTTCGGATTTCTTATTTTTAAAAAAATGCCGTTGTTTGACATTAGATCTGACAGACAAATTATAGCTTTAGCAATTAAGGCTTTTAAAATGAAAGGAGAAATTACTTTAAAAAAAAAAAAAACCCAGCCAGGCTTGCGTTTGAAGGCATTAGTATATACATGCTTCATTGTCTTTCTTCACCGCAAATATAAGGGAATAGATCAGCTGATGAGGGCCGTAAACAGAGAGGCGAGTTAAATGAGATTTCTGCGGAAGCAGCCAGCTTGTGGAAAACTATGGAAATCAGCACGATGGACAGGTCACCGGTTGTCACTAACCGGATCTGGGGGGAACTCACTGGCTCAGTAGGAGGTGGGGCCGTGGACACTTCCTGGGCCCACTTCAGCCCCGGCCCTCACCTAACATTGAGTCTACTCTACAGGGGCTGGAAAAGGGAACCCCAACATGGGCCTTCTCTCTTCTACCCTTCTATCTGCAGGCTTGGGCCCACCACAGAGGATGGTTCATGCCCTCTAGCCCCACAAAGATTCTATAGGCACAGCTCTACAATGGCCTGGTGGCCCAGTTGCACAGGGGCCAGCAGGGGCCTATCTCTACCACCTGTGTCTTCCTGATCATATTGGTTCAGGTGCCTGACAATGATGAGAGGCACTTATGCCCGAAAGCTTTGGGGAGGCACACCCCAGTTCTGTGCTAAGCAACAAACCAGGGACTCAAGTCACATCTGGGCTAGTTACCAGTTACCTATGTGCAAAGAACAAGTCTTTTTCCTACATGTGTATTTGAAACTTGGCAGATCAGCAAGGCCTTTCATCAGTCCTAGGAGAACCCCTGGGGTTGGGTTTTGCCCCTCATGGGAAGCCAACCCAGTGCCTCAGGCTTTGGCATAGTCTTGGGAGTGGCTGGGACACTCAGTGTCCAGTATGTCAGAGTTGGCAGCATATGAACTGGTGTAGGTTTTATTGTTAAAGGGAGAGAGTGCTTAACCAAAGCAATTCAAACCAAAAATCAATTTAGTCATTTTTTTTAAAAAAGATCTTAAACAAAGAGTTTACCAGAATTTAGATGTAATTTTCTGTAATTTTGTCATTTAAAACTAGTGCTGATTTCCAAAACAAAGGCAGTTGGGGTGCAATCAGATTGGGAATTAAACCCATTGGAGATCTAGACACGGCTTTGTTGTTGGGATGCTTGACAAGGCCTGAAAATTGCTCAAAAGGATAAAGATAGAGACTCACGGGAGCAGGCAGGAAAGAACGGCTAGTTGCAGTCATTGCTCTGCTTAGAGGCAGGGCCCCCGAGATGCCATCGCAAAGGCTGTACCTGGGGATGCTGAGAAGTCGTGCCCAGAGGTCCACACTTCTTAGGGCCATTTACTCTCCCCTTTCAAAGGCGGCCTGGAGACCCCAGCAGGGCAGAGCACCCACTGCGTCCCCTCCTGCCTTCACCTGGGTGCAGACCTGGCTGCCGCCCCTATCCGCTCAGCAGGAGCAGGGGCCTGGCTGTCTGGAGCTCTGAGGGAAGGCAAGTCGGGGAGATGAGCCCCACCAGCATCGGGTCTGTGCCCCCTGCCCTCCTGCCCCCTTCTGCACTCCAGCTGGACAGACCCTCAGACAGGCCAGGAGTGAAGCCTGTTTGCTGGTGCCCTCGGCTCTGACCTCAGGCAGCGGCTCACCCCTCGGGCTCTGTTCTCAGGGATCTGTCCTGAAAATCGCCTTGGGGCTGGGGAAAGGGGTTAACTGAAGGTCGGGCGAGAAGTGCTGTTTCCTGGAGCCACACAGAGCCACTTTTGGGTCCTCACGCAAAACCTTCAGGCCGCTCAGGTGGTCTGGGAGTGTCTCCTAGGCACACCTGAAGCCCGGGGGCCGCTCCTGTCCAACAACACGAGGAAGGTGCTCTTTTGGGGAGGGACACGGCTCACATTCCGAATGTGCTGATGGGTGGAAGGTGGAGAAGGCCCCCTGAAGGACTTGTTCCATGGAGGCCTGAGAAGAGCCCATGGTTCCTGCTCATTCCGTACTTGGTCTGGCCTTGGGGTCAGTGGCGAGAGAGGCTTGGACTGGAGGTGGAAGGGGCCTGGACTCTAGACTCCGCCCTCCCCTCCTCCTCTCCGGCTCACATGTCCTCGCCTCGCCCCTCCCTCCCCTCTGCCTCTGTCTGGGGCCGGGCTGTCTTGGGAGGGGGAGGCCCCACTGAGGCCTCCAGGTCGGGGGAGGCCAGGGAGGAGCTGTCGGCGAGCACAGGCCCTCAGGAACCATACTCCTGTCTGAGCTGTGCAGTGGTGATCACATGGGGGCGGGGCACAGACGTGGGCACACAGGGAGCAGGTGGCACCAGGACTTACCTTTGGGGTGCCCGGGGTCGGTGAACCCATACTTCCCCACGCCAATGGTCCGTAGCATCTGCAGCCCCTGGGCTGAGTTGGTCGTGGGTGGCCCATTGGTGGTGGGGGCATTGCTGGGGAGGGCGGCAGACGGCTGGGCCAGCGGTGGTGGAGGCAGCAAGGGCCCTGCCATGTGGCCGTTGCTCACAGCAGTGGGTCCTGGGCGGGCCACCTGCCCCACTCCGGGCAGCGTGGACATGGCCAGAGGTTGCGGGCTGGCATACAGGGCCTGGGCAGGCATGTTGACCACCACGCTGCTCAGTGGCTGGGAGGGTGGCTGTGGGAGCGAGTAGTGGCCAGGCATCAGCGGGAGCTGGGGCCCCACGCGGGGAGGCAGTGAGGGGGTCACCCCAATGACCGGGGCCTGGACGTTCACAGCAGGGCTGAAGGTGGGAGGCTGGGCCACTCCACAGGAGTGTGCGATCAGGGTGGGCTGGCTTCCGGCGGCCACCGTGGTCACCCATGGCCCTGTGCCTGCAAGGGAGATGGAAAAGATGTCATCTGCTGGGTGTACATTCACTCGGCAAGCACCGACTGCCTCAGGCCCTGGGCTGGGCGCCAAGGTCACCGAGGTGGACAAGACCCCTGAGTCCGAGGATGCTCAGATCAGGACCCTATGGTTATGGTGGCACAGGGTAAGTGCTGCTGGTATGAACAGACAGCTGTGGGGGCTCAGAGGAGGAAGCATGATCTGCCCGGGAGAACCAGAGAGGCCACAAAGCAGAGAGAAAAAGCAGTCACCTTCAAAGTGATCTGGGTTCAAATCTGGGCTCTGCTACTTGCTAGCTAAGAGCCTGGGCAAGTTGCTTATCTTCTCTGAGCCTCATCCTTCCCATCTGTTAAATGGAACTAGCAACACTTGCCTCATAGGTTCCCGGGGAAGAATTAAATGAGGAAAATATATTTGAAAAACAAACAAACAAACCCAGCAGAGTGTCTGGCATGTGCATCAAATGCTCCATAAATGTTGGCATTTTTGCTTTCTGGAGAATAGCTGTTTGAGGGAGACGGAAAGGAAGGTGTCTTGTGAAGATAGTAGTTGTTTGCTGGGCAGGGTGAGAGCACAAGAGCCAAGCAAGGCAGGAGCAGGAGGGGGAGCAGGGGTGGCGGGGGAGGCCAGTAGGGGCTGCTCTGCTCAGCCTTGGTTGGGGACCTGCCTCGGTGCTAAGCAGCCTCTGCAGGGCCAGCCCTGGGGGAAGCAAGGGAAGTCCATTTGGGCTCTTAAGGAAATGGTGGCTGAACAAAGGTATCCCGACAAACCTCCTGAGACCTAATACAAGGTCCAAGGCCAGCTGTGAAGAGCTCAGGCAGGGCAGGGCCCAGGGTGCACTGAGTGGAGCTGACATTGGGGTGACCTGAGCAGGCTTGTGAGTGAAGCCAGAAGGTACCGTGTCAGGAAAGGCCACTGGGGCTGCCTCTGAGCTAATGAGCCCCGGTCTAGGTCTCCATCACCCAAATGCCATTTTGGCCTCCGTGACCTCTCTGCGTGGTAGTGTGAACCGCGGGAGGGAAGGCTGAGCAAGAGAGAGGGGAGAGTGGGCGCCATGGACCCTCAGGACCCAGCCCCAGAGGCTAGAAGTGGGGCTGGGCCTCCCTCACAGAGAGGGAGGGCAAGGCAGGGCAGGAACTGTGATGGTGGGGCGACCATCAGACCCCCAGAGGGCACTGTCCCTGAGCAGTTGTCCAAAGGCAGAGCCAGTTAGCATGGCACTGGACTGCCATGCCTGGAGTCAGACAGACAACGTGGCCATCCTGGTTCTGCCCCTCGCTCGCTGGGTGGCCTTAGGCACAAGCTTCCCCCTAACCACTTTGCTCATCAGCAGTGGGGCAGTAATACTGCCAACTTCACAGGGTTGCTACGAGCGTCAAGACAACACCCAAAATGAGGCACATAATAAATATGCAACAAACAGCTCTGGTTTTGATAACAAGAGAGGTTGGAGAAAACAAGAGGCTGATGAATGTTGGTGAAGCAGCACCAGCAAGAATGGGCTGCTAAGGGGTATTGTCCCCAAGCCTGAAGAAGAGGAGGTGGTATCAATGCAGGTCAGTTTGGCATCTTAAGGACAAGGTATGTTATCCTAAGCTCAGTTCTCTCCAGGATTTGCCAGGGAGCCTGGAAAAATGCATCAGAGCACAGTTGGTAAGATCTCAGATAACTTTGTAGTGAAGATACAGAAGTGCTGTGCCACGGAGGTGATTGATTAATGAGCTGCGAATGGCCCAGAGGAGCTGGAGACCTGGAGCTCTCTTCAGATGTGCACCAAGCCCTGCTCACCATTTTTGCCCATGATCTGGATGACGACATGGGAGATATCCTAACCAGAACTGCAGGTGTCATAATGCTGGGAGGGTTAGGCACAGGTCAGCAATGAGAGCTGGAATCTAAGTGATCCTAAGAGTCATATAGGAAGATGTTGACAAATCTTGCCCTTGGGTCCCCACACCCAACTGACTAAGCCAGACCGTGAGGGGCTGAAAGGGGTCAGAGCGGCCACCACGAGTCCTTGGGTCTTACTGCCGAGACAGCATGTGATGTGGCTCCTGGCATGTGAGAAGTCATCTAAGGCCTCAGTGATCCAAGCAAAGGAGGTACTGGTTAGACCACCGGGGGAATCTTTGTGCTGGATTCTGGGCCCTGAGGGATGTGGAGAGAGGAACAATTCCTTGGAAGGTAAAGGGCCTGGAAGCCACAGGCTCTGGGGCATGGCTGAAGGACTTGAGGTGTTTATCTTGTCAAGACTTGGAGGTGGAGGAGTGGGGTCTCCAGAGATCTGTAGGACTGTGGTGTGGAGCACCAAGCAGATGTGTTCTGTGTATTCTGGGAGGACTGGGGTCAATGGGCAATAACAGGGAGGGCTTTTGTTATGGTTAGAGCTATCCAAAGAAAGCCTGGGAGCTGAAGGAGGTGGCAAGCCCCCAATCTTGGGCAGAGGGAGCATTCTGGTTCTCATTAACTATTGGCAAGGCAGAACCGCACTGAGGTTTGGGAATGACCATTCAGAATAACATGGAGCAGATACAGATGCACTCATAATATCAGTGTAGCTCCCTGCCCTCCCCAAAGCTTCCTTGAGTAGCAGAGAAAGGGGTAGAGACACAGTTACTGCCCAGGGAATTACACGCAGTGGCCCCCCCAACTCCTGCGCCCCCAGCCTGAGGTCCTGGCTGCTGCAGGCCTGTGGGGCAGGACTCCCCGAGGAGCTAGAGCACCCGGAGGCCTTTCATCCCTCCCAGCCCTGGGTGCAGGTGTCTCTGGCTGCCCGAGAAGCACACACCTGGATTGTCACTCTTCCTCATCTGTTTGGAGGGCAGCTCATCAGTGTCCCAGGGCATGGACTAATTGATGGGCGTCTGCCCCCACCGGATGCTGGTCGTGAGTCCCTGGGACTGATTGTCAGCTTTGGAGATGCCAGAGGCCTGGGGAGAAGCAGAGCAGGAGGGTGAGCACAGCCTGGCAAGGGTCACTGCCCTGGTGCCCATCCCCCAAGCAGTCTCCTGCTGCCTGATCCTTGGGACCAGGAGCAGAGGCCTGGCTCCCACCCAGTCCACTGGGAGATCACAGGGCATTCCAGTACAGTGGGAGCAGCTGTGGCCTCAGCTAAGTTCCCACCCCCAGGAGCACCCACCCCAGTGCCACCCCAGCCACCCTCTGCAGCCACTCATTCCATCTGTGCCAACACAGAGGAAAAGTATTTTGTGCTGTGAGATGTGAGTATCTCCCAGTCTTAGGATTGTTAGTAATCCACAATCATCACGGTCATGTGCTGGGCACCAGCCGTGTTCTCAGCACTGGCTCAGTGCCACTAGGTGTCCAGCCCTTTGACATGTGAGGGGATAGTTCTTCAAAGTGCCACCACTGGACCCCATCCTGACTCCACACCAGCCTCTGAAGCCTCAAATGTCCCACTCCATGGGAGGTGTTGGGAGGGTGGGGACCAAGGCCTGTGGAGGGCAGCTCAGGGCAGGGAGCACCTTCACCAGGACCCTCAGTTCCTTGATGCAGAAAGGAGGCAGGCCCTCTGCTCCAGGCTCTCACTCTTTAATTTGGATATTTAGATAAATGAGAAAGAGAACCTCAGGAAGAAAAACAGTAGCACAGCACTGGTCTCCCTGAGCCACAGTCTCATGATGGAGTATCATATAGTCATTAAAAATCACGTTGACTGATACTCTTAATGAGATGGCCACAAGCTTAGACTACAATGTTAAAGGAGAAAAGCAGAACATAAACAACACAAATATAACCTCACCATATAAAACGGTATGTACAGGAGGGAAAGAACATTAGCAGGGACGTTATTCTTGGGTGAGAGTCAGTGACAGCTAGTGTGCCAGACCTGGGACTCTAACCCAGGTCAGTTGTATTCTGAGACCCCCCAAAAGTGCTCTGGGGTGGCTGGAATGTTCCCAGGCCACCTGTCTCCAGCTTGCTCCCGCGGTGGCTGACAGCACTGTGATGGGCTTAGCCACGTCAAGGCTGTGTCCACACTACCCTGTTGGGGTAACACTTAGAGACCCTGTCGTGGTGCCTGCAGGAGAACCAGCCTCGCCTCCCCTTCCCCTACTGTGTCCTGCCAGCTGAGCCTCCTGCTCTGACCCTGACAGCGTACTGGGGCCAGGGAGCCCAGTCCACGGGGCTTCTCTCATCTCTCCCATCCCTCAGATCCCCTAGACTCTAGGCCAGTACTGACATGTCCCCTAACCCCTGCCAGTGTGGTCTTGACCCTCCCCAGTTGGGCCAGTTCTTCAGTCTCAGACCAGGGCAGCACAGACGGGCACCTCCACCCCTCTCTGAAGCTGGAAATGCACTGCAGAGCCCACCCCTCCCATCCCATCTGTCCTCTGGACCCCCCCTCCCTGTCTCCCTCCCTCTTCATCAGCCTCTTCCTCTTGGCTTTCCAACACAGGGACTGAAAAATCATTCGCCCATTTCACCTGCCACGCCAGCATCCATCTGCCTCCTCTCCTTCCACGCTGTCTCCTCTATGGGACTCAGGACACCTCTTCTTGTCCTGTGACCCCTCAGCTTCTGCCCCTTACCCCTCTCCTTTAAATGAACAGTCACCTCCTGATACCACACCTGTCAGCATCCCTCAGCCATCGTCTCTGATCCCTCCCACTGGCTTCCTTCTTTCTCCTTCTTGAAACTCCCTTCCTCCAGTTTCTGTAACAGTGGTTTGCCTAGTTTTCCATGTAAACATCTTCTGGGGCCCCTTCTCAGTGCCATTCACTGGCTTCTTCTCTCGTCAGCTCTCCAGCGTACACATGCCCCAGGGCCATGCCAGCCCCCCTCTCTGGGGTCTGTTTGGGTCCTCTCATCTTTCATAATTATTTGTCTGATATGAAACCTCTGTGTGGTTGCCATTGTCTTTGATATAACCCAGCTTCCTGTAGTATATTCTGGAAGCATATTTGCTCTTCCCTTTTCTGACATCAAAGTCTATACCTTAGAGACATTTTTGCTGAAAGTTCAGCTCAGAAGGCCCCCTTTGCAAATGTAAAGCAACCCTGGCTGGGGCTGGTTTTTGCACCATGCTCTCTCATGCCCTGTCTAGGCCCCCAGCCCCTTCCTCCAAACCCCCTCCCAATGGATGGGGCTTGTGGACAAAAGAAATGATAAATCTGGCAGAACCTTACAACTCAAAGCTTTCAACTTTTCTCTAACAACTCTCAACTGAAAACTTCTTAGTCCCCATTTCCAAGTAACTTTTCATCCATTACAAAACCCACAAAATTTTTAAAGGGGCTTTGAAATAAGATCACTGAGAAAAAAAGCCTGTCACAAGCAAAAGTCTTTGAAAAGGAAGCGGCCCTTTCCTGTGCTCCAGCTCCCCCTCTGATATCCATTTTCCTTTCATTCTGAAAGGTGCAGGGCAGGCCTGGCCCTCAGCAGATGCCTGTGATGTGAGGGAGCGAGTGGCCCAGACAGACAGGGACGAAGGGGAGGGCTAGGGGCACCTGCTCACAGAGCTGGGAGGGGCCTTTCATCGTCCCTGACAGCTGTCTCCCTTCTAGCCTGCCTGGCCTGCTCCGAGGCCCCACTGCCTGGCCTGTCCCCTGCTTTCCCTGGCATCAGTGACAGCGAGCTCCCCCTGAGAATGGCGGCCCATCTCCATTCTTGTAGCCGCAGTGGGCGGGAGGGCATGCGTGGCAAGAGCAGCCCCTCTCTGGCCTTTGCCGGGACATTTCCTAAGCACTGGCCCTGCAGGCAGTGACTCTGGAACTACCCCTCCACCTCCCAGCCTCAGAGCCAGTGACACGTATGTCCCTCCCTGGGGGTCAGCTCCAGACTCACAGACAACATCAGACGACCTGCTGTTCTCAGGAGACTTTGTCATTTTCAGATAAGGAATCCTTGGTGAATCTGGTGAGGAAAAGTCTTCTTCCGCAGAGCAGCTGAGCTAAGAGTGGGGCATGTGGGTGCCTCGCTGAAAAGATGTGCTGATCCAGTCTGCCCTTGAGAGGCCTGACTCTGAGCACTTAATGCTAATTGTCAATCAGGCCACTGAGGACTTTTCTGGAGATGGCTCCTGGACTACCGAGGGGAAGTGGCAGGCTCTTTAGAGCAGGTGCCGGGCCCCCTCTGCCCCCGGGCATCCTAGGATTGACTAAGCCCCATGGTGGGCTGCAGGACCCATCTGCAGCCAGATGGAGCCCTGAGAATGGGGTACCAGCCAGTTGACTGCAACTCTCCACTCCTATTCAAGCCCCTGAGGTCCACCTTTTGAGTCCTGGGCCTCGACAGAGCATTATTTTTTATTACAGACAAAGGCTCATTGATGAGACAGAACAGCTCTATGTTCTAAAGCTCTCAGCCACATGGCTCTCACAGGCGACTCTCCGAGCATCAAGTCGACTGACAGCCTGACTCTCATGCCCAGCAAGATGTGTCCTGACATAGACATCTTTAGTGACCTCATTAGAGACTTAAAAGAGAGAGGATTGTGGCAGGGTCGCCCGGGGTCAGGCAGGACAAAAGAAAACAAACACATAGCATAAATGTCCCTGTGAGGCGGCTCCTCAGACTGGGTGGCACAGGTGGAGGAGCTAAAACAGTTTTACTTCGAGGACTTCAAGACTCACTTAAGCACGTCAGCTCCTGAGCGTGTGTCTCAGGACCGGAGCCTAGATTCTGATACAGTGTGGGGCCGCGAGCCCCAAGGGATGGACCAGCTCTGTGGTGGAATATTCCAGAAGCACCCAATGAGGGGATTCAGTTTACATCTTCCTGGCTCCCTGGCATGCTCTGCTTTCTGCCCATGCAGGGTTTCTGTCATGACAGCAGCGGGCAGCCAGGCAGGGTCCGGAGGGTGTGCCCTCTGGCCACAGTCCAGCTCAGCTCCCTCCATTCAGAACTGAGGTTGTTTAAGTGATTTTTTAAAAAAAGGAAATGGCATAATTTCAGCACCAGCCCAACCCCTTAGGTGTTGGAAAGCTTGCTGAGGGTCACAACAAATTCTCTCTAAACTCCCTGGAGGTCCAGGTGCAAGAGGGAAAGTGGTAAAATCCTTAAGAGGTAGTGGAAGGCGGTGGAAGACACAGGGAAGCAGCCCTTTTGGGGCAGAGGAGAGTTCTCTTCCTCAGATTAGGAGTGGGGGTTGTGGGGTGCGCCGGAGCAGTGTAAGGCCCTGGCCCTGCTCTGCAACAGGAAGGGTCAGTCATGCACCAACTCCTGGGGCAGCTGGACCTGTCTCTCCTGACGTTGCCGGGAGATGGCATATGGGACTTCTCACCTGTGCCTCTTTGCCTCTGACCTCTAGGTCAGGGATGGGGTGTCCCAGTCACACACCCTCCTCCTTAAGCCCCCTTCATCAGTAGGGGCCCACACTGCCTGAGCCAGTCTTCCTTCCCTTCACCCCCGAGGGCAGGCTCCTCTCTGCCATGCAGTGCTGCCTGCCGCCACGGCTCTCTCTGAGGCCCATTGGCTTCAGGTGTGTCACTCATTCCTTCACCCCACACTTACTGAGAAGCTAACCTGTGTGGGAGACACGATGATTAATAGTCTGTGGTCTAGGGGAGCACAGAGCCTAATGGAGGAGGCCATATCATAATTATGACTAATACTTACTGAACCCTTAGTTTGTGCTTACCTTACAACCTTCAAGACACTAGAGGTCTTTGGGGCTGAGGTCTGGGTGTCCATCTCCGTTTCCCACTATAGTAGCTCAGGTTGCAGTAACCAAACACTGCAGACTAGATGACGTGACAATAAGAAGTTAATTTCTCACAGTCTAGAGGCTGGAAGGTTGAGATCAGAGTGCCAGCACTCAGCCTCTGGTGAGGACTCTTCCTGGCCTGCAGATGGCCTTCTTCTTCCTGTGTCCTCTCATGGCAGAGAGAAAGTTCTAGTCTCTTCGTCTTTTACATGGACACTAGTCCCATTACGGGGCCCCACTTTCATGACGTCATCCAAACCTAATTATCTCCCAGTGGCCCCATCTCCAAATACCATTATGATGGGGGCAAGAGTTTCAACATATCAATTTGGGGGGGATGCAGTTCAGTTAATTGCACCCACATGGCATATGCCCAGTCCGTGTTCAGCAAAAGCTTGCTGAATTGAGTGGACTCTAGCTGCCTGTTATTTCTGGGCTCCATCTTGTTCACTAGACCCCAGGAGGTGTTTCAATAAGGGGCACCTACAGGCCCGACCAACATATAATCGGTGGGTCCTCCCACCAGCCTGAGTTCTAATTTTCTTATGGTCTGCTTTTTCTCTCTCTCAACATAATCTCCATGATCTCTAGTCTTTCCCAAATGCTGTTGAAAGGCTTGTTGTATTTAAAACAACATGCCCCTGTGCAATTTTCCATTGTCATGGTTCATTTTAATTTCCTCTAAGGCTGTTGGCCACTCTCGTGTTCAGAAATAGCTTGTTCCACTTAATAAAAGTGCTTAAATATGCAGACACGAGAAGTTTCCTTTGCTTGCTCCCAAACATCACAGTAAGTGGAGTGAGCAGCATGCTCTGTCTCATGTAATTAGGCTGAGCATACGCCAGGTGGCTTCCCAGGAAGGAGAAGCTCAGACTCCAAGATGCGGGGGCAGAGGCTGGATCTGGACCCAGCCAGCCTAGGTGGCCACATACTGCATCATCTAGCTCACAGCCTACTGGTCTCCTGAAGGGCATCGCTTCTCTGTAATGATCAGAACTCTGGCCCAGCAGGCCAGGGTCTGAGTTGAAGGCCCGCTCCACCTCCAACTTGCCTGCGGCCTTGCACCAGTCAGTTTACCTCTTTGGGTCCCTGCTTCTTCATCTGTAAAACTAGCATAATAATCCTGCCTCCAAAGACTGATTTCAGGGAGGAGTGGAAATCCCTTACTGCCAGGGCCTAGCACAAGAGCTGGGACATAGCAGGGGACTCAACAAATGGCAGCTATCATTACTATTAGGGGACCTGAGAACTCAAGAACGATGCTGTGCCCAAGGCAGTCTTCCTTATCTATCCGTTTCCTCTGGGTTGCTGGGACCAGACAACCCACAGACTGTAGATAATCAAGAAAGGACAAAGGAGAGGGCTGCAGGCTGACCTGATGTGTACACCACGCCTGTGGGAAGCCTCGTTGCCCTGAGAGCAAAGCCAGGATCCTGTCAGCTCTGGCGATAGCCAGTCTGAATCACAGGTCAAGGTCTTGGAGCTGTGCAGGGCTTGTAGACCCAGCCAGCCAACAAGGGGCAGGGTTGCAAGACACCCTTCTCTGGCTTTTATAACAACAATTAGGAACCAAGAGTCTAGGGTGACTGGTGGATAGGAATAGGGAAGGGAGGCAAGAGGCCCTGACTTCATTCCTGACAGAATGGCACCTGGAAGGCCTGCATTTTATCAGCTCAGGACGCCTACCCCTACCCTGTGGTGCTGGGCAGGACGAAACCCCCTGGCCCCACAGAGAACCCCAAGCTGCACTCCAGGGTGGGGCAGAGGTGGGGGCAGACAGGGCAGTACAATATTCTGGGTCTTAAGTGCCCCAGAGAGGAACACTCCAGACAGCCATGTGCAGCTCACCCTGAACACCAATAGCCCCTCACAAGAATCACCTCTGGGGTCTCTTCTCCCTGGAATCACGCCTATAAATACCCCCCACATAAGCCCACTCCTCACTCATCTTCATCCAGGTACAGCACTGAGATCACGACTTATACTGCTTAGGCAGGCTTGATTTATAGATTCACTGGAGGTCACACCTGCAAGTGGAGAGCAGAGATGGGGACCCTCCAGACCTAGGCCTTGGTCAAGGCCAGCCTGCCGTTCTCCCCTTCAGATTACAGGACTCCGACCGCCCATACCTTCCAAGGCCTACAAAACCCCCATGCCCGACAACACACGCATCTGGGTGCATACACATGCTCTAGCTTCCTTATGCACCGAGTCCACACACATGCATTCTACACTGCCACACAAACCCCAGGCCTCCGTCTGCGGGGCTGCGGGGGATTCCATCCCCCCAGGGCAGGGGACGCTGGCAGACACCCCTAGCCTGCTCCACAGAATCTTTTTTTCTCTAGTGGCTCTGAAACAGAGTCCCCCATGGCCACTTTGAGCTTCCCTCCAAGACACTTTTTCCTAAATAAGCTTCCAATCTGACTCATTTCAGTTTTAAAACAAGAAAACATCAACAAACACGATGGAGGGAAACAGATGGTAACAATCACAGGAGGGAGAAAATAGAGCCATTCCCTCTATAAGGGACAGGCAAACACTGACCCCAGACAAACCACTGCCCCCCGGACACTGCTGTGTGCACCTGGGGGCGGGGCTCTTAGAGGCCATCCCCACCAAGGGGACAGGCCGGACTGGAGGGGCCGTGAGGGCCCCTGAGCACCACACGACAGACCCGCTGGAACCCTGCAGCTGCCAGTTCTCCAGGGAGCAAAGGATAGATGTTCCAGCACATTCCAGGCTACCTCCTCACTACCTCTGACATCCTGTCTGGGGCCTGAGATCATGTGGGACAGCTTCCTCTGCTACATGCTGGGCTCATTGTGACAGGCCATAGCCACCCCCTCTTGTAGCTATGCAGCAGCTGGTCCCATCTGCCAGGCTACGAGCTCCTGAGGGCAGGATGGGGTGGTGGTTAGAGCCAGGCTGCCTGGTTCAAATGCAAGTCCTGCCACTTACAGGTGGGGTGAGCTGGGGCAAATTAATGGACCTCTCCATGCCATCATATCCTCACCAATGAAATAGAGATAATTCTAGAACTCACTTGATAGGATTTTGAGTTAGTATGTTCAAAGGGCCTACAACCATGACTGGCACACATGGGTGCTGTAAGTGGAAGCTGCCTGTTGTCACTACCTGTGCAGACAGCTGGCTTCCTGTCTGGCCCTCAGCACGACTAACGGCCTGCAGAGTGGAGGGAGGAGGAGGCAGGCCTTAAGCTGTGCCCTGAAGGATGGATGGGCATGCCCGGCAAGGGAGCCATGCACTGAAGGCAGGGCTGAAGATAGGCCCTGGTACTGGGGTAAGGTCCCTGAGGGTCTGGGAGTAGGCAGCCAGGGTCAGGGTCCTGAACTGGAGTTTGCTGTGCTGCATCTCCTGGGACTCACCATTTGTTTCTCCTTTGTGGTTTGAGCAGGATAAGGACTCTGCCCTCCTGCAGATCAATTGGTAGAGTCAGGCAAGGAAACTGGTGAGATCAAGGGCTGTGCCAGGGCCTCCTACCTCAGCTACATGATCTGGAAAGCTGCCTGGAGGAGGGGGCTGAGTGCTGAATGACAGGAGGAGGGGTGATGAGTAGGTCTGGGCACAGGGGGAGTGGGGGCAGAGTGCAATGCCTTTGGGGGTCAGAATAGCAGGGTGGGAAGGAGGGATCTGAGCTATTACGGGTGCTCATTGCAGGGATCGCTGTGAAGCTGCTTTTTGGGTAGGACCTTCCCCACATGTGTCCTGTTCTTAGACTCATTTACACACATGTGCTTTCAGGCAGCAAACACGCTCCCCAGCATACCAGTCCTCACACAGAGCTATGGTCTGAGCGCTTGTGTCCCCCAGAACTCACCTCTTGAAATCCCTACCTCCATGTGATGCTACCAGGAGGTGGGGTCTTGGGGAGCTGGTTAGGCAGGAAGGTAGAGCCCCCATGCAAGGGATTGGGGAGCTGTTAGACGACACGAGAGAGCTTGCGTCCCCTCTCTGCTTGCCACCATGTGACACAGGGAGCAGGCGTTGGTCTGAGACCTGGAAGAGGGTCTTCACCAGACCCCCACTGTGCTGGCTTACTGGTCTCAGCTTTCCAACCTCCAGAACTGTGAGGGCAAACTTCTGCTGTTTAGAAGTCCCCCAGGCAATGGCACTTTGTTATGGCAGCCTGAGCCAAGGCAGTACACACATACTCCCATGTTTGCACACAAAGGTACGAAGTCACCCCAGTTGGCACTGTCTACCCTGCATCACCCCCTTTGCTTACATGGGGTTCCCTCTGCCACCCCTTGGACTCTGCTGAGCCTCTAGTCTCTGGAGATGTGCTGTGGTGACCCTACTCCAGGGCCCTGGACGAGGCAAGCTGCATTTAACCCCCACAGAGGAACGTTCATTCTGGGCTCATTTGGAGTGTAGGCAGAAGCGGGTGTGGAAGCGCCTGGGTGTATTTCATCCCTCCTCACCCCCTCCCAGGGCACGTTCTTCACAAATGCACATCAGGCAGCCTGTCTGGTGTGCACCTCCAGAATGGAGAGGGGCGACTGTGTGTGTGTGTGTGTGTGTGTGTGTGTGGTGGGCTCAGCATATTCGTATTCTTTTCAGTCTGCCTGTTTCCCAGCCAGGAGGAGCCTCTCCTGTTCCCTTGGCCCCAGGGACCTGCATGTTCTTCTCTCCCAGACGCTCCTGACACCCACTGCCGCTGCTTCTGTAGCTCTGTGCCTCTCCATCCCCAGCTTTCCTGGAGGGCAGCAGCCTGGGAGTTGGCAGGCCTGGGCTCTGATGAACCTGGATAAGACCCTTCTCCCCTCTGGGCCTTGGCTGAAAAGTGGTCAGTAGGAAAGGAGCAGCAGGCCGCAGCTGTCCCCGCAGTGGGAGCGTGTGCCTCGAGCTGCGGGGCTGATGCTGTCTAAGAGGTCCTACCTGCTCCCTGAACTCTGGGCCCACAGTGCGGAACTGGCCTCCATGCAGGCTGATGCAGGGCTGGTTCTCATCGCACAGGGCTTCTGGCAGCCTCTGCTCATACCTCCGTCATTGGGGGCTTGGCTTTCTCTCTCCAGCTGTTGGTGCTTCTCAGGTTCTATCATGTTCCTCTTGTGTCCCCCTCTCCCACACCTGCTTGGGCTCCTGCTTGCACTTCTGGAGCTACTCATTGCTGGGTCGCCAAACCTTTGTTGCCTTTGAATTCCAGACTCCACACATTGAAAGGCCCACCGGACATCTCCCTTGGGTGTTCTGCCTTCACCTCCAACTGAGAGTGTCCTCCCCTGGACTCCCAACCTCTGTGCATCTGCTCCCCTGCTATATGCTGTCCCGGCGCAGGCCCCACCACCCACAGGGACCAAGGCAGGAACAGGGGTTCAGCCTTGGGGGACTGTCCCTCCCACCACCCTCAGTCTTGCTGGTGCCCTCCTCCGTGTTTCTCTAGCCACCCTGACCACCTTGCCCCCTACATCTGCCTTCCCCCAGCCTCCCCATCACTTCTCCCCGGCCCACCCTAATCTGCTCTTTGTGTCACAGCCAGGTGGCTTTATAAAATGTAAATAGGGCCATGTCCCTCTCCCCTCTAAAACTCTCCGGTTCCACAGTCTAAGGTATCAAGTCCACCCTCCCTGATCTGGTTCCCCAGCCGCTGTGTCATTTTGCCCCCAGCCTGGCCCTTCCTTCATTCTCACTAGCACTAATGCATGGCTTGCTGCTTCATGAACCCACACCTTTGCCCAAGTGTGTCCCCCAGGCTCCCTCTCACCAAGGTTCACCCCATCTTATCCTTGAAGAGTCAGCTTGGGCACCATCTCCTGGGAGAAGCCCTCCCTGAACAGCCTGCTGCCCTGCCAGGCCTGTGCCTTGCCCCGGGTGTGCCACTGGACTGTAATTCCTATTTGCCCATCAGTCCCCTAGAGACCATGAATTCCTGAAAGTGGGGATTGTGACTTGTTTCCAGTACAGGGTCTGGCACACAGTGGGTGCTCTGCATAGGTGTGAAGAGTGGATTAAGCCTTAACGGGGAAGCTTTTCCCTGGTGCTCTGAGAGAGTCGGGTGGGGTAGTCCAGACTTAATGCAGTTAGTTGCTGGCTTCACCAGGGCCCCAGAACTGCCCCCGTCTCTGTTCCTGGTATAATTCCAGGGCAAAGTGAGGTTTGTGTCCTTTCTAATCAAGCTGTCAATAGGGAGTCCTGACGCTACGCATTGATTTCTTGCCAAAGGGGAGGAATTTCTTCCCCTCCATGTGTTGCGTCCCGGCAGTCAGTTCATATTTTTAGACCATAATCTCTTCTGTCATCACAGACCATGGCCCACTTCTGTGCCACTGGGACCTGGTTTTCTAAAAATCAGTGTCAGAGCTCCTGTCATTGGGATGCTTTGCTTTCTAGAGAAGCCACAGCCAAGGCCTGCGTGAGTGGATCCAATTCCCTGACCCAGTTCTCCCCATGCCAAGTCACTTGAGGCCCCAGGTCCCTCTGAGAGCACCCTGCATCCTGAGAATATTCCACTGGCCCTGGCTAGGACCAGACACCTAGCCCTGCAGGGGAGGCCAGCCCTAGCTTAGCCCTGGAGGTGCCCCCAAGTGTGAACTATTAGGCTCAGAGCCTCATCTGCTATAGGTACAATCACAGACCCATTACTTAAATATTCCCATTTTCCTTTCTCTTCTAGCAGGATATTAGCAGAAGGGCAGTCACTGAGTCTGGGGACAAGGAGCAGGGGTTCTGTCTGGGACCTGCCACCTGCAATCAAGAGGCCATCCTTCCCTGGCAGAAGAGCTGCAGCTATTGAACATGTATCTGGCTGCTCATCTCCCAGCAGCCACAGGTTTGGTGCAGGGACAGGTCAAAGGCAAGAGGTGGGACAGCAGAGACCCATGGACGTAGCAGCTATGGCCAACTACCCTAAGTATGTGGTTATCAGTGCTGTTTTGCTGCTAGCTTAAGCCATGTGCCCTGGCAAAGGATCATGTCCACCTGGAGGGGGCACTTGTGATGGTTAATTTTCTGTGTCAGTTTGGCTGGGCCATGGTACCCAGATATGTGGTCATACATTATTCTGGATATTTCAAGGAGGTATTTTGGGTGACATTAATCGGTGGACTTTGAATAATCAGATTGCTCTTCCTATTGTGGGTGGGCCTCATCTAGTCAGTTGAAGGCCTAAATAGAATAAAAGACTGACCTCCTTCAGCAAGAGGGAATTCTGTCAGCAGACACTTTGGGCTTGAACTGCAACACTGACTCTTCCCTGGGTCTCCAGCCTGAAGGTCCACCCTGTGGATTTTGGGCTTGCCAACTTCCATGATCACATGAGCTGTGATCTTTAAAATAAATCATCCTATTGGTTCTGTTTCTCTGGAGAACTCTAACAAAGCACCTTTATTGAAATTGCACCTTCATTGCATAAGGACTAGTGGGCATGCTGGGAAGGATCTGCCACTCGCAGGGGGCATGCACTGCATCTACAGTACAAGCCTTGGGATGCCCTGGCCTGAAGGTCCCAGGACCTGGTAGGAGGGCCCTGTGACCTTTTAGGGGAAGAATCACTGCTACATTTGAGGCTGTGACTTTTTAAGGTGGGCAGCCTGGCAAGCCGCCAAGCTTTAAAACAATGCAAACATGGCCATATTACTCCTACTTCAAGCTCCTTCGGGACTCTCTCCTGTCCTCAGGGTGAAGCTTGGGCCCCCCCATGCAGCTCATGAGTTTCTCCAGGACCAAGCTCCAGTTTGGTCCTCAGCCACATGCCTCACCACACTCCTCATATGCTCTTTACCCTCCCTCTCTACACCCACCCAGCCTTTTCCTGTCTCTCTGCCTTTGTATTTACAGTCTTCCCTGGAGGGGTCTGCCTAGCTGGAAACTAAACTTTGAAAAAGATTCGAAAGTCATGTGTCACCTTGTGGGTACTGATGTATCTGATGAAAAGTGCTGATGATCTGATAAGGAAAGCGATAACAAAATTTTACTGAGTGCTAACTCTATCAAGTACAGAGCTATGCTTTTTACTGCATAATCTACTCTGCTCCTAGTAACTGGTTCAGAGGTGAGCCCCAGAGAAGTTACTTAACTTGCTCAAAGTTACACAGCTAACAAAGTAGACTTGAGACATGAAGCTGGATTCCTAGCTGTACTCCTACAAAGCTAGGATTATTTTTATTCATGGCAATAGTGCCTAGGTGGGCTATAGATTCTTTCCCTGTGGGAGCCCCCACCCCACACGGATTCCACAAAGGAGAGCCCCAGACAGTAGCTGACTCCTGGGTGTGGATGCCAGGGCACCCTAGTCTTCCAGGCAGGAGTCTCTGCCCCCTTTAATTCTCAGTCTAGGGTCTGTGCCCTGTGGCCCCCCCATCGTCCCCCCTTGCCCCTCGCACCAGTCCCGGGGCCCCATTGCCTGAGCAGAGAGGCTGTGCAGGTGAAGAGAAGTGGGGACCCTGTGGCCAAGAGCCACCCAAGGAGATGCAGCTAGGGAGCCTCACTGCAGAGGCTGCTCCAGGGGTTTCTGTTTCCCCCCATAGTGGTTCTGAGGCTGTGGAAGGGCTCTTTCACTGGCCTGGGTCTCAAACAAGCGGGAGGGTGTCTATAGCACCCAGACAGTATTAGGCTTTACTTCCGGGGCTCAGCAGGACCATGGGGCTGGGCCTACCACTGGGACACCCCTGACCAGGCTAGGAGCTTGGGGGAGATCAGGCTGCTCCGCCTTTGTTCTTCTGAGGAGCTTTCTGGTGGGAGGGGCCAGGAGATGTCAGGTGGCCAGGTGAGAGGGGCTGTGGCTGCGCCATACCCCTCTCCCTCATGCCACCCTGTCCTCATTTTTGCTTGTGGCCTCTGACTTTCTTAGCACAGAGGTATGGCCAGAGAGCCTTTTGGAGCCACTGGCCACATTCTGAACAATTTGGAGATTCAGTGGCTTATTTCTCTCATAGAGATGCAGCTGATATGGTCAGGTTATGGATTCAGGAAAGATTGTACTATTTCAGTCCCTGCCTTATTAATGCCATATCTATTAGGGTTTTCAAGAGAAAGAGAGCCAATAGGAGACATATATATATATATATATATATATATATATATATATATATATGTATATGAAGAGATTACAAGGAATTGGCTCATGCCATTATGGAAGCTGAGAAGTTACAAGATCTGCAGTTGGCCAGCTGGAGACCCAGAAGAGGTAGTGGTGTAAGTTCTAGTCCAAAAGTTGGTAGGTGCAAGGCCCAGGGATAGCTGATGTTTCAGTTCTGGTCTGAAGGCAGGAAAAAACTGATGTCCCATCTCAAGCCTTCAGGCAGGAGGAGTTCCCTCTTATTCGTGGGAGGGGCAGCCCTTTTTGGTCTAGTCAAACCTTCAACTGATTAGGTGAGGCCCACCCACACCAGGGAGAGCAATCTGCCTTACTCATCCCACCAATTCAAATGTTAATCATATCCAGAAACACCCTCACAGACACACCCAGAATAATATTTGGCCGAATATCTTGGCCCCCGCCTTGGCCTTCTTGAGTTGACACATAAAATTAACCATCACACCATCTACTATGAATTTCATGATTACATCACCTCCTGTTGCAAATTTTGTACAAATACGTGCTCTGAGTAGGGAGAGTCCAGGCAGAAAAAACAAAAGCCAAAATAATAAGAATACAAGCAGGGCTTGAGAATTCCTTCCATGATTACAGAACTTTCCTCTGGCTCTTCCTTCCTGATAAATCCGGCCCACTCCCAGGAGAGGCACCGTCTGCCTCTTTTCCACCCCCCAGCAAAGAGAAACAAGAATGCTGCCTCCCAGCCATGTCCACTCACACATTTCAGCATATGCTCCACCTAGCTTGCCTCCTAACTGTGCAAACTATGACAGACAGTGTCTTCTGTGCTTCCAGCACCCTTGGGTACCTCTCCTGGCCCAGCCTTCCCAAGCTGCTGCCTTATGTATTACCCACAGCATCAAAAATGTTCCACTGGTGGTTTCAAGATTTCTAAAAAATAGATTCCAAACATCTTTAATACTTTCTGAAGGAGCAATATATCACAGAAAAAGTTGTAACCTTTAGTATTGCTGATATTATCCAGACCGAGGGCTGATTAGGAAGGTAACTGCAGCCAATTCGTATTCTGTGAGGCTGCTGCTCGAGGTGCCCTGTAGCCTGTCCACCCACTGTTTGCACTCCCGAGAAAGGAAGCTGCTGAATTTCCAAGTGTTTGCCTAATGCCCTTTTATATAACCTGAAAAAGAGTCACAGTACTTGAAGGCGATATTTTCCAAGAAACAGCCTTCCCCCGTTAATACAACATAACATCCCTGAAAGTAATACTGTTTCTACAGCAATAACAAGTCCTGCACGGAATGCAGTTTCCTTCCACTGAGCCATGAGTGGGGAGGAGGATGCAGACAGGAAATCAGATCCTTAGATTTGCCAGGTTGTGTCCTCTCATTTCTTTCTGAAGGTTAATGTTAATGGGCAGTCAAAGTGAGCCGAGAGGAGGAGACAAAAGGCAGAAAAATGGAAACCCTTTAGACCAGTGAAAGGTTTTGTTTACCTTTGGTAAATAAAAGTGTGTTCATATTTTTACAAAGATATTTCTATTTCACCAGTTTACGATTCAAACCAGGCTAGGCAAACACACTGTGATATGGTCACAGCTCTAATCCAGAGAGAACGCTCAGAAATGGAAAACAGAAAGCAAATGTAGGGATCCCCCTGTGGCCCTCCCTCAGCTTTGGAAGTCAGACCAGCTTCTGGCTGTAGTGGGCACTCAGGGAGATTCCGGTATGGTGTCTGGCTGTGAGTGGGGCCACTATGCTTTGGTGTGAGTGGGGCTCCATTGCGAACTACCCTGGGAACAGGGCCAGAGCCGCCCAAGCTGAATGTGAACCACAAAACCACCTTTCTCATGCTCTGTGTCCTTGGACAGGTTGCTGGACTTCTCTGAACCTGTTTCTTGCCCTGTGAGAAGGGGATAGTATCGATCTTAGAGTTCATGGGATGGGCAAAAGTGATAGATTCCAAACCCCAGCCTGGGCCTGGCATGGGTTCGGCCCCTCCTAAATGAAAGCTTTTAGTATTCTTATTATTCCAGAAAATGTCTTTGTGAATTGTTTGCTTGATGATTGAAACTACATTTCTTTTGAATAAAAATCTTGATTTTAAAAAAGGTCTGAAGGTACCTCTATTTTCTTTACACAGTGGGACAGGGAAGGTGGTGGGGAAAATATTCAGGCAGACCTCTCATTCTAACTTTCATTGCCATGCCGTTCATCCTGCCCTCTTCCCCCCAGTCTAAGAAAGGTTAGTTTAGGTAAAATGAGAGTCAGGAGGCTCCAAACACCTCCACAGTCTTCCTGCCACAGAACTGAAGAGGAAGGAGAAGTCAGGCTAGGCGTGTTTCTTAGGGCTCAACAGAAGAATGGTAGCTGGGCTGACTGCCCCCTGGGGCTGCCTGGGGCAGAGGACTAGTTGGGCAGCCTGGTGGGCCTGCAGGAGGTGGTGTAATCTTGGGACATGCGGTGGAGGAGTGTGGCAGGTGCAGGCCTGGCTTAGTGGACAGGAGCAGAGAGGTCCACACTCCCCATTGGGACCCACAGGCCCAGTGAGGTCGTTCTCATGAACATTGAGGGGATCGACCCTGGGATCCCTCATGAAGAGGAATCGAGGCCACCAGGCCTGGAAGACCAAAGGCCACAGCAAGCCCAGTTTCCAGAAGAGGTGGATCCTACAGGCCCTGGAGTGGGGGGCAGGAATGCTTGCTGACGGGACGAACACGAGCAGCGGCTTGCACAGAAGGAGGGTGATGTCACTCTTCTAAGGGCCGGTGCTGCCAAACCAGACTGATGTGGCCACTTCATTTTAATCCAAAGCCCTCAGCGCCAGCTGCATCTATGCAGTGACCCCAGTAGGTACCTAATCATACAGCTGCAAATACTCAGCGTGTGGTGCCTGTGGGTGTGAAGCCACCTAGACTGGAATAATGGGTGTTCTCCAAGGAGCCAGGGAGCTAGGGCAGGAGGCCTGGGCAAGGTGCTGTGTCAGCACGGTGCCTTCCCCGCTGCTGAGCGTGTACAGGTGTCCAGCAGCTGCCGGGTGCTCTGCACACGGGGCTGCTATGGGAGGAAGCCTGGTGCTGCAGAGCCCATGACCCCTTCCCTGGCACAATGCTCCTTTCAACAGGGCCCTCTGAGAGCAGAGTGCAGTGGAGAGAGGACCCTGGGCATGTGCGCTCTTGAGCATGGTCTTTGCTAATCAGGGAGCTCTGCTTGCTCCTCATGGCTCCCAGATCAAAGGCACGGTGGGGGGATTATCTCCAAGCACAGACTATCAGGGTGCTGGAAACATATTAGCTGCAAACATGAAGGGTCAAACAAAACAAAAACAAAAACAAAAACTTGTGACTTTCTGCTAATTTTATTAAGGCATAATAGGAGTTCAAACCATGCTCAACTTTGAATAAACCCACACAGTCTTAGAGATGTTGAGCAAAGCCCACGGGTGTGGAAATGCCAGGATTGGTGCTCTGGGGCCCCCTGTACCCAGAGTGGTTTGCAAAGCACCAGATAATCCTCTCTGGCAGTTTTAACTCCTTGCTCTGGGGTGTGATGAATGGCACATGCCCAAGACAGCCTCCTCAGGGACCCTGACTGATTATGTTTCTGTGTCTTGGTCTTTCTGACTATAAAATGGGATAATCACAGCAGCCTCATTCTGTCTTTCATTCACCAAGTATTTATGAAGCACCTGCCACATGCCAGCATTGTTCTAGGAACCTGGGAGATGGAAATGGAAAACAAAACATGACAAGGACCTACATCATAGGCGTAGTGGGGCTGAGAGGCAAAAATAAAACAAGACGATTCAACTACTGTACAGTAAATTGTCAGGAAGTGATGCATCCTCTTAAGAAAAAATGAAGCAGAGTAGGGGTTTCCGAGTAATGGACACAGCACTGGATGTGTTCTGTTTTGCCCCTCCAGGTCTACTCCCCACGTCTCTGCCCTGATCCATAGCCTGGGGGTGACCCCTGAAAGGACTGCATCCCTGGGCTCCTTGCCCTCTGGTTTCTGGGTGGGCCTGACCAGTGCAAGCGTCCATAGGGGGTAGGGTGGGGAGAGATTGGGGGATTTACTCCACTGCATGCCTTTGGGCTGAGGTTGGAGGTAGCTGTGTTCCTCTACTGAAGGCCACAGTTCCTGGGCATGGCCCCTCCTACAGGCACTGCTCCTCTGAGCTCTGATAACCCCCCTATGTGTTCTCCCTTGCCTTTGGGGTATTTCACCACCCCCAATCCAAAGTGCACCTCTGTAACAGCCCCTCCATTCAGCGTTCTCCCATTACCCCCTTTGAGCGTGCCGTCTGTTTCCCGCCAGGACCCTGCCAGGACAAAACGTGACTTGATAGGGTGGTCAGGGGAGGCCTCCTGAAGAAATGCCACTTGGGCTGAGCATGGAGCCTTCATCAGCAGATGCCCAGATTCAGGACAATGTGCAAGTGGCGGGCGCATCTCAGCCTGTGAGAGGGGCAGGAAGGAAGCCAGGGAGGCGGAGGCCCAGTGAGCAAGAGTGGGGGTGGCAGATGAAGGTGGAGGAGTAGCCAGGGGTGAAATCTTATAATCAAGAGGAGTTGGGATATTTCTGAGTGAGATAGTGAAAGTTTTGAGCAGGATAATGACATGATCAAATTTATTTTTTAAAAAAATCACTCTGGCTGCTGTGTGGAGAATGAATTGTGGGTGGGAAGATTGGAATCCGGAAGACTAATTGGGGGTAATACCAACAGCCTGCTAGAGAGATAGTGGCTTGGACAAGGTGGAGGCCGGGGAGGAGGTGAGCCGTGCTTGGATTTGGGATCTGTGCTGAAGGCAGGGCCTCTCAGATTTCCTGGGATGTGAGAGTCAACAAGACTGCAGGTTCTGGCGTGAGCACGGTGTATGGACAGACGGTGCTTGTGAGGCACAGACAGAGGGATGCCAGCAATACACAGTGAACTCCAGAACGCTGGTCAGCAGTAAGAGTTGACATGAGAGTGTTCAACACCTGGGAGGAAGACTTTATCTTGGGAGATGGGACAGAGGCCCCCAGAGAGCCTCAGGCAGGTTAGAAAGCTGAGACTCACATGCAGCAAGAGCAAAGGGCAGGAGGAAGCCTTGAGTGACATGTGAGAAACTGCGCAGTGGGGGCCGCATGTCCCCAGAGAGGGGAACCTGAGCTGGGCCTGAGGGCTGGATGGAGAGGCAGAGGCAGGGTCCTGTCTGACTCCCCTAGACTGGAGGCTGGGGCTGGGGATCTGTTCCCTTGGCCTGACAGGATGATGCTTGACTCTGTCCCGGGAAGGGCACAGAGATGCACCAGGGGCAGGAGGTGGCACTGTCTGGGGGCAACTGGGAGTACCTATGGGAACTTGTTCTCAGGGCCCAGAGATTCGGTATAAGGTGGGAGAAAGAGCAATGACCCCTGGAGGTGGCTGCCCTGGAAGCTGGGCCACCTGTAGAACCTGGTTTCCATTCAAACAGAAGATAAAGTGAGCATATGTGAGGAGGCTGACCTTAGAAAAGAGCAAAAGACCCAGAAACAGTTTTCTCATCTGTCAAATGGAAATAATAATGCAGGCTTGTGAGAATGAGATAAAGGAACTGAGCAGGCCTGGCACACTACAGAGGTGTAGTTCCTGTTCTAGGAGCACCAGATTTAGTGTCTGCCCTGAAAAGATGGCTGCATGAGACATGGGTGGAGGGCAAGCTATGAGAGGCGTGCAAGTTCAAGAGATGGTGGGAGACTAGGAGAGCTAAGCAGATATAACAGAAGTAACTTGATGTCTTGAGCCACATTTTGGAGGAAACTTGTTGGGATGGGGGCAGAGTTGACCTGGATCTACAAGGAGGAGCAGCTGGCCTCCTGTCAACAAAGTCCAGGGTGCAGGCACCACTCCCTGTGGGGACCAACAGCCCAGGTTTTCTCCCTGGCTCTCTCTGCTGCGCCATGTGGCCCCTCCACGTTACCTGCACAGACCAGCACGCGCCACCTCCAGCCCTGAGCCTGAAAGGTTCTTCCCTCAGGTGTCTGTGGCATTTCCTCTTCTCTTTCAGGTCTCTGCTCAAATGTCACTTCAGTGAGGTCTTCCCTGACCCTACTGCTTGAACTTGCTTTCCCAAAAACATTATTTATTCTTCTCCATTGCACTTACGTGATTCAAAACAATGTGTTATTCTCTAGTATTTGTGCACAAATATTCTATATCTGTTCATTAAGTCATATTTCCTAATTGCATTCTCAACATTCCATACTCTTATTTTGGTCTCCTTGTTCTGATATTTAGGGAATGTGTTAAAAATCTCCCACTGTGGTTGTGGATTTTTCCATGTTTTTCTACCGGGCCTATCATTTTTTGCCTTATACATTTTGAAGCTACGTTCTTAGGCACATGCAATTGCTGCAGATTCCTGGTGAATGGAGTTTTTTAAACAAATAATTATGAGATGATCTTTAACTCTAGTACTGCTTTTTGTATTAAAGTCTAACCATTCTGATATTGATGTAGCTATACCTGCTTTTTGCAAAGAATATCTTTTCCCCCATCTTTTTGCTTTTACTCTTTCTGCACCTTTTATCCTTTAATGCTGTTTTTTAATGAACATTAATATAATCAGAGTTTTCAAATTCATTTTGAAAATCTGTATTTTAATTGGAGCATATATATTTGATATAATTACCAATGTATTTAGGTTTAAATTTTTCATTTTCCTAAATGTTTCTATTAGTCTCACTTGTTTTATATTCCTCTTTCTTTTTCTTTCCTTTGGTTTCTTTTTGTTTGTTTGTTTATTTTTTAATTTTTAATTTTGATATCGGTAATGTACAATTACTTGAACAACATTATGGTTACTAGACTCCCCCTATTATCAAGTCACATTGATAATACCCCCACATACCCCATTACAGTCACTGTCCATCAGCACTTTGGTTTCTTTTGGATTAAGTATTTTGCATTATTTCATTGTAATATACACAGATGTTACAACCTGCAACCCTGACTTATTGGAGTCTGAATTATTTGATATTTATACTCTTTTCCTTGTTAGTTCAAGAGCCCTAAAATAATTTAACTCCATTACCCATCCCTCCCCCCATTTCTCTGCCATTTTTGCATTTATTTTATTTCTCTCTATGTGTTAAGGTCCATATGAAAGTACTTTTTATTGTTGAATGAATATATAAGCCAATATTCATTCAGATATATATTTTTACATTGTTTTGTTGCTTTTCATTACTATCGAAACTTCAACCCTTAATGTTGACTTAATTTCCTTCTGTTGGAAGAATATACTTTAGTATTTCCTTTAGTGTGTGTTTCTGGTGACAGAGTACCTCAGCTTCTGCCTGAACATTTAAAAATAAATTTCACTTTTGTTCTTGAGTGATACATTCACTGGATATAAAATTCTAAGCTGGTAGTTTCTTTCAGTACTGTAAAGATGTCACTCCATTGTTTTCTGACTTCCAAAGTTACAGGTTTAATTATGATACCCTGAAAGTAATATTTTTTTCCTGTTTTTTTGTCTTTAGTTTTCAGCAGTTTTACTATGAATGCCTTAGCATGGACTTTTTATTTATTCTGCTTGGAGTTTTTAGTGCCTTTTGAATCTGTGACTTAATATCTTTTTTAACTGTTTAGGAGTGTTCTCAGCTATTATTTCTTGGATTATTGCTTCTGGCCCATTTTCTCTCTCCTCTCTGTGGAATTCCAATCATACATGTTAAACCTTTTCACTGTAACTCAAATGTCTCTTACCTTCTTTTTTTATTTTATTTTTTTTCTTTTATCTCTCTGTATTAATGTTGGATATTTTTTCTAGCCAATCTTTCACTTCATAATTCTTTCTTTAGTTGTATCTATTAAACTCATTATTGAGTTCTTTTTTTATTAATTTTTTATTAAGGTATGACTGATATACACTCTTCTGAAGGTTTCACATGAAAAAACAATGTGTTTACTACATTTACCCATATTATCAAGTCCCCACCCTTACCCCAATGCAGTCACTGTCTGTCAGTGCAGCAAGATGCCACAGATCCACTATGTGCCTTCTCTGTGCTACACTGTTCTCCCCGTGATCCCCCACACCATGTGTACTAAACATAATACCCCTCAGTCCCCTTCTCCTTCCCTCCCCACCCGCCCTCCCACACCCCTTCCCTTTGGTAACCACTAGTTCATTCTGGGAGTCTCTGAGTCTGCTGCCATTTTGTTCCTTCAGTTTTGCCTCATTTCATTATTGAGTTCTGAATTCGGAACATTATGTAGTTATTTACAATTAGTTCTTTAAAATATACATATAGTTTCTAGTTCTTGTTGAAAAATTCCAATTTTATCTTTTAACACTTTGATCATGGTAAGGTATAGTTATTTTAAAGTTTGTGCCTAATAACTCTAATATATCTGGAGCCTCTGTGGGTTTCGGTTTCTATTTTTTGTTTTTACTGATGTTTGTTCATGTTGCCTTCTTATGTCTTGTTATTTCTTTAAATTGTGTATCAGATTCTGTCTCTGCACATTATTTTTAAAAATAATTGAGGCCTAAGATGCTGTTATCTTCCTTCCAAGATGGTTTGTTGGCTTCTGCTGGCACCTGGGTGCACTAGCAATCCGAGGTCACCTTAATTCAATTTGAAGAAGTGAGATAATGGAAGTTGAGAGGCCCAGGTTGCAGCCCTTCAGAGTCTCAACCCAGAAGCAAGTTGAAGGGGTCACTGGTCTCCACTGCTCCCTTGGCAGGCTCAGGACTCCAATTCTGGTCCTCAGATCCCACAAGCCTGTGAAAAGTCTTGCTCAGCTCTTGGCCGTCCCTTCAGAACTGGCAAACAGTCATAGGGGAAATTGGCCCAAGACACTAGGCTACCTCCATGGGCCCCTCGCCTTCCCCTGACAGATCTGGTAGTTCTTCACTATCTTGTTAGCTCTCTGATACCTTCAAGACAATGGTTATTACTCACGGCCTATTTTTTTTCTTTTGTTGCATTCAGCAGAAGGATTTCCTAGTTGACATTTTAAACATGGAACTCATTAGCACTTATTACCATCAAGCACATTATATATATCTGTCACTTACTTTCTTCATTGTCATCTCACTCACTAGAAGGTAGGTGCCATGAGGGTGGTAGTTTCCATTTGTTTACTGTTCTACCCAAAGATCTTGAACCGTGCTTGGCATTTAACAGGTGCTAAACACATAGTTGGTGAATGAATACATAAATCTATTATCTGACTCTACAGCCACAAAGATTTACCCAACAAGCAGAAATTTGCATTTCTATTTTTGTAGAGGCATATGGGATGCAGAAAGGAAGATGATTTGGGCTAAGTTTCTGTAGTGAGTTAAGACAAAGTCAGGACCCAGGACTTCTGAGTAGCATTTCAGGGCACTTGCCCCACTAGCAGAGCTACTTTCTTATCTTAGGACCAAGGACAAGGCTGGAGCGGAGACATGGAGCAACCTGCTCATCAAATAACTGATGAAACTGAGAATTTCAGGGTCAGAAGTCATATGATTCCACAGGGCAAATGCAGGGAAGCAGGAAATCATGACTGTGTTTTTAAACTTGCTGTTCCGGGCAGTTCATCTGTGTCTCATCTCCAAAGGCACTAATTTATGAACTTTATTCTAGGCAAAAAATGAAGAAAATGTCTCTAAAACTGCCCAGAGAGCCACAGATTCTCTATAAAACCTCATTCCGATGGTGACAGAGATAGGGAGTTGGGAAATCAGTCGGTTTTCCAAGCCACACCAGAACAAACACATCAGGGGGTATTTAGCACGGGGACAAGAATCAGGTTTGAAGCATAGGCCAGGCCATGGGCCGAGCAGGCCCAGCGAGGGCAACGAGGAGGTTCCCTGGCCCACACCACTCCCGCCCCAACATCCAGTTGAGGAGTTTGCAACTCCAAGCCTTTGTGGGCAGGGAGAAGGCCACTCAGGGCTCTCCGCTGCTCCCGGCACCACACGAGCCCTGAGGGACTGCCTGATGTACCTGTCACACCCACGCTCATCTGCCCAGCCTGCCCTTCCCACGTGCGTGACCGACCTTCCATCCCCAGGTCACTGGATGTGAGTTAGGACCATGGGCTCTGAATTCACATCCACACAGGAGTCTGGTTCACATGTGCTGCTTAGATTAGTGGTGTGGTCTTGAGCCAATCACTGGACTTTTTTGCATCTTCCTTTCTTCAGCCATAAAATGGGGATAATAAAAACTACCTCATAGATTTTGTTTGGAGATTATACCAAATAAATATGTGAAGTGCATACTACAGGGCTGGCCCATAGTGAGAGCTCATTGAATACCTGTCATTGTTAATAGCACCACCTCTCCTAAAATTCTCAAATCTTCCCACTTCTCTTCTCGCCGCGGCTATTCCGACACATCGGCCACCACCAGCACGAATTCCTGCAGTGCTCTCCTCTCTGGTGCCCTTGCTGCCTGTCTCATCGCCCCAGAGGGCAGCCAGAGAGAACATTCTGAAGGGCACACCTGGTCACTATTCTGAGGAGCCCTTCTGCGGCACCCAGAGCTCTCTGGATGTGGTGCACACAGACAGCTCCACTTCCAGCCCGTGTCTGATCACTACCCTTCTCAGCAAAAGGACTGAACTTGTAGTCTTCCAGAGTACTAAACTCTTCATCACTGGGCCACTCTGGGGGACTCTCTCCCCCACTGACCTGCTCCCACCTGGACATTTCCAGCTCACCCTATCGTCTCAGCGTAGACAAAATATCCACAGGGAAACCTCCCCCATAGCAGTGCCTACCACCACCATTGCTGGCTATGTCACACCTGCTGTAAGAGACATACACCTGTCTGTAACCACTCCTAGACTTGGAGAGTGGGGACTGTTCTAGTTACTGTCTCATCCCCAGTACCTAGCACACTGCCTGGCACAGAAGAGCCACTTAATGAATGAATGACTAAATGACTGGTATCAGAACAAATTAATAGAATCATTGGCAAAACAGGACCTTGTGACTGACCTCTACTCCCTGTCAAAGAGTCTTCTGGGAACCAGCTCTCATATGAACCTCTTTGTAATTATTTTATTCCTGTTCCTAGCACAGGGGTTGCTAGAAATCCATAAATATTTTGTTTCCTAATTGCTTATCTGCACCTTAATCACATAGTAATTTTATTGTTATTGTTATTATCGTTATTATTAATGGTGATAAATAAAACAGAGCATAAATGTATTTCCAGCAAAAAAACAATTGCGTGATTTAGAATTTTTAATTAATATGAATTGGGGTTTGTATTGAGCACTCTCTGCAAGAATGAATAATCTTCAGTGCCTCCCCCAGCGGGTTTGGTATCTAAATGTTCCATATTGTAATTTACATCCTGAGGGGCCCACAGCACTTAGAAAGCCATCAGTTCTCTAGTTATCTGGTTCTGATCAGCATCGCTTTTTCCAAATGAATGCATTTCAATTAAAGGAAGAATTTACCAGAGTAAATGTGAGGTGTGTATTTTGTGAATTATAGCTCTAACTTTAAATAAACACAAAACAACAAACATTTTTTGAGCTTCTGTGATATTCCAGCCTTTGAAGATAAGACAAAGAAGAAAAAGACCCAGCCCTTCCTCCAGGGGGACTGCAGGCTGGGAAGAAGGATGGACACAAAACTGAACAGTTCAACTGTGATTCGGGGCAATAGGAGAGACTTCACAGGGTGTATGGGAGTTTCTTGTATAGACAATAAACTGTAGATATGTTTAGGAGAGAATAAAGTAAAAGACTAAACCGTCCCATCAGGCACTGCCTTTTTAATGTTTACAGACACAGTTTTACTCCCTTCTGTATGGTAACATCTTCCAAATTATTTCTGTGCAATGCCTTTTTCTCCCCAATCATCCCAGGAATGGACACGGATATTGCTGTGTTTGTATAGACACCAAAAGATGACATTTTTGGCCAATTACTAATGAACCCTAGGCTGGAGCCTCACTTCTCCTCCCTCTCCATCCTGGGTCAATTCAAGGGTCCCTGGAAAAGAGAGAGGTGTATGAGCATCTAAATTGACCAAACAGCTAAACTGGGGAACAGTTCATAGTATGACAAAGCCTTGCTCACAAAGGAACAAATTCAGGGGCTTTTAAAGAATGAGGCATCGGTCTATGTATAATTGGATATCATTTGAGCTCAGGTGTTCAATTAAAAATAACTTCTCCTTTGGTCCACGACTAAAAAACTGAAATGGGTCACTAGTAGTCTCCTACCTCTTTTGTGCATTCCCCCTGCATTTCCCAATCATTTTCCCATCCCACCTCATCCCTCTGGCAGCCCCCAGCAGGAAGCAGGGGGAAGAGAATCTTGTCTGGGTCGAAACCCCACCCCTCTATGCCCCGTGTGCTTTGGGCAGCTGGCTGGCACTCTGAGCCCTGCCTGTTGGTGGGTGGCTCTGCTCTAACTGCTCCCCTGCAGCTGAGGAACTAGGATAGCATCTGCCGTGTAGTGTGGGTCCAGCAAGTGTCTTGCTGCCTCCTTCCCTCCGTGCCATGCCCATAAGTGCCCACTGCCCAGGCCACTGTAAGTGGTGCTCCTCTTCCCCTCTGTTCTTACTGTGGTTCAGCTTTAGGAGAAAAACTCTGACAAAACTAACTCATACCAGGCAGTGAATGATTTGTTCCCTCAGGAGGCAAAAGCTGCTAATTGCATTTTGTACAAAAAGGAATTACATAAAGTGAACCTTTAATTGTTAAATTGGTCAGGCTGAACACAGAATTTTGGGCAGATCCCTCACAATGCTTTCTGGCAATGCCTGACATGGTGCCTTAGATCTGGCGGCTAGACAGATTAGAAAATCAGCCAATGGCAAGACAGTGACAGAGCAAGTCACAGGAAGGGCAGCCCCATGAGAGGATCCTAAACAAGTGAGGTCACAGAGACCCCTGACCTCTCAGCATAGCCTGCCAGGGAGGAGGCCTCCTAGTCATATGGAGCACTTACTGTGAGCAAGGCGTGGTTTTGCAGCTGAAGCAGGGCCTCTGTCCATGCCACCTTCCTGACTAAGGAATGTTCTGGAATCAATCTCTCCCTCCTCTCCCTCCTCTCACACACACATACACACACACATTCATTCACTTTTGCACACACTCACCCTGACCCTTAGCCCCATATACTCTAACTTGGCCTTCAAGGAAAGTTTTCCCAGTTCCTGAAGATTGGTAAAATTTTACAGAGCTGAAGTACCTGAGAAGAAGGAAGGTTCTGGATAACTTTTCCATTTTTGTGATGGTTTTTTGCTCCTTCTTTCAGGCCCAAGGCTAGGGTATGTGTCAGCTTGCATGGGCATTTTAATCAGTAAGGATTTACATGTTCTGAAAACATGAGCAAAATTAGTATCTCTCAAAAACTAAGGAAAGATAAAAGGCGAGGGCTTCCTCCCGGTCCCTCACAGAGGCTGAGGTCCCAAGGGACCATATCCTGTAGAGGGCCTGGGCAACCTCTCGGGGCTTCCTGCAGCAGCGACCCTGTGCAGTATGGGAGTCCCCAACAAGAAGCAGGGCCATACTGTCCTCCAGCCAGTGAAGACTCACTCCTGGTCTTATTGAGTAGGGATACCAGGTCAGGCTGGATCAGGCTTGACTCCAGCAGGCAGGACCATCAGCTGATGGTCCCATAGGACCTTCCTTCACCATTACAGGGACCTGGCCTTGTGTCTGCAAATGGTCGAGGGGACAACTGCTTACCATCCCTGGGTGGGCAGAGGCATGAGTCAGGGTGGGGAGCCCATGCCAACATCTAGTCAAAGAGCAGAGAGGAGGCAGTGTGGGAAATGGGGGGACGGAGACAAGTTCAAGTAAGCGGTCCTCTCCAACCTCAGAGGGGTAGGGTGGAATTCATGCATATTTTAAAGTTCTCTTTTCTGATCTCATCCCTGCATTGTGTGTGTGTGTGTGTGTGTGTGTATGTATAAATGCTGAACTCCAATGACCTACAGGGACTTGGTCTTTCCATTTTGCAGATGGGCACCCATTGCTCCAGGGCCCTGAATCCTCAGGGCATGTTCAGGGTCAAAACCAGAAGGAAAAGCTCTCAGTGTCCACCTCCAGCCCTCCTGCTGCTGCCTGGAAGGGACACTGTCTCCCAGGAAATATGCTGCTTTCATCATCGTCAATTCTTTCCTCTAGTGACACCCGTGTCCCAGTGGGACCACTTATCAGCAAGCCTTGTCCCCAGCAGCAGCTGCTCAGTTACGGAGAGGAGAAGTGATAGTTCAGCTGCCCAGTGATCCTGCGTTCAGACGCCTCATGCTGGATGGCAACAGGGGCCCCACTGGGGCTACTCAGTCCTGGGCACTGAGGACCAGGCCCAGAGTAGGATTACCCACCAGGCACCCGGGTCTGAACCCATGGAGCTGACTTCATGGTGCTGTGGCCACCTCACCACAGTCCAAGCATCTCCCCTGGGCACAGTCCCCTAGGAGGAGCAGGGACAATGCTGGGTGGCCAGGGGCTGCCCTGCAAGACCCATTCCTGCAATGAGCTCCACAGTGGGCTGAGAAAGACTCCTTTCCCTCTACAGCTGCATCAGGGCCTCTGATAATGAGTCCACTGGGGCTCCCTGGTTGGGTGACTGCTCGCCAGGGCCGGGTGAATGTTAGGCAGGCCTGGGGGGGGCTCAGTGGAGTGGGCACTCAGATGCGTTCATTAGCTTCCTGGACCCCAGCACCCGAGAGAGGACGTTCTCCCCGGCCACACATACTCTATCTCCCTCTTTCAGAAAATCAACCAGGGCAGATTCTTCTTCCTGACACCCCAGGGCCTTTCAAGAGGGTTGTGCCTAGGGGCCCACCTATAAAATGAGTGCTGGGTGGGAGACTGTGAGGCTTCGCCAGCTCTGGAATCCCTGATTTTTGTCCTGAGACACAGGGCTCAGGGCCTGTCCCATATCTCCAGAGAATCCAACAGCCCAGAGCCAGGCTGACTTCTTCAAGGCTCCCTGCTCTCCCGACCCCTCCACCCCAGCCTCAGTGCCTCAGTGTCCGGCCCAGGAGCGCCCTTGACTGCTGGCTGGAGCAGAGCAGCAGGTAGCGGGACTCCTGCAGGCTGGGCTTTCTCCCTGTTCCAGGTCCTGCAAATTCCACCCAACCTTACCATTGACCTCAGACTTGCTTTCTTAAGGCCTTGCTTGCTCTCGGGGTGTCACTACCCTCACCTTGACTCACCTGAGGAGAGGCACTGTCCTGATCTGTGACCTTGCCCCAGATCACCCACCACTGAGCAGACTCAGAGGGCTGCTCATTCCATACCCAGCATCTCAGTCACTGATTAGCAAGGGCCATGATGTCCTTTCCTGGGAAATCAGAGGGGTCCCTGAGTCACCGAATTGCTGGTGCGTCCAAGCTGGTCCAGGCTGGGCAGACCCTCTCCCACTTCCTGATCTCTCTCTGAGCCAGTGGGTGTGGCCGCCAGGGGCCAGGCCTGGGTAGCTTCTGAGACCCAGCCTCACACACCTCCAGGTTGTTCCCTCTGACTCAGGGAGCAGGTCATTGGGAGAGTACCCTGAAGTTAAGGCAGCATTATCACTTGGAACAGCTACCAAGAGCTGTTCTTTGGCTGGGAGGGATGGCCACCTGCTTATATGCCATGGCCATGGCTTTCCTGACCCCCTCAGGTGCTTCCTGAAGGTAGCCCACTGATCTTGCCCAGGACCCTGGGCAGGGTGAGAGGAAGGCATCCCGGGTGAGGCGGACAGGCTGATTCAGGGCCAGCCTTGGGCTGACCAGGACAGAATGTCTCCAGAAGGCCTCTGTGCAGCTGCCACCACCCGTACTGTTACTAAGAAAAGCCCAAGGAGAAGGGGTAACATGACACGCCTGCCCTGGACAGGTCCTGAGGCTGGGGGAGGGGTGCAGATGACTCAGGAGCTGCTCTGGGAGGCACAGGGATGATGTTATGGCTAACTGTCCAGCACTGCTGTCCCCTTGTTTGTTAGGTGAAGAGGCCCTGTGCTCTGGGTGTTTCCAAAATCTGCAGAAATGAAGCACGGCCTGGCAGGCCTCCAGGGTCCCAGAGCAGTGGACCCTTGCTGGTACCTCTTGTGAGTGAGCTTCCCCAGGGCCACGGACTCTGCTCCTTCTGCCTGCCTCAGCCAGCCATGCACCCTCCTTTGGACCCAGGGCCCTGACAGCTTTCTTCACTGCATGATGCTGAAGCAGCAGCTATATACTGAGCGCCAAGTTTATCTGACACTGGGGAGGCTTGGATGAGTGTCTGGTGTGGCCCACGAAAGGTTGGGGCAGGAACAAGACATGCTAGGAGGGTGGAAATCCCTGGAGACAACAGGGAAAGTCATCTGGGGAGACCCAGTCAGCCAGAGTGGTAGGTTAGATAGCCCAACAACCAAAGGCGCACTGTTTAGTGGGGAGGTTGTCATGGATGAATGTTTGTGTCTTGCCCAAATCCATATGCTGAAATACTAACCCCTAAATTGATAGTATTAGGAGGTGGGGCCTTTGGGTGGTGGTTCCGGCATGAAGGGGGCCCCAGGAATGTGATTAGTACCCTTATAAAAGCGATCCCAGAGAGCTCTCTTGTGCTCTTTCTGACATGCGAGAAGACAAGTCTACAAGCTGGAAGAAATAAACTCCTGTAGTTCACAAGCCTCTAGTCTATGGTCTGTTTCTTAGAGCAGCCAGAACTGGCTCAGAGGGGCAGTTGTGTTTCTCACTGGGCATCTCAGAGTGGACAGTACGTTCCCCCCACATTCCAGGGGTCTTGCCTAAAAGAATTTGTTTTTGTGTCAGAACTAGAAGCTGGAAGGAAATCACAAATGAGATGGGGAGCGTGGCTCAGTTCTCCCAGACCCTGGTTTGGCCCTGAATTCCCTGGGGACTGAGGTGATCCCTAAAGAGGACCTTTGTCTGAGGGCAGAGACCCCCAAGGGCATCATTCACAAGCACAGTCATGGCTTACTGAGACCCCAAGCCTGCCAGGGCTGTCCTGTGGCGAACATGGAGAGCAGGCGCTTAGCGCAAACTCCCGTTCCAGTGGGGGAATATTGCTCCCTTACAGCCATATAAAATACTTCATCTCATTTAACCACCATTAGCAAATTATTAATATAAATTCACACACCCAGAGTGAAATCGCTGAACTTGGATATTTTACTATCAAGGACGCCTTCCTCCCAATCAGAGCCCATTTAAAATGTGTGTGAATTTTATCAGCCTAGTGATTCTTGCATCCCCATTTGCTGAGCCCAATAGCTCTAGAAGATGTTTATAAGCTCTTCTCCCTTTTTGATGATGCTTTCTGTCCAGTTTCTGAGTGTGTGTGTTCACAGGTAGGCACAGCATAGTAGAATGGCCAGGAGCCCAGACATTGGGGTCAGGCTATAGATTTAAACTCCAAACAATTTGAACAATGGCTAGCTGTAGATGAACTCTCCTAGGCCTTAGTTTTCTTAGCTGTAAAATGGGAATAATGATGCTTATGTCATAGGGTTGTTGTGAGGTTTACATGAGATGAGGCAAAATGCCCACTGCACTGTCAGACATGCTGTGGGCATTCAGTAGGTGAAGGCAGTTATTACTCTCAGCCAAGCAAAGGTGCACAGGGTCAAAGGTGGCTCTTGGCCTCTTCTACTCTCTGACCTGATGACAAGAATTGAGGCCAGGAGAAGACGCTGGCAGGAAGGGTTTGGTGCAAGCTAGGCCTTTTTCCACCTCCCAGCCTGATGGGTCCCCCTCTTTCCTTGAGCTCTGTGCTGTCTGGTGGGGATGCCCCATCTGGAGAACATCTCATTTAAGAAGGGTCCCACATGTCACATCCAGGAGTCAGAGGAGGCAACTTCCTCAAGAGGGAAAAACTGTGCAACATCTGAGTTGGTGGAGGAACTTGGCCCCCAGCCCTGCCTGATGAGCATGGACATTCAGTTTGGGATCCTGTGGGCAAAGGTGCTCATTAGATTAGAGAATGGAGCCATGCGTGCCCAGTGCCCAAGCTGGAAGACCAAGGCCTGCCCACCTTAGAGGCTGAGTCTTTAAAGCTGCTACCTTTTCTTTCTCTCTACCCATTTTTGAACAATACATTACTTAATACAGACCAGTCTGAATGACTTTCTTCTTCCCTTAGATCTATGCCCATAAAAGGATGTCGTGTTGTCCAGACTGCCCATAATTCATTATGCTGAATTCCCTTCCATCTGGAGGCTTATACAGTTGTGGAAAAGCTGTCACTATAATCTATTTTCACTGCAACCTTTTATGAACTAGCCTACATTTTTATGTCAAAAATTTATCTTAATGGCCTACAGTTCTTACCTCCAATTATTTTGGTGTCACCAACCTCCAACTCGGGATGTGTTCCAGCTAATATGTGGGAACAAAGTCCCTCTTCACTCCTACCCTGGCCCCACACTTAAAATATGGAGAAGCTTTGTGGTACATTGTGGCACATCCCCTGAAGCAGCACACACACACATACATACACATTCATTGCAGGATGTGAGGCGGGCCAGGTCCTCTGGGGTGAAGCCTAAGGGATGAGGAATGAGGAGCCCTGAGCAGCTGAGCCCAGAGAAGCTCTGTGTAACCAGCACATGGAAGAGGACATGGCACCTGCTGCCATGCAAAGAGCTGGACTCATTTCCTCTTTGTTTTTAAATTACAAAAACAATACACACATTTCCTGTCCACACAACAGAAAATGCTAGAGGGAAAAAAACAATGTGTACTATTAGGAGTGAGTACCAGCATCCTCATTTAGAATTCCTCTTGTCCTCACTTCCCCAAAAAATGTTTACAAGTATATACATGTAAAATATATACTTACACATGTAAATAAATACTTATATTTTCTGCATTAAATGTATGTATTATATAATATAAAAAAAATTTAAAGATATTTCATGACTTTTTAGCAGTTGATAATTGAAAAGGTGGCTAAAGAAAGCAACGTTTCCCTCCATGCTTTCTCTGTGACTACTGACGGGAAAGCACTGCTTTCCTCATTTGAAGAACCCCTTGACATTTTCTACTACTACTGTGACATATTCAAGGGTGTTGCAGCTTCTCCACTTAATAGATGAGGAACTGGGGACCAAGACTCGCTAAGAGACTTAGGGAAGGGCAGGGACACTCCTGGGCCTTGAATCTAGAATCTGAAGCTCAGCCAATGCCCTTGCCCCCACCTAAAGCTGGTGGAACTGATGTACTTTTCTCCTCACTGTTCTCTGACGTTGAGAGACCTAACCTTCCCTACTTCGCTTGTCCCTGCCTGTCCTGGAGAAGCTGCTTAAATAACAAATGCTCCTTAGATAGGAAAGAATGCCCGGAGAGGATTCCAGAGGTTTCCTGGGACTCTTCCTCAGCAAGCTGGCCTCCTGAGGGGCATCCTGCCTGGCTGGCTTTCTCAACCTTCTGGGTCTGAAGAAAGCTGCCTCCGGGATCTGGCAGGTGAAGGACCTCAAGCCTACTTTCAGTGCTGGCCACTTGAGCTGTCAGGCTCCCGTGCCAGCACTGCGGGGAAGGCAGCCACAGGAGCCTGACAGCTAAAGTGGCCAGCACTGAGGGGAAGGCAGCCCTGGGACCTGGCGTGACGAAGGCTCCCCATCACAAGCAGAGTGTGCTGCGGCCCAGGTCTCTGTTGCAGCCTTCCCCTGGGCCACTTACTTTGCAAGTGATCTTGGCAAACGAACTTCCCTGGACCTTAGTTCTTTCATCTTAAAATGAGGATGGTATATCTGCCCCACAGGATTTGATGTAAAATGTGTGCAAGGCACCTACTCATGCTGGCAGGCAGTAAAGACACAGTAAATGCTAACCATCATCACCATTGCTCTTATCGCCAAACTTGAGTATGCTCAGTCTGGTTATTATTGTCCCTGTGATGTGACGCCGTTTCCCCCACACCCTGCAGAGCTGCCCAGATAACTTTCTGACGCCTTCAAATCCTGCAGAAGCAAGTGCTCCCCAGATCAGAAGAGAGGTTTTCTCCCGGCACTGGGTCCAGAGGAGGGCTCCACAGGCAGGGTGGGGGAAGATGCAGTTCCACAGAAGACTCTTGTCCCTTCTCCTTAGAAGAACCTACAGGGCTCCCATGTGCTGCCTTGGATGGGCAGCCTGTCAGAGGCAGAAGGGACCTTAGAGATGCTTGTGTTAGAAGGGATGCACAGTAAATTTGCAGCAGAGCCTGGGGGAGTTTGGTGCTAAGGCACTGGGACTTGACTCCAGGACCATTTTCCTCTTGTGGGGCCTCCCACCAGATCAAGCCCAAACTCTCAGCCCAGCATTTGAACCTCTAGCCTCCTTCTCCCCATTCTCTGCTGGTCCCATCTGCTCCTGCCAGGCTGGTGTCTTCTGAGCCATCCTGCTGCCCCTCGACCTGCCCTTCTCAGTCTCTGCCACTCAAGCCCATTGGGCCCAGCTGCCATCCAGAAGGCCATGTCTGCTGTGGCTGGAAACCCACTCAAAGTGGCCTCATCTCATTCTCTGACCTCCTTGCCTAGTTCTGCCTCTGCAGCCAGACTGAGGGTCCCTGAGGGCAGGTGCTGTGCTGAGCAGAGGAAACAATTCCCCTGTAAGAGGCTTGAACCTACTGTGGACCCTCAGCAAACATGTTTTTGAGCATTAAGAACTGGCTTTCCGATTCTAAGTAGGAGGTACCATCTCTTCCCAGTTATGTGACCTCAGGAAGGATCCTCAATCTCTGGGTTTCCATCTCCTCTATAAAACAGGAGAAGTGGAAAACAAAAGCCTAACTGCATGTGTTTGAAAGGAAGCCTCCCCTGAAAAAATCTTTTTAACATGTGGGTCTGGATTTCAGGGGGAGCCCATCTAACAAAAGCAGGGCCCCCTGCATAAAGCAGCAAGAGGTCCAGCTCTGAAAGGTATTTTATTTCCCTTTTCATTGGGAAGAGACTGCACCATTAACTCTATTTGATTCTAAATGCAGCCCTGAGACTTCCTGCATTCCCAGGCACCTATCTTGCTGGTTCTAATCCAGAAGTACCACTTAAATTAGTGCAATGAAGAAGAAGAAAGAAAATACGAAAAATGGGTAAAATATGCACCCGGAGTCTCCTATCTATTTCTGTCCTCCTGGGGGAGCCTGTGTCTGAGATGGAGAAGAGAATTTTGCTGTTCTAGGTAAGAGGTGGCTTTGCTTTAGCGTGGAAGTCTTCCTAGCTCTCTAGAGAAGCTCACAGGAGAGAAATTAGAGGTGTGCTAAAGAGCCCCCCCACCCCACCCCGCTCCAGGAGGGACCCAGCCAAACACGCCGCATTCTTGCTAACACAATCTCATCTTCTGTCACGGAGAAGGATGATTCAGTGTGGGCTCCATTTTCTGCTTAAATTTAAGCCACGCTCTGTGCAAGGACAGTGTGGCACAGCCTCTGATTAATCACGGTGAGCGTCTAGCCATTCTGTTTGGTTATGAAATGGGCTCCTTCCTCTCCCTGGGGACACAGGCACCAGGACACAAAGAACTCTGCTTGGAGACCAAGTCTGGCAGGAGCTGATTTGTAGCTGGAGCCTGGATGAGAACTCAAGAAAACCCCCGCAGAATGAGGCTGGCATCATTTAGATTTAATACGGTTTTAACCTGCTAATAGCCCTAGGGGATGGGGATGCAGCTGGCTGGCTGGGTCTGAGTAGAGGGCACCAGGGTATGAGGCCACTGCCCTGTGCTGCCCCGGCTGGTGGGCCAGGTCTTCTATTCCACATTAAGCAGCTCAAACCACCAAAGGGCCCAGCTTCTCCATGGCAACCCCAAACTGCCCGCTCATTCCCAAGGCTATGCTGGCAGCAAACGTGGAGCCGGCGCCATGGTCTGGTGTCCCAGAGACAATGGGAAGTGTGAAAATGGTTCCTGATTGACCGCCAGCCGCATGCTGGGAATGCTTCCGAGGGTGAAGACAGCCGAGGGTTGGCTGGGATGGCCATAGGGAAGCAGGGGAGAGCGATTCACAGACAGGGAATCAAAATTCGTGGGCAGCTCATAATTTACAGACCCAGCAGCCTCCCTGAAAGAGATGAGGATCTAGGTGGAAGAAAAGGTGGGAGGGACGGGAGGGGCAAAGGGGAGGGGGATCCCACGAGATTCAGTGACCCCAGGGGGCTGGATTCAATCTCCTGGCTGCCTGTTGGGAACACTGCCCCGAGGCAAGACTGGGCCTCTGCCCCAGAAAGTCAGGATGCCCTCCGCCTCCACCAGGACACACACGGTCATGCCCACGGCCTGGCCGGCAGTCGCGGCCCTCACCCATCCCCGCCGGCTCCTTCCTTCTCTGTGCTTCTCCTCCTACCTATGCTGGCTGCAGCCCCCAGCAGCCTCCACCCAGGCCCTGGCACAGAGAGGGCTTGTGGGAAGGGGGAAAAGGGGCTGCATCCTGGAGTCAGACACATGTGGATCTGAACCTGCAGCTGGGATCTGAGCAGCCTCGGGCAAGTTAGTTAATGTGTAGAGACTCAGGTTTTTTATTTGTGAGGTGGAGACAGAAATCCAGGCTTTGGAAGGGTTTTGTGGGGGAGCAAACAGGGTGATATATGTAAAAGGCAAGTGATACCTCATGAGAGAAGGGGGTTCAAGCCACCCCCCACCCCCTGCATTGTTCCCTTTCCACACCCCGCTGCCCTCTTCCCTCCCAGCCCATCTGAAGGTCCCTTTCTGGGCACCTAGAAAACCAAAGGTGGGAAAAGTGACCACCGAGGACACGCTGAGGAAGTCCACCACCGTGTTCTGAACCCTCTGTCTCTGTTGTGGTAAACGATGACTTTCATTTACAAAGCAGATGAATACTAAATCTTCGTGAAATTAAAAACTATATTATTTATGTGAGCGGAAACAGAAAATGTTCCATAGCTAGCAGTGATCCTGCTTTGTAGGAGGAACACTAAAATAATTAAAACCACTCGTGCTTCAGTAATAAATAATGATAATAAATAAATGTCCTGACCTTAAGCGAAAGTATAAAATTAAACCCATTTGGTATGTAAATCCATTCAGGATGCTATCAAGTCTCCCAGCTGAAGACGGTGTGTGACAGAGGAAGCGTTCACTACATGAATTTTGAAAGGAAAATCAAAGAACAACAGAGTTGTGTGTGTATTGACTCATTATTGTACTTTAATTCCATCTAATGCTGTGTGGAGCCTCGAGGCTGGGACATTAATTTCCTGCTTTTTCTGTTTCACCAATTGCTCACGGAGACCGGGAGAAAGAATTTCAATCCTGGAGGGTGAAATCAGGGGAGGCCAGAAAATTGCAGGAGAGGTGGGGAACTGAAACAGGAGGCAATTTTTAACGTGTTTACAGAACAACGATGAAAAGAAGCAGGCAAAGGATGGCGCTGGGGCTGGGGGCGGGATCTTGAGAATTTGGGACACAAATCAACCAGGGGGAATGAAATGTCCCTGGTCGTGGGTCCAGGTGGGAATCACTCCAGGGTCCAGAGAAGCTGGGCAGGAAGTCTGCGGATGGCCTCTAACTTCAGGAAAACGCCAGTCAGTTCCAGATGGTGCCCCTCCCCCAACAGTCCAGCGCCTGGCTGCACCATGAAATCACCGCGTGTTCCACAAAGCCTACGGCATCGGCTCCCTGAATACAGCCATCCCAGGAGACTACAGCGACGTGCCAGGCAGAAAAATCGGAAACTTCAACCACTGCTGTATAATAACTCTAGCGACACCCTTTCCATTTTGTCCCCTTTTCCAAGGCCTGCCACACCACACCTCTCACCTCAGGCTCATAGCTGCCTGACAAGGCGGGTGGAGCAGGCATGGTTATTTGAGTCTGACAGGTAGGGAAACAGAGGCTCAAGAGCTCACAGTGAGTGCCTGTCAGGGAAAGGATGAGGACCCTGCTCCCAGGCTGACACTCTTGGGTAGCTTGCCTCAAAGTGGGGAGGGAGATGGAAAGGAAGGTTGAGGAGCATGCGTATTAACCTGCAGACCTGGCCTCAGGTGAGCCCCTCCTTTCTCTCACCTCTTGGGTTTAAAATGAGAGTCCTTCCTTGGAATTTCAAGCTGCTCCAGGCCAAGATACCTAAACTGGTAGAATGGGCCCAAGGCAGGCCTTTCCCAGGTGTAGACACTGGGTTTCAGAGTCTGGGTTTTAGGTACCAAAGGGTCAGTAGTTGGGGAAAGGTTCTCTGGACCGCCTGGTTCTGCCCGCACATCCCCTGGGGGCTGTCTCCCCATCTCCCTCTCACCACTGCCCAGAGGAGTGGGGGGAGAGGCCGCCTTGCAGGAAGAGGGACCCACACACTCTGCTGTCCAAGAGGACTCAGAATCACCAGGGTCCTGGGGGAGGGGGCCCCAGGGAGAACAGAAGTCCTGTGGGTCTGTTCAACGCAGACCCCGCACTCCACCTGCTGATATTATCTCCTACTCTTCCATGTGGAAAGGATGGGAAAATCCAACCCAGGTCTTCTGGGGTCTGAATGGTTCCAAACCAACCAGGTTTTATTAACAAAGCACTGGGGTAAATGACTGAATTTCTCCACTTTTGAACCTCAGACATTAGAACTCATGGAATTGTCAACAAGCCACCAGACAAGGTACCCTGATGACTGAGATGTTCTTTCTCCAACTTGGGTAACAGCCTCTGCCCAGTACTGCCCCCACCCCTGCCAGAAAATCCGCATCCCACTCCAAGTCAGCTAGGGTGTTCAAGATCCCCTCTGCCCCTGCTTGCTGATTCCTGCATACCTCCACAGCCCCCAGGCAGAGAGGAAAGCCCCCGAGAGCACCTGTGTGGTAGGAAAAGAGCCTTAAAAACCCATACAACCAAGAGCTTTTAAACAAGGCCTCCAAGTCAGGTGTAACATTCCTGGGTCAGCTTACCTGTAGGTCAGGGAGCTTCCCCCAGAAGATGGTCCCTGTGCTCCCAACAGATGGGGGAAGAGTCTTCTCCTCTTGGCTGTCCCTGAGAAGGAGCAAGGTCACCTCGAGCTCTCTGTTCCTCCTCCTCTTTTGGGCAGAAAAGCCAGACCCCTGGAGTGGCTGGGAAGGGGACCTATTATCCCTTCTAAAAAGTCTACTGACCCCCAAGTGTGAACTGACCTGGGGACAAGCCTGAGCTGCAGCTGTCCTGGCAGGGGCCTGACCAGGTCTCTGCTCCCTAAGCTGCCTCAGGCCTGCTGCCAGACGGATCCTGGGCTTCTCTGTGGGGTGCCCCCCGCCGACCTTGGCCCTGCCGCCCCTGGTCAGAGTGTGCCTGTGCAGCTGCTCTAGGACACCAGCAACAGCTCCAGAAGCTGAGCTCAGAGATGACTGGGCTCCATTTACAGAACTCCTGGGTCTTCAGGCCAAAGTGACCTGGAGCTTGGGATGGGTGGCATGAGACTCAATGTGTGGGAACCAATCAAAGTAACCCCAACCCCCTGGAGCTGCCACCACACAGCCTCATGCCCTGGGCTTCTAACACCCCAGCTGTATCCTTTTAGTGTAGCCCATGGCTGCCACAGGCCAGCTGGGACCCATTCCCCAGGGGCTTCCCTAACTTCTCTCTTTTTGCAGCAGCGAGTGCAGGCTGGTGTAAGTGGGTGCCAAGAAACGAACACTCCCTTGGCCACTCATTTGCCAAACAGGTACTGAAAGCCTTCTGTGTACCCAGCCCAGTGGGAACAGCTCAGGGCCTGATGTGGATGGGTGCCAAAGGAAGGATTTCAGGGGGAAGTGAGTGTCCTTAATTCTTCACTGGACACTTCTCAAAGACCTGCGTGTGGCAGAGTCGGGGGTTTGGAGGCAGAGAGAAAGACCACCTGGTGGAGGGCTTGGCAGCAAAGACTTCAGGGAGGAGGTGGCAGGGCCAGCAGAGGAGTGAATGCTTCTCAGGTGGAAGGGGCCGAGGAAGCAGTGAGGGCAAAGGTGGAAATGAAGCGGCGTGAGGAAGCCTTGCTCCTCCTGTGGGGGTGCATGTGGGTGTGAACGAGCAGGTGAAGTTGGAGCCTGTGAGGACAGGGGGCTCTACCTGAGGCCTGGGGTCTCTGGACAGTGGGGGAACAGGCTGGAGGGACTGGGACAGGATGCAGAGAGATCCGCTTGGAAGCCTTTATGGTGATCCAGGGGAGTCTGGGCGAGGGCCTGGCTGGCCCCATGGCCACGGGGACGGAGGGGGTCAGACAACAGAGATCACTGATCAAGTAGAATTGATGGTGATGAGCCACTGAAGGGGTAAGGGGAGGGAGGAGTCAGGGATGACACCAGGGCTGGACCTGCAGGTCTGAGTCAGGAAACCCAGCAGGAGGCTGAGATCTGGAAGGCTACGTGGGTGATGAGGTGCCCACTGGCATCTGAGACTCTGCTCAGGAAGCAGCTGGTTGCGTGGACTGGGAGCCCAGACAGAGGGCGGGCCTGGAGATGGGCAGGGACGCGGAGCCTCCTGATTGTGTCCAGCGCTGCCCTTGCCCCTTTCAGTCCACTCCGCAGCGTGGCAGTCAGAGGGGCCCAGTTCGAAAACATGTGGGCACTGACTCCCACGTGTTCCCTGCCCAGGACAGGCACACCCCTCCCTCAGGCTCCTGCTCCTTTTCATCCCTCTGCCTGGAGTGCTCCTGCCCACATGGCCCCCCAGCCGCTTCAGGGCTTTGCTCCAATGTTATCCAAACAGGCTTTTAAAGCCACAGCGCGCCTGACTGTCTACCCTTGCACTTCCTGACTTTCTTCTCTGCTTTATTTCTCTGGGACATTTTCCACCACCTGACATTTACTTGTTTATTTAATTACATGTCTCCATCCACTAGCAAGTGAGCTCCATAAAGGCAGGGATGCTTGTTTTGATTAGGCACACAGTAGGTGCTAAATAAGCTAAATTTGTGTATTTAGTGAATGAATGAATAAATTAAGAGCCCCTGGCTGGCCTCTACCACACCCTCACTGACCTTGGTTTTCTGCGACCCTGGTCGAATCTGCTTACCCTAGCTCAGGGCCTGGGCATTGAAGGCATTAGGTCCTAGAAGGGCTACTGGGGACCCTCAGCTCTCAGCAGCCTGGACTTTGGACCCTGCTCCTGCAGCCTAGAGACTGAAATGCAGCCGCCCTATGAGTGGTGATCTCAGCATGCGCCTGGGCCCCCTGGGCCTCACATAGGTCTGGATAGGAATGCAGAGCCTGGGCAAGACGCTTGGAGCTGGATGGAATTTACTCCTCTGAAGGCTCTCTGAATTTTAAGGTCTTGAACATCAACTCACATGGTTTGGTGGGGCAGATGCAAAAAATAAAACCCCAAACCTACAGGAAACAATCTGGGGAGTGCAGGAGGGGGAGTGTGAAATGCACTAACCATATGGGCCAAAGCCTGAACAAACAGAAGGCAGAAAGGACAGCCCAGCCTAAGCACAGTTTAGAATGCTGCTTGGGCAGAGGCAGAAAACTTAGAATGGGGTCTTCCTTCAAGGCTGCCTGCCCCACTGGTGCCAGGGCAGGTGAAATATCAGAAGAATAGAGTAGAAAAGGTGGCAAGGCACAAGCGGGGCCTGGGAGCTAGGAGGCCCAGCCCTACTGTCAGCTCTGCCACAGGCACTGTGTGACCTTGGACACGCTCCTTCACTCTCTGGGCCTCTGCTTTTGTCTGCAACACAAGGGGTTTGAACACTGGGCCTTCTTCCTCTGCTACCTGCCCCATTTCTTGATATTTAGGCAGCCTCTTTCAGAATGGCTAGCTGGGCTCTCCCAGGAGGCCAGCTGCATGTCCTTGCAAGTTATTACAATACAGTAGAACCGAGAATGGGAAGCCACAGTAGTTCAGTGCACAGTTTGTATAGCTGAATGTGGTGGCCTCATCTGCCCTGCACTGCAGGCACTAGCACCCCTTTTAAAGGCCATGAAGCCCCAATATTTAGGAAGGCTCCTCCAAGAACTGTTCTGGGTAACCTGTACCCTAAATTTAGCTGCTGGACTGTGCGGTATCCAGATGGCTGCTGGGGTTGGCTCTGTTTTGCTCAACTCAAATTTTCCTGTGAAGCAGAAAGGAAAAGCTTGTTTCCCTGCAGGTCCCAAATGTCTGTCTGCTGACCCTTGTCCAGCAGGGGTTTTAGGAGCCCTTTGCTGGAGTCCTGGGCCAAGGCTACTCAACTTGGCTCCTGCTTCAAAGGTGACTTGGATTGACATTGCTGAATTCCCCATCTCTGCTGCAGTGTGGAGAGGAGCTGAGCTGAGGTGGGTGGGAGGGCAGGACTCCAGAGTAACCCGCCGAGGCCCCCAGCTCCAGGCTGGCCCTCTCAGGGGCACAGGCCTCTCCTCCGCCTGGACACTCCTGGGCCACCCTATTAATAGACGGCTGCAAGAGCACTGCCTCCTCCACAGTTTCCATTTCACTTGCACTCGATCTGGCTGCCCCAGTGGGGACAGCTTCCTTGCAAAACAAACAGCAGAATCAATATTTCCTTCACCAGGGGAGGTGTAGGGGCTTCAGTTGCAGGCCCTCTCTGCACTCCTGCTGGCTGGGTCCAAGGAAAAGAGCCTATAGGCCACCAGGCCCTTTTCTGCCTCAATTCAGCAGATTACATTAAATGAACAGACATTTATCAAGCACCTTCAATGTGTCAAAGCCCGTGGGGCCGGAGGGAGAGAAGGATGATGGAGGCGGGTCCTTGGCCTGAAGAGCACGTGTGTCGCAGGTTACAGTGTGCTGTGTAAGTGAGGAAGGGTAGAGACAGAGGACCAGGGTCTGAAATTGTCCATCTGGGGCACAGTGGTGTTCCACACAAAGGTGAACCAGACCCACATGCCCCCCAGCAGGCAAGGTCTGAGTGTGCAGAGACTGTCCCCTGGGGGGTTGTTGAAGCACCCCGCCCCTAACCCTGTCCTGGCCTAACGGGGTGAGGATCCTGGGTGAGCCAGCACCCCTGGGGGCTGGAGGGGCTCCAGGTCAGGCCCAGCATCATTTCTCTCTGCCTCTTCTCTGTGTCACTCAGTCCCCTGCAGCGACAGCATAGAATAACTTGGGCCTCAACTTTCTGTGCATAAAACATCCTGGGGGAGCTTGTTAAAAATGCAAACCTAGGCTGCAGCCCTACAGATTCACAACTGATGAACTTTGGTTGGGGGGGAGGCTGTGTGTGGGAATCTGCCTGTTAGATGGTGCCTCGGGGGTTCTGAGCAGGGAGCCCTCAGATCAGGCTCCGAGAAGCACTGCCCTGCATGTGGGCTTCTTGGGTGGGGGCTGTGGGCATTCAGTCCCCCCGCAGCCCATTTGCTGATGCCCCCTGAGCACTGGCATCAGTCAGCATTTGACAATGATGTTTGCTGGACGACTCCCTCAGGATGGAACCCCAGGCCCCTGAAGTCTAGCGCTCATTTCTCCACACCACAAATCTGCATGCCCAGGCCTGTTCCCGGGATGGCTTCACTGGCATGCCACTTAAAGGGTCTTTCCCATCTTGGCATTTATGAACCTCAGCATCAATGGGACATGAGTGTGTGTGTTTCATCAGAATCCTGGGTCCAGGCAAGATCCAAATTCCACATTCCCAAAAGATTTGAATACAACCCAACCCCCACCACTCGCTGTCCCTCAGGTGTAATGAGAGACCTAAGAGTGATGGGACAGTGGCCCCCATACCATGTACATGCTCCCTTGAAGGCCCTCTCATGTTTCTCTGTGTTGGCTAACTCGCTGGCCAGCTGGCCTGTCCTGACCCCCACTGGGCTCCACTATGGGCAGGGTCCTTGTACGCCCCACAAAGAGACTGCAGCAAACATCTCCAGCTGACCAGTCTCTGGGCCCCAGGCTGCCCCTACCCGGGCTGCTCCAAAGCCTGCCTATGGGTGGCCTCCATTCAGGGGACAGAGATGGTCAGCACATACAGTCACATTTTTGTTCACAAGCTGGAAGTCCATGTGATGGCTCAGCAAAGAATAGAGTCAGTTGCTCTGTGTCTCCTACAAACAGCTCATGACAACGGCCTTTGTCCTCAGGGGGCCTTGGCAGAACTGGTCACAAATGTCGTGGGGAGTGAGAAGCCAGGAGGAACCACTATTGTGGTATGTGCGGTGTGGAGAAAAACCACAGAGAAGGGAAAACGGGTTCGCCTGTGGCAGGAGCACCTCCGAGGCCCAGGTGCCTGTGGGAGTTGTGGGAAGACCAGGCATGACTGGGAGTGCCGTCGGAGTGCTGGGCTGGAGTCCCCTGGGAGGGGGTGAGTTGGAGCGGGTGAGGGGTGCTGAGGCCCCACGGTGTGGCTTCCTTGCTTGGCCTGCTCCCAGGTAGACGAGTGCCCTTCCTCACTTGGAAAAGGGAGAGGCCTGGGCCTCATGTGGCTTCTTACCCATTCAGCCTGCTTGGTGTCCAGCTTTGCGCCTGGCTTGGCAGTGGGGAGGCCAGCGGGAGGAGCAGGCCTTGCTCCTAGTCAGGAAATTCAGAGGGAACCAGCCAGCCAAGAAGGCCCAGAGATGCTTAGCGTGTGTGCGGTTGTCAGAGCTCTCTGGGAAGACTGGCCAGAGGGGTAGGCCCCAGAGACAGGTGGACTTACGGCAATCAGGGGACAGGTTTGAGGGCTTTCCTGAAATAAACCAGCATAGGAAATAGGCCAGAAGACACGTGAGAAAAAACATCACAACGGGGCCAGCACACAGCCTTTCCTTCTCCAGCCCCTACATTCCTGGTCACTGTAAACTCAACCGCCCTCCCTGCCCTGGTGTCAGGATCCAGTGTGGGGCAAGGAGGCAAAAGCCCACGTGGACTTTAGACCCTGGACACAGAACAGCTCACACGGCATGTTTTAGGATAATAACGGGGACTAATGGGGAAGTGGTGCTTCCTTTCTCCAGAGCTGCAATTAAACCCTGGAATATGGGTGACACGTACACCCAGGAGGACACGGCACTGTTAGAATTCTGCCAGCAAACATTCTAAAATATTCATGAAACATGGGGCCAGGCCTGCCTGTTAACACTTCAGCTGGTTCCCTCCAATAGAGGGAAAAATGGGCATCAAACACTGTCATCTGTCCCTCTGATCTTTCCGGGTCCTGTCATGGAGTGAAGTGGGTGCCAGGGCAGCCCAGGGAGGCTGCAAGGGAGGGGGCTGGAGTAGAGCTCTCCTGGTGGCTTGTATTTCTGGGTAAGCGGGCTAGAGAACAGTGAATTTCTTCAGACTATGAGGCAAAATAATTGATTTTCCAAGTCTTACTCCATCAAAAGGGATTGGTGGGAGGTCCCGGGGATTCCATTCCACCACACTAACCTCCTCTGTGAAAGGGGCATTGTTATATACACAAATCTCCATGAATGGCACAGGCAAAGCAAAATGTCTAAAAAAAATAAATTGGCCTTTGAAAGAAAATAAGGAGGAAAAGAATAAAATGAACTCCTGCCTGCCTTGGTTAAGAGTGTCTTCAGAGCTTCTAGACACACTGACAGGGAAGCACAGTGCAAAATTGCTGCAATTTAACAGGGCGTCTAATTAAAAGGAGCGACACGAAGGGCTTTTTCTTCCTACCCTGGGTTTTGCTTCTTTCTGTGCAGGGTTCAAAAGTATGACAACTCGAGGACAAAGATTTATGTCCCCAAACAATAAGAAGTAGCATATCGGCTACTGAATTACTGGTTTTTATATCCTTCTGTCCCATAAATGCTGCCGAGACTTGCTATGTGCCAGCTGCTCTGCTAGGAGCTGAGGTCACGGAGAGGAGTTAGACCCTGGTAGGGGAGGAGAGTTTAGACAACTGAATTGTAGTGTTGTGTGTGCTAAGGCCATGGAGCATGCGGCTGCCCCAGGTGGATGGATGACCTGAGCACAAGGCCCTTCTTCTTCTGACCACACTAGGAAAGTGGGCCTTCCATGAAACCATTCCATTACCTTTATTTTGAAAAAGTAATGCTTTCAGGGAAGGGGGGATGCGAGGGACTGAGGAATGGGTCTGGGTTTCCTTTTGGGGTGATAAAATGTTCTGGAACTGGAGATAGTTGCAAAACCTTGTAAATGTACTAAATGTCCCTGAACTGTGTGCTTGAAAATGGTACATTGTATGGCTATGCATATTTCACCACAATTTAAAATAAGTCATGTTTTCTGAGGTCACATTCAACATAAGCTCTGTTTACAACCTCAAGGGTTACCCAACAATCCCTGAGCCTGGTGGCAGGACAAACCTAGACGTGAGGCCTTCCCTGAGGCCTGCCGCTCGCTTTCCCTGTGCGCAGTCCCGGCTCCCCGCTAGGCCTAACCGAGGTGGAAGGAGTCTGTCAGTCCACATCACAGCCACCCTCTGACAGGACACCCAGAGCTGCTCCCCATGGCATATTCTCCAGTGCTCTGCCTGGCCTAAGTGTGAGCTCTCTCTCACTCTCCGTGGCAGTGTGAGCACAGTGCCGACCCTCCCTCGAGAAGAGGGTGCTGCTGCGAGGACCCACTTCTGGGATGGTGGCTGGGGGGCTCGGCACAGTCTCACCCCTTGATGCCTCCTGTTCCCAGTTACATATGGGTTCCTCCTTTTGGAAAGGGCACCCACCATGCCAAAGACTGGAGAGGCCACCAGGTTTGTGGGGGGTGGAGTGAGGGAAGGAGGAGGTGGAAATGGAGCTTTCAGATTTGGCAGCAACCCCAAGCCAGACCCTTCCGAGGATTTGCACTCGGCCACCCAGCACTGAACTCATCTTCTCTGTCTCCCTCCTTCCCATGACTGTGCAGATATTTAGCCTCACCTTCTTGCAGCCAGCAGTCCATCTGTTAACATGCTGGCTAGACGGGGGCCTAGTGGCACAGAACTGACCCAGAAGTAGGTATAATCCTTTCTTCTAAATGTGATTAATACCATCGATAATCTTGTCACATAAATCTCCTGGTTAGCAGTGAGCTGCGGCTATCAGTGCTAGACTCCAGGAATCTTTCAGTAACGGATTCTGCCTCCTGTAATCTATCTCCTGTTTTATACCAATTTCAGCTGCCACGTTGCTGGCACTTGTGAGAACTGCCCTGACCTTTAAAGGCACCAATTCTTGGGAGCAGTGTCTTGCAGACGAGGCCACTAGAGCCAATACTTTCACACATTTGGCCCTCCTGATGGCCCCCTCGGCATCCCTCTGAGCGTCTGGACACACTCTGATGCCAATTCCTGCTGTGGATCTGGTAGGGACCATAGTCTGTGTCTTCTGCTTAACCTTCTTGCTGAAGGCTGAGTGTCACTCTTGACATGAAGTGGTGTTGCCCGTGACTTTCTCTGTTCCCCATGGTCATCCCCTAGCCTCCATGCTTGAGGACTCGCCCAGGCACTGCCAATATGGAGTTACAGTATCACCAAAAGCTCGGAAGGACATGATTAGCTCAGATGGTTCCTATGTTTCTCCAGAGAAATTAAACCCAAGTCAAAGTCACTTCTAGGACCTAAGTTACCAGTGTGAGCACCACTGGCCAGAACTGATGCATCCCAAATGTGGATCCTGTACTCCCAGGGTTTCTCCCCTTCTAGTCCACAGAAGGCAAAACTGGGGGGAGGGTGCCTTTTTCCAGGAGTAAGGCACACATCTCTGCTTCCAGTCCCTGAGCAGTGCAAGAATAAACATCCTTTGAGCAGCACTGACGCCTGCCCAGTATGGGTTTTGGGCTGCCGGCAACAGCTGGTTAAACAATTGGGCTGCAGTCTAATTTTGCACCCGGACTCACGGGAGCAGCTGAGGGAAAGACACCACACGGAGCTGCTAGGCTGGCTGGAGTCTGCCTGGAGAATCTCTCATCTTCTGAAATAGGCCCATAAGCCTCAGCTTATATTTGGGGACAGTTTCATCTAGGCGGGTATGTGGGTTTGGAGAGGTCTCTGCTTACAGAGGGCCCACCTTGGGTCCCTAGGACTGGCAGAGTCTTGTAACTCTGTAAAATGACCTGCTGGAAATAACATGGTCAAAGCTCAGTCTATGAAGATGGGCAGTGGCCGAGACCATAGCTCTGGTGAATTTCTCTCCTTTCAGTGACAGTGAGATAAAGGGGAGTAGAGATGGTAGCAAAGAACTTTCTTCTGGATTAAAGTCAGGGAGAAGTCAGTTAGTGCTTGGAGCTTTTGTTTGGCTTGGGCAGTTTTTTGATTTAAGGAATTTCCTTGATGGCTCTCTGAGTTTGATCAAGAGCCTTCTGCCAGGGGAATCACCAGCAGAGTATGTCTATTCCCATTTTCTTACTGCTGCTACATAAGAGACCCTCTGTAGGCTCTCTTTAAATGGAGGCTGCAGTGAAAGTCCCACCCTGCCCTCAGAGATCTGTGTCTGTCCTGCATGACATCAGTGCGTGTAAAGGATGCCCCGGGCACCTCCCTTTTCCGAGGAGACACTGCTGTGGGTTGAGAGAGGGGCATGGGAGGCCTGAAGTCTCTTGCTTTCATTGCCCTTTGAAAGTTTTCCAAATCTGAGCCCAAATGCTAGAGGATGCAGGCAGGTGGTCATTAGAAAGCATCTGGAGACATATTTTGACATTGAAGATAAAGATGTGATGGTATTTCATGTCAACTCAGCAGAGAGGAGGTCAGCAGGCCATCCTGCTCCTTGATTAAACTTAGCATCCAGAGCATCCTTTGCAAAACATCCGCCCCTACCCGGGTGGGCCTCTTTAAGGAGATACCGAGAGGAGATGCTTTCACCGAGCACTGTAGTTTCCTGGGACAGCCGGTTGCAACAGATTACTGCAGACCGGGTGCCTTCAACAACGAAAATCGATTTCCTCTCAGTTCTGGAGACCGGAAGTCCAAAATCAAGGTGTCAGCAGGCCATGTTCTCTCTGAAGTCTCTATGGGAGAATCCCTTTTTATTTCTTGCTGCTTCTGGTGGCGCCAGGCTTCCTCCAGGCCATCATTCCTGCCTCCATTACCACATGGTTGTCTTCTCCACTGGTCTGTGTGTCAAATCTCCCCTTCCTTTCTCTTAAAAGGATACTTGTCACTAATTCAGGGCCCACTCTGATCTAGGATGCTCTCACCTTAACAGCCTTACTTAATTACATCAGCAAAGACCCTATTTCCAAACAAGGTCACGTTTGGAGGCTTGGGTGGACAGATATTTTGCGGGCCCTATTCAACCCACTACACAGAGAGTAGTACCCTGAAAGTAAAATTCTGTCCATCAAACCCTGCTTTCTCATTGATGAAAATGTTTTGAAGAAGAGACTGGTTTCTCTGGAGGAGGCCTATCCTAAAATATAACTCATATGTCTGCCGAGCTGGGGCAGAGGTGCCAGGAAATCTTAGCAGTTTCACAAGTGGCCACAGGACAGGGTTAGGGCACAAAGCCTCCCAACTGTGTTCTCAGTCCTTAAACTTGATGGCTGAGGGGTGTTCTGAGAAGCAATCACAGACACCTGGGAAAGCCAGCGCCAGCCCCCTGGGGGTCCTCTAGCACCTCCATCCTGAGTTGGTGCACCTCTAGGCCCTTTCTCGCTATGCCCTCCACTACCACTCCTGGCTCAGTACTGGGGCTTAGAAATGTTAAATAACAATAATAATAATAATAACACATCTGAGTGTGACACTTTAATAGCCAATCTGTCATGTTCCTACTTTATTTCTGAGATTTTTAAGAACTGTGCCCTTCCTGCACAAAACATCAGGGTGCATTTATATTAAAAAATGAAACTAATTAAAATGTAATTAGCTGCAGCCCTATTTTTCCAATCTAAAAAGATTTTTCTTCCTCATTTTGTGGTCTGCCTGGTAAGCGAACTATTGAAGGTGGGAGATGCTGGAGGCAGGAGCCTGGTGGCAGCTGCGTCACCTCTAAGTGAGGCCCCTGGTTCTGAGGTGGCATCTGAGGGAAGGGAGGCCAGGAAGCAGCCAGAGGGGAGGACAAGCTACCCTTAAAGTCATCACAACTCAACCCGCTTAATGAGTGCTTATGTCCTGGCACAGTTTTTCAAAGGCTGAACTCCTAAGGTGAACCACTAGCGCTTAAACACACAGTGGTTCTGTCGGCCCCATGGTGCTGCGCTCGGTGCGTGCGGCTGCCGCGTGAAGCAGATGGGTCACACTGCCCGTGATGTGGGCCTATCCTTCATCACAAAGGGGATGCCAGAGGGGAGGGCCCTGGGGGGGATCATCCTCCAGCAGGGAAGCTGCCTTCACAGAAGTCCTTGCCAAACCAGCTGGACTGCAAGAACCTTCTCAGTAAATAAAGCGCCTACATCTGCTGAGTGAAGAAATGAGAGAGAATCTGAATGTCATGCAGAATGCTGGGAAGGAAAGAAGGCTGGGGACCAGTGGATGAGGACCGGCAGTGTAGCCAGGCTGGGCCATGGGAAAGAGATGTCTGCCTCGCCTCAGAAGAACACAGGAGAAACCAGCTAGATGCTGTGTTCATACTTCGTATTTTCTCAGATGATAGTTCATATCTCCAAAAAATCAGCCCTCAGAAGCTTATCTTTCAAACAAGACTCATGTTTCACATGCTGTCACCACTATCCCCAGCATTTACTGAGCACTCATTGTTTGCCTAATGATGGGCTGGATTTTTTAACCTGGAAAAAAATACACGTACAACTCCTGTAGGCACTAGTGCTATTATCCTCATTTTACAGATGAGGAAAATGAGGTCGCAGAATGGTTAGGCAACTCTCTAGGACTCCAGTGATAGGAGTCCAAGGCTGCCAGTACTTAAGGGCTGTACTCTTTCCAGTTCATGCTCTGCCTTGCAGGGTACCAAGGGCTCACGTGCACACTCCAGACAGAATCACTGCATCAGAATTGGGGCCTGCTGCTGGTGTTTGGCTGAAGGGTGGGACACGATGAGGGTGGAGGTGCAGAGAACAGACGAGGCCTGCCGAGGTGAGTGGAAGTGTGATCACCAAGGGCCTTGAGCCACTTTATCTTCAGGGCACGTTAGAGTATCTGTACTTTTTCAAAAAGCAGAAGTGTGACAAGGTCAGGTTAGCAGCAATGGAGAGAATGGATGGGAGGGAGTGGGCAGGGAGGCTGTCTGCTCCCGAGGTGAGAGTCACTGGGCCCAGCCTAGGCAGTAGAAGTGGAAATGGAGGCAATGAATGGACTTGAGAAATATCTGCAAGTGGGCTTGATGTCAGTGATGAAGATGGGAATGAGCTGCGAGCCGAGGGCTTGCCTGGCCAGGCAGGCGTGGACCCAGGCCTGAGCCAGGAGTGCAGGGGAGGAGCAGGTTTGCGGATATCCTCGGATAGGAGTTTAATTCTGGGCATCTAATATTTGAGGTTCCCAGCAGTGACTGAAGGACAGACATCCAGGGAAAAGAATTGGGAGTTTGAGGCGTGGGTTTCAAAGTGAGAAAGGTCTGAGTTCAAATCCCACTTCTACCACCGTTGGTCGTAGAGACAGCTGGAGCACTGAGCGAATTCCCTAGGCTTTCTGAAACTCAGTTTCCTCATGTAAAATGGGGATAATTGCAGACTTACCACATGGCTTTATTGTAAGAACTGAGACAAAATAAAGCTCTTGGCATGGTACCCGGATCTCCATAAATGGTTGAAAAAGCAAAACAAAATGAAAGAACCACCACAACAATACAACTGTCTCTACAACCTCCTGCAAACAGAATGTGGGCTGGAGCCCAGGACTGCTCAGGTTCTGGGCTGGAGACCATCAAATACAGGAGGTGACTGTTCATTTCATGGAAGCACAGTGATTGCTTTGCCAAATGCCTTGCTCTGGGGTCCCTCTAATCAGTGATGAGCTACATGCATATCAAATATATTTGAATCTATTTGTAGGCTATTGACTACTATCACTGAGATGCCACAGTAAGAACGAGAAGCAGTCACGGAGCTTCTCTGAAATGAGAATATATGACCGTGGAAAACTGGAGTAGGATTTTCAAAAGCGCACAGCTATATTTTTTAGTAAAGCAAGTGAATTTCCATGACTACACCCTCTTCTACCCATAATACAATGTGATATTTACTGAGCATATAGCAGGCAAGTGTGAGACACTAGCGATGCAAAACCTAAGAAGACAGGATCTTTTGTCTGACCCACATTATAGAGGGAGAGAGAGACAGATGGGGAGGGGAAGGCCATAGTAATAATAACAGCAGATCATGCTTACAGAATGAGTATTAGATACTAGATATGCTGTAAGTGCTTTACATTATTAATTTATTTAATCTTCCCCACAACCAAATAAAATAGATGGTATTATTATCCCATTTTATAGACAACAAACCAGGCTCTGGGAGGGGGACTAACTTGCTAAAGGTCACATGGCTAGAAAGTAGAAGAGTCAGGATTTGAACTCAGGCTGTCGGATCTGCAGTCTGGGCTTTGAATGTGTTGGCAAAGAGGTTAAGTACTTATACATCTCCTGTGCAGCAGGTATCCCAGGTGGGAGATGCTGGGAAATGAATTCTCTACTGAAGCTGTAGTCAAACATTTTTTTCAAAAATTGCTATGCAAATGCTGAAGTCCCTAAAAGGTGGGAAATACATAATGACTTTTAAAGAAAACATCAAACAACAAAAACAACAAATTTTTAGGTGGATGCATTTGTGCAAAATTAATAGGAAATACATGTTAAGATTTAACACTCAAACATTCTTAAATGTTTCACACTGAATTAGCTCAATCAAAGTACATCATTTGTACTTTGGACTATATAAAAATTTCTAAAACCAGAGTATACCCTTGGCTCCTATCAAATAGTTTATTAAAAGAGTGTTGATCTCAATAGAAAAAGAACATTCTATAAACTTCTTTTAAATAATGGGCAAATAAAAACCTAACTATTAGTAAAAAAACAAAAATTAGCTACCTTCATCACAATTACAATCACTGAAATGCACTTAGGAAATCAGAACTCAGCGTTCTGTTAACAAAAGAGGGTAGATTTTGAATGGAAAAAAGGAATTTCTTATGCTAAGCATTTCAGATTTTGCATATACTCTTGCACCAATAAATACTAATGTAATGATTTTTTCTAAAACTAGGATCCACATTTTTTATTTAACAAGAATGCCCAATAACTAACACACAAACAATTTAAATGGCCTTACCAATAGTGCTTCACGCAAAATACAGGCAATTATGGGCTCACTCATTCTTTCGCCCTTTTTCAGGAAGGCAGGAAGGCTTTTGCGAGATCAGTCACCGATCCTTCATTGCATAGCTATAAAAACATATTTCAAGATATATATTAAAATAGATATGACATCTTAAGTACATGCTATGAAAGCTTTCCTGAAAATACTTTTAAACATTGTTGCAATTTTTTGTTTCAAATGATTACTTCCATCATCTATATGGTTTCATTAATCAAATGAATATATAAACTTGCATGAGTGAACAATTAGTGACTTGAACACAATTTTCATATGCATTACTTTTTAGAAGAGAATCTGGAGACACACGGGCTTGGTTTTTGAATTCAAGGACAAGAATCATGATTCTACAAATTCATATCAAATATTAGGATCTAGAGCGTAAAACTATTTTTGAGTTCTGATAGCTTAATAGTGCAGTAGATTCTATGACTTCCAAACATGGCTATGTACTATTTTATATGTGCATTAATTTTAAAACATGCCTCCTTTCTGGCAAAATTTCAGAGTGTATTGAAGTAAGGATCACAATTAACATTCTAGAAAACTGTGTTTAAATATGTTTCTCAGGTTTTTTAGCCTCCTCCCCAAGTAGGGGAATCTAATGGAAAAACAAGAGGGAAGAACATGATAAGGGAGGTTTTCACCTTCAGATTAACCAGTGTTAGTAACAGTAAATTCCACAGGAAACTTTCAAGGAGCTTCCGATTTGAAGAACAAAGAAACACTGGTATTAGCAGAGGAATTTGAGAGGGCAGATAAGTCAGTAAACGGTGTCCTGATGAAGCTGTGACCCCTGGGTACTGGATCCCCTAATCTCTGACCTTTAGCTTTTTTGCATTTCTCCCCACCTCTCTTTGGGGTTCTTATCTGTGGTCTTGCAATCTAAAATTGCTTTTAAAAAAAATAGTCTAAAAATTCACAAAATAAACAACACAAAAACAAACCTTAATGTAAACTATGGACTTGGGTTGATAATGTATCATTATTGGCTCATCAACTGTAACAAATATACCATATAATTGCAAAATGTTACTACTTGTTAAAACTGGGGATCAGGAGTTTATGGGAACTCTGTACCGACTGCTCAATGTTTCCACAAACCTAAAACTGTCCAAAAAATAAAGTCCATTAATTAAAAAAAAATCTAGCTGTGCCAGCATCAAGAATTTTTGTGAAAGTCTTAAAATAACAATGGAGCAATAAAGAATTAATATAAGTTATGATAGGCCCCCTATAATACTGTTTCAGAAGCAAATTATCCTACTCATGGTTGCATTTTATATTCAACACATTTTCTCATAAGTGAGGCACTAATGCAGAAATTATTCTTGATAACATAAGCTGCTGCTGTAATAGCGTTTTTGGTTAAGAAAAATATTTCTAGAAGAATTATTCTTTATTTCTTTATATTCAACAAATATTTCCTGAATTGTTACTATGTATAAAGCACCAAGACAAGTGCTAACATGGATCGAAGGCAGACAGAGCACCTTTTGCCCTTGCTGGGCTTAAAATACAGCTAACAGTGGTTTTCAAACAGGGATGATTTTGCCCCAAGGATGATTTTGCTTGAAGGTATCTCTGAATGTCAGGACTAGATGCTACTGGCACTGGGAGCTCAGGGGTGCTGCCAACATTGCACTGAACAATCTGCCATTGATGTCAACAGTGCCAAGTTTGAAAAACTCTAAATTAGAGCTATAATTGCCTGGATTATATGCTAGGTCTTGAATTATAGGTTCTGTGGATAATTATGAGCCAGCACTGTAGCATTTCACAGACAGACTGATAACATCAAGTTGAAGGGAAAAAAATAAAAGTTTTAATGACAGAGGAATCTGCCTTCATATATGTTGACAAAAAGTCTCCTCTAGGTTATTTTCGTACATTTAAATTGGTTATGGCATCTTCTGCAATAAAGAAATTTACTTTATTGGGGGGAGAGGGGAGACTCAAATTCATCAACTTTTTTCTTAATGTTCTCTCCCTGATTTTATTGTTGTTATCCCTTTGCAATGTTTAATTTGTATCTGAACTCTTTCTAAAGATGAATAAAATGAAATCACGTCATGAATTTTCTAAATTCTCATTTAGAATTAGTAAAATTTCAAATATGCTCTTGGATGAAATTAAAATTTGCTCAACTAGCATAAAATGCCTTCCCTGCAAAAGAAAAAAATATTTAACTCAAGTACATTTTTTTCCATGAATATGAAGGATTAAAAGATATAAAATGAAGTGTAAATGTTTTTGATCTAGGCAACAGATTTTTAAAAATACAAATGATGTTATATTTCCCTTTTAAAAGAATGGCATCCAGGTGAATGAATACATCATAAACAGTCTACACAATTCTTAAATCACTAAGACTAAAAGAAGGATTTGTAACAGAAGACTGAAAAAACTGTTAAGTATAACTTTGCAGCACAAAGCTATTTTAAGCCCTTAACATTCCTTAATCAAACAAAACTGAAGCATAATTTTCTTAAACCAGAGTTACACTAATTAAATAACAGAGCAGCAGTGAAAATGAATTCTCTACTGAAGCTGTAGTCAAACATTTTTTTCAAAAAGCCCTAAATCAAAAGGGATGCTTTTCTATAAACAGACCATTACAGTTACTGTCCCAAGACAGCCTTTGTAAATTTTCTGAATGCACTCTGTCTTTACTATGTTGGGAAAGCATATGTGATTTTTACTCCTATTTCTGAAGAAGGGCTGCTAATTTCTGCAGTTGGTATTCCTGACTTTAGTTGTTTTTCCATTTTTCTTTATCTTATCTATAAATAGATCTTTATGGATCTATTTCTGGACTCTTTATCCATTTTGTACACCTATCTGACTTTTCCTGCATCAATATCTACTATGTCAATAACTATAGCTTCTTAACAAGAATTATATTTGGTAGGGGAAGGCTTCCTGACTTCATTGTTTTTTTATTTTAGGAATGTTTCTAAGGCCTTTCGCTTCATCTGCCCATTTTCTGTGTGAGGCCACAAAAGCAGAAACTCTATTTTTGCAATATTCATTCTTGTTTTTACTTTGCTTATTTTATAAAAGTGCTACCATCACTGATGTCTGGATCTTTTTCTAGAAACTAGTTTTTAGTAAATGCCCACAAGTGAAACCTCGATCATATGGTAAATGTATGTGTAATGTTAAAGACACTGTTGTACTCTTTCCAATGTGATTGTGCAATTTCACACTGCGTAAGCAATGTGTAAAAGTTCAGCTTGCTCCACAATCTCACCAATACTGTTTTATCAGTCTTTACTTTTAGACATTGAGTGTGTACTAGTAGTTTCACCGTGGTTTTAATTGGAACTTCACTAAAGATATTGAACATATTTTTTATGTTTTTGTGAAGAGTCCAAACTTATGCTTACTTTTAAAAAAAACTGGGTAATGCACTTTGTTAGGTGAAATTTCCATCTCCTCCTAGTGAGCTAAGAATGTTTATCACAAAAGCGTGTTGAATTTTGGTATGTTTTTCATGATTTTTTTGCTCTTTGATTCTGTTAATGCAGTGAATTATGATGCAGTGAATTTTAATATTTAACAAACTTACTTTAATGTTTTAGTAAATTTGCATTCCTGGGATAAACTCCAGTCATGATACATTAACATTTTATATATTACTGGATTTTATTCATTAGTATTTGGTGAAGAATTGTTGTATATACATTCATCTGGAATGTTATAATTTTTTCTTCCAATGTCTTTGCCTTCCTTTGTCAATATAATGCTGGCCTCACACAAAACACAAGATCATTAGTTCTTTTGTAAAGACTTCATAGGATTCTTTTTCTCAGAATGGTGCTATGAAGAATTCTGTGGACCCATCAGCAGTGAAACAATCATAACAAATGAAAATTATAAAAATGAACAACCACTTAAAGTCTTTGGAAACTGTTGTAAAGGATATACAGCAAATCAAGAAGCACTCAAGAATATACCTAAATCTTGGTAGGAACAGCAAGACTCTGTGCACTTGAGCCACTCTCTTCCTCCACCTCCCAACTCACTCTGGGTGAGTGTTGCCAAGAAGACTGGGTTTCCTGTCCCTCCAGATTCATCCAAGGTCTACAGTAGCTTCCTGGGATGGGGAGACCACCAGCACTTCTCACCCCCTCTCCCAACTCTGTACTGCAGAGCTAAATTCCTAGAGCGTGTGGGGGACTCCATCCCTCTACCTAGCCTCCATTCATACAATGGATTCCTAACTCAGGAGTGGCAGGCCAAGAATAACGGGGTGCCCATCACCCACATCCCAGCTTGCTCGCAACGCATGGGTCCATGCCAGAAGAGGCAAGCTGAGAAGATACCATTCTATTGCATTGCATTAATGATGTCATTCTATTGCACTCGTTTTCAAAAATTAGTGGCTACTCTGATCTTTGATCTCTACATGTAATGTGACCTTTTTCCTCTTGATATTTTTATAATTTTCATTATTAATGTTCAGCATCTTAATTGTGACACATCTTAGAGTGGTTTTAGTTTATTCTACATGTGGGATTTTGAGCTTCTTAGAGCTGTGGCTTTTTAGTGTTTACCAAATTCAGAAAAATTTTAGCCACTATTTACTTAAATATTGTATCTTCCCCTACCCCCACCACCCCGCCCCCCAGCCACCCCAGTTCTCAGACTGCAGTTACAAGTAGATTAGAATACTACATAATATACTATGGTCAAATGGGCTTTTTTCCTCATTCTTTTTTTTCTCTCAGTGCTCAGTCTGGGCAGCTTCTATTTTCCTGTCTTTAAGTTCACTGATCTTTTCTTCCATGTCTAATCTGCCGTAAAACTCGATATTGTGCATTTTTCACTATAGATACTGTATTTTTTTTCCATCGAGAAGTTACATTTCAGTTCTTTTCTATAGTTTCCATTTCTTTCAACATTATGTTCAGATTTTCCTTGAGATCCTTGAGCATATTTATAATTGTTTTGAAGTCCTTACCTGCTAACTCCATCATCTTGGTCATTTTATTTTAGCTTATTTGGTGGGTCTGTTTCTATTGATTGATTGTTCTTCTGATAATGGATGACATATTCCTGCCTCTTCACATATCTAATAATTTTTATTAGATATTGGATGTTATTAAATTTATATTTGAATGTTTGGGCTTTATTGTTTTCCATTAATGAATGTTAAATGTGGCTCTGGCAAGCAGTTAATTTACTTGTGGACCAAATTGAACCTTTGAAGACTTGTTTTTATAGTTTTTGGGGTGGGTTTAGGGTAGCTCTTTACATCTAGTTTAGCCCTTCCCCTAAAACATAACCTTTCTAGGGGTCTCTACTAACTGCTTCAGGTGTTTAACAAAGTTTCTCAAGCATCTCTCAACCCTGCACAAACTCTGGTAGTTGTTTCGATTATAGCTTCTGTAATTCTCTCCCTGGTGATTGTTCTTTGTCCAACTGCCTGAAGTCTTGCCCTCTACCTATTGAGCTTGGTTTTTGGTCAAAGACTCATGGGAGTCCCCAGGCAGATTTCTGGCACTTTCTTCTTCCTTAACTCCCTCTTTTCTGCAAATTTCAGCTACAACTACCTTTCCAATCTTTTCAGTTTAATAAGACTGCTGTGATCTCCTTGGGAATTCCTTCCTTGATCTTTACTGCCTCTAACAATGAAAATGAGGTGACTGTAGAATTCTCCTCATTGATTTTCTTTTTTCAATGTCACAGGCCTAAGCTATCTCTTTTCTAATGTCTGAGAAGTATTGTGTTTTTAAAAATACATTTTATCCAGTTTTCTAGCTAATTTTGGTACAACATGATGACACGTTATTGCAATAGCCAGAAGCAGAAGTCTCAGATCATTTTTATGCACACTGAAATTTGAGAACCTTTGACAATGTTTTCCAAATTTTCTTTTAAAAAGAATCAACTTAGCATTTGTTTAAAAACTAGTTTTTAAAATGTCATTCTTGAAGATTTTGCTTCAGTGGGTTTGAGACAGGAGTGATTCCTAGCATCAGAGTATTTGGAAGATATATTAAAGAATAAAAGTATAAAAACTATCCTATTTTTTCAGGTGGCAGACTGAAATGTTACCTACTCAGCCCTCCTTTCACTTCTCTTTTCGTTGGTCATTCCTTTCATCTTTATTAATAGCCCATTTATACTCCCTATAGCATTAATACATACATATAGTTATATATTTATTTCTTTTAAATTGTCTTTCTCCCCCATTAGACTATAAGCCTTATGATGACACACTCTCCGCTGAACGTGCAAACCCTACCAGCACAGATAGGAGCACTAACAGGTATAGGTCACTCTACTTGGGCCTGGCTAGAAGTGACAGATAACATTTATGAAATTAATAAGTAACTGGGTGAATACACTTATGTTCTGTACCCTTATGCATGCATGTGCGCATGCACATGAGTGCACACACACACACTCACACAATAACAGAAGGCCATCTTTTCACATGGTATGGAAGGTACCTCTTCAAAGTTTGACATGTTTGACCTAATGTCAATAAAACATACCAAATTCTGCATTCCAAAAACTTCCTGAGAAAATACTAATGAAAATGGTACCATCACCTGATAGGTATTTTCTAATGTATAGTTTTGTAATACACATAATTTTCACATTACTTTTCTAATGTGTAAACTGGAAGCAGTATTTTAAGGCACTATTGACATATAACATAATTGACTCATTTAAGTATGCAGTGGGATGTGTTTTGGCAATTGTATGCAATGATGTAACCACTAAATCAAGATATTAAACAGTTCCCTCACCCTAACAGGTTTTAAAATTCTTAGGAAAACACCATAAACATTGATAATGTTAGCAACAAGAAATTGATGATAAAAAAGGAACTCACATGAAATATTTCAATGTATATGGTAAAAATATATTGATTCACTAAACAGCAAAACACTTCGGGTCCCTTGACTTTTTCCCCCTGAAATAATACTATACTTGCACTCCTCTTCAGGGAGCTGATGCTATTAGAAGAATTAAGTATGGCTAGGGAAGAAAGATTCACAAATATGACATACAGTATTTATATATTTCCTGGGTTAGATGAGTGTAAGGAAGTACATTTAGCCTGGTTTTCCAACTTGTCCTTTAAACAGAAAATAAAATGAAATGACTCTAGGTAATTGGCTATCTGCTATGCTGCAAGTCCACCAAATAACAGCCTTTTATATGAGAGCTGGGAATGGTTGTTTCAGCCCTATGAACATAAAAGGAACCATCCCCTCAGTCTGCTCCTCCACTGCAATTGTGCACAGCTACAGGAAGGAAGGAACAATGCTATGCTATTAGAGCAATCCAGAAGCCCGGCTTCCCAATCCTGCCCTGATTCCGCGACCTCCCACATAGACAAGCCTGCAGCGGCTTCATGTCCCCTTCTGTGGACATGTTATCTCCAGGGCAGAAACATCAGAGGGTTAATAACTAAACAAATAGCAGCCACTTATTCACTTATTCTAACTTATTTTCTTTCTGTCACCCTATGTTTCTTTTTTTAATGACAAATCTTATCTTACTAGATGTAAGTATAAAAACAGAACTACACATGACAGATGAAAGCAGTATTTATATCTATGAAAACCACTTCAATTACCTGAAATGTGCATTTGAGAGCCTTTATGACTATCTGCCTAATTTTTGTGCTTCCAAGTGCCACCTGTAATTTCCAGTATTTGATTTCTTGGAAGGGATATAATTTTAAAGACAGAAATTGTTATAATTGGAAAGCAATGACAGAAAGCAATGTCACTATTAAAAGAGTGAACAAATCAGGACTAACTCAGATAAATAACAGAATACAGTCTGCAGGACCACTGTGAAAGGAGTAATTACAGTAAAGACTGGATTATGAGGGAAAAGGTCCCTTAACAGAAAGATATCCGAACTCTGAATTTTGGCTCCCTTACGGCTGAAGTCCCACATAAACAGTCCCTGGAACAAAGACTGCTTTCCTTACATGATTGCACTGTGGCTGTTCATCTAACCAAGAAGGAAAATTGCAGGTAAATTTGTTTTCCCCTTGTTTTTTCAGTGGCAAATGCTTAATAATAGACTGATTTAATTCAATTTTGACTCTGTTAAGTCTCTCAGCTCAGTGATAAACATACAGAAACCTAACCAACTCCCACCTCCTCAGGTTTCCCTCCAACCTGGCCACTGACCCTCAACACCACACATTAGGACTTAAAGAAAATGCAAAGCCAAAAGAGGTATCGATAGTTTACTAAGCATGTCATCAAGAAATATGGCAGCAATAAGCAGAAATTAATGTAAGTATGGTATTTCAAAAAAATCATGTAAGTATAGTATTTTGTAAGTAAAAAAAAAAAAGGTAGTTCTCCCCTTATGCCTATATCACTAGGAGAACCTAAGATGTAAGTGACAATAAAACTCCCACAGGCATTCTGTAAAAAAAAAAAAAATCAGTTCCCACAGAAAACTTTCTTTCCCTTCTCTTATTAGTTTCATTATAAGCGTGTGACTAGAATTTCAGAGGGCAACTAGCGCTCTTTTAATAAATATGGGCAATAGAGTCTGAAAATGAACATACAGAGAATTTATAAGGAAATTTTGCTAAACAGGGCTTTGTATAGCACTCATGATCAAAGAGTATAACAAAATGAAGGAAAAATACAGGAAAGAGAAAAATTGTATCAAAGTGGAAGAATAATTAAAAATCATGACTTAATAATAAAGAAAACAGGCCGCCCAGCAAGAGCTGGGGAAATATTTTTCTTAGGATTTCAATTCTGGATCGAAATATAAATAAAATGATTTTTCATGGGGAAAAGTCACTGAGCAGGAGTTTGAGCAGGTGTAGCCTCCCCACAGGCCAAGCTAATAACAGGGTGTAACACCGATTGATCACCCCTCCAGGACACCCTCTCTGTGGAGATACATGTTGAAGCCCGGCACTGATAAAATGACTTTCTGTATAATATTACAACCTCTCTCTTTGGCCACTCATTTGTGTCCTTGGGTAAAATAACTTATTTGGGCTTTATTACCAAAGAAGTATAATTAGTCATTTTGTAGAACAAAGTATTGATGTCACAAGCCAGTTTTCTGAACAAGCCTCTAAAGCAGCACCTGCACCATTCATGTTTATAAATCAGATAATTGCACCTTGAGCCACTTATGTGTACATGTAATTAGCCTAATTTACATATGCAAATCAATTATCTTACATACAGTTTGCCAATTTTGTGCTTTCTTTATGCTCTTCTTTCACTACTTTTTAAGTTCAGTTACATAAGATTTCTGAAATACTATTTTAGTAAACTACCGTATATTCTTTTTCCTCAAGTCACTTTGGAATATTTCCAATACTTCCACCTGATAATAAAATAGAAGGACAAAGTTCAAAGAAGATATTAATTCTCTACTGATTCATTATATCAGGAAACTGCTTCACTTGTACTGGATATTCTAAAACCATTTTAATCAACCTTTTCTACTCTCTCAAAAGGACATTAACTATAATCCAGAGTTTCCAACTCTCCCCTAATCCCAAGTGACAATACTGAGAAATAACAATATAATTAGAACAGGGATTTGACAGGCATAAAAGACAATGATCGGTCTCATTCAATATTTTAATCTCTGGACAGAGATTTATACCTTGTGCCCAGGCCCATTAGGCAGAATACCTGAATCTCCATTCAAATGTTAAACTGTAAATGATTTTGCATGGAAAAAAAATAATTATTGAAAAAGTTTTGAAGGAAATAATGATAAAAAATTTTATATTCAAGACTACATTAAGATTTGCACACCATTACATCTCAAATATGCAAACACAAACATGAAAGCAAATTTTTAAGAATTCTCCACTAACAAGGCAAAATAGTCTAAGTTCATAATTTGTGTACTATTACTTAGGGCAGTTAAGTTTAGATCAGTAAAAGCTTTGCTTTGTCTTAATGTTGTAATTCAACTAAAAAACAAAGCTACCTTAAACTTGAGAAATCAAAATAATTCTGCTATCATTATACATTGCCTATTTTTAAAAAGCACAACTGGTAATTTTTAAAAATCTTTAAACTTCTATAAAAATACTTTAATACACAGTTTCAGATTTTGAAAAACTTCTTGAAAATACTTTTTTACAACTATGAAATGCTCTATGGTTCAACTAAAGGCAGATTTAACATATAAATTTATTACTTCTCACTATAAATCTTCATTAAAATGATAGCAAAAGAATATTTTAAAAGTATAAACCACAAGAAAAAAGGAGAGCAGTGGACAAGCAATTTCAACAAAATTTTTCAGTATGGAAAGCAGATAACCTAGTGACAACTGGTTTAGCGATGCAGGGGCAGCTGCATGCTGAAGTACTAGCTGAGGGCTACTCTGAGGTCACCTGAGCAGATCAGCCCAAGAAGAGCTAGTTAATAGTGAAAGTGGAGGCAGAGTTGGAAGAGGAGGAGCAGAAAGCAAGGGATCCTTTGGAAGTCTCTAATCAAAGTGCTGACACTTTCTTACCCCACATCTAGGAGCCGGCCTGGGCCCTCCTCTGTCACACACACCCAGGCAAGAGACGGAAGTTTCGTTCCCTAGAGAAACTGAATGGAAGGGACTCAAGATGTGGTGACACCAGGGCAGTGGATAATGAGTGTATGGTGCATACTACTACATGATGGGCCAGACAGAGAGCAAACTTGCAAAGAGGAGGCCAGGAGGCCCAGGAAACTTGATTCCACCCAAGGGCGCAGCAGAGAGCTATCAGAGAGGTCAGATGGCGACCTCCAGAATGGAGCAGGGGGATGTAGGACTCCAGAAGTACAATTTAAGGACCCTGCCATATTTCAGAGTACAAATTACAAAATGAAAGAACAGAGCTCAACCATACATTTCCAGGTACATCACCTGCTCAGGAGAAGGTGCACCTACATTATTATTGCTCTACAGTACAAGCCTTTTGGTTATATTTGCTTTTAATTAACAATATCAATGTATTTATTTTGAAAAAGATAAAAATGATTGTCTATCTGGAATTATATTAAGTGAAAAAAATTTCATACATAATATTGCTGATCATTTTAAACATACAAAAAAGGATGAAGTATATTCATAAAATGTTACAAGTGGTTCCTTGTATAGCCTAAAGTATTTTCTACTATGATCATCCATTACTTGTAGAATCACTTAAAAACCATAATAAAATATATATATATATAAAGTATGGAAACATTATAATTAATAGTGATTATCATTTCCCTGCAGGAAAACCAATAGAACATTCTGAAAGAAATACAAGAATTAAATGCTAATAACATCATAATAGACATAAAATATGCTGTTACAGTGGTTAAATAAAGGTTCTACTAGTCTTTAGTTGGATAAAAGCAACCTTTAAAACTTCTTACGAATTTTATTAGAATGAAAGATTATCTCTTGAATAATAATATTCAATGAAAATTAAAAAAAGCACATTGTTCTAGGGCTGGCAGCTACCTTAGAGGGATACTTTTTAGTACTCCTACATTAGAATTGTCCAAACCAACTCTTGGGACTTGAAAAGACACACTCTGCAGTTCTTTGGGGACAACTTATTAAGTATTCAACACCATTTCTAATAGGGTATATTTTTACCCTATAAATGTAAATACCTGGTTCAGTACTTTATGTCATTAGTATTCAATGAAGACAGAAAAACAAAATCACAGCTCACCATTTTTGTCTAATGAAGTCTCACTGACACTAATTTCCTCTTATTTTCTAGCACCTGACACTGAGCCTCTATCACGTGTTAGTTGAACAAAATATGGATGAATAAGTAAATATTATAATGAAGTCCCTTGTAGGCTTGTTCTGCAAAGGAAATAACCTTAGTTTCTTTAGTCTTTTATTGTGAAGATATTTTCTTTTTATATTTAATAGTCTTTGTGGCTTATCTTTAATTTCCTTATGTGTCTTAAGATGACAAGGCCAGAACTGGACACAACATTTTACTGAGGATGTGACCAGTAGGAACATTCTAGAACTGCTTTATGGTGTAATGTTACATAAACATTAAGTCATTCCTATACCACACTGTAAACATCCAACTATAAAATCATGCAGAACACTTACCTCAAGAACCAACCACAGCTTATCTCCATTTATTTCATCCTTCTTAAAGTTCATCCCATAAAATTTAACAACATTAGGGTGGTCAGAAATTGCTTTTAGTATGTTATACTCCACTTCAATCTCTTCATCGATGTCCTATTTTCAAAAAGTCATAGGAAGAGAACTATGAGAAAAGCATGAATAATGTCAAAGAAACCTATTATAGACTACCAATACAGAATTTTGTCAAAGCAAGGTCTTAATAGCTTTTCTTATTCTCAGTATTATGTATTGAAATTTCTTATAACATTGTTTATGGGGAGAGATTGCAATTTTCTTGCTAATCAAATACATCTCTGACTGTGTTAATCTCATTGACTTAAAAAGGAATAAATAAAATATTATTTTTGTATGCAATTAGAAAGAAACATGCATGGAGAACTACTCCAGATGATTTTCCTTTCTTTGTAGTATTAACTTTGTTTCAGTGGCAAAGCCACTGGTCTGAAATAAAAACTCTTAGTTGGTTCATTTTGTTTTTGAAATACAGGATATTTAGAAGCTTTCAAATACTAGTCATATAAGCAATAAATTCCCACCTTTCCAAAAAAGTAAAATAGAGTTAAATTATAGAAGATGGCATATAGCCTTTAGTTAGCTAAAGGTCCATTTACCAGAAATAGAAGAGGTTGCTATCTTTTCAAGAAAAATGCAAGATAGACACTTTAGTCATGTTTCTAGAAAAACACAATACATAAAACAACTCACAGAATAATAGATGAGAGAAAGCTTAAACTGTTTTTACAGTAACATGTAGTGTCCACGCTGTTTGAAGACAGAACAATGCAATCACAGAGCTGTAAAGAGTTATGGAGCAGAGCTCTAATTTGAGAGGAACGAACTAAAGCTCAGAGAAGTTAAAGTCACAGAGCTAGTTAGCAAAAGATGCAGGTCTAGATTCGAAGTCTACCACTTATTACCTTCTTTTTTTACAAACAAAGAATAGTTTAATAAAGTGAAGTACACACTCAACAAGGGAGTGCGGGCAGGCTCGAGACAAGCAGCCCACTTACTATCTTCTAATTCTGTTCATTTCATCTCTTTCTTGGAAAGAAATTTACTAGTTCAAAATTTATAATAGTAGGATCCTTTTAATAAAAAAGCCATTCTGTAAAATGCTTCGGTGCATTTAAACTTATTTGATTAAGATTATAATCTCACAGTTATAAATATTTTTTATTCAACTTGGGACATGAAGAGTAAATAAATAATTCCTAGAAAGGTATATATGTACTGTGAAAAGAATGAAAGCAGCCATAGAACAAACTTCATACTACAGTTATGAACTCACTATGTTTCAATAAAACAATAAAACAAAACATGGTTTATAAGATAGTAGTACACCAACAGGAGTACATTATGAAAGAATAGTGGATTCATGAATCTGTAAACCATTCATTCTTCTCCATTAAGAAGCAGGGAAATGGGAGAGAAACCCTAATTGTGGGGCCAGACACTGAGATCTAGAGGAAGGCCTTTCTGTTGCCACCATGAATCTCAACCTGTAGCTACAAAGACTGGAGGCAGGAGGTACAGTCACTTTGATGCAGCTTATTTGTGTCTCTCTTCTCTCAGTTTAAATGGTTAGAACTTTCCACAGGGGAATATGAAGACCTTCAGTATCAGTTAACCTGAGCATAGTATTTCTCGTTTTTTTTCCTCCAGTGTACCTAAATTATTACTTAAGAATAAACCCCCACTCTCCCTCTCTGCTCAAAATACATGAAGCACTGTGGTTATAATGGGTTTAGTAGAAATAAACTATCGAAAAATAAAGAGCAACCTTAAGGTGAACAGAGGCCCAGGACGTTCTGCACTGTTGTATGTTTGTTCATGTAAGAGCTGTGACAAGGTCTAGGACTCCGTGTCCTCACCACACATATGACATCACTTCGTCAAACCACAGCCCCATCATGTGCAACCATCAAGTAACTGGAGAAGGTTCTCTCCATAGACGTTGGGGGATTATGTGATGGCTGAGTCATTCTGGTTCACAGTGTGCCATGGGGGAGCCACTTTCTTCCCAGGAGCTGAAAATGCTTCCAAATGGCCAGCTTTCATCCCCAGAAAAGAATCTTGTCAATCTCCTCATGCTCTTCAAGGCAAAGGCAAGGCTTCGTAGGATCCCTTATCACAACTGCTATTCCAAAAAAATCAAAGCAAGATTCCATTGGAGCATCACTTACAAATAGGCCATGAGGACTAAACCTGAAATCCAGTTTGTCACAAGGAACTTTACCCTGATTATACACCATTTCTGCTTTAGAAACATTTAAGCAAACCTGAACATTAACATCCCTTCTCTGAAAGATATTTAATTTTTAAAAATCATTTCTGACTTAGCTTGAGAGAAATTCTACCTGAAACCTAAATAAAGGCAAGAAGAAAAGGTCTGGTCAAAATGACATTTGAGGAATACTTATAGACCCATGTGACTGTATTTTACAATTTTTGAAATCTAAAATCATATTAAATCAACTTGAGCTGTTGAGAGCTATATTTATGTAATTATTTGTATTTTATATTTATTCACTTATCAAGTATTTATTGGCCCCATAATAGATGTTAAGCAGATAAATGAGGAAAAACTAAGTAGACTTTCTTTTTACATTTTCTTCAGGTTCTAACTGACAACTGACACTGTAACAAATAAATCAAGATAATATGCCTACAGACTTTTTAACTATTCAATACAGATAAAAACAAAGTTAATTAGTGGGGAAAAAAAGTAATGTGACTTACATGAATTGGATGCAGAATTTTGACTGCTGCTTTTTGGCCATTTTCTTGTTCAACACTTTAAAAACTTTCCGTAAATTCCTTTGCCAATGGTTTCGGTGATTTCCCATGTATCCGAAGGATCAGGGAACTTATCAAAGATGATCATTTTCCCAATTAATGGAAGCATCTCAAAAGTCTAAATCACTGGAGACAAAAAGTAGTTTCATCTACATTTGATCAGGGATATTAAATGGTATACAAACTCATAGGAAATTACCTAATATTTTCACTGATATGATGGAAGAAGATACACAGCAGTAACCAAATGTACTCAGAGTCACAGGAAATTTTAATTTCCATTCTTTTGGCAAACAGACGAATATAAGTTTAATAAGACTTTCTACGTAGGGCTTTATTTTTATGTTTATTATAGTCCCATATTAATTGCTATTAAAATTCTTTTCAGATTAAAATGAGGACCATATTTAACTCATTTTGATGTAATGCTTTACATTTAGGTGTTAATATAATGAATCAAAGAATTTTAGAATGCACCTTAGAAATGGTAAAATTCAACTTCTTCATCAAAGCAAATCCCACACACGTTAAAGTGATTGCGTCTTACAGTCCTGCTCTAGGCAAAACCCAACACTGAGCCCATGCATTGCTTTGGGGATGGAATTTCTTTTAACATAACCTACTAGGTCCTTTAAAATATGGCCCTTATTAATTTCCTAGTCTTGTATCTCAACATTTCTTCTCTCAGACACTCTGAACCAGCCACCTGGGATCCTTCAGGTCATTTCTTTCTTGCCTGAGGATCTCTGTATACACTATTCCCTCCCATTTCTGCCTGTGGTTTCTTAGCAATCTTCTAACTCCTTCTTATCTTTCAAAACTCCAGCTTAGACAGGACTTCCTCCAAATGGGACCACTCTCAAGCCCATTTGGGTTGAACGCCCATCTCCATACTGCTTATATCATACCAGAAAATGATGTGATGGCCACCAGAAGTTCTGGGAGCCGTTCCTTTTTTTAGTAATTTCATACAAATGGCTAAATGCAATATAGCAAGGATGTAAAAGGTTAAAAGCACTACTCGGAAATCAAGAAATCTGGGAAGTTGTTTCAGGTTCTGTGCAAAATTTCCTTTTTAAAGTCATCTGACCTCATTGGCCATATTCTCCTAATTATTTCAAGCACTGTGCCCCGTGCTGGGCATATAGTCACACCAGAAAATGAGAACAGAGTGCCACTGCAGTATCCATGCCTCCAATCCATGGATGGATTCCTCACTTTCTTTATATCCATCAACTTTCCTCAGCCTCCATTCTTCTTCATTTTCTGCTTCCCCACTCTAAATTCTACTTTTTGAATTTTGTTTCATAATTCATCAACACTCTTGTTCTGCTCTCTCTCCAGGGCCAGTCTCCTGGAGTAAAAAAACCCCAACTCTGGTTAAACCTTACATCTTCTCTACACCTGTGACGTAGCTGGAAAAACCACACAACCAGGTTGACTAGTTTCCCTTCAAACTCACGATTAACAAGTAGACCCTCAACACTGCCCAGCAGTCCCACTGCATGTCCCTGGTTTGCATACCTGCTTCTCTCTGGAGTGACTGCCTCACAGTGACCTCTCTCTCCAAATTGTTCTCTCATTGCTTGCCCGCCCTCTCCCACAAAACTTCCCAACTGATGCCCTCACTTAATAATTAAAAAATAAAATCCATGATAAATTCCTTAATCTTCAGTGTCTGGCGGCGGCGCGCGAGCCCAGCGGCGGCTGCGGAGGGGCGGGAAGCCATGGGGCCGCGGGCGCTCGTCACCGCGCTCAGCCTCGGCCTCGGCCTCTGCTCCCTGGGGCTGCTGGTCGCGGCCATCTTCACCGACCACTGGTGCGAGACCGACCCCCGGCGCCACAAGGAGAGCTGCGAGCGCAGCCGCGCCGGCGCCGACCCGCCGGACCAGAAGAACCGCCTGCTGCCGCTGTCGCACCTGCCGCTGCGGGACGCGCCCCCCCCTGGGGCGCCGGCGGCTGCCGGGCGGCTCCGGGCGCGCCGACGCCGAGGCCTGGCGCTCGCTGCTGGGGCTCGGCGGGCTGGACGCCGAGGGCGGCCGGCCGCTCTTCGCCACCTACTCGGGCCTCTGGAGGAAGTGCTACTTCCTGGGCATCGACCGGGACATCACACCCCATCCTGAAAGGCCCTTCTGGCAGATAACTATTGATGCCAAGGAAGCTTTGCTGGTCAAAGGGCTGCCTCAGAAAATAACAACAGGAGCAACACATTTCATCCCGATCCCTTGACTGATAACTGAGTGACCATCACTACAACTTCCAAGCGCATCTGTCACCATGACAACTTTGAGAAAGAGAATGAGTGAATCCCTCTGCTATTGCCTATGTCCTGATGTGCTGATAGAGGCAAATATTCAACATTTGAGAAACCAAGCAATGCTTTATTCATGTCTGTGTTGGGCTTGAATGTCCTTGAAATTCTGTGAATTGTTTGCTTTCAAAATGAGAAACCCGGGAGGCCACCCGAGGAAGCGGTTGTTTGGCCGCGAATGATCCTGTGTTTGGAGGAGTGGGGTGGAGGGAACGGGTGGGTGTTCACGTGGAGCCCAATCATCTTGGCAGGAATGTTCGAGACCAACCACTCCAGTGCACCTCAGGTTTCCTGATGGAACAGTTGTGCTCCTCTAGGACCTCTCATTTGAAACCAAGAGACCTATTTATTGAAGCATTAATATTTATTAAAGTATCTAAAGATACTTCTCTAGAGCAGGAATTTCAAAGCAAGAAAACAATCTGAACCAGTGCATATGGGCTGAACCAGCAGAATTTTAGCACAGACGCCTCAGAAGATGGTTTAGAGTCCCAAGGTATGTGGGTGGACATATATTTGGACCACCAGATTGTATTTCAATTTGTAGGTTTGAAAAGAAAAAAGGAGAGAGCAGGCAGGAAAGAAGGGAATGTAGGAAGGAGCAAATGAATAGCTATTTGGTGGATCTTTGAGGAGCTCTGTACGATCTTCTTTCTTAAATATCTATTCAGTACATTTATCTTTCTAAACTAAAATCTTATCATGCTTTTTCTTCGATTAAAGATCTGTCTGATGTATTCCTCAATAAGTTAAACATAGAATTACCAAATGTCCCAGCAGTTCCACTCCTAGGAATATATCCAGAAGAGTGAAAACATACTCAAACTAAATCTTCATGAATGTTCGTAGCAGCACTATTCATATTAGCAAAAGGTGGATACAACCCACATGTCCATCAACTGATAACTGGATAAACAAAATATGGTGTGCCTGTATAATGGAACATTATTTGGCCATCAAAAGAAAAGATGTGCTGGCATATGCTATAATATGGATGAACCATGAACACACATTAAGTGAAAGAAGCCAGACAGAAAAGGCAATGTACTGTATGGTTCTATTCATAGAAATAACCAGAATAGGCCAAGCTATAGAGACAGAAAACAAGGAGGGAGGAATAGGGAGTGACTGCTTAATGAGTCCAAAGTTTTCTTTTGGAAATAGTTGGAATGGCTGCACAATGTACTAAATAAAATTGAATTATACACCTTAAAATGGTCAAAAAAAAAACACCCAACTCTGATGATTTCCCACTGCCGATAGCTACAAATTTAAACTTCTCAGCAGGTCATAAAATAGCCTTCAGCATGTGATAAGGGCTCCAACTACTTTTCTGATTAGATACCCAATCACTTCTCCATGAAATCCAGGACCAGGCTACACCAGCCTGATATTTGCTATTGTCTCAGTGCATACGCCCTTCACTCTCTATGTCATGGTATATCCTCTCATTCTTCTGCCTGACATACCAACCCCTTGTCCATCTGGCTATTATTCCTTGAAAACACAGCACCATTATTACTCCCTCTGTAAATTTCCTTGACTCTACCTTTAGCCCCTCATTCCCTCATTCAGTGCTTTACTAGCTGGAACCCCAGTGCTTTATACATATTTGTAATACAGTACTTTCTACAATATATTGTGGTTTGCTTCCTCATCCATTTTCCTCCCTACCTTAAGACCAGGGACAGATGCCACCCAGCTCAGTACCTGGCACATGGCGACCTTTCCACAGAATGGTTGTTGAACAAATTCCACTGGATTGATTTCAATTGCAGTCATTTTGGGTCCCTTCTCTTCTCACCCACTCCACTGTATTTCATTTAATTCAAGAACAAGGAGAAGGTAGAATTATTCCCAGTTTTTAAAGACTAGGAAACTAATAATTAATTCAAAACAGATAAAAGTACTTTTTCGCATTTAAAAAAATAGCAATAGTAGTAGATATAAAAAGAAAATTACAGATGCTTTTATTTTTGAAGTAAAATTAACAGAGTGCTTCTTTATGGGAGATTTTCTTTGCAAAATGCTCTTAATCCTTAATTTAAAAATTATGTTATTATTAAAAAAAATTCCTTAATCTTCTCATTTCGAAAACTACAAAACAATGTGCATCAAACATGAATCCGTTCTCATTATCTATCTTTGGTAACCACTGTTTGGCCTCAACTAGTCTTCTCCTGTTGTCCTATGGCAGCCTTCAGATCTTAGCACAAACATCACTTTCTTGGGAAGGCCATTCCTGACCAACCTTCCCCACATAGTTATTTCTCCATTAGAATGTAAGCTACAAGAGGGTATATTGACTTAGTTATTTTTACTACTGTGTCCACAATTTCCAGAACAATGTCTAGCACACAGTATGCAATTAGTAAATGCTGGCTAAATGGGCAAATGTTTCTTTACCTTTTAATTCTGACAACAGAGACCTTATCTATATCTATCTGTTCAATTTCAAATCTAATAATGCCTAACTCTGTGTCTGGCAAGTAGTAGATATTAAATATGTAGCTGTTGAATAGATGCATCAGTATGGTTCTTTAAAAACTATTTTTAAATGAGGGGAGAAATAAAGATTAGATTAGGTGATTAGATGAAAGGAATTTGAAAATCTAAACAAAATAAGGATCATACTCTGATTCATCATACTTACAGGCACACCATGCAGTAAATGGCTATGAATGCCTGCTAAAAATTACATTCCTATGTAAAAACACACTTATGAATAGTCCTTGGAAGACTTAATCTTTATGAAATATGTGCCTTTGATCCAAAATGCAAAGGGACAAGTAGGAGGTAATCAGTAGTAATCATCCACTTTAGTGATTTCATAATCAATGACAAGATAACTACTTCTTACATCTGTCTACTTGAGTCATGCAAATAAGCATTTATGCCATCCATGTAATGTGAAAGTTAGACCAAAAGACCAAATTAAATCTTGTTAAATGCCTGAAATAGGAGTTTTCAACTAGGAGAAACATTCATTATGTAGAATGTTACCTTTCAAATGGCAATGTTATTGAACACAATTTTAATTTCTGGTGTATTAACTACTGGCCTTTCAATATACAGGCATGAGAATCCAGTTAAAAAATGACTAGACACCAAATACATGAAAAGTATTTTAAAGCTGTGAGAATTCCAAAATAGGCAACTCAAGGATAGATAAATATGTAGCTGCAATATATTATGAAAGAGAAATGGAAATAGGTATAAAGTACCATAGAAGCCCAGATGAAGAAACAACTAATCTTAAGTGATCATGAAAAGATATATAAAATAGGCAGCATTGGAGCTGAACATTAAACATGAACAGGAGTTTGTCCAAAATACAATTTCCTCTTTAAAAGTTTGCAGTATGACATATAATTAAGGCAGTGCATTACTGTAACACATTATAAAACAATAATCACAGAATGACAAAAGCACAGGCATTTTGGAAACAGAATACACCTAGTCGAATCTCATTTAAAACAAACAAAACTCCCAATGAGTAAATAAAATGAAATGTAAAATGACTTCCTCCAAATTAAACATTAAAGAACTTCAAGAATTAGAATAGAAGCAAGTCTTCTGACTCCTAAACTATTCTTTCCACTACATAGCTTTTTATTCTTTAAGAATAAAGTAAAATGTCACAGTTAGTAAACAACTGATTATTTCATGATTGTAGTAGACTGCATTTTACATAGCAATGAATGTTCACATTTTTTCTAGTCCTTTCACACTCATGGAATAAAAAGTAATTCTGTCCCTCATAAAACTAAAACACACAATTAAGTTTTTAATTATATGATTAGGTAAGCTAAAAAACTGTTTTTCATGCATATTACTGTATTTTGATATACATATTTACCATAATTCTGAAAAGGTACTTATAAAGCTACATTTTAAAAATGAAGAATCATCTCTTTGAATTGATTTATTATATATTGAATTGCTGGGGTTCTTTTGTGATAGAAAAAAGACCATAATACAATGAATCTTACTTCAGCATATTAACATTTATCTCAACAAATTATTCTGATTGCTTTTGTAAACCTGCACTTAATTCTTTTTTACTAAAATAACCAAACTACCTTTCTACTCATTCTAAAACACAGCAGGGATTATCTCCCAAACTGGCTCTTCCTTCTGCCTGGATTGCTTTTCCTCCAGGTATCTACGCAGCTTACTCCCTCACTTCCTTTAGGACTTACATCAGTAGAAAATCCACAAATATGTGGATATTAAACAGCATACAACTAAACAACTGATTCATCATACAAAAAAATCACATGGAAAATTAGAACATATCTGGCAACAAACAAAAATACAGCATAGTAAAATTTATGGGATGTAACAAAAGCAGTGCCAAGAGGCAAATTTATAGTTGTAAAAGCTTTATGTTAACAGATGCTAACTAATTCATTGTGTTGAGCACTTAGTAATGTATATAATTGTTTACTCCCTATGCTGTATACTCTAAACCAATATTATGTTGTATACCAACTATAATTCAATAAAAATATACTGGGAAAAATAAATAAGTAAAACCCTCTGATACAAATAGATCAAAAAATAAAATAAAATAAATTAGTCATAGGAATGGAAATATAGAGAATATAACCAATAATGTTGTAAAATCTTGGTATGGTAATGGGAGTAACTACACTTGTGATGAGCAGTTAGTAATGTAGATAATTATTGATTCACTATGTTGTACATTTGAAACGAATATAATATTGCATATCAACTTTATTCCAATAAATAAATAAATAAATAAAAAGATATTTTTAGAAGGAAAAATCTCAAACCCATGACCTAACTTTATATCCTAGAACTAGAATTAGAATAAAAGGAACAAATTAAACCCAAAGATAACAAAAGGAAAGAAATAATAAAGATTAGAGCAGAGATAAATACAGAACAGAAAAACAATAAGGAATAATCAACAAAACCAAGAGTTGATTCTTCAGAGAGAGAAACAAAATTGATCAGTCTTTAGGTAGATTGACAAAGAAAATATATATTATACCCTAGAACCTCAAAATACCTGTATAGCTTCCAAAAAATTAGAGGAGAAAAACTGATGATAACAAACTCATTCAATCAAAAACCTCAGAAAAGGAGAATAAAGGAAGCACAGGAAAAGCAGGAGAAATAGAAAGTATGAGAAAACAGTAGAAATAATTATAAGTTTACCAGTAATCACAATTATTGTAAATGGACCAAACTTACTAGAGAAAAGACAGAAACTAATAGCTATAGGCTGTTTGCAAGAGAATCACACAGTCGGTAATAGAATGGAAGTAAAATAGTGGTATATATAAATACTCAACAAAAGAAAGTGAGTATCACTAGATTAACATCAGATAAAATATACTTTAAGGCAAAAATATTTATTAGAGGTAAAAAGGTTCATTACATAATAATCAAAAGATTTGATTTTGCAAGAAAATATAAAAGCTCAATACAGAGCCCCAAAATACATAAAATAAGAACTGAAAGAAATATAAAGAAAAATAGAGAAAATCACAATGTTAGAAGGAGATTTTAAAAGACTTTCTCAGTGATTTTTGGATCAAGTGGACAAAAAAGTTCTTAATGATAAGTAAAATTAAAACAACATGATTAACAAGGAGAATTTAATGGATATCCTGGGATACACGATAGCCTATATCTACAAATGGATAAATATTTTTCATAAGCACATATGACTGCAATATAATTAAGTAAGAAATCAATTACAAGATTTTTTTTAAAAATCCATGCAATTAGATACTTTAAAAGGCACTACTAAGCAATTCAGGAGCCAAAGAGGAAATATACTCACAATTTTAAAATAGACTTTGACCTAAATAATAATGGGAATACTACTCATGAAAGTTTATGGGATACAGCTAAAGCAGCACATTTAGGAAAACATTAGCCTCAAATTTTGTATTAGAAAGGAAGAAATACTAAAAATGAGACAATTATAGAATAAAACCAAAGAGTAGAGAAAAAAGGAAGGTAAGAGTAGAAATTAAAGGAAGACATTATAGAGAAAAAAGATGATAGGAAACTAATACAACAGCTCTGCAAAGAGAATTTTTTATAATAGACAAACATCTGTCAAGACTAATCAAGAAATAAAAAACAAGAGAGAAGGTAGAGATGAGCAATATTAAGGATGAAGAGACTGACAAATTACAGTAGAGATGAAAAAGATAACATAACTTTTTATCAATAAACTTTAAAACTGATATTAAATGGACAATTTCTCAGAAGTAATATTAGCGAAAGAAAATAACAGAAAAATGAAAATTACTTTTCTCACAATGTTTGCATTAATGCGCCTTCATACTCTTATCTCCTAACAATTCTTAATTCACATAATATCTAAGGAGAGTACATAAATTTACAGCAGAAAATCATTCTCTCCAAGTATCTTTTAATCTTTTAGATATAATAACCAAATTTATCAGTGAAAAGGGGCTAGAAATCCAATTTAGGGATTACTGCCTCATAAATGAACACAAGCACATCTTCCTTTCTAATATAACACAAATGTCAATCAGATTGTAAACTTTTGAAAATACATAGAGAATACCATTTCTCAATGAAAATGCAATTTGCCTTTCATATAAAACACACAGAGAAAGTAACAGATGGCTTTACTCGAAATCAAGAAATATTTTAATATTGTGATTCTCACTTTCAAAAACATTCATCATTTGTTTACTGTAGAACATTATTGGAAGATCCTTCCCTTTAGGCACCCACTTCTGTCAAGCTGTTCAAACCGCATCACATAAGGTTTATGTTAAATTCAAAAGGCGTGCCTGCCTGTGATGTGGGAGACATCCTGAAATGTTGAACTGGTTCACTATAGAACTTATCTCTGCACAGAGCAGCCAGAATGATCTCAACACAGAAATCAGATGAAATTATTTTCCTGTTAAATATTCTTCAAAATCCACATTCTTACTATGTCCTGCAGACCCTGAATCAAAGCTGGCCCTTTCTGACCTCCCTAAACTCATCCTCCATTCTTTTTTACCACTCACAGTGACTTCAGCCTCAACTGCCTTCTGATAGGTCTTGGGACACTGAAAACCCTTTTCTGCTGCAGGACCTCCTGTTATCTTTGCCCGGGGGCTTCTCCCACTCTGCATGGCTGGTTTGAACTTCCTTCATACATACTCACATACCTTCAGGATCACATAGAGTTACTATACCCACAAATGAACTATTTCCGATTTTAATGTATTATATCAATTACTTTCCTGGTTTGATTATGAAGTAATAAAATTAAGCCTTCCTGGTTTAAAGAAGCTTGTGAAAAAGTGAGTTTGCTATATAAAACCACCTTCTGGAGACACCAGGATGAATTACCAAACAAGTGCTGGTTATCTCTTTTCCCACAGAACTCTAAAACACAGACTCAAAGAAATCTCTGATGCAATGTAACTACAGACCAGATGAGCTAGACACATATCCTTTTCAGCTTACCCCTAACACAGGCAATAAATATGGTTTAAAACAGACTTTGTCTAGTTACATGCACGGTGTTTTAAATGAGCCATAATCAATGTTTTGTTCCTTTTGATTTGCTCAAAAATGTTTTGTAGAGAGGAGAAAAAAGGTCTACTTTGTCTTTCTACACATGTATTCTATTTTCTACCACTAATTTTCTTACTTTGTAATTATGGAGATAAAAGTACTTGCTTAAAATAAATACTAGAACCAAAAGAAAAGCTATCATTTCCTAGAAAATTTCTCCATACTTAAAAAGTGGTATTAATGAGAATTCAAAAATCTTTATCAGAAATTTTAAGCTTTAGTACAAACCTACAAGCTTCAATGTCCACAGCTGTAAACTGGAATAATAATGCATGTCAGAACTAATTCTCAGAGTTGATATTGTGTCCAATGAGTTTTAGGAAGAAATGCTTCATTAACTGTCATACAGGATTACTTTCCTCCTTTTTAAAGGATGGAAGTCAGGTTATAGTTTTGGTCACATAACTCCTGTTCAAATTAGTAAGGTACATCGTCTGAGTCAGAAATCACAAACTGAAAGGTCTGCAGGGGCACAGGAGGTGAAATACATGAGCGCAGCAGGTCTGGATAAGGTAAAAGCAGCGAGTGGAGGTACTGTGGCAAAGAGGAGCATGTATGCCGCCTCCGAAGTGGGCAACCACATCCTGGCTTCAGCTGCCAGCAGCTTCGAGCCCTGCCTTGCCAGTCCTCTTGTTTTTCAGGGGAAGCTAGGATTCTGGGAATTTATTCAAAAGTTACTAAGTTCAAAACATTTGTAAACAATTGTAAAGCACTAAGCTGACACAAATAAACATCTGAAGGCCAAATTCAGCCTTCATCAGTATCAGCCTATGACATCTACATGATTTTTTTCTTGTTGTTCTTTGTTAAGAAATAGCCAATAAACATAGACCTATCCATATGGAGAGGTTTTAGGCAACAAAAAAAATGAATAACATTTTCTGACTGTTTATCATAGAACAGGTACCAGAGTTTCACATGCATTATATCAGTAACCTTAAATGCTCATAGAAGCCCTCAGAAAGGCATTACGTGTAGCCCTCACTTTCAGAAAAAAAGACTGAGGATCAAAGAGAGTTCTTCAGGTCATAATGCTGGTAAATGGTACAGTCAAGAAACAAACCATGTCAAAGTCCATGGTAGAAATTTGATGTTTAATGATAGATGATTTCAGTTCAAAAGAGCACTGCTTCCCAATTTGAAGTTGCTGACTCCCCAGAGTGGTAAAGGGTCTCTGTGAATTAAGTTTGAAAGCCTATTTGCCCCATTCTTCTATTTGCCCTCTAACGGACAGCTGAGTTTGTTTTCTATTAGCAAGAAAAGGGAGCTTGTTAGATACAATCTTTCAAGTTACATGTAATTACAAAGTATATGTAATCCAGGCAAAAAACTAATGCAGGTATCCTTGTTTGTAAAGATTAAACAAACAAACAAACAAAAAGTTGGAAATAGTTTAGAGCACTAACATTGGAGAAATTATTAAAATGATAAAACATTTTCCATCAAACTTTATATAATTAACATTTATAGAATCTAAGATATACTTTGACTTTTAAATATTTATTTCTCAAACTATTAGTAGCAACTAATGGGTATTCAAATATTTTGGATTTCAAAGAAAAGTTATTTTTCAAAGAATATTTGCACAAAAAATCAGGCTATAAAGTTATAGTTGTAAAGGAAGCACAGGGTAATGTTATCCACTTACGTGATGTGACCAAAATCTCTGCAAATGATACACTAAGCTGGTGTAAAAATCAGCAAACTGAATCTTTTACTTTGCACTTTTTGGTTCCCAATAATAAAAAAAGGACTAAGACAAATGAGAGTGATTTTTCACATGCTAGATATCACATCAATATATTCATACAGAACAAGTTATCTTTGAAATCTTATACATCTTTAATTTTTCCCATTGGAAAACAATTATCTTTTATAATGTAATAAGAACATCAGTATGTCATAAATAACATGTACCCTCATTTACCTGTCAAGCCTTGGCCCCTAGGCTGCAGTAAATTCAGAAAACTTGATAACTTTATCACATACCTTTACCAAGGCTTGAAAACAATGCATAATAATGCTCAGACATCAGGACTTAGAATAAGTGTCCAGGCTGCAGCTGCGACCCTGGGCCTGTACCACACAACAAAAAAAGTCACAGTGCTTCAGGGAGAGGCATCCAGAACCTGGAGAAAGAAATTAGAAGTTGAACTTAGAAACACTGAGGTAGGATGACAGGACTATAATGTATTCCTCAGTTTTAGCATTTTTTCACAGTTAATAAGGAATACAAAGCACCTCATTTCCTGTACTGGCATAAAGCACCTCTCAAGTTAGTTACTGAGTCAATGTAAATTACAAATGAACTTCAGAGGCTTTAAGAGCACCTACAATCACCAAGAAAACCGCATAAACAAAAAAAAACCCTTTGGGGTTTTTTTTTTCTGAATAAATTATTTATTCAAGGATTTCCCACAAAGTAATTTCTATTTTCCTAAACTTATGGAAGCTCTACTCAGTAGAACTCAATTTCTAAACGTAAACTGAGGTTGAGAGCAGCCACTGGGTAACTGAAAAAGGGAACACTGCCTCAAGGATACGGGGTCGCGCCGGCCTCCCCGGCCCCCCCAGACCACGCACCTGCCGCAGAGGACACAAGAACTCTTTGGTTTTCAAAAATACATGTATTTTTTAATGTTACTGTCCATTATAGCGGCTATCTCAAATCTTACGTCCAATTACATTCATAATAATAACAAATTACTTACAAAATAGAAAAATTGTATAAGTAACTTATAAAACATAAAAATTAAACATTTTCTTGTACGAAAATTACAGCGAAGTGCATGCAGAAACTACTGGCCAACAGAACAGCGCCGGCGGTGAGCAAATTGAAATGACATGGTTTCTGGAAGGATTTCTCGGTCTCCACAGGGACCACAACGTTCTTGTCTCAACTTTTCCCTTAAAAAGAAAAGTTTGCATACGTCTGGAGTTGCGGGGACCCCAGCTCCACCGACCTGCTCCTACAGAAATCACCCCGAAGCGGGCTCCCCTGGGTGGACCTGCAGCGGCGCAGGCCACAGGCCACAGGTCCTCCGGGAGCCCGCCGGGACCCGGGGCGCCGTCCCCGCACGGTTCACCGTCCCCGGCCGGTCTCGGGGCGGCTGGGCGCGGAAGCCTCCCGCTCTCGGAGCCCGGGCGCGGCCCGCCCGCAGCCTACCTGGGCCGGAAGCGGGCGCCCGCTCACTGCCCTCCGGGCGGCCAGCGGGGTGGGACGGGGCCGCCCCCCAGGGGCGGGCCGACGGCGGGCGGGAGGAGCCGGCGGCGGCGACCCGGCCCAGGGAGTCCCGAGGACCGCGCCTGCCGTCCGCCCCCTCCAGGCAGAGGGGGAGCGTCCCTCCCTCAGCCCGTGAGCCGAGGGGAGGCCGCGCTAGCCGCGCCCGGTCCCCGCGGGGCCCTGGGCGGGGTCCCGGGACTCGGGCGCCCTCCCTGGCCTGGCGCCCACTCTGGCGCGCCCCCGGATCCCTGCAGCCGTTGCGGGCGGGCCCAGTGTCCTGGAAGAAAGTCACCTCCTTGTACTGCTCGTTGTCCCCTCCCCAAGAACTCCCCCAGACCTCGAGGACATCACTTCGTGGCCCGAAGGCCCCGAGCCCGAAAATCAGCAGCGGTTTCAGCCCCGAGAGGGAGGTGACTATGAGACGCCCCAGAATCCAGTTCCCTTTGGCGGCTTAAGGAAGTTGGGGCTCAGGCTGAAGTCAAGGCAGGAACCCCTGGCCTCAGGAGGATGCCTGTTCACCACCAGCCCTGTAGTGGGTTTCCTGCCTAGGAGTCCTGTCCAGTCTCCTAACAGGGCTCACTGGTAGGTCCACGCTGGCCGGATTCCCCTAAACAGCCTCAAAGGACATTATGGCTATAGTTAGCTCTCTGCTTCAGAAGGTGAGAACCATAACCAAAATGTTCTTTGATTCTGTTAATAATCTAAATGGGTCTGGTGTTCATGATGTTATCTAAGGACTTTTAGAAAAGACCAGAGGTTATCTAGTCCTAATCAATGCATCTGTCTTAAGAAAAACAACAATCATTTGAATTGAGGCCAAAAGGCATTTAGCATGTTCTAGATCCTTACACGTAAAATATCTTCGAAATCTAGACATTGAACATTGTATTTTTCTCAGAATCTTGAGAATGTCTGTATCAATACCAACATTATGTAAACAGGCACAAAATTTTAAGTTGTTTCTTTAAAAAACATCATATCAAATTTATTAACATAAGAATGAAGATTAGCCAAGGAACCACATACAAAATAAAATAGGCCAACAATAACCAATTAAAGTACAATGTGAAAAATTACTTCCATTCACAATAAAAACAAAGCATGAAATAACTAAGTGATAAAAAATAACAAATGTGGGAGATACGAAAAGAAAAATGCAAGACTATTGAGAAATTATTTATAAAATGTTTTATTAACTAGAGAGACAGGATATCTACCCTTAAGTGAGAAGAAAAGATTTTAAATACATAAGTACTACTTCCCAATTATAATACAAAAAATATTCTAGAATTCATCTGAGAATCTAAAGAAGCTGGAATAGCTAAGACCAGTTCTCAGGCTGTCGTTGGGAGGAGCATCTGGGGTCCCAGAAGCCCTGTCAAGACATTCACAGCATCTAAATTGCTTTCATAATAATAGTAAGACTTTTCTTTTCATTTCTTTTATGATTTCCATTTTCTCACAAGTACACAGTGAAGTTTTCCAGTGGCTATGTGATATGTGATATCACAACAGTGAATGCAGAACCAGATATGTTTTGTTATGTCAGACATTAGAGAAATTTGCAACAATATAAATAATACTCTTTCTCCTCCTAGATTTCTATTGTTTTGGAAACTATAGTTACATCTCATAAAAATATTATTTATGTTAACATGTACTGAATTTACCAGTGTTTTAAAATTAACTTTAAAAGAAATATATTTTTTATGCATCTCAGTTTTTTTTCTATTATGGTAAATACCAAACGATAAGACACAAATCTCTTTGGTGCCCTCAAATGATTTTTAAGAGTGTACAAGAGGGCCGAAAGACCAAAAAAATTGGAAAACCTTTAGTTAACAATGAAAAATAACCATATTGTTAAATTATAATAATTAAGAGTTTTTCACTGACACAAGAATAGAAGACTGTGTCCAATCCAATCAGTCCAAGACCATCAAGGACAAAAATTATAGTTCCACAATCAGGCTTAATGACTTATTGTAAAAATGGAGACTGCTCAATAGAGCAATAGTAAGGCCACGTTTTGATAGCAGGGCTGGGAGTAAAGGAATCAACATGAGACTTGGACCGCAAAATGAACCCGGGGTTTGTTTCCATGAATAAATGTGGAATGCCATATTCAGAAAAGCCTTGTCTGAAGCTGTGCTCCTGAGATGTAAATCAGGGCTGTTTCTCCATGTCAAAGTGAGTTAGAACCTCCAACTAAGAATAGGATGTTTCCATCTTACTGATATAATTTTAAAAATCAAATTTTCTGATACTCTGTGATTTTAGAGAACAAGATCTTCCAAGGAGTAAGAAAGCAGTAGTCACCCAAAAAAGATGGATATTGGGACACTTCAGCTGTTGCGTGCCCTTGGAAGAAATAAGGATTTCCTGTTCATTTTGCAGCTAGCTATACCAGCCTGATGAACAGCCAGGTGGATTTTTACTTTCTCAGTTTGAGCTATTCCTTTTCTTTTTCAAAAGAAACTGATTAGATTGTCCAAGAAAATATGTTTCACTTACCAATTACTTTCCTATATGATTTGCTGCCAGATATAAGAACTTAACATATAATACAAAGCCATAAAAAGCAGTATAAAGAAAAAACATTTATTCAATAAGTGATTTTAGGACTATTGGTTAGCTTTTAGGCAAATATATTATTAGATCCTGTGTCACATCATGTGCTAGATAAATGCCATACAAATTAAAAAGCTAAATTTAGGAAATCAAACCAAAAATCTAGATAATATTAAAAGTAATATTTATCAAATATCTGGATGGGAAAAATTTTACATTTAAAAACAATCATATAGGAAAATAAGTGGTGAATTAACTTAAAAATCTGGTATGCCTTTTAAAAACATCAAAAGAACAAACAAAAAACAACTAACATGAAAAGGGAAAAGATATATTGGAGGAAACAGATGCAACAGGTCAAATTGAATTCATGTTTTTCAATCTGTTTTAAAAAGTGCAATGAAATTAAGAAAAACACCAGGACTGTAATGCATAAAGAACACTAGGTACAGATGATGAGTGCTACAATAGAGGGATAGGCAGGAGGCTGTGGGAATGCAAAGTAGGAAGTTGGTGATTCTATGAAGGTCTGGGTTGAGAGGTTGCATAAAGGCAAGGAGAAGAGGCTGGTAGTCAGGGAAGGCTTCTCAGAGAAGATAATTGGTTTGATACGTATGAATGGATAGGAGTTCATTAGTTAAACGGGACAGAGCAGCGTGCACAGATAACGGGCTCAGGAAAACAACATGCTTAAACGTGGTGGGAAGGCACGGGGGCTGAGGCTGTAAATGGAAGAGCTTGGTCCCAAAGTACCACATGCCCAGCCAATGAGTGTCTGTGTATTTGATCGGGGCATTATTAAAGAGTATTTGGTAGTGAATACCACAGTCTGATAGTGGATACTCGGACTTGGGTGTGACTCGGATGTCTACTAAGGATTTTTGATGCCCGGATTTGGTATCTGAACATGGAAGAGAGACAAAAGAGTTGAAAATGACTGAGATAATTGCTTTGGGTGTGAAGACACAGAAAGGAATCTTATTTTTGTTAACAGTCGACGTGTCTTCCTTCCTTCTCAAGAGATACATTTTTAATGGAGAAATATTGTGATGAGCATACTTGCACACACACACACACACGCACACACACATACACACACAATTACCACCACCCAAGGAGCATGCTTGAGTGGTAACAGGTAATTGCAGGATTGTTTTCTAGCAAAGTTGGATTTGGCCAGTTGAGGGCTTTGTTGTGCTGAGTAAAATTGAAAAGTTCTGGGAAAGACTCAGGGTAAGACCTGAGAAGTCCAGGAGCCACTTGATTACATTTTGCTGGAGGCTTAGGGAATGGAACCATTGCTGTCATCTCTTGATGAAAATTTTGGTAAAATATACAGGAGGGATAAGGCAGGTGTGAGATGAGGTAATATGAGTGTCACGTTTGGACTCCAGGTACCTCATAAAGACCCTGTCCATTCTGAGCTAGTTACAAACTGTCGTCCCAGAAACCAGACAGAAATACAACAGGAGACATGCATGGGCTTAGGATGGAAATAATGAATTGTAAATTTTACATAATGAGTTTGAATTATAATGATGATCAGGCCTAAGATGCAGTGTTTCTGGAATGTTCAAAGTTTCTGTCTTTTAGAATAGGTTCATATCTGTTTGCAACTCCAGAAATGGCAGGTTTGCTTCTTCTTTGTCTTCTACATCACTTTGTTTGGCTCACAAACTCTTTTTACCAGTTTCATTCTCTGCCTTCTCACAGTATTTTTTTCTGCGGTTATTTTTTCCTGTATTTTCTCCTATTTTATCCAGAGATGCTCGTCCTCTCTGTCAGAGGTTTAGAGGAATTAATCACACACACACATCCTCAATTCATTTCTGCCAAATTGGAAATGAGCAGCAAGTAGCTGAGACTTAAAGTAGAATGTCACCTTTATTACTGTTAAATCCAAATTGAATAAATAAGCCCAGTCTTCTTACCTCCCATTCCAGTTTTAATCCACCCATCCAGTGCTGGGCAAAGAGGCTCAGGGCAAGCAGAGTGCTGAATGGGCATGGGGGAAGCAAACAGCACCTTGTAACTGAGCCCAGCAGAGGAGTGCAGAGATTCAGGACAGCAAGCAAGGGCCAGAACAGCGCTCATTCCTGCTTTCTGAACCCCAAAAACTCTGCCCTGCCATATTTGTACATAAACTACAGCCCAAGTAAATTCATTCACAAATGTATCTTTCTCTCCACGCCACTGGTATTGCCTTACTGTGGATTTCATCATCCTACAGTGTTCATGATGTTTTCCCCTGCCTTGCCCTTTCAACTTTGTAAATTAAATCATTGAGTGTATGAGTGTATTACTCAAACCCATGCATTGTAAGAAGACTCCATGCATTGACAGCACACCAATGTGATGACCCTCTGAAGCAAGAAAATATAATAACCTCTCTAACATCTCCCTCTTTTTAATGCACAAACTTTCTTCCAGTGCATTATCTCCTTTTATATGCAAACATTCCTCTCTGATGGAAATGCCTGTAAGGTAGGTGCCTCTGTTGATGCAGAAGGAAACTGAAGCACAGCCTCAGTAATGACTTCTCAAAGGCCACAATCTTATTGAAATAACTGCTTCTTTAAGATAATAAATTCCAAAGGCTATGACCTCTATAAATGCTCAAATTAGAGCTGGGCCCTCACAGAGGTGCCCAGGATGAAACCATGCTGTCTCATATGATCAAAACTCCATTTACCAGCTTCCCACTGAGGGCTGGGAATGGGTTTCCACCTTTGCCTGGGGAATCTTTCTTGGAACCTTTCTCTTCCTTCTATCCAAACTGAACACCCACTCTTCTCTGTAATTACCCAACCATTAGAATCTCAATTCTGATACACTTGCTTGTTCTTTTTCCACAGAAGGAATCTGCAAGAATCAGTATGATGGGTACAGAGGCACTTTTTAAGAATTGCTTTCTATACGAGCTGGCACTCTAGAACTAAGTGGAAGATTATTAATATAAATGATACTCAGTAATTGAAACTAACACATTATTTCACCACTAACTTTATCGAAATCATCTAAACTATTATCTGGATTTTTAACTTTTTTGAAAACATGGCCCAAGTATTTCCTAAATCATTGTTTTGGGCGATGTTGGCTAGTTGCCCCTTTTACTGTCATTTTCCCAGCTCTAACTAAGGACCTGTAAACATTTACATATGCATACTGCTAGTTAAAGTGCATCAAAATGATCATTTTAATTTCATCTTTTCAGGCAGATGGAGTCCAAGATTTAACTTACATACATTAGTAAAATATTCCACATTTTAAGATCTCACTGGTGTTATCTACTTGATTTTGTCTATGAATTTTGAACTTCTGCCATACCTTTGCATTATATTGTGTGGGAGGAAGGAGCTGTATAACTTCACTATGTAGTTTAATTGAAAGCTGCACTTCTGTAAAGCGTATGCAAGTTGTTTCAAATAGCATCTACTGCAAAGGCTATATTTTCCTACTACCCCTTATGTTCCAGGCAGTAATATGGTGAATAGAAAGGAAGATTATGACTCATTTCTTGATGGGTGATTTTTTTTCCTTTGGCTTTTCATTTTTTACGTTGACCTAAATTCATTTAATAGCAGATACTTCCACTGAATCCAATGAACTGGCAAAATAATCACTATCAGAATAAAAATGTTTGGTTTGGATACTTAATCAGAAATACAGCTACAGTTTAAAAATAATTTCATTCTAAAAGTTATGCTTCCCAAGAAAATTCAATGAAGATAACCAATAAAGGTAAGCATTCTATAATATAAACCTTTTGGGAATAGGTAGAAGGGACAAGAATTGAGGACATGAAGTACAGGGTAAAACCTCTTTAGAAAGCAGAGGAAGGTATTTACAGCTTTGCTTCAAGATATTTATAGCTAAGGTGGCTTTTTTAAAAATTTGAAATGTGTTGGGAGATTTCTTTGGTTTGGTTTGTTTTTTTTCAACCCTTTCTATATTGTTGCAGGCCATGTATAATTGTGCATTTTTCCTGTGGAGTATATTGGACTGGAAGACAGAGGGGATGTGGTAAGAGCGAAAGGAAATTTCAACATCGTTTACTCCGACATCCTGTTGTATAGAGTAGCACACTTGTCTGAAGTCATATATCAAGTTGGAAGTATACCAAGGGTGGAGCCCCAACCTTCTTTCTTTTTGCCTATGTTCTTGCCAGAACATTGCACTCGCTGCCTAATTAATTTTATGGTAGGTTTTGGGCTACTGGAACTCAGTTGGGAAGGCACCCATGGTAGCTGTACAGATAGTTGCAAATATTTATGATCCTTATTGTTAAGCTTATGCTCATAGAACCCAACACAGTTCCTACAGAATATAGAGATATCCTTATGCCAATGTTACGGAATGCTAGTTGTACAGATTCAATACTCAGAAGAGTGAGGGAAATAAGTTCTAATTTCATTCATTCAAAACTGTGGATCAGAGGCGCAGGGCACTGGGGGCTGGGGGTAGGGGCGCGAGGTCAGGCTGAACGTATCGCCGTAGTGAGAAGCTACGCGTCCTGCGGTCCTGGCTCCGTGGGTCCGGTCGGATCGAGCCTGGGCGCTGCAGCTGCTGTGGCTCCCGCCGCGGCGGGTGCGATGGAGGCCATGCCGATGCGCAGCGCTCACGCCGGAGCCGCCGAGACAGCCGGTGGTGCTAGTAGATGAAGTGGCGGGGGCGCAGCAACGGGTTCTCCATGAGCAAGCGGCGGAGGCAACGGGTGCGGCGGCACCGGTGTTTTTCGGTCCCCGAGGAGGATGAAGACACTGTTTGAAGAATCAAAGCATCAATTAAAAATAACTATAACCAAGATCGCTCATTTTGGAGGCCTGTTCTTCCCTGGGGAGGTGTTTTTACTATCAAAGCTGGCCGCAAAGCAGTATCCTGTACACCACTGTACGTTGAAATAAGACTGAAAAATACCTGCACCATAGATGGATTCTTGATGTTATTATATGTAATTCTTAATGAAAATGAAAATTTCTCCAGGGAACTCTCTCTTCATTTAGGTAGAGAGTTTGTAGACTGTTTTCTTTATTTAATGGACACGTACAGTTTTACAACTGTGAAGCTACTCTGGATTTGGGACAAGATGGAAAAACAGCAATACAAATCTGAAGTTCATAAAGCTTCACTAATAATTGATTTGTTTGGGAATGAGCATGATAATTTTACAAAAAATCTTGAAAATCTCATGTCTATCATACAGGAGAGTTACTGTTCCAACTGGCGATGCCCCACTCGAGTGCAAGAAGATCAGCAGCACACAATTAATATAAATCCTCCCCCAAGAAATACCACATGGAAACTTGATACGACTGGCTGTGGATGAGTTATTCTGTTCCAGGATTGAACTGTGTGAAGAAAGTCAACCTTGGTTAACCGGAACCCAGCTTATCAGGACCCTCAATTAACTGGATGTTTTTTCTGCACTCCTCATTTAGGAGAAAGAGGTGTAGTGGCTTAAGAGAATTTTCCCAACGAGTTTTCTGCCATGGGGCACCCCCTTTTGTTGTCTTAAATATGCAGCATTGGAAATCTGAAGACCTGGCATATGTACCCTATTACTTGGATATATCTGATCATAAGTATTTATTGGAAGGTGCCACATTATTTAACAAAGAGGAACATCATTATTCTGCCGCTTTCCAGATAAATGGACATTGGATGCACTATGATAGCCTCAGAAATGTGAATTTAATTTTGTTAAATAAACGCCCAGAGTTTCTTCTCTTGTCATCATTGGTTTATATTCAAGCAACAGAGAAATAAATATAGACTGATGCTAAATTAAATTGTTTTCCTTGTTATCCAAGGAAACAGTTCAACTATAAAAAAAAAAAACTGTGGATCAAGAGCTTCCTGTATGCAAAGTAAAGTGTAGAAAATATACCAATCAAGAAATGGTCAGAATCCCTATTCCTATGGAGATTGTTCTAGCTATGGAGACTAAATAAGTAAAATATATTTCATTTCAGATGGTGATAAATATGAAAAGAAATACAGCAGGGAAAAGGATAAAGGGCGAGGTGGGGGGATAAAGGCTGTAAAAGGTAGTGTGAGGAGGGCAGGGCTGACTAAGAAGGTGGGCCCTGCAGGGGTGAGAGGCCAAGACTTAAGGTGGTGGCCAGAGCACATGGGACACAATTGTATCCTCTCATGGGGAGACAGTGTCTCCTCTGAAGCACCTGATCTCCAGGTGCCATCCTTACTCCATCTTCACTCCTACCAGTAGAGATGCAGCCCGAGTGAGAGAGCTCACCTTCTGTTCAGAGCTGCCCTAAATATTTAGTACTTTAAAAAGTGAGGAGCACTTGTCATAAAGGAAGAGGCACAGGAAAAAGGAGCTAAGGGCTGGTCAACAGTGATCCTGAGGTTGTGCCAAACAGTTAACCCCAGTGTCCAATCCCTTCTCTTTGATGCTCCCCTCCCCACCGCATCCTTGTGGCCCTCTTGGACTGTGTGGCATTTGCTCTGAGCATGAATTCTCCTCCTAAGCTGTGAGTCCTAGTATTTCTTTCTTGAGTTCCACAGATCAGATTTCCCTTGGTGTTCATTTTTAATAAGGTTTCATTTGTATGCACGTAAACACAATGGTAGCGGAAGACACATGCAAACAATCAAGTAACTTCTTCTGCTGTCCAACTGGAATGATTTCCCACTAAGCTGAAAAATTTAAGAAGTTATTTGAGAAGTAGTCGTGTAGCTAAAGTCCCTTCTTTCCTGGAATTGGTCAAGAAGGAAGAGAGATCATCAACCAGACACTTTTGCGGACAATAAGCGCAAGAGGAGGAAGAAATGGAAAGAAGGAGTGATGGAAAAACCACCAGAAAAAAAATAATTTTTGCATATCCCACTCCAAAGCAAGGCTCCTCTAGCGCAATGAGAAGGACAAGGAGGGATTGCATAAATGTCATTTAATGACCATGAAATAAAGTTTGAGGCATACCTGGCTCGGGGTGAACTTTTCCTGGCCAGCAGTATAATTAGCCTCCCTTATGGTTACAGTAGTTAGGTAATAGGTGTATACATGTGGAAGAATTTTGTTTCCTTTGATTTAAGCAACACCAATAAAATTCCAGTGTACATTCCTTTTCGAGAGTTCCTGAAACTGAAACAAAGGCATAGCCTTGTCTTCTGAATTACAAATTCATTTCTAATTTCAAACTTTTGCAAAATTCTTTGTCACGTAATTAGTTCAAGGCTGAGAAGCATGAAACAATGAGATGATACCAGCTGCCTTGCTGGTGTTAATTACACATCCCCTACTGCCCAGGTAAAGTGACCCACAGAGTTTGTTGAAATATTTACATTGCCAATTAGTGTAATGGGAGCAGTAGATTCTATACAAGATAGCTTTGAAAAGCAGGAAAACTAGCAGAGTAAATATAAACAAACAACAAAACCCATCTTTAACACTAATTTAAAAATGTGTTCATACCCAGCAATATACACTTTCCCCCAAGTCTACCAAGTATGTGGCACACCTTTGAAGGTTCAGTCTTTGATGCTTAAAAACATGTGCAGCAGCAACTTTCAGGCAGAGCTAATCATTTTCACTCCTTGCTCTCAGTGGCTCTCTCCAGTGTTGGTAGAGCACAAACTGGGTGGTGGAGAGACAGGAAGGGCGAGATCCAGAACTATTGCTTCTTGTCTCCAAAAAGAAGTGGATGCCTAAATGCACATTTGTATGCGGCAAGTCCCTTCACTTCAAAAGTGAAGAACATTGACATGGAAATTGAGAAATAATGAATACAATTGTAACCCTTTTCCCTGTTTTACGGAGGGAGGCTTTGTTTTCTTGGACATTTGCTACCAACACAACTAGATATATTGGGCAAGATTGTTTCTCTTCCTCTCAATTTTCCACCTGAAATACCAAAATCACTAACATTTTACAGGAAAAAGCAAAGTACTTGTGTATGTACATTTTCTAAGAAAAATGCTTACTATATTTTATTTACTTGCTTTAACTCTACAAATGACAAAGATAATCAAACAATGTTTCTGAGTTCATCATAAAACTTGAGTATTTAAAATGAAGCACTGTGTAGAATTCCGTTAAACTCCCTTCCAGAAATTTTATATTACAGCTCTAAAATTACTATGGACACCACACTTAAAAAATATACTGTTAGTAATGTTTGACATTCTAATAATGCAATTTTAAAAGTCACTTCAAGACCAGTGATTTGAGATAAGCTAGACAGTAAGAAATTAAAAGATGGGGCCTTATGACCCCATTCATCACTGTCAATTGACACTAAGAACTTTAAAATATGGCCAACCATTAGTAACCCACGAACTCTTAATTAAATAATTTGGAAGAATGGAATAGCAATGTGTTGAATTCAGAAATGAGACAAAATTAGAAACATGAATAAACAGGAAAACATGAGAGGATGTGGAAATAACTATAAAATGGCCTAGTGCAATCAAGTGCCCATAATAAAAGTCATTTCCTAACAGTACCTTAGCCATTTAAAAGTATTTCTTAGTTTAGAGTGTGCCCAGTGGTGATTGTAATTCACACATTCAACATGACTATTAATTTAAAACTATGCAAACTACCAAAGGCATTCTTTATCAGCAGGGATAGCACATCACCAATGAAATTATACACATTTGTCCCAAAAGAGATTTTGAATTAGACAATATAAAATATCGAGAATGGAGCCTAACTTAAAAGTTTTTAAATAAAAAAAGAGAGAGTGTTGAGCCCTGCTGAAGGAGGAGCCAAGATGGTGGTGTGAGTAGGGCAGCAGAAATCTCCTTCTAAAACCAGATATATTTTTGAAAATACAACAAATACAACTATTCCTAAAAGAGAGACCAGAAGATACAGTACAACAGCCAGGCTACATCTACATCTGCAAGAACTCGGCACCTCACGAAGGGAGTAAGATACAAGCCACAGCCCGGCGGGACCCGAGTGCTCCCCCCACCCCAGCCCACTGGGAGGAAAGGAACTGGAGAGGGGAGGGAGTGGGAGCCCAGGAGTGCCAGATACCCAGCCCTAGTCATCCACACCAGGAGCGCAGACACACATTATATGGTGCGCTGGATGTTAGGGAAACGGAACAGTAAAACCTGTGAGCAGGTCCCTGCACCTGGCGCCCCTGGGACAAAAGAAAAGCGAGTGCTTTTTGAAACTCTTAAAGGGACAGGGTCCTCACAGCTGGATGGAAACATCCCGGCACACTCAGCCCAGGGGCTGGGAATCCCAGGGAAATTCAGGTGCTCCAGCCCCCTTGGAGAAAGCCCCTCACTGTGATAAACAGCCTATCATCCATTCCCCCTCTGGCATGTCCCCGCCATAGCAGGGGAGCAGCCTGAGAGCGGTCGCAACCACAGCAACCACCCAGAGCCTCCTCCATAGCCCCTCCAGGCCAGACTAAGAGGCCCCACCAGCGCACACAGACAGAGGAAGCCAGGACAGGGCGCCAAGGGTTGCCATTCTAGCAGGAGAGCACATCCGGCATGCTTGCCCCTCCCCGAAGGGCTCAGGTTGCCCTGACAGCTGCCCCACCAGTGGCAGCTCAGGAAATAAAACCAGAAGCTGCTCTGAGGAGGGCAAGGTGACCAGCAAACAGGAAGGGACTTTGTTCTCCCAGCTAACACATGCCAACTGCCCACGACTACCTCTATAGCCATGAAAAGGCAGAAGAATTTGATCCAGTCCAGAATCATCCAGACAAACCCCAAGAGGGAGCCTGCAGAGATAGATTTAACCAATCTTCCTGAAAAAGAATTCAAAATAAAGGTCATAATCCTGCTGATGGACCTGCAGAGAAATATACAAGACCTAAGGGATCAAGCTAGAAGGGAGAATACAGAAATAAGACAACCTCCAGAAGGAGTAAAGAGCAGACTGGATGAGGTTCAAGAGGCCATTAATAGAATAGAAATGAGAGAACAGGAACACAGAGAAGCTGAGGCAGAGAGAGATAAAAGGATCTCCAGGAATGAAAGAATGCTAAGAGAACTGTGTGGTGAATCCAAATAGAACAATATTCACATTATAGGGGTACCAGAAGAAGAAGAGAGAGAAAAAGGGATAGAAAGTGTCTTTGAAGAAATAATTGCTGAAAACATCCCCAAACTGGGGGAGGAAATAGTCTCTCAGACCATGGAAGCTCACAGAACTCCCAACATAAGGGACCCAAGGAGGACAACACCAAGAAACCTAGTAATGAAAATGGCAAAGATCAAGGACAAGGACAGAGTATTAAAGGCAGCCAGAGAGAGAAAAAAGGTCTCCTACAAAGGAAAACCCATCAGGCTCTCATCAGACTTCTCAGCAGAAACCTTACAGGCCAGAAGAGAATGGCATGATATATTCAATGCAATGAAACAGAAGGGCCTTGAACCAAGGATACTGTATCCAGCAAGATTATCATTTAAATATGAAGAAGTGATTAAACCATTCTCAGACAAGCAAAAGTTGAGGGAACTTGCATCCCACAAACCACCTCTTCAGGGTATTTTAGAGGGACTGCTCTAAATGGGAGCACTCCTAAGGCTAAATAGATGTCACCAGAGAAAATAAAATCACAGCAAAGAAAGCAGATCAACCAAATACTAACTAAAGGCAAAAAATAAAATCAACAACTCACAAAAGCAGTAAAAGGAAACACAAAAGAGTACAGAATAAAACACCCAACATGTAAAGAATGGAGGAGTAGGAATAGGAAGGGAGAGAAATAAAAAAAAATCAGACAGTATTTATAATAGCTCAATAAGTGAGTTAAGTTAGAGAGTAAGATAGTAAAGAAGCTAACCTGGAACCCTTGGTAACCATGAATCTAAACCCTGCAATGGCAATAAGTATATATCTTTCAATAATCACCCTAAATGTAAATGAACTGAATGCACCAATCAAAAGACACAGAGTAACAGAATGAATAAAAAAGCAAGACCCATCTATATGCTGCTTACAAGAGACTCACCTCAAACCCAAAGACAGACACAAACTAAAAATCAAGGGACGGAAAAAATATTTCATGCAAACAATAGGGAGAAAAAAGCAGGTGTTGCAGTACTTGTATCAGCCAAAATAGACCTCAAAATGAACAAAGTAACAAGAGATAAAGAAGGACATTACATAATGATATAGGAGTCACTCCAACAAGAGGATATAACCATTATAAATATGTATGCACCCAATACAGGAGCACCAATATATGTGAAACAAATACTCACAGAATGAAAGGAGGAAATAGAATGCAATGCATTCATTTTAGGAGACTTCAACACACCACTCACTACCAAGGACAGATCCACCAGACAGAAAATAAGGAAGGACACAGAGGCACTGAACAACACACTAGAACAGATGGACCTAATAGACATCTATAGAACTCTACACCCAAAAGCAGCAGAATACACATTCTTCTCAAGTGCACATGGAACATTTTCCAGAATAGACCACATACTAGGCCACAAAAAGAGCCTCAGTAAATTCAAAAAGATTGAAATTCTACCAACCAACATCTCAGACCACAAAGGTATATAACTAGAAATAAATTGTACAAAGAAAGCAAAAAGGCTCAGAATCACCTGGAAGCTTAACAACATGCTCCTAAATAATCAATGGATCAATGAACAAATTAAAATAGAGATCAAGCAATATATGGAGACAAATGACAACAACAGTACAAAGCCCCAACTTCTGTGGGATGCAGCGAAAGCAGTTCTAAGAGGAAAGTATATAGCAATCCAGGCCTGTTTAAAGAAGGAAGAACAACCCCAAATGAATTGTCTAAAGTCACAATTATTGAAATTGGAAAAAGAAGAACAAATGAGGCCAAAGTCAGCAAAAGGAGGGACATAATAAAGATCAGAGAAGAAATAAATAAAATTGAGAAGAATAAAGCAATAGAAAAAATCAATGAAATAAAGAGCTGGTTCTTTGAGAAAATAAACAAAATACAAGAAACCCCTAACCAGACTTATTAAGAGAAAAAGAGAATTTACACACATCAACAGAATCAGAAATGCGAAAGGAAAAATCACAATGGATCCCACAGAAATGCAAAGAATTATTAGGGAATACTACAAAAAACTATATGCTAACAAGCTGGAAAACCTAGAAGAAATGGACAACTTCCTAGAAAAATACAACCATTCAAGACTGACCAAGGAAGAAACAGAAAATCTAAACAGACCAATTACCAGCAAAGAAATTGAAGCAGTAATCAAAAAACCACCCAAGAGCAAAACTCCTGTTCCAGATGGATTTACTGTGGAATTCTATCAGACATACAGAGAAAACATAATACCCATTCTCCTTAAAGTCTTCCAAAAAATAGAAGAGGAGGGAATACTTCCAGACTCATTCTATGAAGCCAGCATCAAACTAATTCCAAAATCAGGCAAAGACCCCACCAAAAAAGAAAATTATAGACCAACATTCCTGACAAACATAGATGCAAAAATACTCAACAAAATATTAGCAAACCAAATTCAAAAACACATCAAGAGGATCATACACCATGACTAAGTGGGATTCATCTCAGGGATGCAAGGATGGTACATTCGAAAATCCATCAACATCATCCACCACATCAACAAAAAGAAGGACAAAAACCACATGATCATCTCCATAGATGCTGAAAAAAGCATTTGACAAAATTCAACATCCATTCATGATAAAAACTCTCAACAAAATGGGTATAGAGGGCACGTACCTCAACATAACAAAGGCCATATATGATAAACTCGCAGCCAACATCATACTGAATAATGAGAAGCTGAAACCTTTAACTTTAAGATTGGGAACCAGACAGGGATGCCCACTCTCCCCACTGTTTTTCAACATAGTACTGGAGGTCCTAGCCATGGCAATCAGAAAAAACAAAGAAATATGAGGAATCCAGATTGGTAAAGAAGAAGTCAAACTGTCACTATTTGCAGATGACATGATATTATACATAAAAAACCCTAAAGACTCCACCCCAAAACTACTAGAACTAATATATGAATTCAGCAAAGTTGCAGGATACAAAATTAATACACAGAAATCTGTTGCTTTCCTATACACTAATGATGAACTAGCAGAAAGAGAAATCAGGAAAACAATTCCATTCACAATTGCATCAAAAAGAATAAAATACCTAGGAATAAACCTAACCAAGGAAGTGAAAGACCTATACCCTGAAAACTACAAGACACTCTTAAGAGAAATTAAAGAGGACACTAGCAAATGGAAACTCATCCCATGCTCTTCGCTAGGAAGAATTAATATTGTCAAAATGGCCAACCTGCCTAAAGCAATCTACAGATTCAATGCAATCCCTATCAAATTACCAACAGCACTCTCCAATGAACTGGAACAAATAGTTCTAAAATTCATATGGAACCACCAAAGACCCTGAATAGCCAAAGCAATCCTGAGAAGGAAGAATAAAATCGGGGGGGATCTCACTTCGAACTTCAAGTTCTACTACAAGGCCACTATAATCAAGATAATTTGGTACTGGCACAAAAACATACCCACAGACGAGTGGAACAGAATAGAGACTCCAGATATTAACCCAAACATATATGGTCAATTAATATATGATAAAGGAGCCATGGACACACAATGGGAAATGACAGCCTCTTCAACAACTGGTGTTGGTAAAACTGGACAGCTACACATAAGAGAATGAAACTGGATCATTGTTTAACCCCATACACAAAAGTAAGTTTGAAATGGATCAAAGACCTGAATGTAAGTCATGAAACCATAAAACTCTTAGAAAAAAACATAGGCAAAAATCTCTTGGACATAAACATGAGTGACTTCTTCATGAACATTATCTCCCCGGGCAAGGGAAACAAAAGCAAAAATGAACAAATGGGACTATATCAAGCTGAAAAGCTTCTGTACAGCAAAGGACACCATCAATAGAACAAAAAGGCATCCTACAGCATGGGAGAATATATTCATAAATGACAGATCCGATAAAGGCTTGACATCCAAAATATATAAACAGCTCATGCACCTCAACAAACAAAAGGCAAATAATCCAATTAAAAAATGGTCAGAGGAGCTGAACAGACAGTTCTCCAAAGAAGAAATTCAGATGGCGAACAGACACATGAAAAGATGCTCCACATCACCAGTCATCAGAGAAATGCAAATTAAAACCACAATGATATATCACCCTACACCAGTAAGGATCGCCACCATCCACAAGACAAACAACAACAAATGTTGGCAAGGTTGTGGATAAAGGGGAAACCTCCTACACTGCTGGTGGGAATGTAAATTAGTTCAACCATTGTGGAAAGCAATATCAAGGTTCCTCAAAGAGTTCAAAATAGAAATTGACCATTTGACCCAGGAATTCCACTTCTAGAAATTTACCCTAAGTATGCAGCAGCCCAGTTTGAAAAAGACATATTAACCCCTATGTTTATCACAGCACTATTTATAATAGCCAAGAAATGGAAGCAACCTAAGTGTCCATCAGTAGATGAATGGATAAAGAAGATGTGGTACATATACACTGTGGAATATTATTTAGCCATAAGAAGAAAACAAATCCTACCACTTGCAACAAAATGGATGGAGCTAGAGGGTATTATGCTCAATGAAATAAGCCAGGCAGAGAAAGACAAGTATCAAATGGTTTCACTCATCTGTGGAGTATAAGAACAAAGAAAAAACTGAAGGAACAAAACAGAAGCAGAATCACAGAACCCAAGAATGAACTAACAGTTACCAAAGGGAAAGGGACTGGGGAGGATGAGTGGGAAGGGAGGGATAAGGGGGAAGGGGGAAGAAAGGGAGCATTACAATTAGCATGTATAATGTGAGGGGGGGCCATGGGAAGGGCTGTGCAACACAGAGAAGACAAGTAGTGATTCTACAGCATCTTACTATGCTGATGGACAGTGACTATAATAGGGTTTGTGGGGGAGACTTGGTGATGTGGGGAGTCTGGTAAACATAATGTTCCTCGTGTAATTGTAGATTAATGACACCAAAATTTTAAAAAAAGAGAGAGTGCTATATCTTTCGGTGAGTGTGATATGAAAGATTATATTCATGGCTCAATGTTCTCACCTAGACACGTGCCTCAGCAAATGTTACTCAACTCTTTGGCTCCCAGAGGCAGGTCCAATTGTAGATCAGTCCTGCAAATTAAAATAAAAAACTTGTTCATCCCCAAGGAATTGAGTCTGGTTAAAGCCAACCCTGGAGAATGTGACATCTCTAAAAGTTATCTTTGACCAAGAAGATCCTAAAAGAACAAGTTTTGGTTAAACTACTTCTGCAAAGCACATCAGGAAAAGCCCCAGAATAATCAGAACAGAAATGTTTGCCACTGTCTAGAAATTATACACACATACACATAAATATAGGTAATCCAAAAGATTTTGTTTATAAAATGAATTTCACACACATATATACTGGGATGATTCCTATTTCACTCAAGGTCACAGATATTTTTTGAATAAATGAGTAGGAAAATAGAAAAATCAGCCATGGGACACTCAGTTAAGAACCCTGGTGATAAAGGCAAGTAAAAGAGATAGCAATCTCGAAAGGCTTTTTTAGGCTAGTAGAAAGCAGAGCAAGAGAAAGGAGCAACAGAAGAGGAGCAAGTGAAAATCATGTGCCAATCTAGCTTGGAAAAAAATACAGAATATATTAAGTTCATACATCATGCCCTGCACAACCAGTTTTCCATAAATTTTCTCTCTCACAGTACCTTTAGAAAAGATCTGACGCCGTTGCATTAGAATTTTTCTTTCTATGTCTCCTCGAAGGCAGAGACCATCATTTATTCATTTTGGTGTCATGGATGCCTTAGCACAGGGTGGGAGCTCTGTTTGGTGATTGAATGAATGAATGGTTGAAAAGACATGGAGAAAAGGAGGAAGCAAAGGACTGAGTCTGAAGCGGGCAAACAGGGCAGGACCTGAACACAGAGGCACTGCTAGCCGTGGAAAGGTGATGTTCACCTATGGGAATGTAAATAAAAGAGGACTTAGGGAGTAAGGACGTAGAAAGATTCTGAATTGGAGAGATGAATGTAAAGTGAAAGTGAGGCAGTGCTGTTGAGCAGAGCAGGACTACATCCTGAGAGTGTGTATGTGTGCAATTGGGGGCGGAGCCAGATGTCCTGGAGGAGAGAAGGAATTTATATCACGAAGCTACAGGGGAAGAGTAGTGGCATTGCTGGGCAGCCATGAGGAAGTGTGGTGGGGAAATACCTGAAATAAACTCAATCACTGGAGCACAAATCTCTTCTCCTGCAATAGCTGGCAACTGAAGAAAGGGAACTGACAAGGTAAAAGGGGCAGATAGCTGCAGGAAGAAGGTGGGATGGTGGGAGCATGGTGACAGGCATACTGAGGATACCTGGCTGGGGAATCCAGTCTGGGGAGAGAAGGGAGGCAAGAAATTAATGCAAGTGACCCCACCATTTCTGATTGGGTCATTTTTTCCCCTGCTAAGCCAAGGCTAGAAACCCCCAGTTTCAGGCTCTTTTCTAGAAGCAGCCAGGGCCTCCTCCAATACTAGGCTGATTCGTTTTCAGAGGGTGTCTTATCCTAAGAAGTCAGCTTTGATCATACAAATGGTTGTTCTTAGCCCAAACCACAGGCTGCACAGAAGCAGAACAAATCTAGCAGCAAGACGGAGGCTGACTCAGAATGTGTGTGCCCAAGTGCTACCTCCATCATCAAATTGTCACCTCAGGCTCATGATTGATCTGGGATCCCCAGGTTTCCTTCTGTGTCAATTAGGAAAAGCCTACAGTCAGAACATTTCTGGCCCCCCTGTGGTTTGACTTGCACAAAAAATAACACAAACGTTAAAGTTCAAATAAGACTGCCCAGCTAAGTTGATTATTGCTCCCACTAGAGAATGTTAAGAAGGTGCTGCAGATCACAACAATCCAATATGAGAGCCACATGTATATTAACACTTATAGACAGTGTATGTTTATCTGAGTGACATATTATTTCTTCCTCTCTGATTATGAACCACCCTCCTGATTCTTAAACAGGTTGCACATTTAGTATCTGATCCTCTTGAGTCTTTCTGAGAGTAAATACAAGAAATAATTATACTTGACATTTTGATCCAGGATTCCACAGGCCACCTTTTTCAAAATAATTTTTGTGCCAGTGGCTGTCTGACTTCAAGATGTGTGATATTAAATCTACTAGTGAATGAGGATCTGAGAAAGGCAAAATGAATCTGATCAGATGCCAGACATTTTCATGAGCAAACCACCTACACAACTCTTGATTCCTCCTTTCTTTTTTCCTCTTCTTTCATTTTTATTCATATTTTTCCTTTAAATGATTTCTTATCCTACTGATAACATAGTTGTTCTCAATGAGCAGGTATTTATTTCTCCTCTGTTAATATTACCCATATGTGTTGAGCACTGTGTTACATTACCCTGTGAATGGAAAAGAAGTAGGTGAAATGGCTCCTGCTTCATCATTAATATTTGTCTTTCAGGTTGAACAGTATAACAGAAAACTTAAAAGCTGTCATTTAGGGTGATTTATAGTTAAGTGCTTTCTTACAGTCTCCTATTTATTTCCTTCTAACAATTCTATGGGGAGCTTATCCTGGACCAGCGTTGAAGTGCAGTTATTGAGTTCTAAATCCCTTTAGTCATTTAAGTACACCATAAAAAAATGTGTGTGTGTGTATGTGTGTCTATACACACATATAATTTTTTAAGATGATGCAACCTCAAGAGACAGGTTCTACTCTGGATTATTTATCACTTACTGGCCGCTGCCCCTCAAAACCACTACCCTGAATTGGGGTTGATCAAGACCACTTTAGTTTACTGCATTTGAATGAAGCCCACTTTTCCAAATTTTTCAACTTTTTTTTAACTTGATAAGGAAATCATATAGAACGCACTTTGAGAGTGCTTCACAACATTATGTTTGTGAAATCTATCCACAGAAAAAGAAGCCTCTTCTCCCAGTGCTTTCTCAGGTTTGCATACTCTATGCCCTCTAGCTCTGCTTTTGACTCTGGTGTTTAACTTTGACCCCATGCAAGGCTTAGTATTATTCAAGGTTATTAGTGCATTGCAGAAAGAATGACTCCCAAGGAAACCCAGGTCATAGCAGGCCTAGGCTGATCCCCTAGGCTGATCCCCTGAGCAGTTTCTCCACCAGGTCATATGCACCCCTCAGTGGGATGAAGGCACAATGACAATGTTAAGGGCCATTGCTTCCACATCAGTAGAAGAATTAACTCTTTTTTACCTGTCTTCACTTTTCCTAAGTCCTTATGAAAGCTGGATGTGCATGTCCTTTTCCAGATGGAAAAAAAACAGCCAAGAAATGAACAAAAACCCTACTGCACTTTAGCTTTAACCTCTTGTTTTATTAATAGTAGCACTTTAGATTTATATACAGTAAAAATAGAAAACATCACTTTTTTCAAGGAAGATTTTATTTAACAAAGTCATTTCTGGCCAGCAGATGATCTTGGTTACAGAAAACTCTTGAATGACCCTATACCAGATAATTCCCTCCCTGATCCAAAATCTAATGCCATTTACACATCATATTTTTACTCCATCAATTTCCATGTCAAATCAGACATGAGCTTTTAAAACTAAAACATTGAGGAGTGTTCCCTTTGGCCTCTCAGCAGGAGGAGACTACTGTCCCTGAAAATGCTCTCAAATTCTTTGCCTGATGAGGCGCACCGAGGGGATTTGGGAGGAAACCAGGACAGAGCACTGGTTTTTCACGGAAGACTCAGCTGACAGGAAATCTACAGGCACGGGGCACTGAGGTGACAGAACTAGGACGTGTCATGGCCATTCTCTAGTAAACTAGTAGTAGAGGCAATAGAATTATCTGCAATAATACTAGTACAACAGTTGGACATCCTCTCTCAGACCAGACAACAGGGACAAGAGCAACATAGAATATTCAGAGGGGGATACAGCCAGCATTTCTGCTTGTCCCTAAATAAACAACTGTGTTTTGTTTATTTTCATCTGTAGTCCACTCTCCATAGACTTATGCGAGAGGGCTGTGGGTGGAGGTGCTGGAGAGAGGATGCCCCTGGCGTGTCCTGAAGCCAGCAGGCAGCCCTCTGGCATACTCGAAGAGCCAGCAGGACCACCTAGTAGACGTTTCTTCACACCAGGGATTGAGAAGTGAATGAAGAGAGAGCTTCCCTGAGGGGGAAAGGAGTCGTGACAAGCTTGACCCAGAAACAAAGCCTTAGTCATCAGACCGGAGCACAGACCAGAAGCTGTCACTCAGCTACATCCCTGGGCCTTGACTGAACCCAAGGGCAAGGATGGAAGCTGTCAGTGAAGCAACCAAACATTTGCGACACTGGAAGCTGAGTTGCCATGCAGGCAGCACACAGTTGGTGCCTGAGAAGCACAAATGGCACAAGAAGCCAGAGGTATCCCTTCTGCCAAAGACCACCACACAGTTCAGGTCCCTGGGGCTCATAACCATCTGTGATGGCCCAGGTGTGGGATGACAGTGGCTTGATAGTGCTAGAAGGCCATCATCTGAGATGATTTGACAATCAGAGTGCTGGGAGAAGACTGTATGGAGACTCTAGTGTCACACGAATGGCTGCCTGGGAAAATGGGTATTGTCACAATGATATTTGTTTCTGGAATATATAGTCATTAACTTTTCCTTCCCTTAATTAAATTCTTTGAAACACTATAGTCAAAAACCTTATATCTAAGTGGCACTAGGCTGTCCATAAGATCTAATACTTGAATTTCTAGATGGGAAGTCAAGCTAAAACCAATGTGATTAACCCCCAGTCAGTAACTCAGGTCCTCTGAGCTGTGTGATGCTGCTGTGGCATTCAGCCCTATGTGTTCCTGCAGGAAAGGCTAGATGACTGGAAGCTGGCCAAGAGAGCTTTCTGGGGTCTGGGTTTTGTGCTACAGGACAAGGAATCAGCCAAACAGCATCAAAACAAAAGAAGATGTATACAGATGCAATGTTGGGCTGGAGGAAACACTATAAAACCATGTGGTCTTATAAATCCCATGGTCTGGAGGGACCCACATCAAGCAGAAATAAAGACAGGGTCACAAATATGGGGCAAAGCAAGGGATGAAGAATTCACACAGCCATACATTCCGGAGCCCTCCCATAGATACCTCTGGGCCCTTAGGTGTGCCCAGTGCATTGAGAGGACATGAAGCAGGCTTTGCAGTCCACAGGTTTTACAATGGCATGCTGTATTAGTGTGCTGGGGCTGCCGTAACCAAGTACCACAGACTGAATGGTTTACGCAGCAGAAATTCGCTTTCTCACAGTTTCAGAAGTTGGAAGTTTGAGATTAGGATGTCAGCGGGGCTTATTTCTCCTGAGGCCTCGCTCTTCCTTGTAGATGGCTGCCTTCTCCCTGTGGCCTCACATGGTCTTTCCTTTGTAGGAATCTGTGTCACAATTTCCTCCTTTGTAAGGACACCAGTCACATTCGATAAGGGTTTACTCAAATGACCTCATTTAACCTTAGTTGTCTCTCAAGATCCTCTCTCCAAATACAGCCACATTCTGAGGTACCAGAGGTTAGGATTTTAGCATATGCATTTCATGGGGACACAATTCTGCTCATAGCACTTATTTTAAAAATAATTATATTGGAGTATATATTTAGGGTTAGTTGCTTTCTAATTAATTAGGAGAACATAGTCTCTAGTACATTTTTTCTGCCCTGGGATGATGCATTGGGTAGGCAAGGTGGGTACATGGTGGCTTAGGCTAGGGGATGGGTCAGCAGGAGACTGCATTTCACCATTTCCAATCCTGTCATCTGATTCTACTTGGTTGGGAGAGAGCTGAGCAGCAGATTCTACCTGTCCAACTTTTCCAGAGATGAAGCCTTTTAAGCTAAGGAAAAGGAAAACAGTGGAAAGACTGATACTAAATCAGCTTAGTGTCTGAAGCAGGAGACAATGTCTCCATCATGAGATGGAGATTTGGGTGCCAAGTTAATTGGAAATGCTCTCTGAATCAACACTTGTGAAGTAAATGAAGCAGGTTTCGGCCGTGGGAGGAGCTGGACTCAATATGGTCAGCATGGTTGTAGCAGAGGCCTCAGCTGACCCCGGAGCTCGGGACCTGGGGTGGCCCCTCTAGGGCATGCCCCTGCTAGACCAGAGGCTGGAGTGCCCCCCTACACACACATCCAGGACCAATTTTCAGAGGAGGACCATCCCTGGGATGAGGCATGACCTCAGACTAGGCAGTTCTCTTTCCCTGCACTCCCAGAGCTGGAGACGAGGGTCCAGGTGACACACCACAGCATCTACCACTGTCAATTTTACATGTATTGACAAAATTATTCAGAAACAGCCAGGGGCCCCTGAGATGATAAATCCCCAAATGACAAATACCCACCTGAAAAAGAAACTAGTTTTTGATCATCCTTGATCAAAAATGGGTGAATCCTATGAAACAGGTGGTTGTAATGTTGGTTTCAAACCAAAGAATCCTCTAACAATGAACAGATTTTTAAAATGGAACTGACCCTGAAATTTTCAATTAAGTAACTTCAATGAGCAAAATGCCTGAATTTACATTTTCCTTTTCAACATGACCTCTTTCTAGATAATAGAATTCTTAAATAATCACTCTGTATAGAGTGAGCTATTTTTAACGGTTTCAGGATACATATAAACATATAAAAATGTGTTATCTCACATTTTTTCATCTCTGACCTTGTAATAAAGAGTGAAAAGAAATTATTATACATCTAATGTATTTTAACTTTGGAAATGTACAAGATTGAATTATTCAATTCCCCATGCTTTTCAACAAATATTTACTATTTGTCTTTACATTACAAATATTTACCTCTTCTCTATGTCCAGCACAATGCATAAACTAAGCATGAGGAGTGCTTTAAAGGAAAGATAAGATATGGCTCTAGCCTTCAAGTTATCTACAGTCTTTGGGAGGCACAGAGAAATAAAAAGTAAAAAACGAAATAAAATAATTACAAATTGTCTTACATGCTGTTAAGAAGGCGGCATGACAATATGGAAAATAAATGAGGTGAAGAAGTCAGCTGCTTTAGTTGGAATGCTGGAAAGGCCTCTCTGAGGAGGTGACCTTGAAACTCTGGTTAGATTAAAAGCTCTGGTTTGACGGTCAGGAAGGGACCAGACATTTGTGCAAAAAAGGAAGTGTCCCAGGGAGAGTGAACAGTATGTGCAAAGGCTATGAAGTGGGAAGGTGCTGGCTTGTCAAATGACTGACATATCCAGGGAAGGAATGAGTGATAGCAGGTGGCATTGGGGGATGTTAGGATGCAGATCATGCAAGGTCTCGGAGGTCTGTTAGATTTTATTCCAAGTACAATGGGAGGTCATTGAAGGGTTCTCTGCTGGGAAGAGAACTGTCTGATTTATATTTTAATAAGATGGTTCTAGGTTTGCATGGAGAATGGACTAGAGAATTGGCTTGGAGCAAAAGCTAGGAGAAGAGTTAGGAAATTTACAAAAAGCTAGGGAGGGATGGTGGTGGGATTAGCGTAATTGGAATTGCCTAGTGGGTGAGTGGGGCCAACCAGGAAGAGAAAGGGGCATGTTGAGAGTGGCTCAGAGATACTGACTTGAGCAGCTGGGTAGATGGTGGCTCCATTTGCTGAGCTAGAAAGGACTATGAACAGAAAAAAAGAAAAACTGAGTGTTAAGAGTTGGGGAGTGAAGTGGAATTTATTTTTTCCTTCTTCTTCCTCCTTCCTGTCACCTTCTCCATCAGCATGCCTGCACATAGCTTTACAGCATGTAGACGTAAATTATACATAACACAACAAATGCATTAATAATATAAAAACAACAATGATAATAAATTTTATTGTGTTATCCATACAGACCAGGGATTGCCCTGGGTGCTATATATTTGTTGTTTCATTAATTGTCACTATAATCCCAAAGGTTATCCCATTTATCATCATATGAAGAAACCAAAGTCTGCAGTTTAAGTCCTTGCTCAAAGTAACATGACGCATCTATCTGGCACTGAACCCAAGAAGCTGGACTCCACTGCTGACAGCTTTTCTACGTACTGAATTTAAGCCTTTTGAGATTTTTTTTTTGACAGTTATTATGACACATTCAAATAAATATTTCTGCAAAGAGACTTATTTCCTTCATATTGTTCATATGGTGATTTCATTTCATACTTCTTCACCATCTGTCATATGATCAGTTTAGCATCAGTAGATCAAAGTCTGCAAATATTTTATATCAACAAACGCCTCCTAGTAAATTTCAAGTATGCTGAGACTGAGCCTAGAATAGAGAGCAAGAAGAATTGTCAAATCCACAATGTCTGTTGTTTCTAAGGAGGATTTCTGCCTATAGTTTCTATTAATGTTAAAGGCAGTTAGATGCATTAATTTTCTGAAGTCAACAAAGCCTTTTGCTTTGAGAGTAAGAATGATTCTGTATCTGCCAGGAAACTTAGTATTTGGATTTTGTGGATTTTTGTTAACATCTATTGCCCCTTCTTTATTGCAGGCTAAGCCCTGCCATCCCCCTCTGGCCACCTGGTTTGGGTGGGAAAGAGGGTCTCTTGTGTGCATGAATGCAAGTGGTGGTGGCCAACTTCTAGGGGAGCTGCTCTGTGTACCTGGGGCCACCCAGGTTTCTCTGCACCAACAGAGCATGAGTCAGAAAGGGCTGTAACTGGGTGCCAGCCACTGTGCAAGTGGCGTCACATACATTGTCTCTGAACTTCATACCCTATTAGAGGGGAAACCCTGGCCGCGAGTCTGCCCTGGTGGCCCCCATTATTTTTTGGCCCTCACTTTAGGGCACTCAAGGATTAAAGCTGTATTTTAGCAAAGCCACAGGGGTCAGTTGCAGAATCACAACCGGGAGTTTCTTTTTTGGGCAAAATGATTGATCTCCAGTGTTAAACTAATACTTTCTTTACCACCATGACCTCTATAATACATCCAGGTGTTTTTCACATCCTCAGGGACTTCCTCCTTCATCAACCACTTTTTCTTATACCTCCATATCACTTTATACTAATTACTGTTATACTTTCAATATTTATTATTAAAAAATGAATGGTCATTGTAGGAAATTGAGACAGTACACCAAAATAAAAATAAAAATGTCACCCACATTCACACTACCCAAATATAACCATGGTTGAAATGTAATTCCTTCAGGTCATAAATTTATATGTGGAGTCAGATTAATTTTGTATGTACTACTTTAATCTTATTTTAAAAGAATATAATGCAGTGAGGATTTCCCTTGTTGTGTAGGTACATTTCCCATGGACCTACTTGTTGAAATAAAAACAATAAAAAATGTTTATAGTGTTGTAGAATATAGCTACATCTCAAGAATTCCTCCAAAATACATAAAGATGCATAATATTTAGATGTATCCAACTGGCAGAAGGCAAAAGAGAATTTGGGAGAAATATACCTGCATTTTTGTTAATGTAGTTATTTTGAAATAATTTCAAGCTTACAGAAATGTTTCAAGAATTTTTTTTATTCATTAACTATTTGAGACTAAGTGGCTTTCGTGATACCTCATCACCTCTAAATTCTTTAGTGTGCACTGCCTGAAAGCACAAATATTGTGCTACATAACACAATACCCTCAATTCAGGAAATTAACATTGCTACATGCCTACTTTCTAATCTTCAGGCCCCATTCATTTCAACCACTGTCCCCTAATGTCCTTCCTTGAAAGGCTCCAATCCAGAATCACATTGCTTTTAGCTGCCACATCACTTTAATCTCCTGAAATGTAGGACAGTGACTCTGCATTTCCTTGGTTTTCACAACCTTGGTCTTTTTGAAGATTACAGGTCAATTGTTCTGTAGAATGGCCTGGCAAGTTTGATGTCCCCCCCGTGAGTAGATTTGGGTTATGCAGTTGGTCAGGAATATCACAGAGGGGCGGTGTGTTCTAATTACATTCTATTGGGTGGAGCACACCTTGGATTTGTGCCATTACTGGTGATGTTCACCTTAAACACTTGATGAAGGTGGTGTCTGTCAGGACTCTTCCTCCTTTGTCATCAGCATTTTGAGAGAAAGGAGTCTTCACTTCAAATTTTCAATTAATTCATTATTAATTAAAATAATAGGACTCATGCATTTCTATTATATTCAATGGAATGATCTGTTACTATCATTTATTTTGGTGCTCAGCTCACCTGAGATTTGGCCAGTGGAAGCTTCTATGTCCTTTGGATTTATCTTCAATATTCTTTGAGCACTTTCCTACTTTTGGCACAATAAGATGTTCTAGGCCCATTTTATGCTTTTCCACCCTAGCCTTGGAATCAGCTATTTCTCCAAAGAGTCCTAGTTCCTCTTAGGGGACCTGGTATTTAGAAGCCAGGTCTGGTACTAGGTGTGCTCATTGCTTTTGTGCTATCAGTGCTCCCAGGCCTGCTGAGCAAACAGAACTAGAGGGGGGAATCGCATACACATGTATGTTCATGTCAATATTTATTTCTAGAACTATGTATCTTGAAAGCATCAGAATTGTTATATATTCAATCTATCAAGTTTTAAAATTAATAGTTTCTTCCATTATTTTTATGTCATAAAGTCCTTGTCCATCAAGCTAATTATTCATTCACATATTCCCATTTACTGGTGTTTTTTTTATTGTTTACTTCTTCATCTGGAATTTACCTGGAGTATGTTATGAGATGAAATTCTTGTTTATTTATTGTTTCAAGCAATTAGTCAAACTCTAATAAACTTTATGGAATAAAACATCATTTCTTCATCTATAATATTCTGTTTTCAAATATGTTCTCATATATTACATATTAAGGCCTCAGAGATGTCCATTTTGTCTGTTGGTTCTTTTGCCTAGCCACCCAGTTTTCATTATTGTAGCATTATATTATATTATATTATATTATATTATATTATATTATATTATATTATATTATATTATATTATATTATATTACATTACATTACATTACATTACATTATATTATATTATATTATATTATATTATATTATATTATATTATATTATATTACATTACATTACATTACATTACATTATATTTTAATGTCTGTTGTGGCAATCTTCCTACACCAGAAATCTTGCATGCCAATGGACAGTTTTGCTGTTCCCAGAACATTTGGAAGCACTGTCAAATGATTAAGGACAATATTTGGGTGTGAGGACTTTGTGTCATTGCCCACATTTTGTTACATGTGTAGTCATTTCCTTTGCTTGCCCTAGACTCTTGAGAGGGGAGAATAGCTGCCACCTAGAACATACTGGAAGAACACAGGCATGTTGGGGGCCCCTTTCTAACCAGAAAGTTCACCAGAGCATCTGCAGGGATATGAATAGCTAACAGGGAAGGTGGATTGGGGTCCTTCCACACAGGAAGAACAACTAAGCTCCAGGACTAAGTTAATATTATTCAACGCATTTCCAACCCTCTCTTTGTTTCCTAATCATTACCTATCATTTGGGCAGAACAATTTGCACCTCAAAGCCAACCTAGGGGAACAAACGGCAGATAGCATAGACATTAAAATCTAAGTCTAAGATTTAAAACAAAAACATAGAAACAAAGCATTAAAAAAAGGTCTTCATTTTTGTATTATCAAATCCAGGACTTTTATTTCATCATATGCTAATCTCATTATTACTGTGCCTCATTTATTCCTCCTGGTGATTAAGATAATGATGCCAATTTGGAGGAGTAGTGTTTTAGTTAGATGTACAGTAGGCAGCAGGAAGGCAGCAAGGCGATCCTATTTCCTTGTTGTTCTTGGTATTTCACAGGCAAGGCTGCCAGTATGGCCTTAATTTCTTGCTCCACTGATTTGCACATGGTAACTGTATAGCTGGGAATCCACACAGTGGTAGACTAAGACAAAAAAGGCCCCTAATCTCTTAAATGGCTAGCAGGCAAATGTCCAGAAAGCATTGTTATCTGAAACAGCAGAATGACAATGGAAACATTGATGTCAGAAGATAACAATACACACAGCTAGACGAGAATACTAGGTCATTGGTGCTTAAATGTTTCATATTGTCTTCAAAGGTGCAACTTTTATTATTCAGTTCTGCAATATACCTTTGCACAGAAAATAAATGGTTTTTTGATAATATTATGTTAGGCATGAAAAATAAAAAGAGCCTTAAATTGAAACTTAAATATCAATACTTCAGTTTGAAATAGGTCTTCCTAGGTGTCTATGTATTCACAATGCACTGCTGAGTCATTTTTTTCTGCATCTAAATAAATAATTGAGAGAGTACAGTATAGGGAATAGAATCAATAAAATTGTAATTGTAATATCTTCATATGTTGACAGATGGTAAGTACACCTATCATGGTGGGCATTTAGTAATGTATATAGTTGTTGAATCACTATGTTGTACACCTGAAAACAATATAATATTGTATATCAAGTATATTTCAATAAAAATCATTGCATTTATACCGTTCTTTGGGTTTATAAAATGCTTTTATATATATATTACCACATATTTTTTAAAAGGGCAAACATTTATTAAGGCCTGGCTTAGCATCAGACACTGTGCAGAAAGCATATAAGGATTATCTCATTAAATCCTCACAAGGGCAATCTAGGGTGGCATTCAGCTTAGATCTGTTAAATAGATGAAGGAACAGAGGTTAAAGAGTTCAGGTAATTTCCCCATGGTTATGCTCCATTTCTACCAAGTGCTAAGAAATGAGACAGTTCTTTCTGTATTTGGTTATCCTGGCCCAGCTTCCCTTAGACTTCAGAGGCTATTTTGGAAATTTCTTGATAAGCTGCTTTTGCCAGTATTAGATATCTGATGTCTCCTCTGGCATCCTAACCCCTTTTCTCCCCATCTTCAAAGTTTTTATGGAGCAGCCACAAAAACAGTTTAGTCGGAACCTGTGGATAGAGCACCCATTATCCTGATCAGTTGGAAGGCTCAGGTGTGAGGTGAGACCAAATACAGAACATCAGAGTCTGCCAAAATGTGTTTCAACTGCTTAGGACTCAGAGATGCTGACAGTGTCAGTTCCCCTCTAGCATGGGGACATAAAGTTATACATTTTGTCTTTGCAAGATAAAATAGGGAGCTTCATTCCAGGACCGAAGGGAGAAAGTCCTGCTCCCTCAGCCCAGACTGAATCTGAACCTGAATACAACCTCCAGATGATGGGACTCAGGAGTTACTCACCCTCCCTGGGCCTCCATTTCTTGGTGTTCAGAGGGGAGTCAATAGTAAGACTGATGTCCTCATGGCGGTATCGATGGCATCCAGGCACAGAATAAGCACAAAGCGTGTTAGCTATTAGTATTTAACAAGAAGGACTATGGCTTTTAAAAGGAATCCTTAAAACGTCTCAGATCCCTGTTGCTACCAGCTTTGTCTGTCTGCCCCTCAGGAGCACCACCTCCCCTCCACTACCTCAGAGCAGCTGTGGACGTGGGTAGGGGTTGAAGATCCTGCCTGGCCAGCCCTGGGCCACCTCCTACATCATGGCCAGCTTGGTTGCACACAAAGTGTTTCTCCGAGGCTTAAGACAGGATCTCCTTCCCTTGCTTCTGGCACCTGCTCTTATCTCCAATTGTTTAGTGGACAATTCTTGGGTGTCTCCAACTGCCCCTAAACTCCACATGTCCTAAACCCACCTCAGCACATTCTCTCCCACATGACTGCTCTTCTTGATTTTCCTATCTCCATTCTCTTCAGTTCCTTCCTTTTGCTTAAAATATGAGTTATCAAAACAGGAGGGTCTGTTCTGGGGATGGCAGCCACTAGCTGCCTCTTTTTAAAATTGATACTTACAGTTATCTATTGCTGTCAGTTGAATGTCTTTTCCTTGCTAGGCTATTGGCCCCATTCCTCAGTACCTAGCACAGCCCCTGAGAATGAGGGGCTTGGAACAAATAGCAGTTGACTGTTGATCTGCTCTCTGTGACATTTTTTTTGCCTCATTCCCATCCCACCATTCCCAGTGACACTTTCCCTCATGGAACCATCAAAGCCTCTCTTTTTCCTCTGAAAGCCCCTCCTGTAAAAATAGCTGTATCCTCAGACATAGGTGAATTTGAATCCCAGTTCTGCAACTACAAGCTGTGTGATCTTGGGAAATAGTTGAGCCTTTGTTTTCCTATTTCTAATATGGAAAGGATAAAACATACCCATAAAGTTAGAGAATTAAATGAAATAATATATTTAAAGGGCTTTGGAAGTGTCTGGTACATAGTCAATTCTCAATGCATTTTGCCTAGAGGGATATTTTAAATGAGGGGAATAAAAGACAAATTCACCCTTAATGTTCAATACCGGTAAGATTACAAGCTCTGGAATTCTGCTTCCTTCAAGTATCCTTTCAATTTAACATCTGGATTTCATCCCCCCAGGATCTTACTCTGAAACTAACAGCTAATCAGATAAACTAATATATGCTAATGATCACCCCTTAGGGGCTTAAAGTGGTATCTCTCTAGTAATAGTTTTTATCTTAACAAATCCTCTAAAAGACCTCAAAAATGATTCTAAACATGAAACACTTAAGTCCGTATCAGGCAACCTGGTGGTTTCTGGCCCTGCCAGTGTTTTCACTCTGGGTGATTAGGAAAATATTCAACAGAGCCATCAAGGTCAGCAACCTGCTTTTTTCTCCAGTTGGCAAAGCACCCCCAGCTCCCTCCTCCCCTCCTCCAGGCTCCTCTTTTGCCCTGCGCATGCCCAAACGCCACATATCAAAATTATATGAATTGCTCCCCTTGCTTGTGCTCAGGGCTCAGACCTGGGAAGATTACTCCCCTCTGAGCCCACCAGATTGAAATAAACCTCAGCACTCCAAGACCTCCGAGTGCCGCTTGGTTCTTCTGTCAGCAATCCAGTCCAGGTTTTCCAGTATTTTCCATAACAGTATTTTCCATAACAGGGGTCTTATTTTTTTTCTCCCAATAGCTCTACGATATCTCTTCCATTGGGTTTAGCTTCATAAAAAACTGCCAATATCAACCTATACAGGAGACCAAAGGGATTAGAGAGTTCTTGCCTGACACTCTGAGAGTCTGAATGGGTCTTTCAGCTGCCTGTTCAACTTGGACCCAGGATTCTGCCTTGATGCTGTCCTAGTGCTATTGTGCTTCTAGAATTAAGGCCTGCATTTCTTTCTAATCTTGCTCCAAGAGACTGACACTGTTGCCCCAAACCCCAGGTCCTCTGCTGGGTTCCCGCTATGCTCTGTCCAGTAGATTTTCCTGGGTGCTAATTCTCTCTTGCTGCCTGATTCTAATGCCATCCACTTTGAAATTACCTTTTCTGTTTGCCTGTGTGGGATCCCCCTGCCCCAACACCACGTCAACTGCCCAGAGTACCTCGTGTCTGTTCTCAATAGGTTCTGGATGTCAGCTCTTTCCACCTGACCAACCTCCCCTCTCGAACCTGTTTTTAGAGTCCTTGGGCAACCCAAGATATCATGTCTAGAAATAGTACCTTCCAGTCCACCTTTATGCAGTGGAGTTAACTGAATCTGTTGGAGACTCGGTTCGGAGACGCAGGGAAGTCAGAGTACAAGGTGAGGAAGGAATTCATTAAAGCAAGGGTGTTAGGGAATGACAGATGGAATAATAAAGGAAGTTCAATGAACAGCTACTCACCATGGGGAGCATCCCCCTCTAACTCCTTGTGTCACCTGGTGTCCAGTGTCCCCTTGGATCTGCAGGGCGTGGGAACTGAGTCCCTACCACCCCAGAATTTGGGGCAGCCGCAGAGCACTGGATGGAGTGAGATTATGTTCTGTGAATTTCCTATAGGTAAAGAAAGAAGACTTTCAGGAAGGCTACTAAAGAGCACGATTGCAAACTGCAGTTCCCAAACACACAGGCGATGGTAATTTGCAAGATCACATCTGAGCTCTCAGCGGCCCCTCCCTACTTGCCTGAGATAAGACAGAACGAGTGAAGGTTTGAGCTGAAATCTGGAGAATTAGAATGACAAAGCGAAGTAATAAGGACACTTACCACCGGAAAAGCCAAGAGACAAAATGTCTAAGTTGAACAGAGAGAAGTTTATTTAAGTAAAAAATGAGCACACTCGGAGAAAGGTGGGCTGCCCCAGAGAAGAGGCACCCCTAAAAGATTGGGAAGAAGTTAAAGCTGCGCACTTAGAAAGTGCAGGCGATCTCGGAGAAAGGAATGCCCTGAAAGGTTCAAGTTTTATTGAAAGAGGAGAAAGTCTACGCATTAGAAAGTGCAGGCGACCTCGGAGAGAGAAACTCCCTCAAAGGTTGAGGGTTCCCTCTTCTAAGGACTTTTCAGGAATGGACAAAGGGCTGCGGGTACAGACTTGTTAAGACTTAACACAAGAAATTTGCTGCTGGATACCTTGGTCTGGGTGTCTTGGTCTGGGAGCTTTCAAACAAGACTTCTTGCCCTGCCCCCGAGGTGGGCTGAGTTATTGTTTGTTTGCTAAAAAGAATATTAAGAAGCTTACTTTTCAACTAATTAGGTTTTAAAAGGCCATCTTGTCTTTAAGATGGGATCCTTTTTGTTTATTACATTGTTTATGACTGGGCTTGCTTGCTATATTAATTGCCCAGGTGGCAAACCACTTGATTAAAGCAACATCTGGGTAAAGGAAAAAATAAAATGAGCCTTTAGCAGGCTAAAATAAATCTTACAATGGCATGATCTAATTGACACAATAAAGCATAGGCTATGCTGAGCCTTATCTGGGGAGTATTTAAACTTTTAGGCCAAGTTACTCCTGGCCTTTGGAACTTTATATTTTTAACCCATTAACTTTGGGTCTTTTCTGGCTCTTTAATTTTAATTAGTTAACTTTTTGAGTGTTTTTTTATTCCTGGCCTTACTCTCTTTCCACCCCGCTCATATCTATTTTCCTGTCTAACAAATCTTTCTTAGCTGTGCTCCCAAAGTGAGTGAGATGGAAGAGAGAGGTACAGGCCAGCCTTTCTGCCACCTATCTAATAAGTCTGTGCAGTCATTTCTTCTACATGAGAGCTAACATCTTCAATTCCTTGAGTTAGACGTAACTAGAGAGATGTTTAAAAGCATTTGAAATAGTAAACAAACAAAACACAAAAACAAAAACACAATAAAACTCCATGATGACTTGTAATTAACCCTAAATTCCCATATTATGTATTATTATTTTATTTATTCTATTTTATATTATTGTTATAGTTTATTTCCTATTTTATTTTTCATTTTTATTTTATATTTTATGTAATATACTTATATGTAAACATATAATTTAAACTTTATTATATATTTAATAGAATTACAAAAATGACTACAATTTACCTGGCATGAATGGATTTGTAAATCCTAGTCACAGGGCATCTAATGTAAGACCTACTGTAAAATTATGTGTAAAACTCAAAAATGGTGACCTAAACTTCACTTCATATTGAAAAAAAATATGCAATGGCACATTTATCATGAGATGTGACTAATTTATATAATTATAACTTCAAACTGATAAATGATAATCATTTCCAAAATATATGGAATGACTGGGGTCAGCTGTTGAAAGCATGGCCTCTGTTATAACTGAGGATTAGTGACACATAAGTCATCTATCACATTTGGAAATTACTTGGAATTCTTCCGGCATTTTCCTACCAACTCAGTGTTATAAATTGTGATTAAAATTGTAGGCAATGGGAATCCACATCTTTGGTCAATTTACAAAAACCTGATTGATAAGGAAAATATTCAACACAGCTGTCAAGACCAGCAAATTGCTTTTTTCCTCACTCCCATTAGCAAAATCAGCAGGACACTCCCAGCCCCCCACTCCCCTCTTTCTCCGGGCTCCTCTCAAACCCTGTGCACACCAAAATGCAACATATCAAAATGATATCAATTGCTCCCCTTGCTTGTGTTCGGGGCTCAGACCTTTGGAGATTTACTCTCCTCTGAGCCTGCTGGTCTAAAATAAAACCTCAACCCTCCTAGGCCTCCTAGTGCCCCTTGGTTCTTCTGTCAGCGATCCAGTCTGGGTTTTCCAGTTTTTCTGTAACATGACAAGCTTTCAATGAGAAATGTATTTCATTTTACAAGCAACCAATTGATAAGGGAAGATTTATGCACAACTCACATGAGGGAAGCTGCTGCTTTGTTAGTGTCATAGTGCCACTTTAACAATGAAAACAATGGTCAGGGAGGACCCCTGCTTCCTTAGAGGTGGAATAACTAATAGGCACTGGACTTGCCCTCCCTTGAAAACAACTGGAGAACTGGACAACCTGTTTTTAGACTTTGGTTGACACACAGCACAGGGCTTTAATACCTGACACAAAGGCAACAAGCTATGTGAGCCCCAAATTGCTTCAGATTCCTGTCAAGAACTGTGTGATAACATAGGGGCACCCAAGCAGAGTATGACCACCTCCCTGAGCTGTGTTATCAGAGACTGTGGAGTTCATGGAGGCTGAGGCAGCTAAAATTTTCCAGAAAGAGTTAAGAGAGAGGGAGCCACCCAGAAAACATGTCTCCTTAGTGTGAAATTTCATGAAGTAGAGCAAAGAACTACCAGGGAGCTGTAAACTCAACATTTACACACAACTGAGTGCTGGGTAGTCAGTGAGAAAGCTCATTGAACACCCAGGGTCTACTGAGGGAATCCTAAGACTTGGTGTAAGGCTAAACCAGCCCTGTAGTAAAGGCTATTCTAGACCTGCCCCAACATTGCTTCTTTACCATTAGAATACTGTTTTTGATCTGGGTGGCAATGGGTCCACTCAAAAACCAATATTTAAAAAAAATTTTATCAGCCTTCCTTGCAGCTAGATTTGATCATATAACAGGGGTAGGCAATTGTAATATGAGTGAATATCACTGTGAATGGTTTCTGAAAAGCTCTTTAAAAGGAGACAACTCATCTTGCTTATGCCTTTTTATCTCTTACCACTGGAATCCAAAAGTGATATAGGATGTGGTGCAGCCATCTTGCAGTCATGAGGAACAAGCTTGAGAATTAAGGCCTTCAAAATGAGGATGGATAAAAGGAACCTTAGAGGGAGCCCATTTTCTCTTGACGGTATCATGGAACCACTGTCCAGGTAATCAACTGCTTACATAGGTTTCTGGTTAAGAAAATTGAGAAAAATAAAACCTATAATTTTTAACTAGTTTTCTGTTTTCAAAAAATAAATATCTGCTAAGTTATTCTTCTTTTTGGAGACTTTTAATAGCTACTCTCAGGTGCTTATTCCTTTGCATAAAAAATTCTGGAGAAATATTTATTTGAATTTCAATTGGAATGTCTTCAATTAAGAGAGCTGTAGACAGTCTAATTTAGGCTGTGGAACCAGACTGCCTGACACTAAAGCCTGATTATGCCACTTAGTAGCTGTATGACTGTGGGCAAGGTATTAATCTCTAGATATCAGTTCCTCATTGGTAAAGTGAGGGATATTATAGCATCAACTTCTTGGGGGTGCTTCTTAGGGATTGAATGAGTTACTATATCTAAAGAATTTAGAACAGAATCAGGCACATAGGAAGTGCTTAGTGTTAGCTAGGATTATTTTAATTAGACTATATTTGGAAAGTATTGATTCTGTCATTGAATCTTATTATCTAGAAACACTATGCTCTTTATTATATCCAAATTTCCTTTTGCAAGACTCTAGAGTTTGACACATTTTATTAAAGACTTAAGCTTTTCTTTTTTAGACAATCTCCAATTTAGATGCAAAGGATTATATTTCAATGAAAACACGCTTGTTCTTTCCAACTGAAAATCAAATCCTTTCTGGATATAAAAAGGTAACAATGTATGCTGACAAACTAAATAAGTCTGTTACCCCATTTCAACAAATATTCAAGATATAATTATATTTTGAGGAAAAAAAGAACATTATAAAATAATGAATAGTCAATTTTTCAGGTTTGTTAGTTGAGGATATTTTTAGCAATCTTAGCAATTTATATTTTACAATGATTTTCTTACAAAGCACTCTTTTAAAGCACAAAGTATTATTTTCTGGAAAGAAACATAATGAAAAAAGAAATGCGGATCTCATTAAAATTGGTTACATTGTTGCTTTCATTTCCAATAAACAAATATACCTCCAAATTGAAACATGGATACCAAGGGACAATACTATTAATAAAGAGTATCCAAATGTCAAAGCCATACAAAACTCTTAGTTTTGAAAATACACTACCAAACTCAAATGTCATAAACACTCAGGAGACCTTTGTGTTCTAAACAGAGAACAAAGGGCCAAATCTGGCTTGTGTTACTATGGAGACAAACTTTGATGGAAGGACCTCTGATGAAGTTGAGCAGCATGAATGATTAGGGGCAGTGTTGTGATAAATAATAATATGTGTCAGCATGGCACCCCCTGCAAGAGATTAAGGGTGTACAAGCTGGGCACATACACAGGTAACACTATTTAAGAAAATTCATCAGTTAAGGTCTTAAGTGATGAGCAAATCAAAATATTTTTAATATTCTCTTGGGGGATCTGAGTATACAAATGTGAAACATGAAAGAGACATCAATTCAATTTTAGGGATGAAAGTGAATCACAAGTATAATTTATTTTATTATGCTTCTTAACAAATATCATTTGATGTTCTAAGAAACATGGCATACTAAAGTGAAAAAAAAACAGTTACCATAGAACACTCAGCTCAAGCACAGTATGCAATGAATTTTCTTTTGTTGTTGGGAACTGGTCACAAATTCAAATTATTTCAATTTCAGTCATGGATGTTTGTCCCTACTGTGTGCAAGGCACTGTTAGGCGCAATGAGATTACAAAGATAATAAAAACACTATACACAGTGTGAAGGAGTAATAAGTTCACAGATAATAAATTCTGCTTTACCTTATCACTTAGTTATAACAGAGATTCAAATTAAGGACAGTAAGGATTCACTGGAGAAGAATATTAACATTCAGACTTAGGGATCAGGGAAGCCATTGAGGAACGGAAAATCCTCAGGATGGGTAAAGAAATGTGTAGCAAGACTATTAGTAGAACAGGCAAGGCTTGAAGAAAAGCAAAGCTCTGTTCCCATAAATGTTATTAGGTGCATGTGGTTAATATACAGGGTATGAAAGGGGATATGGTCAGAGAGAAATTATATTGGGCCAAAATCGCAGACTGAGCACATGTACCTTTCCTCATTCCTAATAATTATCCTATGAAAACATTCATGCCAAACCAAAAAAAAATTCCATAATTGCATGGGAAAGCAAAAAATGTCTAATTAGTACAGAAATTTTGAAGAATCTTTTATATAAATCAGTCAGGATCAGGTCTATGGAGAAATGTAAGTGGGGAAAATCTCAGCTCTTCGAATATGCTGTCCAGGTGGGAGAGTCCAGGGGAGCTCCAACCCTAGAGGCAAAAAATGCAAGGGCAGGAGGGCCTTATGATAGTAGTCAGGGTAATCACTGGAGAATTGAATCTTAAAGGTAAGACACACGGATCTTCCCTTCTCCTACAAACCATGGACAGCAGAGCCATTTGCCCACAACCATAAGCATCAGGTGGGTGCTGAACTTGAGGTATGGGCGGGACCTCAGAAAGATCCCCACACATGGGAGTGGCAAGGGACCTTCACTCTGCAAACAAGCAAAACACGTTAGAGAGCAGTAAATGTGTGCAAAATGTTCTTGCCTTGTAAATGCAAATGGTGAGAATATTCTACATTTAGAAAATAAAATGTATGTTAGAAATGAAAGGATTTAAGATGAACAGTCTCCCAACAAAAGGGAAAAAACTGGAACAAAGAAGCATCCAACAATCTAACAAAAGACAGAATTTCTGTTTTAATAAGCTACCTTAATACTCCTGGCCAGAGGGGTTAAACAGTCTGGTCCTGCAGACAAGAAGAATGTTCTGAGAAATTGCTAATTAGAATCTCAGCTCTGCACTTTCAATTGGGTGACCTTGAATTGACTTTGAATAAGACTGGCTCACCGCATCCCGGCCTCCTTGTCTGTAATTTGAGGATGAGAGCCAGCTGTCCCAGACCTGTGGCTACAGAATAACATCACATTCTCTTTACTGTTTCCGTGATGTGGCTCTGCATCTTCAGAAGTCTTCCCTAAACAGCAAGTCTCGTTTCCCAGGACTTGGATTCTGGAATGTCCCGGAGTTACAGGTGCCTTCTTAGCCATAGAGATTAGCCTTGCAGCTCTCTCCTCTCCTGTGAGTCAGAGGAGGAAGTCTACAGGCAAGGCAGGGACTTAGGGATATCTTTCCCATATCCTAGAAAGAATCCATTTTTAATTCTTGTTTTTTGGTTTTACTGAAATATAGTTGACATACAATATTATATTGGTGCAGATGTACAACAGAGTTACTCAACAATTTTGTAACTACGAAATGTTCACCACAGTTAGTGTAGTGACCATCTGTCAACATACAAAGGAATTAGAATGTTATTCCTTGTTAATAGGAGGACTCGGGTCCAGGCAGGTTGGGCTACTTGCTCAATTATCATTTACATAAATTTTGGTGTTTTGGGGCCTAAATCTGTATGCTCAGGGTACTTTCCATCATAATGAAATAAGGCAAAAATGGGTAACAGAAAAGGAAGAAAAAGTTTTGAGGGTTTGGGGTAGAGTGATGGTGGTGAGTGTGTTTTCTTTCTCTAAATTGATTTGCACAGATAAATTTAAGGAATATGAAATGAGAATAGAATATGAATTAATTGAAACTGTATATTTAAACTCTCTCACTCAATGCTGCCAGTGCTTGTTGAAAATGAAAATAAAGAGCAACAAATGTGCATATTCTAGAAATGGGTATCTTTATCTCAATAGCAGGTTTCACTTCTTTCTGGTGTGATTTTGGTAAACCTTAATACAGTGTTTTACTTGTTTCTCCATGAACTAGATTACATGGTGTAGTATGTATTACACAGGAGTGAAACAATCAAAAAGCAAAAAAATGCAACCATTTTATTTGGTCCTAATTTGTTCCCCATTTGTTTTTCTCGAAACCCTGTCACTGCTTTTTTTTATTATTATTTCTCTCTCTTCTAAACCTATCCTGTCAGTACAGTCCCTACAGTCTCTCAGCCTAGTGAAGTTGCTGGATATAAAGACAACTTTTTCTTCTGTCTCTATGCTAGTGGTCCATAGGGCCAGTATAAACTGAAGGGTTGATATTCAGTTGTTATTCAAAATACTTTTAGATTTTAGTTGATATACAATATTAATATTATGAACATCATTAGTCTCCTCAAGCCCCTGAACCCCTCTCACTTATTCTCAGCAGGTGACATTACTTTTTGTATTAATGTATTTATTATAATTATACATTTACATTTAGTGTAATTATAATATATCTATTATATATGATTTTATATTCTATAATAATTATGATATATTCATTATGAATTGAAAACATTTGAGAGAGAGAGATGCCATCAGTGCATTTTCTCCCTCCACTGCCCTCTCTACAAATGTCTCTTCTTCTTCACCTTGGCATTTTGACTTGTCTCTACCGACTAGAAGCCCATCATTCCAGCCAATTCTTAGGTCATATCAATTACCTCTTGACAGTCCCCTCCCTCCTTCCTCTGACCTCTCCCATTTCCAGAGATGCAAGGAAGTAGAGCAGTAAATGCCTTGTTTAGAGAGCTCTTCCCCTCTCACCCCCCACCACTAAAATACGCCCAAATGAGCTTCAGTGTTGACAAGATTATAACGGGGTGGGCAAGCTATGTCCCTGCAAACCTTTCCATCCTGAGCGAGGGATTCCAAGTATTTCAGAATCCTCGTTGGCATTACTGGGTTTATTGTCTTTCATGGTCACAAAACCAAGTGGCCCCCACTGGGAACACGGGCAACAGCTCCTTCCTTTGGTTCATCTCAAATCCTAACTGCTACACGGATCCCTGTTCTCAGCTCAATGCCTGGCAACATAACCAGCCCACTGGGCTCTCCCTCCCTGCTGCCCTGATTGACGTTTGATTTTCCTTTTCTATTCTCACATGCTGTTATTCCATTTGACCTGCTTGCTCTTCTGGCCTCCTCCAGACTGAACCTGCTTCTGCCACACTTATCACTGGATGGCCGCCACCCATCCCTCTTGTCCCTTCTTTGTACAGTCTATCTATATCCTTTGCTCAAAATGACTAAGGTTTTCATGCAATTTCTGCTGATCTTCCAGGCTTAAAAGGACAAAGGATCAAAACATCCTTTTGTATGGGGAGGATGAGGAGATGGAGAGGGCAAAGGGAGAGAAGTGAGAACTCAGGACAAGGTCTCAGAAGTTTATCCTTAGGTTAGGGGTGACTTGGTCCTCCAGCACCTGGGTGAAATTAAAGATGGCAAACTAGAAAAATAGAATGGATCTCCCTCTGAAATGGCTTCCTTTAACCTTATTTAATAATATAAATAAGATTCAAAGTGATACAAGTTAGCAAAGAAAGAAAAAGCTCAGGAAATGTAGCTATAAAAACTTAACTGAATTTGAAATGCACGAAATTATATTTTACAGTGAAACCCAAGAGACTGCACAGTAATTGTATTTTAATCAGTTTTGACCACTATCCCTGGTTCAAACAAGGTGTCGTAATAGGATAGTCATGGAAATTAATACTTTGACCAGAGTTATTTGTCTCTCTAAAGAAATAGTGATGAAAATGATTCTTCTTCCCTCAGAATGATTTTGAGACCTAGGACAGAAACTACAGAGAGAATGTGTCACCCCAACCTCAGTCCAGTCAGTGCCGGCTCCAGGAAATGAATGGAAATATGAAAGATTTGTAGCAAAGGGTGTCAAGGATCAAGGCACAACTCAATAAAAATTCAGAGCAGATAATCAGGGATTTCATGGAATTTTATATTTTTCTTTGTATTCACTCTGCAGATAGGAGGGGTCTAGAGTGTAACTAGAATTGCTGTCATTTAATTTTCTGGAATAATAACTTTTTCTAAAAGGCACATCCTGTAGCAGGAATTTAAAACGGAAACTGTTCTTCCTATACTGTGTGTTTGTGTGTGTATGTGTGTGTGTGTATTGCTTTCTTATTGGTTCTGGCTACTTTTTCTAACTGGTTAAAACAATCACATGTTGAACTTAACAAATTATTTTGAAAATGACAGTTTATAAAAATTGCATTTAATCAAGTATATAGTTTCTTTGTCAGAAACAAAAATAATTTGTGACCTGAGTAATGTTCCTACAACTGAACATTTCTTTAGTTTGTTATTCTTTTGAAAAGGCTAATTTTAAAAGAGGAAACTTAGATCATGTCCACGCAAAAGGAATATTTTAGTTATATTGTCTATTCTAGTTTAAATTTTCATTTACTTTTTATGTGGAATCCCTTGGTTAATAATATTAAATTGAGATAAGAATGAATGCTATTCCTTCATGAGAATGAAGGCTGGAGGCTGCCAGCTAATAAAGTGTTCTCTGCTAATCTGTTCCCATTGGGGAATCAGAATCCCAGACCTTATGCAGTGGACATATGTCACACGTGTTGATGTTCACTGCGGTGCTAACACCAAACCCAAATCCAGTTTGCCAGTGTTGGGCACCTCACCATTAGTAGTCTTTATCAGAGGTTCACTTCACCAATATTAACTAGAGATGCCATTTCAAGTCTATATATTAGAAAGGCAATTTAAATTAATTTGTGAATGAGTCTTACATCTGACAAAAGGTTTGGTAGAAAAGAGAAAGTCAACATTTTCTTAAGATATTCCAGGTACTGTTCATACGACATAAAGCTTCCCCCAATCCTTGAGCTTTGTATTGGTGTCCCCATTCTAGAGCCAAGGAATATAAAACTCAGGATAATGTGGTGGTCTGGGTCTAAATCAAGATTTATTTGACTCCAAAATCTGTGTTCTTTCATTTATCCTATATTTTTCCCAAAGAGGAAAGATGGAAGCCCTTGACTGAAGGACTGTTTGGAGACCATCAAATGCATTCCAACACTGTGTCAGATTCCTGTCAGTGGTACAAAAGACTTAGTGACAAAAGCAGCTGATAACATATCGAAACTCCAGATGCATTATCCTCACACTGGTCATCAGGTTCACAGAACTCTTCTGTGAAATATGTAAACGGTATTACATCATGTGGCACTTGCTACATGAGTAGTAATACTACTGAGAATAGAACTGTTGTCTTGGGTGATGGCTAAAATGCTGTGAATTTAGGCACATGGATACCCTCTGGGGAGCTGGTTATAGTACTCACACTTGGAAGCCTCTGAACAACACCCTCTCTTACCTCTATCATCCCCTTTTGATTTGGAAGCTACAGCCAGTTAAAAACATAATTCTATCTGCACAAATAGGTGTGGTTAGTAATAAGGTATTGTCAGCCATTAACACTTTAGCTCAAATTAGATTACATTAAAAGCTTGCCACTTAGCAGTCTCTCCTAGGGAGTAGGGGCCACAACTTGGTTTTGAGGGAAGAGGTGGAAAAACTCAAGAACATTGGGCAAGTTTGGGTAGAACTTTGCACTGAAATAAAATTTCTGTGTGAAGAGACTATAAAACTCCAAGTAAAATGCCCTTCAATTCTGAATTTTATAATAAAATAATGATACAGGCTTTATTTCTCAATTTTTGTTTTGCTGTTTTGCCTAAGACTGACTTTGTATGAAAAGAAGTCAATCAATATGGATTTCTTAAATTTCAAATAATGGAAAAATAGACAAAGAAATCCTTTCTTCCTGTACCTATATTGGCCAACAGTGTCACTACTGTACTCTAAATGCCACACTCCCTCTAGTGCACCCCTCTGGAAAGACAGCTGCTGGATCTATGCTTATACAAGTATTTTCTAGTAAAAGAAGAGAATTTCCAGAGCAGTCTGTGCTTAAAATCTGTTTATCCTGCATAGCCGATTCACAATGTTATCTTCCTCCAGGGTTCATACAAATCTATTATGTTACCTTATTTATTTATTCTCCATCTATTCTCAGAAACTTCTTACAAGGAAGGATGCATACAATATGACTCAATTGGATATCTTAAACTGTATGGAATGAGAAAAGAAAAACAAGAGTGAGGCAAAATGATCAAGATATTAGATTTAAGTACATAAAATAACAACCAGACATCCTTCCATCAATGGGCTGTATAGTTAGCTGGGCATATTTATATTAATCAGGATAAACTAGATTTTGCTATGGTAAAAACAATTCCAAAATGTTAGGAGCTCCTAAAAACCATGCTTTAATTTCTCGTTCAGGTTACAGACCTACTGAAGGTGAGCTGGAGGCCTGCTCCCACTTGCCTCTAATTTCTGTGCTAATGGAGCAGCCACTGTCATTCGTAGTGCTGGTCACTGTGGCAAAAGGGAAAAACAGCTCTGCTCCTTCCTTTGCAAAATCAGATTGTTTATTTTCTTATTATTTGAATTGTAAGAGTTCTTTGTATATTGTGGCTATCTGATTTTTTTTTTCTGGATTCCTTTAAGATTTTCTCTTGTTCTTGGCTTGCAGTAACACTTCAGTTCCTCTGAGCTTCAATTCTGTGGGTTGGCTTGGTGTTTTGTTTTTATCAATTTTGAAAAGAGTTTGGCCATTTCCTCTTTGGGCATTTCTTCTTTCCATTTTCTCTCTCCTCTCCATCTGGGATTCTGATCATGTATAAGTAGAAATTTAAACATGTCCTTTATATCTCTTATTTCAAATGTTCTTCTCTGTGCTCCATATTGGTTGTTTTCCATTTGACTTATCTTCCTTTTTGAAAATTCTATTTTCTGCAGTGTCCGAATTACCATGTTGATATGAACTGCTCTATATTTGATTCTTTTTAAAAAATGATTCTGATATTCTGGTAAAATTATCCATTCTTTATTTTTACATTTTTAAAACTTATTAAAACACATTGGAAGGCTTAGCTTTTTAAAGGTAAACTTTTTTTTATTTTAGAGTAGTTTCAGATTTAAAAAGAAGTTGAAAAGGTACTAGAAAGTTCCCATATACTCCACACTATTTCCACTATTGTTAACATTCTACATTATTCTGATACTTGGATCACCAGCTCCTAGTCCTTCTTTTTACATTCCCCATTATCACAGTCTCCTGCTATCTGATTCCATCCACTCTACCCTTACCAAGATAGTAGATCCTCATTGATTCCTTAGAGGATATCATGACTGCTGAGATTCTACATTCTCCATATTTACAGATGAAAATAGTCTTGTTTACAGATAAAGAGGTTGTCAGAAGCAGCAAATGGACAATACCCCCCAAAATTTGTTACCAACTCAAAACTCATTTTACAGAACAAAAAAATAAAGATTCCCAGTTCAACATAAACTGCCAAAACCTGAAGTTTAACTGAGAAGAACACAAAGTTTCTGCTTAATTCCACCCACTGATTTTCTTACCTGACACACTATTATCATGACTACTACTATTTAAGTCAAAGCCACATCTATACACTTAGTTGATTAGATCCTGGAGGAGGAAGACTGACTTCTGAACTTTCTACTAAACATCTGCCCAAAAATAGCCATTGTTGAGAAAATGGTAAAAGAGATCACAGGAAGAGCAAGTGCCTCGCCGAGGGGGGTGGGGGGGTGCCGGGGGAGCGAAAATGCACACCTACAATTTCAACCACGATTTTCAAATGCTGTTACCATGATCCTTACCATTTAGACTTGCAAAATTTTATAAGATGTAAAACACAGCAAATGGGACAAGACAAAACAATACATGTAAAATACCACAACTGGCAAATATTGCCATCACTCCAAGTCAGAGGACTACAAAAAGCTTGCTTAAAAATGAATATTATTTGATCAACACAAGTTTGAACCTAGAATAAGGGCTGAGGAAAAAAACAAAATCATTTTATTTAGAAAAGATGAAGATGAAGATAAAATTTTTAAGTGTATTTATGTAGAAGCTTAAAATGTTGACCTAACCTTTTGTTCAGTTTCTTGTAAACTGCCTCAAGCCCTCTGTGAAGGAAGTGAGGTATAGGCCTTCCACCAGCACATCACGTACTAAAGAAAAAACACGAGGCAAAATTTCCACTGTGTCCTGTGACATCTATACTACTTCTGAAGTATTTGCCATTCTTCTCTTCTCGATAGTGCTGGCAGTACTTCTAAATGCTTCCTGAAACTTTCTCCTTGGATTATCAAAGCTAAATTCACCATCACCTTGCACCCTCCAATCCACCCACTTGCTCATTTCCCACTCTCTGTCAATAGCACCATCATTTTCTGCATTATTAAAGCTTCATTTTTTGAGTCACCATTGACTCATTTTTCTTATCTTCTGATTCTAGTCACCATAGAATCCCACATATATAATTGCTTTGCAAAATATTCCCGGATGCCATTCTTTTTCTCCTATTTTCATAACCTCAACACCTTGTCCTTGTGTAGCTCAAATACTCCTTGTGTGCTTGAGCCCCTATTGCTACATCAATTTAGATGAACAGCAGTCTGACTAAAAAATAAAATTGATGTCAGTTCCAGTCTTTACTCAGTCCCTCAAGAAATGCACAGTGTAATAGTTCAGAGACAGGGTCTGAAGCCAGACTGCCTGGGGTATCACCTGGCCCTGTCAATTCCTAGCAGTTACTTCATCTGCCTCAGTTACTTTATCTGCAAAGTGGGAATAATAATGATATCGTGTTGTACAATGATTGTGAGACTACAATGACTAAAAACATGTGAAGCACAGAAAGCATCTACAACAATGTGTGGTACATTGCAAATTATTATCTTTTATTACTGATTTTATTGTTATTGAAAATCCTTATTAGTGTCTGTCACTATCAAAGAAGATAGAAGTATTTTCCCTAAGTTATCCCTTTTCTCTGCTCTCAATTTTCCACCCAAATCCTCTCCCAGAAGCCAGCCCACCCTGATTTTAATTTCTACGGCCATTTTTTCAGCTTGCATGACACTTTTCTTGCCATTTCCCAAAATACAACTTCCTGGCCCATCTCTGACCTTTTGAGATTTTTCTAACTTTCTGCTAAGAGAAGGATGGTGAAAGCAATTTACCAGGTGCAGGTGGTAAGGGGGAACATCCACTGCAGAGAATTCAGCCAGCAACCAAACTGATGAAAAGTCAGCTGATGTTTATTTTTGCCATGTGCTGGCAATTCTTAAGTAACAGTGATAAATGACTCCCTGCCCCCAATCTGTTATCAATCTAGTAGCTGTGGTTACTGTTGAGTTTTAATAACATATACATGTATAAATATAAATATACACACATTATGCAATATCAATAGTGTTTCTTTGTGGGTGGCCATGCATTTCAGAACACACTGTGCTGTCCATGGAGAAGTTATCAAAATGAATTGATGGGTTACAATGAGGGAAGATGGTGCAGTTCAGAAAAACACCTGATTAAAAAAAGAAAAGAGAAGATCTGGCAGGACATCATTCCCAATAAGGTTCGGGTTGCTGCCTCAACTGTGCATCTTTACATCCCACAGTTAATTTAAGACTATTTATTTTCTTTAAGGCTCTCTATCTTGTTCTGCCTCTGAAGGCAGAGGGCATGATGTGGAGGAATTCATTTCTCTCTTATCCCCACCCCCAATTACATTTAGTGAGAATATCTCCAAATCTTTTCTTACATTTTGTTTCAAAAGACATGACTGTTTTTTGTTGTTGTTGTTTGGTTGGTGGTTTGGGTAATTCTCTACCTATGTGATGCTTTTCATGAGAGACTGGAAGACGTTTCTGCTGGTATTCTGCACTGATAACCTGGAATTCTGTATTTGAATATTTCCCTGTTTTGGCTCCTCCATGATTTTAGGGACTTTGTATTCTTTCTGTAACACTGACTATATCTCTTGGAGATAGCTGATTTTCTTTATATCAGATAATTGATCTATTCAGAGAAGAAGAAATTTTCCTGACTTCTGCTAATTTCTCCCCTAGAAGAGTTGTCATTTCATGGAATTGAATCAGAGAGATTCTAAGACAGGCATCTGATTGGCTGACTCGCAGGATGATGAACAGATTAGCTCTCTCTCATGGGATTAGAGAGTTAAGTGTTTTGAATTTAGAGCAGCTCAGTTATTCGCACCATGACTCCCTCAGTAATCTCAGCCATTTTTCATTTGGATTTCTGACTTCATGTAAATACTAAAACTGCATATATCCCAGCTTTTTATTTTGAAAATTTAAAAACCAACAGAGAAGTTGAAAGAATATTACAACAGACACTCAGATAGCCTTAGCCTAGATTAACCAATTATTTTGCTATATTTTTCTTCCCTCTTTGTGTATGTGGGCAATTGTTTGATTTTTGTTATGCCATTTGAAAGAAGGTAGATTTGTAGACTTCATGACACTTCACTTCTAAATACTTCAGCATGTACTTCCTGGGACAAGCTCATTCGCTAATATAATGACAATACCATTATATACCAAGAAAATTAGTTACATCAATATTATCTGATAATATTATACAATACATAGTGCTAGCCAATTTTATCCAGTTGTCCCAGTGATACACTTTGTAGCTATTCACTCTAGGATCTAATCAAGGATCAGGTTATTTTTCTTTAGTGTCCATTAATCTTGATCAGTTAACCTGCTTTTATATTTCAAATCCAGTGATCAGTGCAGTTATTGATAGGGTTACATTTTAGATTTATCTGAAAGTTGAATTTCTCTGACTTTAACAGTAATAAAATGATTTATGTCTGAATTGATTATGTTCCAACCAAAAAAGTAATTATTCCTTTGTAAATCTGCAAAGTATCTCCTAATGGCTATCACTATGTCTTACTTTATCCTATTCACATAAGTGGAACAAATCATACTCATTATAAACATTTATAGCTTACAAATTGTTGTTCAAATTAGAAATAGTTTAACACATAAGGCTCATTTCACCCATCACTAAGATGCATAAGTGTCTTTTAATCACCAACAATTCCTTTGTTCTGTCCATATTCGACATTCATTTTATTCCTTCTCAGTTCCCCTCTAATTCTATCAACCCTTCTTCATTATTTCAGCATGTTACTCCCCACCCTCCTTTTCTCTATTCCTTATCCCTCACAGCCTTCCCTCCACCCACTGTACTATCACCCATAGCAGCAATGAGTAACCTACCCCTCTCAGGAGCATTTTGATGGTATGCGTTAAACACCTAAAAACTAAATCAAAAGAACTGGGATTAATTCTTATTTCTATTAAATGTTGGGTGACTTTTAAAAAAGTTAATCTCAACTAGCCTCAATATAAAAAGAAATTAAGTAAAGGGGTAAAAACAACCTAAGAAAATGAACACCATCTGAAGCACAGAGAAGTCAAGTATATGGCCCAAGGCCACACAGCTGATCAACAGTAAAACTGGGGTGTAGATGCAAGTGGCTGAACCCAGAGTCCCTGATCCTGCACACTATCTACTGCCTCCCCCAAACCAGATTCCAAAAGGCATTGGAGCTTGCAATCCCTGTTTTGTCTCTCAGGACAGTTGCCTGTGGCCATTCCCCTCCCATTTGGCAGAGAGCTCCCCAGTAGCCCCCCTTGGCCCCACTCTCTGAGGCTTTTCCTATGCTTGCATTTGCTGGCCACCTCCAGGACCCACCGCTCCTTGCCCCCTGCAGCGTGGTCTATGACTGCTTAGTTCCACACAATGTGCCTTCTGTCAGGCCCAGGGCCAGGCAGGCTTTCCACCTCACAGACTCCAGTGGCAGAGAAAACAGCCCTTTGTTGTGCAGGGCCATCCATCCGCCTTCTTCAGCAAACCCATTTCTGTGCCTGGGATTACATTTCCAAAAGGCCCCCTCTGTTTTCTCTGACTTAGTACTTGTCAGGCACCAAAAAGGGGATGTGAGTATGATAGAAAACATACAATGTGCTGGAATTCACTGTGATGGGGTGAGTTCCTTTACTGCTGTGGGCCTGAGACAATCCATCCCTAACATAAGGCTACTAACACCCACCTTGCAGGACTTTTATATTAGGTAAAATAAATCATGCCAAATACTGAGAAGAGGAAACTAGTAAAAAACAAACACTTAGAAAGTGGTAGCTACTCTCATTTTTCCTCTGAATTGAAGCAATTTTCTCTGAAACACAAATGATATTTCAGTATAGTTATTAGTGTTCCTGGGATCCTGCAATACATCTATCTCTCCAAGACCTGATATATGGCCAAGGTTATCAGAAGTAATTCTGAATATATGGGTATTATCCTTATGCTGTGTTTTGCTATGTTTGTTTTGTTATGTTGCTCTCCAGGGCAGTGGTATCCAGGTCTATGATACCTTATCATTATTGTTTAAATATAATGGCATAGTTTCTCATAAAATTACATGAGACAGATAGCACAACAGTGTTGTTTGATTCTTGATTTAAGGGAGTAAATATGTGGTTCATAAATTTGGAAGAAGTAGACATCACAGGTGTGGGTGAAGTACATGTGGAGGGTTCCGTTTTGGTCTTGGAAGTCATTACAAATATGACTCACCTGGACAATTTAAACAACAAAAAGACTTAAGCCAGGTTTTGTTCCCCTCATTACTGTCATCACGTGGGGCCCAAGAAGTCTTTGGTGGGGGGCAGCCCTGTGCACTGCAGAGTGGTTGCCGATATACTGGCTTCTACCCTCTAGATGCTCTAGCACCTTCTCACTTGTGACACCCACAGACGTCTCCTGTCATTGCCAGGATGTCCCTGAGGGAGTGGTGGTGGCAGTGCGCAATCATCCTGGGTGAGAACCAGAGCCTTAAACTCACACCGTATTTAATTTACCTGAAGCACGTCATCAAAGAACTGAGAAAACTGTTCCCAGTAAGGGAAAAAGATAAAAAGAAGAAAGAGGCTTAGAATGATCCATTCCTATCGATTTTACATCCAGAGCATTCTTTTAGTCAAGGTACTCTCCCAAAAGGGAGAGAAATTCCCCCACCAATCTCATGAATGCACTTACAGAGCCTTTCTGCGTGACAGATCTTCCCAGGCATAGCAAGGACCTCCTGACAGCTATTGCAGTTCATTCCAGGATCCAATACACCAATTTCCTCCTCACATCTTGAGCTATTGTCCTCATCTTAGCATCACATGGCAGCACTTACCCCCCACCACTTCACAAAGGCTATCTTCTTCCAGACACTATAAAGTTAAGGACTCAGTATTACACAATTAAATGATCCTTTTTTAAGACTTTGCAAAGCCCTGAGGATTCATTTAAATAGTGACTCATAACCTTATCCTCTCAGAAACAAAACCCACTTTCCATTCCCCTATTTATTGCTTTCCTACTTAGTGTGCTTGAGGTTTACAATCCTGGGAGCCTGATTAAACACAAGCACAACATACCTTTCAATAGGACAGTGTGAAATGTGAGGGGTCAGGAAGATACCAGAAATTCATCAGATCTTTGATGGTAGCAAATGGACTTAGTTGTTTTACAAAGCAGTCTTGCCCTTCCTGTTTCTGTTATCTCAATAACCCTTAGCACTCTGTGTCAGACTGCCAGCCCTGTTTGGAGCACATTTCTGCCAATTTGGTGAATGACTAAAACAGAACTGTTCAGCTTATAAGGGAAACCGACTTGATCTCAGGAGGTCCTGGTGGGGATCCTGGAATGAACTAAGGTACTTCTCTTCCGTACCTCTTCCCATTCCAGCCTTAGAGGCCTGCTCTCAAACCAAGACCAAGAAGAGGGCGAGGTTTGGGGATTATGTGTTCTGAAGGGGTGAAATGTTAACGAAGACAGTTCGGATTCAGGAATTTGGCGGCCAATTCTGGCTCTGCTGGGGACGTGTGGAGATTCGAGCTGGCAGGCATTTTGAGACAGTGTCCCTGGCTCTGCCTTCCCCATGACTCCAGCCATCACTTGGGCGGGAGAAGGGTAAGGTCAGCCTCTGACAGCCTGCCTGCCTCTGAAATGACCAGTGTGGAGCATCTAACTCTATGTGCTGTCATCTTTCCAATCTGGCTTAAATGTCCCCTTTGCAGACAACATGCCACCACCACCACTTAGCACAATCAGTCAAGCAGCCCGCAGCCCCTTCTCTGGAATCTCTCTTAGGGCTCTGATCCTTTACAACTGGGCCACAGTCACTTATGGACACGCCTGTATCTCTTACTGTGGGTGAGATCTTTGAAAGCAGGCTGAGTGGCTGTGGCTTCAGGCACCAGCTAGAGCTACAGCCTTTGTTCTCCCTGAACAAAAGAGCAGAGGAGACCCATAGGCCTGATGTCTTCCAGCGCTGCTCTCACTTCAAACCATCCCTAAAGGTCAAGTCCTCCCACACCCTAGCTCTAAACTGAAGCACTGTGGCCTAATGAGTGATTAATGTGCCCTAACCTCCTTGTTTCCCTCTCTACAAACGCCGTCACGGGGTAGGATATGGTGTCTGCCGACCCAGGAAATCCGAGCCTGCTGATAGATTTCTCCCTTTAGAAAAAGAGATTTCCTTTTCTTTCTTTCCTTCTTTTCCTTCCTTCCTACCCTCATTTCTCCTATCATTAAATATTTTAGTATCTGCTCTGTGCCAAGTACTCTTCTAGGCCCTAGGATTCAGCATGGTGACTATGGTGAAGTCCTTACCCTCACTGATCTTACACCAGATTGTAGATCTCAGCCTCCTCCTAAAGATATCCAAGTGGTCTGTGCACCTTCTTCACCGGGTGGGGTTTGCTGGGGTCCTGACCAGCAGGAAGCAGAGCCGGCTGTCATATTCGCTTGCAGTGTCCAGTCAGCAGGGTTCATGACAGCACCGGCCTCACACCTGCTCAGGCCACAGTCTGGTTACTTATGGTGTCTGGGAACTGGGGCCAAGGAAACAACCTCTCACAGAGAGAGGGAGCCCCAAGAATAGTTTGTTTTACAAAGCAATTTCTTGTACCTCCTCTTTACATTACCTCAATAACTCTTAGAATTATGCCCTATTTCTATTAATAGTTGTTAAACTGCCATCCCTACTGGGAGAAAGTCCTTGTTAACTCATGAAATGATCAAAACACAGAAGCTTTCAGATCATAAGGGAACAATAGACTTGATCCCACAAGGTACTGAATGATTCGTTATCTGATAGATCCCTTTGCTGCTGTTATGAGAAACATTCTCTCTGAGATGCCCAGGGGATTGGTTATGTTCAACATAGAAATAAGGGCCTGTAGAACCCTGCAGCATGAGGGACATGGAGGGTTAAAAAAAATTCCTTACATAAATTTCTAGTCTATTAACAGAAATGTAAATTATTACATTTCTGTCTATTTCTAGCCTATTACAGAAATGTACAATGTGTTATATTGTGACTTTGTACCAAGAGTGAAATTATTTCTGTTTTTGTGAGCTGAAGAAAGAATAGACATTTTGAAGTTGGCATCGTGGAAACTTGTGGAAGGGAAACTTGGCAAAATAAAGACAGAATGATTACATGTCATTAGGAGGAGAGAAAATGATTTCCTGTGAAGGCATATTTGATTTTCTGTTTGAGAAGCAATTTCTCCCAAATAAGAGGGTGTTTTTTGAGATATTCAAAAATGTATTTCCATGGGACACATTTTTCCTTCTTGGTGACAGCATGTGCTTTATAAGATGCTGTGATAAGGCTTTGATGGAGGATTGATTTTCTGTGACCCATCTAAACTTGTTTTTTCAGGCATATATAAGGAACCAATGTGCTATAAATCAAGGCACTGAACAGTCACATTACTCATCATATTTTCTCAGTGTTTCCCCACACCACTGTCCCTACTCCCTGTCTGGGGAAATTAGGTAGTTTCAGTTTGTGTATGTTTCTTCTGTTTTAGGACTCACAACAGCTTTTCCAAGGTCACCAGATCAGGAGAAACTCCCTCCAATGAACCAAATGAAATACCATTCAAAGCTGCTGTGTTTGTGCTCTCAAAACCCCTTCAGTTTCTGCCAACCTTGTCTATCGGCCAGTGGGAGAAACCAGGTCCCAAGTGTTCCTTTCCTTAGAGTCACTTTGGTGCCAGACTAGGAGAGACATGGAGCCACACTCCCCACTGGAGATTAAATTAGAATGATTTGTAAAGTTGGAGTCAACATGAAAATAATTTGTCTTCAAACTATGCTAGATAATTGACATGGTGGCTTTTTGTCCCCAAAGCCAAGTAAATGACGCCAGTAACATCTCTTGTACTGGAGTATTTACAAGAGATAAATAACAACCCTCCAGTTTAAAGCTATACCTGGCAGTCTGGGTCACTCTGCATTCTCAAAGACATCTTTCTAATTCTCCTTTCTGTTATTCCAGAAATTCTCTGTGAACCATTGGCCTCATTTTCTCTTCTCACTAGACAAGCTCCTGAAACCAAGAGGAGGGGTCTGTATGCACATTTCATTGTGTGGGAGTTGCACCCCTGCACAAATCAAATAGCACATCCCTTTGGAGAGCCAGCCATCGGTCATCTCATCTCATCTATAATACCAAGAACACCCCCCGTGGCACAGACTGTAGTCTTTGATGGGTTGCAAGGACTGCAGTGAAGCAGCGTGGCATAAGGAACCAGGAAGGGTGCCAGAGTCACACAGCCTCGGGTCCAACATCCGGTGGCTTCAGGTCCTCAGTCAAATCATTTAAGTTCTTAGACTCACTTCCTCAACCATAAAAAAGAAGGTATAATACCTTGTAGAGGTTGTGAAAACTAGAGAAATTAGTATAACGTTCCTATTGTTTGTGCACCTTCATCTGTTGATACTTTATGACTTGCTTGTAGCAACATAGCTTCCTTTGACTGGAACATAGGGTTTCTTTCCCTCAGACTTCACACCTGCTGCTCCTTCTTCCAGGAACACCCTTCCCTTCAGTCTGTGGAGCATGGGTGGCTTCTTATTCTTCCGTTTCACTTCCATGGTGAGACCTTCCCTGGCCCACCTGTCTGTGGAGGTCTATACCCAGCCCTCTCAACCTGCTTCCGCCCACCACCCAGATAAGTAATGCTTTCTCATGGCACCCTGCTATTTCCTTGGAGCATTTACCATATATATAATCATATTATCATTAGGTTACTTGTTTATTTTTATTATTATTGCACAAGACTGCCAGCTGCCAACCATGTCTGTTTTGTTCACAAATGAATACTCTGCAGGATGCAGTATTTGGCACACATAGATGCTTAGTGAGTATTATTGAGTGAGTGAAGGATACATGTTTCTTACAACCACCCCACAAGTTAAAATAAATAGGCATGTTTATATTCACTTTAAGGGGAGGAAACAAAGGCTTAGGCAGTTAAAGCAACTTGGCCAATTACACCGTCACATGAAAAGGATCCAGGGCCTGAGCCCAGGGCTACCTGCCTCTGGGCTTCCTGGTCTTTCCTTTCCTGCAGCCATTCCCGGTGGGGCAGAGGGATGGCTCCAAAACCACAGAGGGTACATTTCCCTGCATGGTGTGAAAAGCACCGGGGGGGTGGGGGGGGGGGGAGATGAAGTGATTTTATATCTGGAGAATGGAATAATATCATTGTTTGTATGTACATTGCAGAATACAAAGCTCTGCATTGTCTTGGCTAGGCAGGCACCAGGGATGACAGAGTTTCTGGAAGTGCGCTGCACTGCTGCTGAGCATGCCTGGCCAGGCGTCCCATGTGAGGAAGAACCTGGAAGCCACCCTGGACTCATCCCTTTCCCTCATCCCCGTCCCGTCCATAACAAGGTCCTGACCATCTACTTCCCCCCTACCCGGAGTTATTAAGGCCGTAGTGCAGGCAGCCGTCACCTCCTGCTGCCTCCTTCCCTGCCCACCTCCTCAGGCTCTGCCTGAGCCCTGCTTGCCAGGCAGACAGAACTATCTTCAGCTCCCTGAACAAGCTTTACTCTCTGTTGACTCCACGTTTCTGCAAACACTTTGTGAATACATGTGGCCATGGATCCCAACTACAGGAAAGAGCAGAACTCTGCACACCCTGGCCAACACTGGGTGTTACTGTTCTGTAGAAAATTTGACCATTTCGGGGCAAACTGGGGCATTGCCTACAGCCTATCAGAATTGAGTTTCTCAGACCATCTGAAGGATCATTAAAAAGGAAGTTCCAACCCATCATAGGCTAATGCTTTTATATAATAGAATAAGCCATGAATTACTGGAAAAAGAACTTAAAAATCAAAACATACACAATATAATAATTTTTGTTATTATCTTCAATAGACATACAATTACTTAAAGTTTCTAAGTGCTTCCTTTCAATTTCTGATCTTACTGTACAGGAGGCCATATGCAGAGTGGGGCTGCATGAGGAAGTGTCTGGCTAGCGGTAAGGAGGGCAGACCCCACAAATCAGTAGGAGAAACGTGTGGCAAGTCAGCACCAAAATAAATACTAGTAAAGGAACAGCCTTTATGGGATCTGCACAGGGTGTGATGGCAAAGGAAAACACCGTGGGGCATGTCAGGAGCCTATAGTCTCACCATTTAGTGTTGCTTTGTATATTTCTATTCATATTTTATTGTTTCTATTTATTTATACCTTTAGCATAATGCAATCGACCTGAAATCAAACCTCTGGTTTAGTCCATCGGCAAGACTGCCCCAGGTTTCTGGGTAGGAGCTAGAACTGCTAAATTGTATCACTTTAAAAACATTACTCAAACTTTCAGGCCACTAGCATCAAAGTGTCCCAAAGAAAGAATATATCCATGCATATGCTTCAATTATTTGCTACAAATAGCAAGGATCACTGGCAAAACCGCATTTTTTTTTATCATGTGCTGTGTTAGGTCCTGAATACATCCCCAGGAAAACTGAGATGAACAACTGTTGCCTAACAGAGATTTGGCCAGTAAAGCCTAAGACTGGAGTGAGGGCGATGGGATGAGGAGAATCTGTTAGAGAGCCGAAAGCACATTTAGGGGTGACAGAAAGACAGCTGAGAAGATGAAGATTTATAGATGGCCAGGAGATGAATGGCCAAGAATTTTTCCTTAGATGAGCTTGTATTACTCAAGGCTGTGTGCATTATAAAATGTGAGAAATCGAAAAATAAGAAAAGCCAAAGAGGCAAGCTCATGTGGATCATTAATCACTGATAAAGAAGAAAGACAAGACCTACTTGAAGGCTTGGAGTAATGACTTTGAAGATTTTTATCACAAAGCCCTGGGTAGATTGTAAATATGAGGCAGAATAAGAGCATGAGTGTCCCCAGGACCTGTTTGAGAAAATCTGAGTGCTGGTGCCCACAGTCCTACTTCCAGGGAACATGGTTTGAAACCCCAGGAAGAGAAATTCAGAAGCATAGTTCATGCCTGTGCCAAGTTCAGAATGCACTGAATTAATTCAGAAGATCAGAGTTGTGAGGGTTCAGCAAACCATAATTATGGATGCAACTGTATTCCCAGTGACTTTCCCACAATGGGCAGATAGCCTGAAAACTTCATAACATGCACTAAAAATACTCTAACAGCCTGGTGAGTGGCAAAGGGTGCTGGTTCTTGGTCTTAGGATATCCAAGCAAGTCCTTCCACACGAGCTGCCTGACCTCGAGCAAGTCAGCAAACCTCTTCTGGTCTCATTCTTGGTATTTGCAATGGGGGAACAAAAGTAATCTTTGCATTATCTGTCTCACCAAGGGTCTGGCTCAGTGTGCTGCATGCCCCCTTCCCAACACATACACACACGCCACCACTACTAACACCATTATAAACTTACTCAGGATCTGGGTGGAGCACTGACATCGTCCACTGCACAGAAGCACTCAAAAATGCTTGTTCTCAAGAGATGTCCCTGATCAGGAACCACCCCTGTTCCTCATGAGAATAGTCACAATGAACGAATTAGGAGGCATTCTCCATGAGAAGATTTACACCAGTAAGACAGGGTGGAGTAAATAAAAGCAACAGATTAGTGCAAAATTACTAAATCTCATCATTTAAGTTCTCACCTGACAGATTTAACAAATGAGATCTGTCTCTTCTTGGTGGATGCACTAGCGTAAGTACCATCTAAATCAGGTCTGCGGAGAAACAAGTGACCTGATGGAGATCTATCTTCTGGCTCCGTGGCAGTAATGCATGGAGAATTTGGAAGGATTTGTGCCAGGAATCAGAGAATGGAATGTTTGTCTTGAATTAACTAATTTTTATAATCAGTGTACCATGAATGATATGCTCTCGCCAAGTAGATTTGTGACCTGCCTGAAGTACAAACTATGTTCCAATTTATACAGTCAATCTATTTGGTATTATGAGGGGTTGCAGCAATTTTAACACATTGGTAAAGACGGATTTCAGTTTATTTTCCTTACTGCTTGGCAGTAAGCTTTTTTAACAAAATAAGGATATATGGGGCTTGCAGGTCCAGGCCAGCCTTTTACTTCATGGCTGCTGGCTGAGGACAGGGTTTGTCCCCCTGGAGATTCCACTGTCAGAGACCACAAGACCACACAAGACTGCACAAGACCAAGCCAGCTTCCCCCGGCCACTATGCTCTTGAGTTCTTGGGAAGAGTTGGGTTTTCTTCAGGGCAGGCCTGTTGCTGGGTTGACGGGCTGGAACTGAGCTTTGAAAGCATCTCAGGTATTGCCACACACCTTATCTCACCTAGCAGAGGGTGTTAGGCAGATATTGGCCTTCCTACTTTAAAATAAGGCACCTTAGGCTTCAGTATAACAAAGGATTTGCTGAGGGTAAAGGTGAGACTCAAATTCTGTTTTCTGATAGTAAATCCCAATTTTTGTCTATGAATCCACAAGGTTATATAATAGTTTAATCTTTGTGTAAACTCAACCTGTCTTCTGAGAAGATGAGAACATGAGCTCACCGAGACAAGCAGGGGTCTGCCAAATAGACAGGAAGGGAGAGCAACGTCCCTCCCTTTGCCCAAGTGAGGCACAATGCGTTCAGAAGCAGGGAGGCTTGCAGCTGCATGGGGAGACTGCCAGTTCCTGGTTGAGACAGAGAAATCCGAAAAGAGCACCACTCTACACTGACAAAAAAGTATTGACAAGGAGCCAAACAGCACATCTGAAAGTTTTCTTGAAATCATTAGAGAGTTGAGGTGACAGGGCACTAAGACAGGCTGTGTTCTGGACCACAAAGCAAACCTTACCAAATTTAAAGGAGTGGAAGTCACACAAAGTACATACCCTAACCATAGCAGAAGTAAGTTAACTTTGTGAAAGAGGGATCCCAACCAGAGTTTAACTAGAAAGTTGAGGACTCCAAGCTGGGAGGAGAGCTCAGTGGGCTTTTTCCCTGGTCTCAAAGCCTGTGCTGCACATGCCTGTGAGGCAAAAGCTTTCCGATTCACCTGCAGTTAAAGCAGCAGGAAAAGTCCTTGGGGTTGTCACATGCCCTCCCATCCAGCAGGAAATACCTAAGCTTTGCTTTGACTCGAGATGCAGATACAGAGAAATGCAGTGAAATATAGACTAATGTCAGGGATCCAAATCCAAGGCCCCTGCTGACCATGCCTGGCTCTCCTCTATCGGATCACACCCTTCAGGTGACAGTGTGGTGACTCAGCCCTCGGGCCTTAAGAGGCTCAAGAGCCATGCTCAGTCCTTGCTCCATTGCTCACTAGCTATGTGGTGACAGATATATTACTTAACCTCTCTAAACTTCATTTGCTCATCTGTTAAGTGGAGATAGCAATTGTATCTATCACAAATGGCTTTTGTGAAAATTAAATGGAGATGATATAAGAAAGTACTGAGCACAGGCTGTGCAGACCATAGTAAGCTCTCAATAAAGATAGTTATCACCATTACCATCCATTATTATTATCCTTAGGAAAGAAATTCTCCAGAGAAGCTCTCCATAAGGCTAAAATACTTGTGCTGTTTAGAGACTATTTATTTAAATTGGGAACCTGGCAAGAGACATAAAATCTGTAGGTAAGAAGAAATTAAATTTGCTGTGGTTTCCCATCTTCTCCCTGGGAAGGACCAGAAGAATTAAAAGGACCCAAAATATAGGGCTTCCCTTTTACAGACTCTCTCACAGGAAGACCCTGTGCCATCCCCAAACCCCTAAGTTGAAAAGGGGAGACAGTGCACCCTAAAGTCCCCCTGAACCCAGAGAAAAAGGCAAACAAGTAAAACCATGAGGATCCTTCAGGGCAGGCGGGTCAGAGATCACTGGACAGCAGACCTCAGACGAGTTTGTTAGAATTACGTGAAGAGTTTGTTAAACATACCAACCCCTAGGCTCCACAACAGACCTCTGGGAGGGCTGATGGGATTTTAATGGCAGGAGGAGCCAGATGGGGGATTCATGTATCAATAACAACTTCTCACTTTACAGAGGATGAAACCTGAGCCACGATAATGAAATGGCTTTGTCCGAGGTCTTTTCTCCGCTGTTTTCAACAAACTTGGCTCAGCTGTAATGGTGGGAGTGACAATGCAGTGAGCAGGCACCTCTGGTCACTTATCCACCTGTCCTAAATGGTCCACCCCGAGCATTTAACACATGGCTGGTGTCACCTTCCTGTGTTACCCTGCCTCTTTGTGCTACCCCTGGTGACACCTCTCTCAGGATGGCTGAGCTAAGCTCAAACTCCTCTGTAAATTCAGTTTCTTGATTGCAACTTCAACTTTTCTCCAAACATTAAAACTATCAAAGGTGGAAATGTCACATTTGATCACTAGCTGGCAGTCATGACTGGAGCAGCACACACTAACAAGAGGAAGTAGCAAGAGGCCAAAAATGAATCTAAAGGGAACAAAGGGACCTCTAACCAAGGAGAAAACATAGGCCAATCAACCAAGGAAAGCAATGAGGTGAAAATGGTCTGCTCAGAAAAATCAATAGGGTGCAACTCCACTGCATTCAGCCCTGGGGCCTTGCACCCACCGCCAGAGCTGAGCCACATCATTCCCCTGCCCCAGGACAGCTCCTCCCGCCCACCTCAACCTCCTCCCCCCAACACCTGCCTGTTTGCACAAATGTGTGTTTCCCCCTGAAGTGCCCTAAATCCTATCATCACAGGAAAATGCCCTTTCTCCCCCTCCAGGGTCACCACTGGAACCCAGGCCATCATCATTTCACATCTAGATTATTTCCAAAACCCGCTCCCTCTGCCTCCATCTGCTCCCCCCGCCCCCACTACACATGACATGGAAAGCTTAGAATAACTGCCTCCTTTGTCTCCCTTCCCTCCCTTATGTGACTCCCCTGCCAATAGGCAGGTGTCACCTTATCCCTCCCTGAAACGCAAATCTTTTGTTCAGACTGGTCCTTAGAATACCTTTTCTCTTCTCTTCCTGAATAGTCACGTCCTCCAGTGCTTTGGGTTGAGCTACAGTGCTACCTTCTCTACCAGGCCTTCCTGGAACACCAGCAGCCCCTGAAGACCGCCTCCTTCTCTCAGCACCTGTGGAAATTTCCAACTGCACCCCTTTTCTACATGATGCGCATGCCCGCTTTCACTGTAACAATGCTGGGCGTTGGGCATAAGGGGCAGTGTCTCCACAATATTCCAAATTGCAGGAGGAAGGCAGCGTAGAGTGGGAAGTACACTGGGATGGGAGCTGAGAGTTACTGATTCTGTCCAGGCCCTGCCTCTAATTACTGCATGTCCTTGGGGGAAGGATGGAACCTCTCAGAGCTTTTCTACAAAAGGAGGTGTTTGTAAGGGGGATCCCTCTCATTCTAACATTCTAGACTTCTGAGGCAGCAATTGTCCCTTTAATATCCCCCATAACACTTATTAGGTATTTACCCTTAATTTTCATTAACCTCTTAGAATTCTCTTTCCTTATTTATTAAATGGGATTGATAATAACACTTCACAGAATTTTTCAGAGGCTCAAATACTGGTTGCAAGATACTTAACACAGTCCTCAAACAAAGTAAGGGCTTTGTGAATTTTTGTTATGATTATTATTATTAAAGAAATAGAAGGAACATGTTAAATACCTGCCTGAATAAATGAATAAAAAGAACCTTTTAAAAATAGCCATTATTTGAGGCAAAAAAGAGATAAATAAATCCCAAGTAACATTTAATTGCTATTAAAATTATAAAGCATGTTTTCTTGCCAGTGGATTTCAGCCCTGGGCAAGTTTACTATGGATTCAATGAGACTGAAAAATGACAATGGAACTTTCTTGGGGTGAAAGGGTTTATATTCAACTTTATTCCCACAGTGGCAGGTCAGTCACTAAAATCCTGTCCACTCAGATGAGTCTGCACGCAGCAAGCCAGTCCCTTTACCCACGCAGCCATCTCAGTCTCTGTCCTCAGGGCTGCCACCATTCCAGTCTCTGTTCCCCTGCAGCTGTGGCACTGTGTCACCAGAGCACTGGGCAGAGCTCTTTACATAGAGTCAATAGCAACAGCAATGTATTGCCCACACGTGTGTAGTGAGCTAGCCCACCAGGGCCAGGTGAGAATCTCTCCTGGGGACAGGCCACAGGAACTCTCATTTTATCCACACTCCCCCCCTCTAGGATTCTCACCTCTCAATCTAAATGCCCTTAATCTCCTGCAATGGTCCCTGTGTAAGGAAGCTGGAACATTGTAAGCAAATTCCATAATAACATACAAATAACAAAAATTATGACAAACTATAATAACCCTCAAGCCTGTGGAGATCCATTGCCACCAAGTGGTCATCCTGGCTGTGTGCAAACCAGTTCTACTCAAATGAGTTAACCGAAAGGACCATGTGGGCCTTACAATACCCACCTTCTCCAGTGTCTCCAGTCTTTCCAGCAAAAAGTCTTGCAGACCCACAGGCTGGTCTTGTCGCTTTGTCTCTGGCTTCTGCTGCTTCCTCAGCAGCTGAAACCACTGCTCTGGTTTCAACTGTTGCCACAGCTTCAGTAAGAGTATATTTAACTTTCCATCCAATTTCTCTCCATCTGCTCCTGCCTTTATCAAATCAGCCCACATCTGGGTCCTCGTGACCTTCATGGGGCCCTTGAAACTCTTCCTTCAAGTAGCAGACCGTATTTCCTTTCTCTTTTTCATTGCTTGAGTCTGAGGATAGGAGCAGACCATAGAGTGCTCCACGACCTGGGGAGGGGTCTGCACTCCTCCTGGAAGAATCTGCAGTTGTCTTTATTTTCTTTTGGGCTTTCCACCAGCTTTCAGCCAGATGGGGTTTCAACTGAGGGGCTGATACCTCTGGCACCGGCAGGGCCTCCATCCCACCTGTTCATCAAACCTCTGCTCCTCCATTTCTGACGGCTCCACTACCTGCTTCACGGCACCGGGCGGCCTGCACTCTCTCCGGCCATGGCTTCTCCGGCTGCTGCTCCTTCTCGTGCTGCTTCCTCTTGGGCTACCATGGCATCCTTTACCATTTCCACAGCACCTCATAGTGATGCCATTTCAGTCACCAGTGAATTTTTTACTTCTTCAATGGCATGTCGCAGCTCATGTTCTCCTGCTGCCTCTTCTTGCGCTTCCTGCAGGAGGGCATCTTTCTCCCTTACAGCCTTTCTCAATATTGTAAGGAAAAAGACTCCCCGCCTTTCCCACTACCTCACTGGCATGCTGTTTCTCAAGGAACCTACTTATTATACCAAGGGCCATCCCTACTTGCCTAGGTGTCGCCTCCACTCCTTCCCAGTCTTGGGATGGGGCCCAGCACTCTAGGAGGCAAGCCACCTCAGACCACACGTCCACTGGGGGACACCTGAGTGTCTCCCCATCCACAGGGGCAGCCCATTGAAGCACCCCTCCCATGAGGGCAGCCTGTTCTTTTCCTTGGTCAACAATGAATCCTGCTGGTGTCATCAGTTGTCTTGTCAATGAGTTTTAGCCTCGGGCAAGTTCACTATAGATTCAATGAGACCAAAAAATGACAATGGAATGTTATTGGGGTGAAAGGGTTGTATCCAACTTATTCCCACGGTGGCAGGTCAGTCACTAGAATCCTGTCCACTCAGATCGTGTCTGCATGCAGCAAGCTAGTCTCTGCCTCTGGGCCTCTACCTGGCAGCCATTCCATCTCTGTCCTCTGCGCTGCCCCCACTCCAGCCGCTGCTCTCCTGCAGCCATGAGGCCCTGCCACCGTGTCATCCAGAGCACTGGGCAGAGCTCTTTATAGAGTCAATAGCAATGTATCACCCACGCATGTGCAGTGAGCTAGCCAACCAGGGCCAGGTGAGAATCCTGGCCATAGGAACCTTCTCATTATCCACACATGTTATCTCTCCCTTTAAAACAGTAATTTCCTTTCCTTTCTCTGAGCTAGAAATTCCCATTTATAACAGCCCTTCAGCATCTCTGAAAGCAGAGGCTCAGAGCCATTTCTGTAGCTCACAGTGCTGGACAGTAGGTCTCAGGGAGGCCAGGGAACCATGTCCTTGCCCACTTGTGATGGCGCTCCTGAAAGCCAAAGCCGCTGTCCCCCTGGATTGGAAGGAGGCAGGAAGACTAAACATTCCATTTAGAAAATTTATGGTCCTAACCCTAACCCTAACCCTAACCCTAACCCTTGAAGATCAGAAGAGAGAAATCTCACCCACTTGTGGGCATTTATTCAGACAGCCCAGTCCAAAATAGAGGAAGCATGCCCTGGGTCAGGCCCCCAGGAATGAGGTCACACCTGAGCTAACCAACTGGGAGGAAGAGTCCCAGCTCAACCTAGAGGAGAATTGCAGGAAGAACCAAGACAGGGCCGGTGACTAACGCAAGATGGTCACACCCTAAGAGTGCTCAAGGAAATGGAGTTAGGCTGCCGGGAGCCCATTAGGAAGCCGGAATTCATGGCATTCCAGAATTCCAATAACCCAGACTTGATTTTGGGAAAATGACACCATCCTCAGAAATATAAATGATTAAATCAATAGAAGAGCTTCATACAATTTAAAAAAGCTTTTTTTAATTATGCTTATATTTCCAAACTTTTAAAGTATTGCTTCAAGTGCCACACAAAAAAAATAATAATAATAAATGAAAACTCAACATGCTTCCTCTCATCTGGTGGAATTCCCCTGGGGCTGGGAGGCAGCTATGAGTGTTAGATGTGCAGTGTGAATAAAAAAGAATTGGACACCTTCAAAAATGCATTATTCAGTAACCAGGTTATAGATGAACAAGTAGTCACAAGTGATTTGTAAAGGCCATCACAGTATTTTTGTGATCTTACAAATGCTCAGTATGTATGCCTTATGTCATAGGACACACATGAACCCCAAAGTCTAATCCATTCCAGACCCTTTGTGAAAGGTTGGTGGTTGAAATGGCAGCCACAGTGCAATCCTTCATTTATTTGGGGTCATGGGGAAGGTGGAACAAACACAAGCTTTTTGGTGTGTCTCTGTCAGAAATCAGATGGTGTGATATCTGGAGATAAGGTTAACCACTGTTCAATTGTTTTCTAATTATCTTGTGTTTTTATAGAATCTGACAGCAAACATATAAAATATATATGGGAACTTGAGCAAAATAATTTGTTGACTGAGAAGGGAATCCTGAAAGTGGGTACAGTCTGCCACAGTGAAAAGTGGGATATAAGAAGTCATGTAGCAGAATAGTTGATTTAGGGCCAAAAGAATGAAAACAGGTCATTGCTCTGCCTCTTACCAATTGTAAGATGGCACAAGTCCTTCATATTCTCTAAGTCTCAGTTTCATCATCTATGAAATTGGGAATATAGTAAATACCCCTTGTGAAATCAAAATATTAATTTTTTAATTTGAGATCATGCAGGATCTCAGGGAGCAAAGTATAAAGACAAATCAGTGATAGACCCAGAATCCTGATATTTAACACATTTATGAATCCGTTTTGAAGAAATGTTGTTTGTGTTAGTATTTTATAGTCTGAGGGTGGCCGGCTGTCAGCTGGAATAGAATCTGACAAGCAAGGAAGAAAGAAAAAAAAATACCTTTGATTTCACAAGGGGTATTTACTATTTTCCCAATTTTCCCTCTAACAGGTGTGAGGTCATATCTTAGGATTTTGATTTGCATTTCCCAGATGATTAGGGATGTTGAGCATCTTTTCATGTGTCTGTTGGCCATTTGATGTTCTCTTTGGAGAAATGTCTATTAGTTCTTCTGCCTATTTTTTAAACAGATTGTCTATTTTCTTATTATTGAGTTAACTGAGTTCTTTATTTTAGATACTAACTCCTTACCATACATGGTTGGCAAAAATTTTTTCCCATTGTGTAGATTGTCTTTTCATTTCATTAAATTGTTTTTCTGTGCAGAAGCTTTTGAGTTTGATGAAGCCCCATTTGTTGATTTTTTTCCTTTGTTGCTTATGCTTTTGGCATCATGTCAAAACCTTATTGCCAAGACCAGTATTAATGAGTTCTTCTCCTACATTTTCTTCTAGGAGTTTAATGATATCAAGTCTTATGTTTAAGTCTTTGATCCATTTTGAGTTAATTTTTGTGAGTGTTGTGAGATACGGGTCCAGTTTCATTGTTCTGCATGTGCTTCTCCAGTTTGCCTAGAGCCATTTGTTGAAGAGACTATCCTTTCCCCACTGGGTATTCTTGGCATCTTTGATGCTTATTAATTGACTTTATATTCCAGGCTTTAATTCTGGTCTATCTATTCTGTTCCACTGGTCAATGTGTTTATTTTTGTGCCAGTACCATAATGTTTTTGTTACTATGGCTTTGTAGTAAACAGTTCACCCTTGAACAACACTGGTTTGAACTGCATGAGTTCACCTACACACAGATCTTTTTCAATAAATATATTGGAAAAATTTTTGGAGATTTGAGACACATTGAAGAAACATTTTCTTTCCTCTAGGTTACTTCATTGTAAGAATACAGTATGAAATACACATAAAATACAAATATGTATTAACCTATTTATGTTACTGTTAAGGCTTCTGGACAATGGTAGACAATAGTTTAGTTTTGCAGGAGTAAAAAATCATAGGTGGATTTTTGACTGCACAGGGGTCAGCACCCATAATACTCATGTTATTCAAGGGCCAACTCTAGTTTGAAATCTGGAAGTGTGATATATCTGGCTTTGTTCCTTTTTCTCAATATTGCTTTGGCTATTCAGGACCTTTTGTGCTTCCACACAAATTTGAGGATTATTCTTTCTATTACATGAAGAATGCATTTGGTATTTTGGTGGGGATTATATTGAATCTGTAGATGACTCTGGGTAGTATGGACATTTTAACAATATCAGGTCTTCTGATCCATTAATGGATGTCTTCCCATTTGTGTCTTTTTCGATTTCTTTCAGCAAACTTTTGTAGTTTTCATTGTACAGATGTTTCACATCATTGATTAAATTTATTCCTAGGTATTGTTTTTGATGCTACTATGAATGAGATGGTTTTACTTCTTTTTCAGATTTTATCATTGATGTAAAGGAATGAAGTTGATTTTGTATCCTGCCACTTTGCTGAAATCATTGCTTAATTCCAACAGATTTTTGACTGGTTCTTTTGGATTGTCTATATATAGGATCATATCATCAGCAAATAATGACAATTTCACTTCCTCCTTTCCAGTTTGGATGCCTTTTATTTCTTTGTCTTGCCTAGTTGCTCCTGCTAGGACTTCCAGTACTATGTTTAATACAAGTGGTGAGAATGGGCATCCTTGCCTTGTTCCTGATCTCAGGAAAATGCTTTCAATTTATCTCCATTAAGTATAATGTGAGCTGTGGGTTTATCATTTATGGCCTTTATTATGTTCCTTCTATACCTAAGCTGTTAAGGTATTTTATCATGGAAAGATGTATTCTCAAATGCTTTTCTGCATCTACTGAGGTGATCGTGTGATTTCTATGTTTTGTTTTATTGCTGTGATGTATTACATTTATTGATTTGCATACATTGAACCATCCTTGTATCCAGGGATAAATCCCACTTGGTCGTGGCATATAATCCTGTTAATGTGTTCTTGAATTCAGCCTGCAAATATTAGGTTGAGAATTTTTGTATCTGTATTCATCATTCACTGATGATATTGGTCTACAGTTTTCTTTTCTTACAGTATCCTTCTGTAGTTTTGGTATCAAAGCAATTCTGGCCTCATAGAATGAGTTTGGAAATGCTCCTTCCTCCTTGATATTTTGGAAGAGTTCAGAGAAGATCGGTATTAAATCTTCTTTAAGTATTTGGTAGCATTTTCCTGTGAAGCCATCTGGTCCTGGAATTTTCTGTGTTGGAAGTTTTTCCAATTACTGATTCAGTCTCTCTCTTTACTCATTGGTCTGTTCAGATTTTCTATTTCTACCTGATTCAGTCTTGGGAGGTTGTGTGTTTTTGGAAATGTATCCATTTCTTCTAGGTTATGTAATTTGTTGGCATATAATTCTTCATAGTAGTCTTTTATGATTCTATGTATTTCTGTAGTATCCACTGAAATGTCTCTTTCACTTCTAATTTTATTTGAGTCTTCTCATTTTTTCATAGTCTAGATGTGTTTATCAATTTTATCTTTTCAAAGAAACAGCTCTTAGCTTCATTGATCCTCTCTATTATTTTTCTGTTTCTATTCCCATTTATTTCTGCTCTCATCCTTATGATTTCCTTCCTTCTGCTCACTTTGGCCTTAATTTGTCCTTCTTTTTCTAGCTCCTTGAGACACAAAGTTAGGTTGTTTGAGATTGTTCTCATTTCTTAATATATGCATTTATTACTATAAACTTTCCTTTCAAAATTGCTTTTACTGCATCCCACAATATTTGGCATGTTGTGTTTTCATTTTCATTTGTTTTCAGATAATTTTTTATTTCCCTTTTGATTTTTTTTATTTGACCTAATGGTTGGTTACAAGTATGTAGTTTAGTTTCCACATATTTGAATATCTTCTTACTTCTTCTTGTTGATTACTGGTTTCTTACCATTGTGGTCAGAGAAAATGTGGTATGATTTCAATTTTCTAAATTTGCTAAGATCTGATTTATGGCCTATCATATGATCTATCCTGAAGAATGTTTCATGTGCACTTGAGAACAATGTGGATTCTGACACTTTTGGAATGTTCTGTATACGTCTATTAAGTCCATTTGTTTAAATTGTGGCTCAATCCCAATGTTTCTTTGTTGATTTTCTGTCTGAAATCTATCCAGTACTGACAGTGTGGTACTGAAGTCCTTACAATTATTTTTTTATTGTCTATTTCTCCCTTAAGATCTGTTATTAATTACTCAATATATTTTGGTGCTCAGATATTAGGACTATACTTATGATTATTTTACCTTCTTGATGCACTGATTTCTTTATCACTACATAATGATCTTGTCTCTTGTTACCCTTTTTGGCTTGAAGTGTATGTTGACTGATATAAGTATAACCATGTTCACTTTCTTTTAATTTCCATTTGCTTGGAATATCATCTTCCATCATTTCACTTTGAACCTATGTGTGTCCTTAGAGCTGAAATGAACCTCCTGTAGGCAGCAGAGAGTCAGGGTCTTGTTTCTTTTATCCATCCAGCCACTCTGTACCTTTTGATTGATGAGTTCAATCTATTCACATTTATGGTGGTTATTGGTATGTGAGCTTATATTTTTGTCATTTTATCTTCTATCTTCTGGTTATTTTGTCTCTCCATTGTTTCTTTTTCCTTATATTTTTGTCTACCTCTGTAAATTGGTGGTTTTCCACGATGATTTGGTCAGTCTCCTTCGCTTCTTTCTTACTCTTTTGTGTCTCTGTTCTAGATTTTTGCTTTGTAGTTACCATGAGGTTTACATAAAACATCTCATGGATAAAATAGTCCTTTTTCTTCTGGTGGCAATTTATCTTCATTTACCCTTAAAGGTTCTATTCTTTTACTCTTCCCCTTTTATATTTTTGACATCACAAATCATCTCTTCTTATGCTGTGATTTTGTTAGCACATTGTAGTAGTGTTATTTAGTCATTTAAAAATATATAGTTATTTTTAATGCTCTCTTTAACGTTTATAATATAGTTAATAGGATATTTTTTATAAATATGTATATTTTAAAATACATATTAAAATATATTTAAAATAGTATATACATTTTATAAGTATTACAGTATTCTAAATCTGACTGGCTTTTTATCACCTTAATCAGAATTTTGTGTACTTTCCATTTCTTTGTTTCAGCTTGAAGTGCTCCTTTCAACATTTCTTGTAAGGCACATCTAGTGGCAGTGAACTCTCTCAGCTTTTGTTCAGGAAAACTGCATTTCTTCTTCACGTCTGCAGGGTAACTTTGCCTGCTAGAGTATTCTCAGCTAGCAGTTTTTCTCTTTCAATATTTTGAATATGTCATCCCATTTCCTCCTGGCCCATAGAAATTCTGCTAAGAAATCTGCTGATAGCCTCATGGGGGTTCCTTTGTAAGTTACCATCTTTTTTCCCCTTTGTCTGCTGTTAGAGTCTTTATTGCTGACTTTTGACAGTTTTAATACAATGTGTCTTTGAGAAGGTCTTCTTGTACTGAGATAATAGGATGTTGCATTAACTTTGTGGACCTGTATAAATCATTTCTTCTCCAGGTGTGGGAAACACTCAGTTATTATTTCTTTAAATACACTCTCTGTTCCCTTTTACCTCTCTTCCTCTTGTGGTGTACCCATTATTCTTATGTTAGCTTTTCTAATAAGAGTCAGTTCTCATGGGTTTTTTTCACTTTTCAAAAATCTTAGTCCTCTCTCCTCTTCCACCTGACTTATTTCTATATATTTATCCTCAAGCTTGCAAATTTTCTCTTCCATATGATCTGCTCTATTTCCAATGCATTCTAATGAATTCTTCATCTCATTTATTGAGTTCCTCAGCTCTGTTTGGTTCTGTTTTAAATTTCTGTTTGGTTCTTTTTTAGAATTTCATTCTCTTTGGTAAAATAGTCATTCCTTCTGTTTGTTCATTTTATTCCTGAGATCACTGTATCATCTCCCTGCCTTTTCTTGCAGCTTATTGAATTTCTTCATAACAGCTATTCTAAGTTGTATATCAGTTAGATCACATTATCTCACGTCTTTGGATTTAGTTGCTGGGAAATTGTCATTTTCTTTTCCTGATACCATATTATCATGACTTTTTACAATGTTTCAGAACTCCTCTGCCCCAGCATTTGAAACAGTGAATATTTCTTGTTTTAAGCAAGGCTTTGTTTACTTTCGAGTCTGACAGTTCAACAGATTGGTAGTTAGAAGCCATCCTTTTGTTATCCACAAGGTGGCACTAGGGCACAAGTTTTTGGTTTCTCTTATTGGAGCCAACTTGCTGTCAAGTTTGGAAGCATGCCCGATTTAAAAAAAAAAAAAGCAAAGGTGAGGACAGGGTATATTTACTTAGCATTCAGAGCTTTGGGGCTCCTGGTATGCCTACAGCAGAATAGGGGTATCCTCAAATTTGGGAGTAGGGAGTGTCTAGAGGTCCCTGGGTGGTCCTCTTGCTTCCCAGGGCTGACAGTAGAAGGAGAATTCCTTCAGGTTCTGTCTGCTGAGCTCCCTTTCCTCTTCCTCCCCCAGTCACTGTGGCATCTTCTTAGAGAGCACCCGGCCCCTCCAGCTGCAGCAGGCATGGCCAGGCAGACCCCTGCTCTCTACCTTCACCCTCCACTCCCTTTACCAAAAAGGTCATGCTGGCTGCTGATGGACCTGCTGACACCTTCTCTGTTGTCACTGCCTCTTCCACAGCCATCTCCACTGCCACCTCCTCACTCCAACCTGCTACACAGCCAATCCACCCACTTTCAGATGCAGATAAATGGACGGATCACTCAGATGGCCCGGTATGCTGTGCAGAGGTGCTTCTTTTTCAGTTATGGATATCTGATTAGTTGTAACAAAAGGAGCGAGAAAATAGAAATGACTCAGCCACCATAATACTTCAAATTGCTTTTTTAGCTTTTAACATAACGAAGTAGAAAGAGGGTGGAGTGAAGTCCAAAAGAGCCAATCCATGTCAGGAAGTTCTTTTAGTCTAACAAGGAAACAGGTTTCAGTCATGAAAGAGAACCAACAGGCAAAGTTAGGAGATAAATGTAATCCTTACAACCTTGATTTTCTAGTATTATTTCAATTCAAATAATTTGCATCCATCATCAGACTTCATTGTGCCTTTTTGGATTTATAAAACTTGCATATATCAGATACAGAAATATCATTTCTTCTATGACTTCATCCATTTTGAAGACAGAAGATAGCCAACATTCTGGAAATTGTGACTGGGATCTGTCCTGCCAAATGTTTCCTTAGAATCTTGAAAACAATTCCATCTGTTGCACAGAGAAGCCATGCTTTACAAACCAACTTCTGATAAATTACCAGCTGTGGCAGCCATGAGAATGGGTTTCACAAACTCCCAGTTGCAGGGAGCATAGCTGATCAGATTCATTGAGCCCACATACCCAGGGCCCCATTGACCAGTAGGGTTCAACTCAAAATGAAACAGAAACTTCATTTTGGCCAAAACAGTTCCCTGACCTAATTATTAGCACCTTTCTAGGGGAACTTTGAACATATAAGCCAGCAATGCCATTTTTTAGTAACCTAGAATTTTAATGAGAACAAATCTTTTTAATAAGACTATTGGTGTGATAAGTTTGTATCTTTTGTTATGATTGCTTTCTTTATCCCCTACTATTTTTTCTATACCACTCTGGATCCTGCTGCTACACAACCAGGCACAATTCTGAGGTAGAAAAATCTTGGCCCTTATGAATTCATTCAAAAAATAATTTATGGAGCAGATACTATATTCCAGGCCTGAAGTTAGGTTCTCTGGAGAAGATGGTGAACAAAACTGAGAGATTTTCTGCTATCATTAGGGCCTTAAGGTGGGAGGGAGACGGTCAGCAATAAAGTAACCCCACAAATCAATGTCCAGTTATGAATAAGAAATGTTCTATGAAAAGCAGGATGCTATGAATCATCTCAGAGGAGGTAACACATAGAGCTGAGCTGTGAAGCATGGGTAATCATTGTCGGAAAAGGGGTATAGATAAAAACTCCGGCAGGGTAAGGAAGGGGGGTATAAGGGAAGGAGATCAGCATGTGGGAAAGCAGGATGTACCTCAGAGCGTTTTAACAACTAGATGAAGGCCCCAGTGGCTAGGCCCCAAGCATCGGGGGAGTGCAGTGAGATGAGGCCATAGAAGGAACACGGTCAGGCCAACAGACCCCTGTACACATGCCAGGGTGCTGAGGATTTTCTCTCCTTTGGCTTTCCTTTCTCCTCTCACCCCAGCAGCCAGTGCCCTCCGAGTTTCCCCAAGTTTGATTCTGATTCAGCTTTGCACACTCTCCTCTTACATTCCTAAATCGTCTCTCACCCTCCTTCCTCCCCATGAAAACACCCAGGCTCTCATCCTTGGCTAGCCTGTGACAACACTATTCTAGTAGTTTTCTGCTATCCTTCCTTCCTGCTATCAGCTCTGCCTCCTGGGCCCTGCTGCTCTTTCAGTGCAGTGTCTTGCTACTTTTTTCTCTTAGCTCTAATTTATTCTTAGATTCTCCCTTTGTTGCTTTATAAATACTTGGCCAGGTGTGTGCCTATGGACTAAGTATTAATCCAGGCTAGACAAGGGCAGCAAGACATCCACAGATGCAGAAGATTTCTCTCAAAGCAGGGGGGGGTGAGGTTCTGAGCCTCACCTCTGTTGATCCCCAAATTCTCACCTGATGGCCCCTATACCTACTTTTAAAGCATTTTTTTACTCATAACAATTCTAATGAGAGGCAGAACCATTATTAGCATCTCTTTATCAATGAAGAGATTAAAGAGCAATGAAATTAGGTGATGTAACTGCAGTCCCAGAACTGGTGATTGGTGACAATGGAACAAAGTTTGCAGCCTTTAGCACTCAAAAATGGTGTTCTTTCCAACCTCTGGGCCTTCATTTCCTCATAGAAAAAAATGAAGTTATTAGGCAAGAAGTAGGAGTTACCAATCTTACATGTAGTTGTATAAGTTTTATTCTAATCTAAGCTGCTGGAGAGAGGCCTGAAATAGGTAAGCGGCTCCAGCTGATAGAGAGATGGACTTCAGAGTCAGATGAGTGACGTTCTGATATTGGCAGCTGTTTGACCAAAGAATATTTTGACTCAGAAGAAAATACAATAAGCTGAAATTTCAACTTTTAAGCTTTTAAAACAACTACCCATTTCATTTTTTAATTATCAATGCAGTAAGTTGAATGGGAGCCTCAAAAAGGCATATCTACAGCCTAATCCCCAGAGCTTGTGAATATTACCTTACAGGGTAAAAGATGGAATGCTACCTTATTTAAAAAGGGGGATTCTGCAGATAGTTAAGGACTTTGAGATGAGGAGATGATTCTGTATTGTCTAGGTGGACCCTACCTCTAATGAGAGGTGTCCTTATAAGATACAGAAGAGAAGACACAGACACACAGGAAAAGGCCATATGAACACAGGGGCAGAGACTGGCATTCAGTGGTCACATGCCAGGGAACACTGGAGCCCCCAGAAGCTGGGAGGGACAAGGGGAAATCCCCCCCTAAGCCTTCAGAGGAATCACAGCTCTGCTGACACCTTGATGTGGGATTTATGGCAACCAGAACTGTGAAAGAATACCTTTCTGTTGTTTTAAGCCTCCAAGTATGTAGTAATTGGTTACAACAGTCACAGGAAACTAATACACAAAGTAATGTGAAAAACCAATAAGCCCATACGACACATTCACGCTGCCAACACCATTCTGGGATGGAGCAGTAGGCATGGGGTGAAGCTGAAGGTGTGGTGAAGGGTGGATGTGCTCCGAGACAGAGTGAGGCTCAGGAGTTCTCTAAGAATTTACTCATTGACTGGTCCATGTCTCAAATTCTTTAATTCACCTATCAGAGTTAAAGACCGTTTGTGTAGAGATATTTAGCCATTTATTCTCAGCTCCAGCCTGCACAGGAAATTGCCAATTATATTTCTAACAGTTCTCTCAGACCTTTTGGTAATATACACTTTCACTTCATAATATTTCTATATATTGCTGGTTTGGGGAGATCCGCACAATGCTCCTAAGAACCTATCCCAGTTTAATCAGACTTCTAAGAAATATCTTTAATATTGTTTCTGAATATAAGTAATAAATATGCAGCATAAGAATTCAGACAATTGATAAGTGAATAAAATAGAAAATGAAAATCCCCAGAACAGGAGTAGGGATTAGGGTAGAGTAAGGATCAAGAATAGCTATTGCACACATTACTGATGATGAGGAACAGTGATGTGATGACTTTACAGGATCATTTTGCGCAGCCATGCCATGACACAAGGTCTGCATCGAACGGATTGAGCCAAGATGAATCTCGTATCAAGATGGCCATGTCAAAGTGTCCCACTTCACCCAAAGAACTGTACACCAGCCCTGTGTTACAACACCCAGAAACTCCCTTAAGAGGTTTCCAGAAACCCCTAAGAGATCTTTGGGCCACAGTTTGAAAATGTTGGGTGAGATGCTCTTAAAGTGCTTCCAGCTATAATATTCAATAAATGTGTGTAGATGTGGATGCATTGAATATACAGTCATAAAATAACATAATACAACAGAAAGCTGTTGGAATGGATACCCCTAAACCAGTTAATGCCTGGCAGCAATCAGAAAATGAGTTGCTTCTGCTTCTATTGATACTTGTGATTGCAACTTAATGATGTTTTTACTTAACTGATAGCAGCTGTCTCCGTGAGAAACTATTAGCACACTAAGTCTTTATTAAGACTGGCAAAGTAATAAATAATGTTTGTGACTTCTCTTTTGTTCACAAGGTCAATTGCTGTTTTATAATATTCTTGTGATATGTTAAGAGTTCACGAGGAATTACATATGCAAACCATTAGACTAAAAAAAGAAGTCTCAACAATCTACCAATTTACAAATTGTTGATAGACCTGAGACATACCTGGCAGTAACATGCTGGGCACCATGATGATTACCAGGATTTTGCATTCATTCTAATTTTTTCAGCTAAATTAATGGATGCTTATTTTGCAAAATACTAAACTAGAAACTATGAGAGGTACAAAAATATATGATACCACCAGCATTCTCAAGAAAGATCCAATGTTGTCAAAGAAGAAACTATATACATGTTAAGTGGGTTATTGAATGAGCTGTATTCAGAGGATGCAAAGAGTAAATTACTCCAGCTTGGTGGTACTATATAACCATTTTTACACATTGTTGGATTTGGTTTGCTAAAAATTTATTTGGAATTTTTTTAAGCCTGTGTCATTTGTTTAAGCCACTGTCCGTTGTTTACTTTGCTATTTGCTGCCAAACACACCCTAGGTTAGCTAGGTGTGGTCTGTTAGGTGCCACTCCCCTTGGAGCAGACAGCTCCTGGGATCATTATGTTTGATTTCTCTGTCCTACCAAACAGGAGGGTGGGGCCCAGAGAGATGAAAGGATTGGCCCAAATCACATGGCTGCCACGAAGCCTGGACCAACCAGAGCTCAGTCACCCACTTGCTTGTTTCCTTGGGGCCTTAGAAGATGGTACCCATTGTGCCAATACCTCCCTTTAGTGTTTGCCTGGTTTGGACACAATACCTCAGATCCCAACACACCAATTACACACACAGGCAGAAAGGGGAACAAATGATGCCAGTCATGATGGTGGTGGTGGTGGTGGTGACAAAGGAGGAGGAGGAGAATGAGAAGAGAACAGCTCTGTTTACTGAGCGCCTACGTGGACCAGGGGCTTTACAAACACGTCTGCTGTGGTTTATACGGCACCTCTCTGAGGTAGGTACTAAAATTATTCTAACATGTTGATGAGGAAACAGTGATGTTAAATGCCTGAAGTCACACAGTGAATGGCTTCTGGCAAATGTGAACCCAGACTGGTCTGACTTCAGAGTCTGGATTCTAAACCACAGCACATATAACATTATGGGCCATGGAACTTCTAGAAAACCCTGACCACCCTACACATCTGAAAAGGACTAGACAGGGACACAGAACAGCCTTCATAGTGGTGGCTGAGAAAGCCCTGAAAAAAGGCTCAGACTGGTAACAGCAGCCTCAGATAGCATTTCTGATGTTCTCACTCTCTGTGGTGCATTCAGTTACCAAGACAATCATCTCAAATAGGAACTCCAACGAAGCTCAGAGCAAGTTCATTAGCTGTGCTGCAGACACATTAAAATTCCACAAGCAGTTACCATAGTAGGTAACCTTGCATGTTTTAAAAAGTGTGGCATTTTCATTTCAGTTCATATTGAATAATGAATAATTTTCCCTGCCCCCTGCTAAACATGAACGATGAGAAGCCATTTGGTAATGCAATGATGTTGAATTAATCTGAGGGTACAATATCCCCATTTTTCCCCAGGCTACTCCCTCTTTCCTCTCTGCCTCTGACACAAATTCCATCATACACTGTACCTTGAAATGAGATGGTGCTCCACTCCTGGCTAGAGGCAGCATCTGCTGGTGATGCCCAGCTGGCAGCAGGCCTGTGTGGGCATGTGGAGGGGAGGGGAGGGAAGACCAACAGGTATCCCAGGACACCAGATGTGCTGATACTGCCCAGCAGCCTCAGAGCCCACCGTGAACTCACCTTGCCGACGGGAACACTCAGCACCACTGCCAAGGAAGATAATTCCAACACCTGCTGTCCCTCTCCAGGCCTGCCTGGTTTTGTCTTTGGAAAAGTTATATATTTATTTGCTTTTAATTTTACTTTCCTGAAGGGAAGAGTTATATATTTATCTGCTTTGAATTTTACTTTACTGAAGGGAAGACAAAACATGTATCAGGCAGACACCACAATAGCAGGGGGGGGGGGGTGTTTTGTGCATTGCTGTGCTGGGGAGACGGCACCTTGGTCAGTGACTAGCACACAGAAGGAATGCCATGTATATCATGAATGGGTGAATGAAGGTCAAAAGCATTTGCTAGTGATGCCGATTTTACTGAGGACTTCCTGGGAAGGTGGAGGAAAAAATGAATCACATCCCACAGAGCAAGACTTCACCCAGTCACTCACTGGGCATCTGTTCTCACATGGAACTCTTTACCTTTTCCCACCCAGCCTCCACAAATGCCCCTCAATTGTCCCAACAATCTAGGAGGTACCTACCCTCAAAACAAAGCCCAGTCTCGGCACATGCTCCCCACCTCCACCTTAGCAATCACTTCAGCCACAGATAAAACAACCCAAATATCAACAGGAAACTGACTAGATAAATGAAGGTATTCATGAAATGGAATACTATGCAGCCATTATAAATACTTTGGCTGGAGATAGATAGAAGATTGATGATAGGTAGAGAGAGAGAGATGGATAGATGACAGAACAATGACCAAGAGAAATTGTTAGTGAAAAAAGCAAGGCATAACACCACATGTATAGTATGATTATGTAAGTGACTGAGAGAGGGAGCGAAACAGAGAAACATACATATATTAACATTTACTTAGTATACCTTTGGAAAGACACATGAGAAACTGCCAATGCTAGTTGCCTATAGGGAACAGAACTAGGAAACTGTGTCAAGGGTGGAAGGAAACTTGACTTTTTAGGATTTTCTTTTTTTTGGTACTGTTTGAAATTGTAACTCTGGGGTTTTTTGGTTTTTTTTTTGACGTGTTTTGAGTTTTTTATGCACATCAAATAAACATAATTGTAAGGTCAAGGAAAGAAAGAGTGTGGGCAGGCAGGCAGTCAGATAATCAAGCAAGCTATCGATCAGTTCATCACACTCCTGAAAGAATTCACCCAGCCAGACAGGAATATCATGCCTTGGGGGTGTCTGCTGAGAACCTGGTCTTGAATCTCTACCCTGCCATTCTCTGCAAGAGTGAGGCCTCAAAGTACATAACAGCAAAGAAACTCAGTGAGCTGACAATTAATTCAGAAAGGCATTTACTCTAGAGGAGCTATTTAAATGTAACTCTGGGGTTGTTCTCACCAGAACTTTAAGTTCCCCCAACCATTCTTTTCATGGAGAACATTTTTTAATCAGAATAAATTAGCTTTTGCAATAATAATATAATGAGTGTTTGGAGACACTGTATTTATCAAAGAGCTCTCTGATCACATCAACTTCTCTGGAATGTATTTCTCATTGAATTATTTATTATCTGGGGATCCTATTGCCTGTATCCACTACATGCTAATATGTCCTATAAAGTTGTTAGGTCAATTGTCTGAGCAGGAGGGAAAGCAAGATCAGGGATTTTCTGATTTTGTGTTAACTTCCTGGGAGGAATCCTGCCTGCCTTCTTAAGGGTATCATGAGCTCTCTGAGGGGTGATGGAGTTGGCTGTCTGCCAGGGAGACCCCATAGCAGCTGACAGCCACCTTCAGTGGCCAACCAAACCATGCTCCAGAGCTGCTGAGAGACGGCAGTGAGTTAAGTCAGGATCCGTGAGACGTTTAGTCCAGGCCATCCTCACCTGCCAGATTCTGCCAAGGCTTCCTCCATACTACACCTGCACCTACATCCTGCCTGCACCTGTGCCTGCACTGATATCGATATCTACATTTATACCTACACTTAACCTGTACCAAGACATCTACACCCTTTCCCTTCGACTGAGTTAGACAAAAGACCAAGGGGATTGAGCAGAGACAAGGGACAGGGAAGGCTGGTGAATACCATTCTGAAAAGAAATAGGGGAAGCCCTTCTTTCAGTGATTCTGCACTATTTGGCACTATCAGGAAATCCATGGCAGAAAGAGAAGCTCCTTTCTGATTGCCAGGAAACAAACAGAATTGGGCTTTATACATCGAAGTCAGGTGAAAAGAGAGGGGGCTATGATATGGACTGGATAACACGTCCTGTTCTGACAAACTCTGGATAATCAGATGAGATTGCCAGCACAAATGTAGGTGAGGCAAGCATGGCAAGCAAGTTTAGGCTCATATGTTCATAACCTCCTATTTTGCATCTTCCTGGAATTAAAAAAATTGCTAATGTAGTCATCAAATTCTTAGATCACTGACAATTGTAGAACATATATGAACACTGTGGCATTTTAATTTGGGGCTGATTAGCTAATAAAAGAGGTGCCATTTAGAATTGGGTTATCCATATTTCTAGCCTTAGAGCTTTACTCCTCTAATTTAAGGCCTTGACAATCACAAATCATTCAAGACAAAGACAGAGCCCCCTTTAAACTCTTATCAGTCATTCATACCTAAATGTGAATCACTGTATTTTAGATCTCCCTTTAAGAGTAATTTTCTTGGGGAGCAACGCTCTCAGGCAACAGAGTATTACCCTTCTCACATGCCTCTGGCTCTGTCCAGTCCCAGAAAACATGGTGGTTTCCTGGCATCTCCTTAATCTTTATGTATAGATGAGCCTCATCCAAGGGTATCTGCCAGCTGTCCAGCTGTGGTCGTCCTTAGCCATTTCTCTAACTAGCAGCAGCATAGCATAACCTCGCTCCAAAGTCTCTGAGGAATCATTCTCTGCTGCATGGTTTTACCTTCCCCTGGCCATTCCCTCTCCTTCGTAAGCACAGTTGTATGCACCCTGAACACCTTCATTGTACAATAAACAGAATTAACAACGGTTTCTGAAATCATCTGCATGTTCTGTTATTGAGAACTTCTTGAAGAATCAACCCTAATGTTAGACATACTTCTTTAAGAAAGCTGTTAGACTGGATTCAGACTCCCATAGCCAGAGACTTGACACTTGGGAGAAACTGAACCTTACCATTATGGGTTAAATTGTATCTCCCAGATTCGTATGTTGAAGTCCCAGCCCCTAGTACTTCAGAATGTGCCTGACTATATTTGGAAATAGGGTTCTGCGGATGACCAAGTAAAATGACATCATTAGAGTGAGTCCCAGCCCACTATAACTTTGTCCACACAAAAAAGGACCAATTTGGATAGAAAGACACACACATGCACACAGGAAGAATGCCCAGAGAATGTGAAGGCAGAGGCCAGGGTGACATGTTTACACTCCAAGAAACAAACAAACAAAAAATTGCCAGCTAGCTGCCAGAAGCCAGGGGAGAGGCATGGAACAGATTCTCTCTTACTGCCCTCAGAAGAAACTAAACACCTCAGACTTCTAACCTCCAAAAGTGTGAGACAGTAAGTTTCTGTGATTAAGCCACCCAGTCTTTGTACTTTGTTACAGCAGCCCAAGCAAGCTAGTATATTAACAAAACCCTCGCTCAAGATCCACTGGCTTAAACCTTAATATCTAAAATTTTTCCTTTCTCTACTTTGCCCAACCACTCCAGGAATCAATTTTCAGTAAAATAGCCCCAAACAGACATGGGTCTTGAGTTTCCAACTGAGTCAAGAGAAACTTGGGGTTTACTCCTGGTTGACTATTTGTGTGAACTTCAACACATTATTTCATTTTCTTGTCCCACAGTTTCCTGATTGTCATTTGAAGAGGCTGAATAAAATTCTGGTGGCAAATAGATTTCATTTTTTGTGCCTATTCTAATGGGTTTGTAGCAACAACCTAGAGCACTGTCTTGACATCTACGTGGACCAGATCCTTACATTTCTGGACCTGACCCACCAGCTCTGCTTATCTCACCAGGTGAGAATCAGATAATTTTATGAATTGTATTTATCCCTTTCACATGCTGTTCCACTAGGCTGTGGGTGACACTCTCCACATTCCCACACAGCAAGTACTTCACGCCTGGGATCACTCTTCCCCTTGCCACTCAGTCACCTTGACTAAGTAAAATGAGAGCTGTGACTGCTCAACAATGTCTGCTGTGGATGCCAGGTGTGAAATTTGAACTGGACTGAATTACACTTTCACATTTATTGGTTCTCCAGCTTGCAAATAGGTCATGGGACCTCTTGGCTCCATAATCTTGTAAGCCAATTCTTATAATAAATAAATAAATATATGCATCTGTGTGTGTCTCTCTATATATATACAGATACATATAATCTATATACATACACACACACACTATATACATATATATATATACACACACACAGATAAATTTACACATGAATGTACATATATATCCTGTTGGTTTTGTTTCTTTCATGAACCCTAATACACCAGCTTTTCCCGGCTCTCTCTCTCTCCTTATGCTTCATGGCTTTGGTGCTGGCACAGTTGCCTATTACAACTGTCATCAGCCAATGAATACACACGTTTCCTTCTGCTATTAAAATGACCAACCACAGGACAATATCTATGGCCTTTTCAGCTTAAGCTCTTGGCTATTTTCCTTAGTGCTTAAACAAGTCTGTTTTAAGTCTCAAGGGTTTATGGTGGTCCTGGGTGGTTATGAGTTCCAGATAGTGATTAAACTGGGCCAGTGTTGTGAGACTACAGAGAGCCTTTCCAATACTCGGTGACTGACAGGAGATAAAGCTACAGACATGACTTTGGCAAAGAAGATTACATTACAGTAAACAAAGTCCTATCTTTAGCTAGAGCCTTCCATACATTGTCCTGTTTGATCTTCATAACCTTGTGATGTAGGTAGGACAAGGATTCTATTATTCTCACACTACATTTAGGGATCAAAATCAGAAAGATGAAGTGACTCAATTACGCAGAACTAAAACATTTCAGGTTGTGTCATTTTACCAATCACTCAACAAATTATTTAATTTTACCCACAGACATATTACCATACATGAATACATCTTCTTTAATAACCACCAAGATCTAGCAACTGACTCTGCTTACCTCACCAGGTGTGAATCAGATAAACTAAAAAAATAACTAAATTCATTTTGTACCTGGTTCCAAGTCAATAGCTCAGAGTCGGGTATTTCACCTCACACTCATCCGCCAAGGGTAGTGGGCACTGGGGTCCCTGTTTTCCTTGCTAGGCAATGGCCTTTTCATTACAGTCTAGGTACCATCAGTGTGTCTAGTGGTCAAATTCACCACAGATACACAAACACATTGCCAAGCATTTCTAAGGGGAAGCACCCAAGCTTTAATATTTTCTAGGAAAATAAGGAGATTGTAGTTAAGTATATGCTGTGTATTACTGCCACTTTTTCCAATCCCTGACACCAGTATTTTGGGAAAAATTGGCAAATAAAAGTAACAGGTTCTCCTAAAGTCTGAAATTTCCTCTGAACCAAAGACTACAGAAAGCTACACTGAGAACTCAAAGTAAAAAGCTTGCTGTGAAGAAGCACACATCCCTAGGATGAGAAATCAGCATTTCCTCTGCCTCTGAGTTCTGGTGAGATACGCAGTATGGGAGGGCGTTCTGTGGGGGTGAGCGATGAAAGCACGCCTCGGGGGGTGCGGCTGTGCCCAGGTTTAGAACAGGAACTACATGTTCACTCCCTGAAGAGCTGGTAAGTATTAGGGAGAAGTAGGGACATCACGATCCTTCTTTGCTCTTGACAGGTATTGCCCAAGTTATTTTCCAAAAGGAAGGAGCACAGGTTTCAAATAAGTCTTTCAGGCTGAGATAGCACCGAGCTTATTATCATTAGACATCAAAAGCCACAGAGGCGATGGCTGCTGGGAAGGCCTCCCACAGCCCCCAGTCGCTCTTTCTCAGGCTATAATAAATAAACTCCTTCACAAGGATGGTCATCTGTGAAGTGTCTCTAGTATATTTGTGATGCTCAAAAATCAGATTTTTTAGGCTTTGTCTTGTCAGACTTTGCATCAGATAAATCATATTTAGTCATTCTCTGATTCTTTACATCCCCTTTGCTCTCTGCTCCTATGCCATTACACTCTCATGGCTTCTCTCCCATCCCGCTGACAACCTTTTCCTAGTTTCAGCTATAGCTCCTTCTCTAACGTCTAGATGTTGGAGTTCCTAAAAGTTCATTCCCAATTCCTATTCGTTTCCCCATCTAGACTCTCTCCTAGGTGACTTCATTTCATCATTTTTAATGTTATCTACATGCTGCTGATATCAAAATTTTTCTCCAGAGATCTCTCTTCCTGAGTTCTAGATTTGTTTATCCAAGGTTTTCTTACCTTGGATATTTCAAAAGCTCCTCTAATGAAATAAAAGCAAAACAGAAGACTTGATCCAAAAGAAGTCTCAGACTTCCTGTGTACATTTTGAACAAGAAGGACAGACAGCCACTTACGCCAGGGGAATCACTTCCGGTAACAGTGGACTACATAAACCAGACCAACTCTCCCACTGAAACAATTAGAAAAGCTGAGAAAATAGTTCTGAATCTGTCTGAGGGCAACAGAGAACAAACAGGGCAGTGAATAATTACAGACCAAGAAAAGAAGGGAACTCAGAGAAATGGGCCTACCATTGTCAACCACCTTTTCCCTAGGGAGATCTCCCTTCTGAGAGCCACAGAAATGGAGCAAAACTTTCAACAAACTTATAAGGCAAGGGGACAAAAATGAGAATCTAGGACCTGCCAAGGAAGGAAATCCTTGTGAACTCCCCAGGTTCTGGTGTAGGGCCTTGTATTAGTCAGGATTCTCCAGAGAAACAGAATCAACAGGATGGATATAAAGAGAGAGAGATTTACTTTAAGGGATCAGCTCACACGATTGTGGAAGCTGGCAGGTCGAAAATCCGCACAACAGGCTGGGCAGCTGGCTCGAGACCCAGGGAAGAGTTCATGGTACATCAGGAGTCTGAACGCAGTCTGGACGCAGAAACCCCTCTTCCTCAAGGCCTTCAACTGATTGGATGAAGGCCGCCCACTTTGTGGAACATAACCTGCTCTAATCAAGGTCTACTGAGTTTAAATAAGTAGGCTACAGAAGTCTGCTCTTAATATCATTTTTAAAATACCTTTATAGTGATATCTAGACTAGTGTTGGACAAAATATCTAGGTACTATGGCCTAACAAGGTTGACAGATAAAATTAACCATCACAGACCACAGACTGAACCAAAAACCACACTTTGAGTAGCACTGGTCTAAGACTTCCAAATTATTTAGTATGAGGAAAATGTATTAATTTACATTAGACTTTAATAAGACAAGGATGCATACTATAATCTCTACGATAACCAATACAAGAGAAATAAAGCTTAATCTGGGATACAGAAAATAATCCAAAGACAAAAGAGATTCTAAAAAGAATATCGAATAGAAGGAACAAATAAAAAGCAAATGGTAAGATAGCAGTTTTAGGCCCAGATACATCAGTTATTATCTTCAATGTACATTAACTAAATATGTCAATTAAAAGATAAATATTTCAGGGATGGATTTTTTAAAAATTACACTACTTAAATAAATGAATTTAGGTATAATACAGAAAGATCAAAAGCAAGACTACAAAACAAGATATACCATGAAAACACAAATCAAAAGAAAGCTATGGTAGTTATATTGCTATCAGATAAATAAGACTTTAGAACAAAAAACATTACACTTAAAGAAGAATACTGCGTAATAATAAAAATGCCCATACACCCAGAAGATACAATTCTACATTTGCTTCTATCTTGTAATATAGCTTCAAAACATACACAGCAAAAAATACAAAATGTTCAAATCCAGTTTGATAGATTGTAGTGAAAGATTTTAACACATTTCTCTCATAGTTAAAACAAGCAGTCAAAAAAATCAATAAGGATACTAACAATCTAAACACTGAATAAACCTTTTTTGATGGATATGCATATAGAACATTACACCTAATGACTACAGAATATATATGATCTTCAAAAACACACAGAACATTTTCCAAAATTGCCATATTCAGAGTCATGAAGCAAGTCTCAGTATATTTCAAAAAAATCAAAATCATAACGGAGTATGTTCTTCAGTTCCAATGGAATTAAGCTGATTAAGTAGAAAATCTTCAAAAATTAATAAGTAAATTTCTAAGTACCTATGGGCCAAAGAAGAAATCACAAAGGAAATTATAGAAACAATATTAACCCAATGACCAAAAAGCTATATATGCAAACCACACTTACATGAAATGTATAACCCTAAAGGCATACAATAGAAAAAGAGACTGAAAAAACGATGCACTGTCAACTTCAAGAAATTAGACAAAGAACAGAAAATTCAGCCCACAGAAACAAGAAAGGAAATAATAAAGATAACATATTTTAATGAAAAGAAAACATATATAATAGAGGAACTGTCAAGGAAGACAATGGGTTTGTTTAAGACTAATACAATGGTTAACTTCTTTTTAAAAAGGTACAAATAATGTCAGGAATGAAAAAGACACATCCTGTAGGATCACTACGCATCCCACAAACATAAGATATTATACAAAAAGAAACTACATGCCAATATAAATTAGACATAGTCCGTAAAACATACAACTTAGCACAACTCAAATTAATGCAAAATTATTTTACTTAGTAAAAAACCTTCCCCCACTCTCCCCACTTTTACTCAACATAGTACTGGAGGTCCTAACCACAGCAACCAGGCAACACAAAGAAATAAAAGGCATCCAGACAGGCAAGGAAGAAGTTAAACTTTCCCTGTTTGCAGATGACATGATACTGTACATAAAAAACCCTAAAGAATCCACTCCAAAACTACTAGATCTAATATCCGAATTCAGCAAAGTTGTGGGATACAAAATGAATACACAGAAATCTCTTGCATTCCCTATGATGAACTAGCAGAAAGAGAAATCAGGAAGAGAATACCATTCAAAATTGTATGAAAAAGAATAAAATACATAGGAATAAACCTAACCAAGGAAGTGAAAGACCTATACCCTGAAAACTACAAGATACTCATGAGAGAAATTAAAGATAACAATAAATGGAAACACATCCCGTGCTCATGGATAGGAAGAATTAATATTGTCAAAATGGCCATCCTGCCTAAAGCAGTCTACAAATTCAATGCACTTGCTATCAAAATACTAACAGCATTCTTCAACAAACTAGAGCAAATAATTCTAAAATTCATATGGAACCACAAAAGATCCCGAGTAGCCAAAGCAATCCTGAGAAGGAAGAATAAAGCAGGGGGAATTACGCTCCCTAACTTCAAGTTCTACTACAGAGCCACAGTAATCAAGACACTTTGGTACTGGCACAAGAACAGACCCATAAACCAATGGAACAGACTAGAGAGCCTAGATATAAACCCAAGCATATATGGCCAATTAATATATGATAAAGAAGCCATGGATATACAATGGGGAAATGACAAGCTCTTCAACAGCCGGTGTTGGCAAAACTGGACAGCTATATGCAAGAGAATAAAACTAGATTATTGTTTAACCTCATACACAAAAGTTAACTCAAAATGAATTAAAGACCTGAATGTAAGTCATGAAATGATAAAACTCTTAGAGAGCAACTTTTATCTGAACGCATCTCCTTGGGCAAGGGAAACAAAATGAAAAATGAAAAAAATGGGACTATATCATGCTAAAAAGCTTCTGTACAGCAAAGGACACTAACAGCAGAACAAAATGACATCCTACAGTATGAAAGAATATATTTATAAATGACATATATGACAAGGGGCTAACATCCAAAATATATGAAGGACTCATACACCTCAACACCCAAAACACAAATAAACCTATTAAAAAATGAGCTGAGGATATGAACACACAATTCTCCAAAGAAGAAATTCAGATGGCCAACAGCCACGTGAAAATACACTCCACACTGCTAATTATCAGGGAAATGCAAATTAAAATCACAATGAGATATCACCTCAACCAGTTAGGATGGCCAACATAGCGAAGAATAGGAACAACAAATGCTGGCGAGAATACGGAGAAACGGGGAAACATCCTGCACTGCTGGTAGGAATATAAAATAGTTCAACCATTCTGCAAAGCAGTATGGAGGTTCCTCAAAAAACTAAAAATGGAAATACCATTTGACCCAGGAATTCCACTCCTAGGAATTTACCCTAAGAATGCAGTTTCCCAGTTTCAAAAAGACATATGCACCCCTATGTTTATCACAATACTATTTACAATAGCCAAGGAATGGAAGCAACCTAAGTGTCCACCAGTAGACGAATGGATAAAGAAGAGGTGGTACATATACACAATGGAATATTATTCAGCCATAAGAAGAAAACAAATCCTACCATTTGCAACAACATGGATGGAGCTAGAGGGTATTATGCTCAGTGAAATAAGCCAGACAGAGAAAGACAAGTACCAAATGATTTCACTCATATGTGGAGTATAAGAACAAAGCAAAAACTGAAGGAACAAAACAGCAGCAGAAACACAGAACCCAAGAATGAACTAACAGTTACCAAAGGGAAAGGGACTGCAGATAATGGGTGGGAAGGGAGCAATAAGGGTGGGGAAAAAGAAAGGGGGCATTACGATTAGCATGTATAGTGTTGTGGGGGGTACAGGGAGGGCTGTTCAATGCAGAGAAGACAGGTGGTGTTTATATAGCAACTTGCTACGCTGATGGACAGTGACTGTAGTGGGGTGTGTGGGGGGGATATGATGAGAGTGGTAGCCTGGTAAACATAGTGTTCTTCATGTAACTGTACATTAATGATAACAAAAATATAAACAAATGAACAAATAAATAAATAAATAAATAAATAAAATAAAAAGAAGTCATTTGGATTGATCTATTTACAATCTTTCTCCATTTTCACTTGCCCTGGCCAAATACAATTCACAGAATAGTCAACATTTCCTTGAATGATCATTGACATTATACATCTGCTGTGACACAGAGCATTTAGTCCTCCACTTAAAGACTATGATCTCATTTGAAAAGAAATAATTTAGAGTAAAAGATTCATTACTTTTTACCTCATGAATAAATCCACAAAAATTGATATAATATGGTCAGATTTTCAACACACCTGCTTCTTTTCAAACTCATTATTTCCAGGTATTATAAACCAACAAATAAAATTCACTTTCCCCAAGCCTTCGATAACTTACTCTATACCTTCAAGTTTAGCTTTTACTACCTTCTTGCATTTTCTAGCACGACCAGATATTTTTACCTTAAGACCAAACTACTCTCTTTTTCCCTCTTTTTAATGTATTAGCAGCCAACTGCCTGCCCTCTTGCTTTTCAGACAACACTAAAGCTCTCAACAAAACCCTTAAGGTGGTATTCTTTCAGAAGTCCAGAATACACTGAGTCAGTTCATGTGTGTTCACCACCTTGCAATGCTACACTGGAAAAATCGCAGTTTTCTTAATTAGCTCAAAAACAGTATGGCTTGGTTTCCACTGATAAAGCTAGTATGATTTTAAAAACATATATATATATCTATATATGCACATATGTACACATTTTTATCAAGGTGGAAAAATAAAGGCTACCAATCTGTAAAGGTGTCAAAGTAAAAAATAAATAAATAAAGCAAATACCAAAAACTACATTATAAGAAAAAACAATTAAATAATTGGCAGGTTAAGTGAATGAAAATGAGGAAGGTGTAGAGAAAAAAAACTAATATAAAGTATTCCAGTTCATAAAATGGAATATCTGTATAAAGTTTTATACTTTGTTTCAAAAGGAACTTATGTTTCAGTATAAATTCTAATGTATTACACACCTGTATTATGTGTAGATTTTAGGAGACAATGTTAGAATTTCAAATTCTGCACACGTAGTTTATCAAAGAAACACTGGTAAAATCCCACTATTTGAAAAATTTTAAGGTTTGGTAGATATTGTAAATATCACAACAGGTAGGTATTGGAAAGTCCTAATGAATTTAGAATGAAGAAGAAACCAATTCCATAAATATTTCATTTAATTAAAAAAACCAGGCTTACATGTTCCAAATTATGAGGATATATCTTAAAAAAGAAGGCTGCAGTTTTAACAGTAATCTGTATATATATCTTTAGCTGCCATTAAAAAAAAAAGAAAAAGAACCAAAAACAGAAAATGTGAATACTAGTGTTAAGTAACCCTGCAATGCTCCCATGCTCACATTACAAGAAAACCCAAACTGTATACATTTATAAATAAACAGGCTCTGCACCAGTAATACATAGAACTTCCTTTATACTGAAGTCTCTTTCCATTCAACACCCAATGGAGATTTGTCCCTTGGCTTTGGGAAGCCAGGCTGTGCTCAGTGCGCTCTGACACTCTTCATGTCGTCTGTGGTGCACGCAGGGGAGACACGCTGAAGCGTCCCCATCAACTTCGACCTGAGTCACACTGGATGCTGTAGATGCCCTTCTCTGGGTTTCGACATTCCCAGCGGAGGGGTTGTTCTCCACGCACTCCTCATGGAGCTCGGGCAAACCCTGCAGCTCGGCAAGACAGGTGGCCTGCTGGAAAGGGGCTATGGCGGCTCGAATACAGTTGATCCACTGCTGCTTGTGGAACACATCATTGGCTTGCAGAGTGTGAGACTGGCCGGGAGAGGGGTCTTGAAAGCCAACTCTAAAGATATTTTTAGCTAGGAAAAGAAAAATTGGAAAAAAGAAAGGAAATCAGACTTAAAAACAGTTTGTGTAGATAAAGTGGTCATATAATCTTGGTATGGGTGCTGGAATTTCTACACATGTACACTTGTTAGGTGGATGCATTAAATAAAGCCTTGGGACATTATATATTAAATGCACCTACTGGTGTCAGAGCACAACTTGATGACAGCAGCACTATAGGACAATGGAATCCTTTCATTTGTAATTTTTTGTGTGGAGACAGAATTCTTTTTTATTTTCCCTATGCTGTACCTTCAGTTTGTGACTAATTTGTAACTGGAAGTTTGCACCTCTTTATCCCCTTCACCTATTTTGCCTAATACCCCACCCCACCATGGCAACCACCTATTCTTTGTCTGAATGAGCCTATTTCTGTTTTGTCTGTTTTTCAGATGCTGCATGATGGAAGTGAAATCATATGGTATTTGTTTTTCTCTTTTTTCACTTAGTACAATATCCTCTGGGTCCATCCATGCTGTCACAAATGGCAAGATTTAATTCTTTTCTATGGCTGAGTTATTGCACATGTATCCACATCTTCCTCATTCATTCATCTATTGATGGACACATATTTTGGCTATTGTAAATAGTGCTGCAGTTAATATAAAGGTACATATATCTGTTTGAATTAGTGTTTGTTTTCTTCAGGTAAGTATTCAGAAGTGGAGTTACTGGATAATATGGTATTCCTCTCTAACTGTTTGAGGAGCCTCCACGCTGTTTCCACAGAGGCTGCACCAATTTACATTCTCACCAGCAGTGCACCACAATCTTGCCCATACTTGTTATTTGTTTGTTTTTTAATACTAGTCACTCTTACTAGTGTAAAGTGATATCTCATTGTGGTTTTGATTTGCACATCCCTGATGATTAGTGATGCGGAACATCTTTTCATGTGTCTGTTGGCCATCTGTACATCTTCAGAAAATTTCCATTCGGGATCTCATTTTTTAAATCAGATTTTGGTGTGGGGAGTTGAATTGTGTGAATACTTAAATGTATCTTATATATTAATCTGAGACAGAATTTTTAAAGATTAAAACTAAATTCACTTAGGTTCTGAGTTTGTTAATTGAAACAATTTTACAATTTGTATTTTTACCTTTATGTGAGCTGCCAAAAGCCCCTTGAAAGGACCCACCCACTCTCACATCTCCATCCTGCAGGTCTTCCAAGACCAGCTCTTGGATGGGGATTGGTCGTCGGTAAACTTCATAAGAGTGACGCTCATTTCGTGTAACAGGACGAGTCAAAACCAAGATGTCTTGAAACAGGAAAACGTAAAATTTCTGCAGAAATGAGAAACAAATACTTCCTAAATGTGGAACCCTGTGATTTTAAGTGATTGGAATTTAGACATGACTGATTTCATCACATTTATTTGAGATTCCCCTTATACATGACCTCAGAAAGAGGAGGATTCGAAGGCGATGCATGCTCTGCTTGGAGAGCCTGTCTAATCTCAGACTATAAAAACTTTTTATTGGTATATAACAGTAGATGAGGTAGCAGCTGAGTAATCACTGCACCCCACAAAGACCTATCAGTAGGAACATGCCTGGAAAGACCAGGATTGTATACCAAAGTCTTCTAACAAAGTAAGGATTTAAACAATGCAAGCTGGTATAAATGTTAATGGTTCTACTTTGCCCCACACAAATTTCAGTCTTTAAAGAACAGCTGGGACTCACAATATAAATCAGAGACATCAGATTTCACCTTTTTCACAAAAGAACCTCAACTTATTAATCGTGCTTCTGAAAAGCAAATAATGAAACAAAAAACACCACTCATGCTTATACTCAGCTCTGGCAGGTAATTTTTCAATTAAAATTCCAAAAGTAAGTTTGTTTCCAGTTAGTCTGCTGCAGAAATCTGGTTAGTAATGCTAAAACTACTTCCATCACTATCAACTCTTCAGAAAAATCTTCTGAAGGATATGTTATTTTTTTATGAAACATGGAACTAACAATTTATTCAGAAAAACTGCTAGCCTAATTGATTTATGCTCCAAAACTAAAAAATAAAATATTATTGATTCTCCAGAGACATTTAAGTTATTCTGTAAAGACAGAAACCAAATGTGTGCATTATGAAAACTGGTATAAAAACTGGTAACAAAGAACAAAAACCAGTAACCTTTCACTATTTGATGAGTCCATTTTACAACCTACTTCATAATCTATTTGGAAACAAACTGGGTGGGAAAGGGAAGCAATGGCTCATTTCCTCTTAGTTCTAAGATACACTTACACGTCCATTTTTATTCTTCAGCTCCCCGTGGCAAAGCAATACTTTGCTTGCTTCAATTCGAGGATCCTTCTGCCTTTCATTCAGATACTCCAGTCTGTCGATGTAATACTGACATTCTGACTCTCCTTTCTTCAAGTTGATTTCGGAGAGAACTCCTTGTATTATCAATATCTAAAAATTATCAAAAAACTGATGGAGTCTTTTCAGAGTAATGTAGTCAGTGTCCCTACAGGGCTAAAACACCACATCAAAATGATAGAATTTTAAAGCTTGAAGGGACTCTTGAAATTAGTTAATTCAGTCAGTCCCTTCATTTTACAGATGAAGAAACAGTTTCAGCCTAAATAGGTAATTTGCCCAAAGTTCTCCAGTTAGCTAGTGGAAATGGTAAGACCAGAATCCAGTCTTTTGATTAGAATATAAATACAGATTGCGTCCTGCCTCTTTATTACTCAGTGTGTGGTGCACGAGCATATGGGGTGCTTAAAACATCCACCAAACACCTCCCGATGCTGAGTCACTATGCATAATTGGGAGTAGCATTGCATAACTTTCTAAGACAAGCTAATGTACAAATTTGAAAAACACAAGAATCATTAGTTGGAGTACTTACAGCTTCCTGCAAAAGCTGAACATCAGGGTGGTCTTCTGGAGTATGTCTAAGAATTTCTTTTAACAATAAAGGGTATTTGACTAGGCGACTTCGGGGTTTATCAAGGAAGCTCCACAGATCTAGTTTTCTGCTGAAGGGAGACTCAAGACATCGCTGGAGAAAGTCCTGGACTCCTGGATCCTGTTTCTTTTGGTCAAGAAGAGCTTTGGCTGCCAGCTGGTTACCACAGTAGCCTTCGTAGGCATTCAAGCCTGGCAACTGAAGAGTGACACGAGAAAACAAAGTATGGTAAGTTCCTGCTATCGTCAGTCCATTAGTAAGCTTGTGAACATGAAACGTAAAGCTCACAGCTGTTCTGGAAAGCTGACAAGCTGTGAGCATTGTCCTGCAGGTGATATTAGGGGGAGTAGAGTATTCTGGGCCAACACCAAACACCCTTTTCTAATTTCCCTAATGTAGCTAAATTCAGCCAAACACTCATGACTTTTACTTTCCCCAACTAGTTAGATGCTAGTCTTTTCTAGTCCCAGGACACCATAGCCTTCCTGTATCACTTTCATCACCAACCTTCAGACTGTTTCTTTACTTGACTATCCCTCACTAGATTAGTCATGGAGAGACTGCCTTTTATCTCTCAATTCCCAGTGATCCCTCCCACAATAGTGCCAAGCATCTGGCAGGCACTCAAATATTAACTGAAAAAATGAAACAGAAAATTAACAGCATATAATGTGAAAACTCTGTGCAAGGAGGAACATATTTTTAAAACAAAACTCTATCATTCATCAAGTATGTTTTTAAACATAGACTGTAAGTTCTTAATAGCTACAAAAATCTGTTCAATTCTAATGTGTTGTTGATCTGTTTCTATAATCCAGTTCCTGGATCCAGTGGTTCTGATATTCACTACAATGACAAGTGTGGCATGTACTTGTGAAAAACTATCTGGAGTAAAATACTACATACCCAGTTCACAAGAATGTGACCAATCTGCTCCACTATCCCATCAGGCTTGGTTGCTTCTCCTATACTTGCCAACAAATCTGAAGCATAAAAAAGCAGAAACACCAAGAAGAGGTTTATTGTAGAAATAATGCAGCACTAAATTAGAAGTTTAGATTTAAACTTCCTTTTATTCCTGCTGTTCAAGATTCTAAAGAAAATTATGTAGCATATCTCACCTTCATGCAAAGGTATGTAAGCATCCACGTCACCAAATATATGTGTGAGTTCCTCTTCTGACATGATAGACAACTTTAACATGGGGTCATGGTAGGCCTACCAGAGGGGGAGAAATGCGTCACACAGAGAGATCAAGCAAAGAAGACATTATGAGAGATCTGTACTTGAATGCAAGTTTGAGTAACTGTACAAAAGCTACTGTGGATTCTACTGTAAAAAATAGAAGAAATTAAAGTATATGTTTGCTAATCCCGCTAAAAGACTCTCTCACTGACATTCATATTTGAAGATGTGTCTAATAAAGCTCATGTAAAAAAAAGTATTCACTAGTAGATATTTGCTGCTTCTAAAAAGAAAACTATGTCAGAATTTGTTAAATATAATTTCTAAAAACCAGAGTGTATGACAAAAAATTATACACTGACCTTTCTTGCAAGTTTGAGATCTTCAATTAAGTCCTGTTCACCTCGGGACATTTCATATATTGCCTAAAAAAAATGAAGCAAACATCATAAGTTACCATCCATTCCTCTGAGAAAGGAAAATTATGTACAATTGATGTTCACCATTATTTAACTGATGTTCAAACAGTCCTTTTTAAAGTGTCTCAGTCTGAAAACTCAAATTCAGAATGGAGTCTCAATGTTTTATATAGTGCCCTATGTATTATGAATTTACCCCATCAAGAGACCCCCACCAATCACAAAGTGTTGCTTAGCATGTATTAAGAATTACTGTCAAATACAAAATTGCAAGTTGATTTTGCCTTAGGCATTAGTTTGCTAATCTTCTGGCAAAACACCTATTTAAAAAAACAGGTACTTTTTTTTCTAGTATAAGCCAATATATATGCTCTCGCTACTGAATGGCAGCTTACCTCCTGACGTTTGATTTCTTTGGCAGTTAAAGACTCTCTAATGTTGACGCCTAACGTCTCTGACCACAGGACGCTACTTCTCCTTTTGGCAGGTGTTGGGACTGTTGACCTGCGTGATGACTTTTGGGCAGAAGCTGGGGATCTGCTGTCACCATGATGAGTAAATGGCTTAACAGAAGAATAAAAGAGGTGAACAAAAGAGAAAAGCTTTGGAGGACACAGTAATTATTCATTTTTTTCTTAAAAAAAAATAGACAAGATAGAGACGGGCCCAAGATTGCGACATGAGTAGGACAGTGAGAATTTCCTCCCAAAAAAATATATATTTTTGAAAATCAAACAAATACAGTTATCCCTCAAACAGAGACCAGAAGATACAGGACAACAGCCAGACCACATCCACACCCATGAGAACTCAGTGCCTCATGAAGGGGGTAAGATACATGCCCCGGCCCGGTGGGTCCCAAGCGCCCCTCACCCCAGCTCCCGGCGGGAGAAGAGGAGTCGGAGCTGCGAGGAAGAGGGAGCCCAGGACTGCTAAACACCCAGCCCTAGCCATCTGCACCCAGAGTGCAGACACACAGTGCATGGGGTGCTGGACACTAGAGAAACAGGACAGTAAGACCTGTGAGCAGGTCCCTGCTGCCGGCAACCCTGGGACAAAGAAAAGCGAGTGCTTTCTGAAAGTCTTAAAGGGACAGGGACCCCACCGCTGGACGGAAGTGTCCCAGGATACTTAGCCCAGCAGCTCGGAATTCCAGGGAACTGCAGGCACCCTAACCCCCTGGGTAGCAGCTCTGAGACCCCACATGGCGATAAACAGCCCCCCATTCATACCCCCTCCGGAGGAGCCCCGCCATAGCAGAGCAGCGCCCTGAGGCTGGCCACACCCACAGAAAGGGAGCTCCCTCCATAGCGGCGGGGCAAGAAACAGAGACCCAGTCTACACGCAACTGCCCAACACAAGCTGCTAGGGGTCACCGTTGTCGCAGTAAAGAAAGGCCAGAAGCAAGTGGAATTCCAGCTGACAGACGAGTCAATAGCATACCACTGCATCTATCAACATGAAATGCAAAAAAGGTTTGATCCAGAACAGGCTAACCCAGACATCTTCCACATCCTCTCCTGAGAAGGAATCTGGGGAGATAAATTTAACCAATCTTCCTGAAAAAGAATTCAAAACAAAAGTCATAACCATGCTGATGGACTTGCAGAGAAATACGCAAGAACTAAGGACGGAGAATACAGAAATAAAACAATCTCTGGAAACACTTCAAAGCAGAATGGACGAGATGCAAGAGACCATTAATGGACTAGAAATCAGAGAACAGGAACGTAGACAAGCTGACACAGAGACAGATAAAAGGATCTCCAAGAATGAAAGAATATTAAGAGAACTGTGTGACCAATTGAAACAGAACAATATTCGCATCATAGGAATACCAGAAAAAGAGAGAAAAAGGGATAGAAAGTGTCTTTGAAGAAATAATTGCTGAAAACTTCCCCAAACTGGGGGTGGAAATAGTCTCTCAGACCATGGAAGCCCACAGATCTCCCAACACAAGGGATTTAAGGAGGACAACAACAAGATATATAATAATTAAAATGGCAAAGATCAAAGACAAGGACTGAATATTAAAAGCAGCCAGAGAGAGAGAAATGATCACATACAAAGGAAAACCCATCAGGCTATCATCAGACTTCTTAACAGAAACCTTACAGGCCAGAAGAGAATGGCATGATATATTTAATGCAATGAAACAGAAGGGCATTGAACCAAGGATACTGTATCCAGCATGATTATCCTATAAATATGAAGGAGGGATTAAGCGATTCCCAGACAAGCAAAAGTTGAGGGAATTTGCCTCCCACAAACCACCTCTATAGGGTATCTTAGAGGGACTGTACTAGATGGGAACACTCCTAAAAAGAGCACAGAACAAAGCACCCAACATATGAAGAATGAAGGAGGAGGAATAAGAAGGGAGAGAAATAAAGACTCACCACACAGTGTATACAATAACTCAATAAGCAAGTTAAGTTAGACAGTAAGATAGTAAAGAAGCTAACCTTGAACCTTTTGTAATCACAAACTTAAAGTCTGCAATGGTAATAAGTACATATCTTTCAATAATCACCCTAAATGTAAATGGACTGAATGCACCAATCAAAACACACAGAGCAATAGAATGGATAAGAAAGCAAGACCCATCTATATGCTGCTTACAAGAGACTCACCTCAAACCCAAAGACATGCACAGATTAAAAGTCAAGGGATGGAAAAAGATATTTCATGCAAACAACAGGGAGAAAAAAGCAGCTGTTGCAATACTAGTATCAGACAAAATAGACTTCAAAACAAAGAAACTAACAAGAGATAAAGGACATTACATAGTGATAAAGGGCTCAGTCCATGAAGAGTATATAACCATTATAAACATTTATATGAACCTAACACAGGAGCATTAGCATATGCGAAACAGTACTAACAGAATTGAAGGAGGAAATAGAATGCAATGCGTTCAATTCAGGAGACTTCAACACACCACTAACTCCAAAGGATAGATCCACAAGACAGAAAATAAGTAAGGACACAGAGGCACTGAACAACACACTAGAACAGATAGACCTAACAGACATCTATAGAACTCTACATCCAAATGCAACAGGATACACATTCTTCTCAAGTGCACATGGAACATTCTCCAGAATAGACAACATACTAGGCCACAAAAAGAGCCTCAGTAAATTCCAAAAGATTGAAATCCTACCAACCAACTTTTCAAACCACAAAGGTATAAAACCAGAACTAAATTGTGCAAAGAAAGCAAAAAGGCTCACAAACACATGGAGGCTTAACAATATGCTCCTAAATAATCAATGGATCAACAACGAAATTAAAAGAGATTAAAGCAATATAAGGAAACAAATGACAACAACAACACAAAGCCCCAACTTCTGTGGGACGCAGCGAAAGCAGTCTTAAGAGGAAAGTATATAACATCTCAGGCATATTTAAGGAAGGAAGAACAAATCTGAAATGAATAGTCTAATGACACAATTATCAAAATTGGAAAAAGAACAAATGAGGCCTAAAATCAGCAGAAGGAGGGACATAATAAAGCTCAGAGAAGAAATAAAATTGAGAAGAATAAAACAACAGAAAAAAATCAATGAAACCAAGAGCTGGTTCTTTGAGAAAATAAAATAGATAAGCCTCTAGCCAAACTTATTAAGAGGAAAAGAGAATCAACACATGTGAACAGAATCAGAAATGAGAAAGGAAAAATCACTATGGACCCCACAGAAATTAAAAGAATTATTAGGGAATACGAAGAAAACCTATCTGCTAACAAGCTGAAAAACCTAGAAGAAATGGACAACTTCTTAGAAAAATACAACCTTCCAAGACTGACCAAGGAAGAAACACAAAACCTAAACAAACAAATTACCAGCAAAGAAATTGAAGCGGTAATCAAAAAACTACCCAGGAACAAAACCCCCTGGTCAGATGGATTTACCTCGGAATTTTATCAGACATACAGAGAAGACATAATACCCATTCTCCTTAAAGTTTTCCAAAAAATAGAAGAGGAGAGAATACTCCCAAACTCATTCTATGAAGCCAACATCACCCTAATACCAAAACCAGGCAAAGACCCCACCAAAAAAGAAAATTACAGACCAATATCCCTGATGAACATACATGAAAAATACGCAACAAAATATTAACAAACTGAAATAAAAAATACATCAAAAGGATCATACACCATGACCAAGAGGGATTCATCCCAGGGATGCAAGGATGGTAGAACATTCGAAAATCCATCAACCTCATCCACAACATAGACAAAAAGAAAGACAAAAACCACACGATCATCTCCATAGACGCTGAAAAAGCATTCGACAAAATTCAACATCCATTCATGATAAAAACTCTCAGCATAATGGGTATACAGGGCAAATTCCTCAACATAAAAAAGGCCATACATGACAAGCTCACAGCCAACATCATACTGAAGAGCGAGAAGCTGAAAGCTTTTACTCTGAGACTGGGAAGACAGGGATGCCCACTCTCCCCACACTTATTCAACATAGTACTGGAGGTCCTAGCCACGGCAATTAGACAAAACAAAGAAATGCAACCAATCCAAATTGGTAAAGAAGTTAAACTATTTGCAGATGACATGATACTGTACATAAAAAACCCTAAAGACTCCAGTCCAAAACAACTAGAACTGGTATCGGAATACAGCAAAGTTGCAGGATACAAATTTAACACACACAAATCTGTGGCTCTCCTGTACACTAACAATGAAGTAATAAAAAGAGAAATCAGTAAAAGAATTCTATTCACAATTGCATCAAAAAGAATGAAATACCTAGGAATAAACCTAACAAAGGTAGTGAAAGACCTATACCCTGAAAAATATTAAGACACTCTTAAGAGAAATTAAAGAGGACACTAGCAAATGGAAACTCATCCGATGCTCTTGGATAGGAAGAATTACTATTGTCAAAATGGCCATCCTGCCCAAAGGAATATACAGATTTGATGCAATCCCTATCAAATTACCAACAACATTTTTTAACGAACTGGAACAAATAGTTCAAAAATTCATATGGAAACACCAAAGACCCCAAATAGCCAAAGCAATCCTGAGAAGGAATAATAAAGTGGGGGAGATCTCGTTCCCCAACTTCAAGCTCTACTACAAAGCCACAGTAATCAAGACAGTTTGGCACTGGCAAAAGAACAGAGCCACAGACCAGTGGAACAGAATAGAGACTCCAGACATTAACCCAAACATACACGGTCAATTACTATACGATAAAGGAGCCATGGACATGCAATGGGGAAATAACAGCCTCTTTAACAGATGGTGCTGACAAAACCGGACAGCTACATGTAAGAGAATGAAACTGGATCACTGTCTAACCCCATACACAAAAGTAAATTCAAAATGGATCAAAGATCTGAATGTAAGTCATGAAACCATAAAACTCTTAGAAAAAAACGTAGGCAAAAATCTCTGAGACATAGACATGAGTGACTTCTTCATGAACATATCTCCCTGGGCAAGAAAAACAGAAGCAAAAATGAAGAAGTGGAACTATAACAAGCTGAAAAGCTTCTGTACAGCAAAGGACACCATCAATAGAACAAAAAGGTGTCCTACAGTATGGGAGAATATATTCTTAAATGACAGATCCGATAAAGGGTTGACATCCAAAATATATAAAAAGCTCAGACACCTCAACAAACTAAAAGCAAGTAATCCAATTAAAAAATGGGCAGAGGAGCTGAACAGACACTTTTCCAAAGAAGAAATTCAGATGGCCAACAGATATGAAAAGATGCTCCACATCGCTAGTCATCAGAGAAATGCAAACTGAAACCACAATAAGGTATCAGCTCACACCAGTAAGGATCGCCATCATCCAAAAGATAAACAACAACACATGTTGGCGAGGTTGTGGAGAAAGGGGAACCCTCCTACACTGCTGGTGGGAATGTAAGTTAGTTCAACCATTGTGGAAAGCAGTATGGAGGTTCCTCAAAAAGCTCAAAATAGAAATAGCATTTGACCCAGGAATTCCACTTCTAGGAATTTAACCAAGAATGCAGCAGCCTAGTTTGAAAAAGATGCACCCCTATGTTTATCAAAGCACTATTTACAATAGCCAAGAAATGGAAGCAACCTAAGTGTCCATCAGTACATGAATGAATAAAGAGGTGGTACATATACACAATGGAATATTATTCAGTCATAAGAAGAAAATCCTACCATTTGCAACAACATGGATGGAGCTAGAGGGTATTATGCTCAGTGAAATAAGCCAGGTGAGGAAAGACAAGTACCAAATGATTTCACTCATACGTGGAGTATAAGATCAAAGAAAAACTGAAGGAACAAAATAGCAGCAGAATCACAGAACCCACGAATGGACTAACAGTTACAAAAGGGAAAGGGACTGGGGAGGATGGGTGGGAAGGGAGGGATAAAGGTGGAGAAAAAGTAAGGGGGCCATACAATTAGCATGTATAATGTGGCATGGGTACGTGGCGGGCTCTACAACACAGAGAAGACAAGTAGTGATTTTACAGAATCTTGCTATGCGAATGGACAGTGACTGTGAAGAGGTATGTCGGGGCAACTTGTTGAAGGGAGGAGCCAAGAAAACAATGTTCTTCATCTAATTGTAGATTAATGATACCAAAATAAAAATAAAAATAAAAATAAAATTGTGAGGAAACACATGTAACATATAAGTGACCATTTTAAAGGGTACAATACTGTAGGGATCAGAGGTATTAAGTATGTGCACATTGTCATCCAAGTATATCCACTACTCTTCTCCAGAATTTTTGACATCTTCTCAAAACTGAAACTCTGTGCCCATTGCTCCCCATCTTCCCTTACCACCACTCACTCCCTTGTAACCACCATTCTACTTTCTGTCTCTATGGATTTGACTATTCTAAGAAGTTCATATAAGATGAATCATGTTTTTCCTTTTGTGTCCGGCTTACTGCACTTAGTGTAATGTTTTCAAGGTTCATCCATGTTGTTACTTGTATCAGAATCTTATTCCTTTTTAAGGCTGAATAATATTCCAATGTATGTATATACCACCTCTTGTTTATCCATGAGGAATTTTCTCTCTGTTCCAAGTTTGTTAGATATTTTTAATCATGAAAGGATATTTTGATTTTTGTTTATTGCTTTTTCTGCATCAATTGAAATAACCATTTCCCCCTCCCTTCCTTAATTCTGTTAATGTGGTGTTATTACATTGACTGGATTTCATTTGTTGAGCCATCTTTGCATGCCAGGAATAAACCTTACTTGGTCACTGTATATAATCCTGCTTAATATGTTGCTGCAACTATTTTACCAGTATTTTGTTGAAAACTTTTGTACATATGCTCAGAAGAGATATTGGCTTATAGTTTTCTTTTCTTGTAGTATCTTTGTTTGGCTTTGGTGTCTGGGTAATGTTGTCCTCATAGAATGAGTTAAGAAATGCTCTTCATCTACAAGTTTTTGGGAGAATTTGAGGAGTGGTGTTAATTCTTCTTTAAGTATTTGGTAGACTTCACCAGTGAAACCATCTGCTTAAGGTCTTTTTGTTGTTTTGCGAATGGTTTTGATTATGTATCCAATCCCTTTACTAGTTCTAGGTACATTCAGATTTTCTCCATGATTCAGTTTTGGCAGGTTGTGCATTTCTAGGAATTTGTTCACTTCAGCTAAATTATCTAATCTGCTAGTATAAAACTGTTCACAGTACTGTCTAATACTTTTTATTTCTGTAAATTGGTATTAATATGTCCATTTGCATTTCTGATTTTAGCAATTTGAGTCTTTTGATATTAGTTTATAATACAATATAACACCTGTCCTAAGATTTATATATCAAGTCAGTCCTCCTTCCTAAAACTAATTTTACAAAATAATGAGCAAAAGAAAAAAAGAACAGTGAAATCTACAAGGTTTTCATAAAAAGAAAGGTATAGGGAAAAAAATAACATACCTACAAAGAAAAATAAAGAATAGAAAAACATGTTCACAAAAAAAACTGTGTGTTCTAAAATTAGCTATGAAAGAGCATATGTGAGAAAGGTGATAAAGTTAAGGAAATAATTAGAAATATCCAGAACCTGAAATCAGACAAAAAGGATGCCAGAATGCTTTGCAATGGATTACCTCATTTTCTAGGGCCAGTACCTTTTATTTGATTCACTGTTTCTTATTGATTAGGTTTTTTTTTTTTACAACCATAAGGGTTACATCTGTAAGATTTTAACTGTAGAAAACTGATAGCACTGCAAATACTTTGCAGGTAGAGATGCAGAGGTCATTATTCTGCTTGGCACTTAATTTAGCAATCTTATTCCATCACTCTTCAGTGACTAGAATACTTCAGTGTTTCCACAGCACTCTGACCAGCTTCATCATTCTGCTGGCTCACTCATTACTACGTAAATTAAATATTTAACAGGTCTTCACTCTTCAAAGAAAAAAAAAAAACCATAACAAAACAGAAAAGCCAAGCTACAACAAAATGAAGAGACAGTGTTTCCCCCAAAACCTTTAGTTTGTCAGACAGCTCTGAGACCTACATGGTGTCAGCATTTGTGCCCAAAGATGCAGAGAGAAGAAAACTGGACTTCTCTGGTGGCCCTGAGCATAGGGCCCTTCAGTGGCATGAAAACAGGAGACTAGCCTGGGAAGGACTCCAAGGATTGAATTCTCAGGCTGAGAGTAAGAACAAAGTCTATTGGTGCTGAAGCAGTCTGAGCCCTATAAGCTCTCAAAACTAACATTGCTCTGAGAAAAACTTTAAGGAGTAGGATCCAAATTGAGCAGAACAGAGTAAGAGAAACAAAGACAAGAAAAGTTCAGATAAAGAGAGGTGGGTCAAAAAAAAGGAAAGCTCTCAGATAGCCTGAGAGTTGTATTTTTAGAAATCACTTTGTGAAAACAATAGAAGAGAGAACTCCAGTTACAAAGCTAAAAAACAGGCTATTTGACCCACTCCTCTGACCTAAAATTACAGGAAAAACTTACTGCACTTAAAAAGTAACAGAAAAAATCATGCGTCCCATTGAAAACTATGATAAGAAACAGAAAATGTGGAGTAATGTCTCTATAGCATAAAAGAAATAAGTGAGTTGTCATAATTACACACAGAAAAGAATTAGTTCAGTAATTTGAAAACATGGTAATTTGTACATCCTTACTATAACCTATATGTAAAAGAGCAAAAGAAAATGACAGGTAACCCATAGAATGTTTTCAGTAACTGTAACAGTAGTAATTTATAGAAATGTAGACTGCTGTCTTTGACCCATGGGGAAATCAAGTGAATAATTAAGTCAGTATCTCCAGGAACCCAGATTTTCGGTGCAGTTCAAAGAGATCTAGATAATAAGACTGACAAGATTATGTGAAAACCCTTAGCCTTGAATTGGAAAGAGTATAAATTCATGATTTATTATATCTTAAAAAATTACATATATTTCCTAGCTCTGCTCATAAAACAGGATGAGAAACAATGATCAATCCAAGGAGTGTACATAAAAATGCCCAGATTTTAGCATCTACTATTTCCTAAGGAAACCAGGGCTTTTAGAAATAACTCGTTTCAGGTGTGGAGCAGAAAAAAAAAGTGCAAGTGGTCCTGGAGTATATTGTTATCTTGGAAGTAAAGAAGGTCTATCAAACCTCTAAGATATGAGGTGAGGGTCTGTCTGGCCAATGGTTTCAGACCCCAGCGAGTTCGCTATGGATGCAGTGTGACCAAAGAAATGACAATAGAACGATTATTTGGGTTAAAGTGTTTATTACCTGGCATGTTACCACGGAGGTGGGCCAACCACTAGCATTTCTGCCTCCACCCAGATTACTGGGCCGAGCTCTCCATATGATGCAATAATAGCTCATTGCCTGAAGGCCTGGAAGTGGCAGACACGCAGCAGGCCAATTACATAACCAGGTGGTTTAAGTTCAGTGAGGATCCTGGCCATAGGAACCCCAACTCCCCCACACTCCACCACTCCATGATTCTCGCCTTACAATCTACATGCTCTCAATCTTCCACAGTGGTCCCTGTGCGAGAAACCTGGAGCACTGTCACTAGATTCCACAACAGCAACAGAGAAAAACAACAACTTAGAGATAATAACAAAAATTAAGATACAACAAGATTTTGATACAGATAACAAAAATTATAGTAATCCTCAGCCAGAGGAGGTTCCTAATAACAACAATTATAATAATCCTCAGGCCAGAGGAAGTTCCCAATCCACAAAGACCTTAGGGGTGATAAGACACATGAGAACATGTTTAAATGACAACAACATATGTAAATCTTGTCCATCAGGTAGGATGCATGCAAGAGAGTAGTCCTAAGACAGGAATGTAGCAGGAAGGGGGTCCAGGTCTAGTATACCATACTTTTACTCCTTTCCCTATGGGGGTTACATAGTGCTACTGGAGGTGCATGCACAGGCCATAATGATAAAACAAAACTGCCGCGTAGGATTCTCCTCCCTTCTGGCCATTCAGGATACACTACTATGACCTTTGGAGGCCACTCTGAGGTTATTCCAGTAATACAGATAGGAGGCCAGCTTCTAGGCCTTGTTTCCAAGGTACCAGGAGAGCCAGCCATCGTTGGTCCAGGTGTCGAAAGGTCCAAGGCCATGTCCACTCAATGGAGTCTCCAGGGTTCAGTGCAGTTGGTGCTGGCAGCAAGATTTTATTCCTGTGGTCGAACCTCAGCTTCAGTGATTCTTCCTTGGTTTGTCCTTGCAGTGGTTATAGGGGAGGCAGCCATATGTGTTTAGCATGTCTATGGGGATCAGGGCTCCGTTTTGGGGTCTCTCGTTCAAACGCTATAGCATGGTCCACAAACAGACGGACTGACCCCACAGACTATTAGTAATTGACTTTAGTCCAGATTTTGACAAGCCACTGTGCCTCTCTGTCATGCCTGCTGTGGTAGGATTGTATAACACATGAAACCTGCATTTGATTCCCAACTGTGGCACCCATTCTTGCAGTGTATGTCCAGTAAAATGGGTGTCCAGATTATGCTCAGTTACCTGTGGTCAGCAATAGGTGGCAGAGAGTCACTCCAGGCCTCTTTTGGTTGTCTGCTGGTGTGCACAACAGGTAGGAAAAGCAACCAGAAGTCCAGTAGTTGTGTCCACACAAGTCATGGCATACTGATATCCTTCTGACACAGGTAGAGGCCCAACAGAGTCTATCTGCCACTTGACGAGGGGTATAGGCCCCTTAGTTATTGTCCAATATTGATGTGGAACTTGGTGTAAGTCCCTTTGGAGAATACGGCACACTCCTGCCGGGCTCTACTAACTTCTTCAAAGGTCAAAGACAAGCCCCACTGACAGGCTACAGCCCACATTGTCTTTAACACCCTCATGCAACAAACATTGATGTAACCACTGGGCTACATCAGAGGCAGGCTTTCCTTCTAACCAATGTATCTGGGCCAATTTATCTGCCTCATCATTTCCTGGGGAGCCACTGACAAATGACCTGTCACATGGTATACTGTAATTATTTTACTCTGACCACAGGCTCATAAGTCTTGCCACAATTCCTGTCCCCAAAGGGGTAGGTGACCAACCAGCCACTTGGCATTGTACTAGGCTGGTAGCCACAGGGTCAAGCCCCGATAGAGAGACCAGCTGTTAGTACAGACAACTATAGGGGAGGGCTCCTGGCTGATCACAAGCCACACAGCCTGCTACCCTGCCCATTGGCTGCACTTCCCCCCACCATATTCCATCCATATTGTCTCAGTCTTAGGATGGAAAGCTATGGCCCTCCATTTTGAGGACTGCCCATGGCTGGGACCATCTGTGTACCATGCATCCTCAGGTACAGGGGCTCTTCCCTCCCGATAGGGTCTTTCTGCTACTAATGGTTCAAAAAGCAAATTCTTCCTGCTTTTCACAAGTATATGTCACCAGCCCAATAAGCACTGGAGTTCTTCACTCAAGGGGTTACTGGAGAGGGCACTATGCTGCTGAGGGTAAGAACCCCACTTGGCCATTGTGGGCATTTGTGCCACACCACTCCTTGGCTTTTGCATCCACTCTCGTACCGACCCCAAGATGGGATTGGTGGGTATTTACCTTATCGGGGCCATTCCAGTGATGGGTTCTGTAGCCAGCAAGGAGTGATACATGGCATTCAGTTGTTATTCTATCAAAGTATATCATACCTCTGCCCATTTCCAAAGTTGTGACCAGAATCCAATACAGTGGCAAGTTCATTCAAGCCGCCCCCAGAGACCCCAGCTATAACCATCTTCAGTCACATGTACATGCAGCTCACAGGGCCTTAATTGGTCTATCACACTCAAGGCCTCAACGGCCTTCACTGCCTGTTTGGCTGTAGTGAAGGCAGATGTGTACAAGTTTCACCCCACTCCCACCTGAGGCCTTTTCATACCAACCGGTATAAGGGCTTCAGAATTCGTACCAAGTGTGAGATAAACTCTCTCCAGTAGCCTAGAAGACCCAGAGACTCCTGTAGCAATGCTATAGTTGGAGGGGTAGGAAAGGCCTGGACTTTATCTATAACTGCTTCTGGTATAGCTTTGGTCTTACCCAACCAGACAACCACCAACAATTTGACAGACAAACCAGGTCCCCTGAACCTTCGTACTGGTTCACAGCCCACCCCTTTCTCCTGTAGATATTGTAGCAGTCTAGGTGCTACACTTTCTAGATCTGAAAGAGAATCGGATGTGAACACGACATCATCAATATAATGATACATCTGCACCACTGGAGGTTTCTCCCATGTAGTCACGTCCTGGGATACAAGTCCATGACAGATGGTGGGGCTCTGGAGGTATCCCTGTGGAAGGACGGAGAAAGTTCATTGCCATCCTTTCCACGTGAAGTCAATTTGTTCCTGACTTTCCTGCTCAATGTCAATGGAAAAGAAGGCATTAGCAAGATCCAGCACATAATGGTAGGTGCCTAGTTCGTGGCTGAGGGTATCCATCAGGCAATAGAGGGGACAGCAGCATGCATGGGGGTATGACTTTATTCATTTCTCTAAAATCCATAGTCGCATGCCAGGAGCCATCTGGCTTTTTTACTGGCCACACTGGGGAATTTAAAGGACTACGGGTGGGCTTTATAATACCCACGTTTTCCAGCGCTTGGATACTTTCTCCAATCTCTTTACATCCTCCAGGCAGTTTATATTGTTTGGTATTGGTCACCCGCCAAGGCACATGCAAAGCTATAGGCAGGCGCATACCATGTCTCCTCAGAACTGCCTTCACCACACGTACTCTCAGTCTGAACTCACCTGCAGTTGTCTGCAACCATAGATCCTGCAGGATATCAATCCCCAAAATATACTCAGGGATAGGAGATATATATACAATATACTCTTTTGGGAGTAGACACCCTATTCCCAAATTCCCAAAGGGATTTGCGCTTGATTCACTCTGATAGCCTTACCACCATATACAGCTATGATACTGAGGGCCCTGGGGAAACTGCTCACGGTTACCATAAATCAGTGAACATTCCGCCCCTGTGTCCACCAGAGCCAGAATACCTTGTATATTCACTGGGGACCAATGGATAGCTTTTTCAACATGTGGCCTACTGTTCCCCCCTGGTCTCTCAGGGGAGATACCTTGACCTTCCCCTCAGTCAAACCGTGTTCCCCAATCGTCTTCCTGTGTGGGCTCGAGTGACACTGGCTCGCTCTACAGCAGGAAGTCTTGCAAACACACAGGTGGGACTTGTGGCTCTGGCTTTGACCTCTGCCTCTTTGGTCTTAATGGCTGTAACTAAGTACCAGAGACGCAGGAGCCAAGCTGATATTGACTCTGAGGGCTTCTGCCTAAACTGGGAGCCCAAATCCACCAGCTCAGCCTGAGTATAGGGGTGGTCCATAGAGTGCCCCACGACCTGGGGAGGGGGGCTACTCCTCGCCTAGGGGAACTTTCAGCTGCTGGGTCTTTTATTTCCTTTACAGCCACTGGGCGTGCTTTCAATACAGGAGGGGTCAGTGCCTCTGGCACCAACCCCTTCATCCTTCCCCAGCTCCTCCATTTCGGGGGCTGATGGCATCTTTCTCTCCCCTCCCCTGAGTGCCTCCGCTGCCACAACCTTTAGCTTTTCTACCGTGCCTCACAGCAATGCTAGCTCAGTCTTCAGCAGCTCTTACCTTCACCTTAATTCTCGACATCTCGCCTTCTCGTGCCTCCTCCTGTGCTTCCCTTAGACAATCCACTGTCTGCCCCCTCTGAGGCGCAGCCCGCTGAAGCACCGCACCCATAAGGGCAGCCTTTCTTTCTCCTTAGTAGTCAATGAACACTGTGAACTTCGCCACTTGTCTTGCCAAAGGCTTTCAGCCCCTGGCAAGTTCGCTGTGTGGGGCAGTTGGGGTTCTTATGGCCAGTATTCTCACGGAATGTTAACCACCTCATGATGTTACTGGCCTGTTGCTAGGCTACCTACTGGCCACGCCCCTCTTTCTCACTTGGATGGCACCACCAGTACCAGGGAGGTCTGAGGTCTGAGGCATCTGCAGCGCACCTGTGGGTGTGGCTTGCTCACCTCGCTGCCCGAGGGCAGGAGTTTCTCAATCTCTAGAAAACAGCACAGTATCAGGCACATAGACTTTCAACAAATAACTGTAAATGGATGGATGAATGAAATACACATTGAAAGAAATACTTGGCTGTTCATTTTCCAGAAGCCATCACTATGGCTTTGTTTTTGCTGTAAAAGAGCCCTGATCACAATAAAGCTTTAATTCCACAGGAGGGAGCTGTCCTCTCTTCCCAGTAGCACCCTCCCTTCCAGCAGGCTGCTGGTGAGAGGAGAGGTTGTGGATGGGATCAGATGCCACATGCCCTTTCTTTGCCTCTGGGCTATCCTGCGTTCTGGGTTAAAGAAGTCTGCTTTAGCTCTATGGAGTCCTAGATGCCCCACAGCTTTGAAACTGAGGGCTTGCTTGTTGCAAAACCTCTTTGCCTGCTTTGTTCCCTGTTAGTGGAAACCTCTGTTTGGGAACAGATGAACATTTCCCCACAGGTTTTGGGATACAGATACAGTCTTGCTCCAAACTGGGGGCTCTCCTTAGGGAGTACTTTTAGTTTGTAAGTTATGACTGTGCTATATCTGGGACTTGCATAAGGCTGCAAGAGTCTGGATTCAAGAACCAAAATTCTACTCATAAAATGAGGCAGAGGACCTTGGCCAGGGGATTTTACTGGGACAGCCTGGTTCTCAGGCATGCTGCAGGTGTCCCTGGGAGAGCTATCAGAGTTTTCACACATAAGCTGGGGCACTTATGGGGCCAGCCCACGGAGAGGGGCACTGTTTGGGCTACCTTCTCTCCAATTGGGTCTCCTCTGCAGACATTGCAAAAGTTGTGGTATTGTGAAATTCTTCACATCTAATCAAAATCTCCTCTGCAGACATTGGAGACCATTTCTTGTGGTTTAGGTCTTACTGGAAAAGATGATCCAAGAGTCCCTACCAGGTAACCGACACAGGCAGCGGAGAAGGGCAAGGTGACCAGCAACCAGGAAGGGACTTTGTTTTCCCAGTTGACACTTTCGCTATCTGCCTACAACTACCTCTATCGCTATGAAAAGGCAGAAGAATTTGGTCTAGTCCAGAATTACCCAGATAACCGCCAAAAGGGCCTGGGGAGATAGATTCAACCAATCTTCCCGAAAAAGAATTCAAAACAAAGGTCATAACCAGGCTGATGGTCTTGCAGAGAAGTATAAGAGCTAAGGGATGAAGTCAGGAGGGAGAATACAGAAATAAAACAATCTCTGGAAAGACCTAAGAGCAGACTGGATGAGGTGAATGAAACCGGTAATGGAACAGAAATCAGAGAAACAGGAATACAGAGAAGCTGAGGCAGAGAGAGATAAAAAGATCACCAGGAATGAAAGAATATTAAGAGAACTGAGTGACCAACTCAAATGGAACAATATGCGCATTATAGGAGTACCAGAAGAAGAAGAGAAGAAAGGATAGAAAGCGTCTTTGAAGAAATAATAGCTGAAAACTTCCCCAAACTAGGGGAGGAAATAGTCTCTCAGACCATGGAAGCCCACAGATCTCCCAACACAAGGGATTTAAGGAGGACAACACCAAGATATATAATAATTAAAATGGCAAAGATCAAAGACAAGGACAGAGTACTAAAGGCAGCCAGAGTGAGAAAAAAGGGCACCTCCAAAGGAAAACCCATCAGACTATCAACAGACTTCTTAACAGAAACCTTACAGGCCAGAAGAGAATGGCGTGATACATTTAATGCAATGAAACAGAAGGGCCTTGAACCAAGAATACTGTATCCAGCACGACTATCATTTAAATATAAAGGAGGGATTCAACAATTCCCAGACAAGCAAAAGTTGAGGGTATTTGCCTTCCACAAACCACCTCTACGGGATATTTTAAAGGGACTGCTCTAGATGGAAGCACTACTAAGGCTAAATAGATGTCACCAGAGAAAGTAAAATCACAGCAAAGAAAGCAGACCAACCAAATACTAACCAAAGGCAAAAAATAAAATAAACTACCCATAAAAGCAGTTAAAGGAAACACAAAAGAGCACGGAATAAAACAACCAACATATAAAGAATGGAGGAGGAGGAATAAGAAGGGAGAGAAATAATGAATCACCAGACAGTGTTTATAACAGCTCAATAAGCGAGTTAAGTTAGACAGTAAGATACTAAAGAAGATAACCTTGAACCTTAGGTAACCACGAATCTAAAGCCTGCAATGGCAATAAGTACAAATCTTTCAATAGTCACGCTGAATGTAAATGGACTGAATGCACCAATCAAAAGACACAGAGTAATAGAATGGATGAAAAAGCAAAACCCATCTATATGCTGCTGCTTACAAGAGAACCACCTCAAACCCAAAGACATGTACAGAGTAAAAGTCAAGGGATGGAAAAAGACATTTCATGCAAACAACAGGGAGAAAAAAAGCAGGTGTTGCAGTACTAGTACGAGACAAAATAGACTTCAAAACAAAGAAAGTAACAGGAGATAAAGAAGGACATTACATAATGATAAAGGGGTCAGTTCAACAGGAGGATATAACTATTATAAATATATATGCTCCCAACACAGGATAACCAGCATGTGTGAAACAAATACTAACAGAACTAAAGGAGGAAATAGAATGCAATGCATTCATTTTAGGACACTTCAACAGGCCACTCACTCCAAAGGATAGATCCACCAGACAGAAAATAAGTTAGGACACAGAGGCACTGAGAGGAACAGGCCAAGGAAGAAACACAAAAGTTGAACAAACCAATTACGAGCAAAGAAATTGAAGCAGTAATCAAAAAACTACCCAAGAAAAAAACCCCTGGACCAGATGGATTTACCTCAGAATTTTATTAGACATACAGAGAAGACATAATACCCATTCTCCTTAAAGTTTTCCAAAAAAAGAGAAGAGGAGGGAATACTCCCAAACTCCTTTTATGAAGCCAACATCACCCTAATACCAAACCCAGGCAAAGAAAATTACAGACTAAAAAGAAAATTACAGATCAATATCCCTGATGAACGTAGATGCAAAAATACTCAATAAAATATTAGCAAACCAAATTCAAAAATATATCAAAAGGATCATACAGCACGACCAAGTGCAATTCATCCCAGGTATGCAAGGATGGTACAACATTTGAAAATCCACCACATGAACAAAAAGGACAAAAACCACATGATCATCTCCATAGATGCTGAAAAAGCATTCAACAAAATTCAACATCCATTCATGATAAAAACTCTCAGCAAAATGGGTATAGAGGGCAAGTACCTCAACATAATAAAGGCCATATATGATAAACCCACAACGAACATCATACTGAACAGTGAGAAGCTGAAACCTTTTCACTGACATCGGGAACAAGACAGGGATGCCCACTATCCCCACTGTTATTCAACATAGTACTGGAGGTCCTAGCAATGGCAATTAGACAAAACAAAGAAATACAAGGAATCCAGATTGGTAAAGAAGAAGTTAAACTGTCACTATTTGTAAATGACATGATATTGTACATAAAAAACCCTAAAGACTCCACTCCAGAACTACCAGAACTGATATGAGAAAACAACAAAGTTGCAGGATACAAAATTAACATACAGAAATCTGCCACTTTCCTATACTATCAATGAACCAATAGAAAGAGAAATCAGGAAAACAATTCCATTCACAATTGCCTCAAAAAGAATAAAATCCCTAGGAATAAACCTAACCAAAGAAATGAAAGACCTATACCCTGAAATCTATAAGACACTCTTAAGAGAAATTAAGGAGGACACTAACAAATGGAAATTCATCCCATACTCTTGGCCAAGAAGAATTAATATCGTCAAATGGCCATCCTGCCCAAAGCAATATACAGATTCCATGCTATCCCTATCAAACTACCAACAGCATTCTTCAATGAACTGGAACAAATAGTTCAAAAATTCATATGGAAACACCAAAGACCCCAAATAGCTAAAGCAATCCTGAGACGGAAGAATAAAGTGGGGGGGATCTCACTCCCCAACTTCAAGCTCTACTACAAAGCTTGTCTAGTAATCAAGACAATTTGGTACTGGCACAAGAACAGAGCCACAGACCAATGGAAAAGAATAGAGACTCCAAACATATATGGTCAACTAATATTTGACAAAGGGGCCATGGACATACAATGGGGCAATGACAGTCTCTTCAACAGATGGTGCTGGCAAAACTGGACAGCTACATGTAAGAGAATGAAACTGGATCACTGTCTAACCCCATATGCAAAAGTAAATTCGAAATGGATCAAAGACCTGAATGCAAGTCATGAAACCATAAAACTCTTAGAAAAAAACATAGGCAAAATCTCTTGGACATAAACATTAGTGACTTCTTCATGAACATATCTCCCGGGCAAGGAAAACAAAAGCAAAAATGAACAAGTGGGACTACATCAAGTTGAAAACCTTCTGTACATCAAAGGACACCATCAATAGAAAAAAAAAGGTACCCTACAGCATGGGAGAATATATTCGTAAATGACAGATCTGAAAAAGGCTTGACATCCAAAAGACATGAAGAGCTCATGCACCTCAACAAACAAAAAGCAAATAATCCAATTAAAAAATGGGCAGAGGAGTCAAACAGAGAATTCTCCGAAGAAGAAATTCAGATGGCCAACGGACACATGAAAAGATGCTCCACATCGCTAGTTATCAGAGAAATGCAAATTAAAGCCACAATGAGATATCACCTCACACCAGTAAGGATGGCTACCATCCAAAAGACAAACAACAACAAATGTTGGCAAGGTTGTGGAGAAAGGGGAAACCCCCTACAGTGCTGGTGGGAATGTAAATTAGTTCAACCACTGTGGAAAGCGCTATGGAGGTTCTTCAAAATGCTCAAAATAGACTTACCATTTGACCCAGGAATTCCACTTCTAGGAATTTACCCTAAGAATGCAGCAGCCCAGTTTGAAAAAGACAGATGCACCCCTATGTTTATCGCAGTGCTATTTACAATAGCCAAGAAATGGAAGCAACCTAAGTGTCCATCAGTAGATGAATGGATAAAGAAGTTGTGGTACATACACACAATGGAATATTACTCAGCCATAAGAAGAAAACAAATTCTACCATTTGCAACAACATGGATGGAGGTATAGGGTATTACGCTCAGTGAAATAAGCCAAGCGGAGAAAGACAAATACCAAATGATTTTGCTCAAATATGGAGTATAACAACAAAGAAAAACTGAAGGAACAAAACAGCAGTCGAATCAAAGAACCCAAGAAGGGACTAACAGTTACCAAGGGGAAAGGGACTGGGGAGAATGGGACGGTAGGGAGGGATAAGGGTGGGGAAGAAGAAAGGGGGTATTATGATTAGCATGTATAATGTGGGGGGTGGGGGAAAGGGGAGGGCTGTGAAACACAGAGAAGACAAGTAGTGATTCTACAACATCTTACTACGCTGATGGATAGTGACTGTAACGGGGGGTTTGTGGGGGGGAATTAGTGAAGGGGAGAGCCGAGTAAACATAATGTTCTCCATGTAATTGTAGATTAATGATAACAGCAACAACAAGTAAAAGTAAATACATAATATGTATTTATGTTTCAGCCCTTAGATAAATGGTAGCATATACTACAAAGAAAAAAAAATTACATATATTTTGTAGCTCTTGGAAGAAAAGAAGGTCTATCAAACCTCTAAGATATGAGGTGAGGGTCTGTCTTGCCAATAGGTTTCAGATGCTACGGATTCAATGTGACCAAAGAAATGACAGCAGTAACATGCTTTGGGGTGAAAGTGCTTATTACTCGGTTTGTTATCACAGCGGTCGACCACTAGCATTTCTGCCTCCTTCCAGAGCACTGGGTGGAGCTCTCCATATAGTGTAATAATAGCTCATTGCTTAAAGGCATGGAAGCAGTAGCCTAACAACAGGCCAGTTACATCATCAGGTGGTTTAAGTTCAGTGAGGATCCTGGCCATAGGAACCTTAACTTCCCCACACTCCACACCTGTGCATAAAATGAGAGTTCCTGTGGCCAGGATTCTCACCTGGCCATGGTTGAATAGCTCACTGCACACCTGTGGGCAATACATGGCTGCTGACTCTATACAAAGAGCTCCGCCCACTGCTCTGCACGCAACACGGTGGCAGGGCTGCAAGGCTGCTGGAGAACAGAGAAGAGGCTGGAGTGGTGGCAGCGCCGAGGAAAGAGGCCCAGAGGGCAGCTGTGCGGGACGACTGTGCAGAGAGGCCCGGAGAACGGCTGTGAGGACAGAGGGGCCCAGAGGTTGGCTGTGTGGACAAAGGGGCCCAGAGGCAGAGACTGGCTTGCTGCATACAGACTCACTCTGAGTTAATGGGATTCTACTGACTGACCTGCCACCTGGAAATAAAGTTGGGTATAACCCTTTCACCCCAAAGAACATTTTGCTGTCATTTTCTTTGGTCACACTGAATCCATAGCGACTGCCCTGGGTCTGAAACCCTTTGGCAAGACACCACCCCTGAAGGATTCTCGCCCTACAATCTACATGCTCTCAATCGTCCTCAATGGTCCCTGTGCGAGAAAGCTGGGGCAGTGTAACCAGATTCCACAACAGCAACAGGCGATAAAAACAACTTAGAGATTAACAAAAATTAAGATACAACAAGATTTTGACACAGATAACAAAAATGATAATAATCCTCAAGTCAGAGGAGGTTCCTAATCCACAAATGACCTTAGAGGCGATAAGACACATGTTTTAATGACAACAACATAGGCAAATCTTGTCCATCAGGTAGGATGCATGCAAGAGAGTGGTCCTGTGATAAAACTGTAGCAGAAAGGGGGTCCCCCTTCCAGGTCTAGTATACCATACTTTTACTCCTTTCCCCGTCGGGGTTACTGAAGGGTCTATATATAGTGCTACTGGAGGTACATGCACTGGCCATAATGATAAAACAAACTGCCCGCTAAGTATCTCCTACCTTCTGGCCTTTCAGGATATACTACTGTGACCTTTGGGGACCACTCTGCGGTCGTTCCAGGAATAGACAGGAGGCCAGCTTCCAGGCCTTGTCCCCAAGGTGCCAGGAGAGCCAGCCATCGTTGGTCCATGTGTTGAATGGTCCTAGGCCAGGTCCACTCAATGGAGTCTCTGGGGTTCAGTGAAGTTGGTGTTGGCAGCAAGATATTATTCTGGTGGCCAAACCTCAGCTTCAGTGATTCTTCCTTGGTTTGTACTTGCAGTTGCATAGGGGAGGCAGCCATAGGTGTTAACACGTTTATGAGGTTCAGGTCTCCTTTTTGGGGGGTCTCTCGTTCAAATGCCATGGCACGGTACATAAGCAGACTGACCATCCCCACAGACTATTGGTATCTGACTTTAGTCCGAATTTTGACAAGCCACTGTGCCTCTCCATCATGCCTGCCACGGTAGGACTGTATGGCATATGAAACTTTCATTTGATTCCCAGCTGTGGCACCCATTCTTGCAGTGTATGTCCAGTAAAATGGGTGTCCTGATCACTCTCAATTACCTGTGGTGGGCCATAGGCGGCAAAGACACTCTAGGCTTCTTTTGGTCGTCTGCTGGTGTGCATAATGGGTAGGAAAAGCAACCACAAGTCCAGCAGCTGTGTCCACACAAGTCATGGCATAACGATATCCTTCTGACACAGGTAGGGGCCCAATATAGTCTATCTGCCACCTGACGAGGGGTATAGCCCTCTTAGTTATTTTCCCATGTTGCTGTGGAACTTGGTGTAAGTCCCTTTTGAAGCACACGACACACTCCGGCCGGGCTCTACTAACTTCTTCAAAGTAAAAAGACAAGCCCCACTGACGGGCTACAACCCACATTGTCTTTTGCCTCACATGCAACAAACACTGATGTAACCACTGGGCTACATCAGAAGCAGGCTTTCCTTCTAACCAATGTATCAGGGCCAATTGATCTGCTTCATCATTTCCTGGGGATGCCAGTGGCAAATGACCTGTCACACGGTAAACTGTAATTATTTTAGTCTGAGCACAGGTCCATAAGTCTTGCCACAATTCTTGTCCCCAAATGGGTCGGTGAACAGCCAGGCCGTTGGCATGATACAGGGTCAAGATCTGATAGGCAGCCCAGCTGTCAGTGCAGACAACTATAGTGGAGGCCTCCTGGCTGATGACAAGCCACATGGCCCACAGCTCTGCCTGTTGGCTGCTCTTCCCTTCACCATCTTCCATCCATATTGTCTCAGTCTTAGGATGGAAAGCTATGGCCCTCTATTTTGGGGCCTGCCCACAGCTGGAGCTGTCTGTGTATCATGCATCTTTGGGCATAGAGGCTCTTCCCGCCCGATAAGGACTTTTGGCTACTAATGGTTCAAAAGCAAGTTCTTCCTGCTTTTCACTGGTATATGTCACCGGCCTCAATAAGCGTTGGGAAATCTTCACTCAAGGGGCTACTAGAGAGGGCACTACGTTGCTGTAGGTAAGCACCCCACTTGGCCAGTGTGGGCATTTGTGCCACACCACTCCTTTTCTTGTCTTTTGGGTCCAGTGTCACACCCACGCCAGGTGGGAGAGTTGGTTATTGACTTTATCGGGTCCATTCCAGTGATGGGTTCTGTAGCCAGCAAGGCATGATATACGGCAGCCAGTTGTTTTTCTATCAAAGTGTATCGTGCCTCTTCCCCTTTCCAGAGTTGTGACCAGAATCCAATAGGTTGGTAAGTTCCTTCAAGCCGCTGCCAGAGACACCGTCTTCAGTCACATGCGCAGCCAGTTCACAGGGCCTTGATGGGTCTATCACACTCCAGGCCTGAACGGCCTTGACTGCCCATTTGGCTGTAGTAGAGGCAGATGCACAAGTCTCATCCTAGTCCCACCTGATGCCCTTTCATACCAACTGGTATAAGGGCTTCAGAATTTGTGCCAAGTGCAGGATAAACTCTCCAGTAGCCTAGAAGATCCAGAAACTCCTACAGCAATGCTACAGTTGTAGGGGTAGGAAAAGCCTGGACTTTACCTTAACTGCTTCTGGTATAACTTGGGTCTCACCCAACTAGATGACACCCAAGAATCTGATAGACAAACCAGGTCCCTGAACCTTTGTACTGTTCACAGCCCATTCTTTCTCCTGTAGATGTTGCAGGAGTTTACATGCTACACCTTCTAGATCAGAAAGAGAATCGGATGTGAACATGACATCATCAATATAATGATACAGCCGCAGCAATGGCAGTTTCTCCCATGTAGTCACGTCCTGGGCTACAAGTCCGTGACAGATGGTGGGGCTCTGGAGGTATCCCTGTGGAAGCATGGTGATAGTCCATTGCCATCCTTCCTACATGAAGGCAAACTGTTCCTGACTTTCCTGCTCAATGTCAATGGAAAAGAAGGCATTAGCAAGATCTGCCACATAATGGTATGTTCCTAGTTCATGTCCGAGGGTATCCATCAGGCGTGCAATAGAGAGGACAGCAGCATGCATAGGGGGTATGACTTTATTCAATTTTCTCTAATCCACAATCACATGCCAGGAGCCATCTGGCTTTTTTACTGGCCACACTGGGGAATTGAAAGGACTATGGGTGGGCTTTATAATACCCACCTTTTCGAGCTCCTGGATAGTTTCTCCAATCTCTTTACATCCTCCAGGCAGTTTGTACTGTTTGATATTAGTCACCTGCCAAGGCACAGGCAGAGCTATGAGAAGGTGCCTACCATGTCCCCTCAGAACTGTCTTCCCCACACATACTACCAGTCTGAACTCACCTGCAGTGGTCTGCAACCATACACCCTGCAGGATATCAATCCCCAAAATATACTCAGGGATAGGAGATATATACCCACTATACTCTTTTTGGGGTAGACACCCTTTTCCCCAAGGGATTTGGGCCTGTTTCATTCAGCCTTATCCCTATATCCATCTATGATTCTGGGGTCTCAGGAAAACTGCTCAAGGTTATCATGAATCAGTGCACATTCAGCCCCTGTGTCTGCCAGAGCCAGGACACATTGTATGTTCACTTCACTGGGGACCAATGGATAGCTATTTCAACATGTGGCCTCCTGTTCCCCCTGGTCCTTCAGGGTAGATACATCGACCTTCCCCTCAGTCAAACCATGTTCCCCAATCGTCTTCCTGTGTGGGCTCGAGTGAGGTTGTCGCCCTCTCCAGCAGGAAGTCTTGCAAACACACAGTTCGGACTTGTGGCTCTGGCTTTTACCTCTGCCTCTTTGGTCTTAATAGCTGGAACTGCTGCTCTGTTTTCAGATGTTGCCATAGGTCTAGTAAGACCTAATTTGACTTTCCATCTAATTTCCTTTCATCTGCTCCTGCCGGTATTAAACCAACCCACATCTGCGTCCTCGTAACCTTCATGAGATCCTTTAAGTTCTTCTTGTGAGTAGAAGACCTTATTTCTCTCCGTTTTCTCATTGCTTCAACCTCTCCTCAGTCGGCTACTGTACGTGTTACCTTGCTTATGCGCTGGCCATAGTGAGGGGAAAGAATGGCCACTAGAGACTCAAAGACAGATGTGGGAGGTGTTAGAAGCACAGTATTTCTCAACCCAGTAGTGAAAATCTCTTCATATGGGCCATAATTCTCTGGACTACACATGGCATTTCTTATGCTTAGCTCTCATAACACCTGTTGGAGCTCAGCATACATCTGCCATCTAACAGGAGAGGATGGTAGATCACCCTGATTGGGCCACACAGGACGAAGTGCAGCTATAAGCCAATCGAGGAGGGAGTGATTCTCTGGGGTCTGATGTGCATTTCATAATCGCTGCCAGCTTTCCCATCTCTGATCTCAACAGAACAATTTCATCCACCCCTAAGTCCCACAGACATAGGAGCCAAGCTGATACTGACTCTGAGGGCTTCTGCCTAAACCAGAACCCCAAATCCACCAGCTCCGCCTGACTATAGGGGTGGAGCACAGAGTGCTCCACGAGGGGACTGCTCCTCTCCTAAGGGAACTTTCAACTGCTGGGTATTTTCTTTACAACTACTGGGTGTGCTTTCAATACGGGAGGGGGCAGTGCCTCTGACACCATCCCTTCATCCTTTCCCAGCTCCTCTGTTTCTGGGGCTGATGGCACCTTTCTCTCCCCTGCCCCAAGTGCCTCCTCTGCCACAACCTTTAGCTTTTCTACCGTGCCTCACAGCAACGCTAGCTCAGTCTTCAGAAGCTCTTACCTTCACCTTAATTCTCCGCATCTGGCATTCTCGTGCCACCTCCTCCTGTGCTTCCCTCAGATAATCCACTGCCTGCCCCCTCCTAGGGGTAGCCTGCTGAAGCACCCCTCCCATAAGAGAAGCCTTTCTTTCTCCTTAGTAGTCAATGAACACTGTGGACTTCGCCACTTGTCTTGTCAAAGGCTTTCAGGCCCTGGAAAGTTCGCTGTGTGGGCCAGTTGGGGTTCTTATGGCCAGGATTCTCACGGAACTTAAACCACCTGATGATGTAACTGGCCTGTTGCTAGGCTACCTTTATGGAATAAGCTATTATTGCACTATATAGAAAGCTCGGCTCAGAAGCTCGGTAATAAACCTTTTCACCCCAAAAGAACGTTTGCTGTCATCTCCTTTGGTCACACTGTGTCCTGCAATGGGTTTCAAGCCCCAGAAAGTAGCTATGATTTTTTCATTTGTAGTATTTTTAAACTCATGGGTATGAACACACTTGTTGTATCATGATCCACTTCAATTATTATTATTACTATGATCAAATCACCACATCTTTGGCCACTGAGTGCTACTTCAGGATGGCTCCTATGTCCTTTCCCCCCCTGCTTTATTAGGCATAATTCACATGGTATAAATTTAAGGTATGTCACATGTTGATTTCCTGTGCCCTACTGAAATTCATTAGAGAATGTTAATAAATAAAATTCATGATTTAAAAAACTGGTAAAGGAATGCATCAAGCACTTGCTCTGCCTTTAGTATAAGTTAGTACTTTGTAGTAACCAAATGGTTATGAGGGGAATTTTCTTTTTACTGAAATGTTTCAGTTAGTAAACAGAAGGGCTGACAAAGTACAGTACCACTGCTTTGCCACCTCCAATGAAAAAAATGCATCTATGAAATGATAACTAATTTTGAAAATAGCACAAAAAGACATATACCTCCCCGTGTGAAGCACACAGTCAATATAAAGAATCTCCACACCTAGCCACCAATCAGTTGAAATAAAGGGATAGAGGAACATAGAAAATGATACCAGGGGGATACATTCATGAATATCCAAGCTGTTGAAAGCTCTATAGGAAAAAAGACATGGTTTCTTTAACAACAAAAAAACTGCAAGAAGACAAAGAGCTAGTGAGAAAACCTACAGATCAAAAGATACTTAAGAGATATAATCAGTCACTATGTATGGACCCTATATGAATTCTAATCAAACTTACAAGATGAACAACAACAAAAACACATGTGTGAATACTGAATTTGATGATACAGATGAAATGACAGAATGTCTAGGATTTGCTTAAAAATAATCTAAGGCAGGGTAGGTGAGTGGATAGATGATGTGAAATGGATCTGATGGTACATTGATAATTGCTGGAGCTGGGGTGAAGAAAAGGAGGATGATCTTTAAGTACATTTGACCATGGATTTTATTGTGGTAAACTGCAAATACTGTCTTATTTTTGTATTTGATTTGAAGCATATCTTAATACCCAGGGTTATCCTTTCATGCTATTTTCTTCCTTTAAATACAAATTTAAAAAATGCAACTAAAACTGTTTTGAAAAAAGCACAACACTTAAAATACATAATTCTTCTATAAAGATGTTGTAACCACACACACACATGCGTGCACACAATCTGGCCTCCTGTATTTGCTAAAATGTTGATGACACAGCTATAAAAACTTAATTTTTAGAAAATAACTTTGCTTCAAAGCAGTAGCAGCTGTCATCCTTAAACATGTCAAACATTTAAAAAAACTTACTTTAAACTATGTAAGTTCCTCATAACAATGTTTAAAAAGATTCCTTAAAACCAAGATGGCTCTATAAAATTTGCCAAATCACAAAAATAGAATAAGCAATTTCAAAGATACCAGGTGTTTGGACTTAACTACAATTTTACACAAAATGATACATAATCATTTTTAAGTGTGCACTGAGTTTTAGTTTATCGAACATCACACACTGTCAACCCATGGGCTATAACTGACTTGCAGGCAAGTTGTCTGGCCTGCATGGTCCAACAGTTAAAAATCAGGAGGTTTCACAAAAAAAAATCCTTTATTTTGACAGTGCCACACACGTCAATAGCTGGAGCACAGCAGCAGCTACCTCTTCTAGGAAGGACATGGCGCTCTACTTTCACCATACCTGCTTTTTATTTATTAATTTAATTTATTTATTTATGAAGGTATCAAGGTTTCACAAGAAAAACAATGTGGTTATTACAGTCACTCTTATTATCGAGTCCCCACATACCCCACTGCAGTCACTGTCCATCAGTATAATAAGATGCCACAGAGTCCCAATTTGTTTTCTCTGAGCTACACTGTCTTCCCCGTAACCCCATACACACCATGTGCACCAATCATGATACCCCAAAATCCCCTTCTCCCTCCCTCCCTCCCTCCCCTCCACTTCGGTAACTGCTAGTCCCTTTCTTGGAGTCTGAGATAGTCTGCGGCTATTTTGTTCCTTCACTTTTGCTTGAAATACACATGAAGATAGCATCTCAGAAACAAGCCACCATGAAAAGAAGAGAGAGAGATCTATGAAGTTAGAGAAGCTTTCTGAACCAAGCTCCTCTGTAGAAGTTCAGGAAAACTAAATTGACATTAGAATGAGCAGAAAATTTTCCACAAATGAGGGAAATCATTTGGTATTTGTCTTTCTCTGTGACTTATTTCACTGAGCACAGTACCCTCTAGCTCCAACCTTGCTGTTGCAAATGGTAGGATTTGTTTTCTTCTTATGGCTGAATAGTATTCCATAGTATTTCATATCCATACCTCCCTTCTTTGCAGATACATGTCTGGTCTTCTTAGGCATTTGAGATTGTGATTATTAGATATGACCTAAAATCATTTATGGGAGGTTTTCTCTTAATTTTTAACAAAGTACTAGAGCAGAAAAAACAATTTATCTATGAGAGCCAATATTACTCAGTTTTGCACATTAAAAATGCAAAATAAATCAGCATTCATATTCTTACACCACAGAAATAAAATTGCTTTTCTTTGACAGAGTAGTATAAGGCTTACCTTCAGATCAAGGCTGCTAAGGCTTACAACATCATCAGCTTTCTCTCTTCATTTTCTTTTCTATAAGAAAAAAATGGTTTCATTTTTACATAGAAGGGATGCATGTTACCCATTAGACTGCATACAACTAGTAAAATTACTTTTAAAAAAATAGCCTTTGGGGAGCCAGGATGGCGGCGTGAGTAGAGCAGTGGAAATCTCCTCCCAAAAACACATAGAGCTATGAAATTATAACAAAGAAAAATCTTCCTAAAATAGAGACCACAGGACACAGGACAACATCCAGACCACATCCACACCTGCAAGAACCCAGCGCCTTGCGAAGGGGGTAAGATACAAGCCCCGGCCCGGCGGGACCCGAGCGCCCCTTCCCCCAGTTCCCGGCGGGTGGAGAGAAACCGGAGCGGTTTTTTTTTTTTTTTTTGGCGAGCGCTTTTTGGAAGCCTTAGAGGGACGGGCCCCCGTTGCTGGGGAGGCAGGGTGGCGGGACCGGTGAGCAGGTGCCTGGGAACGGCGCCGGAGGACAAAGAATATCCTGCGTTTCTCCCTGCGGGACCGGCGGGCGGGTGCCTGAGACCGGTGCCGGAGGACGGAGGAGGTCGCGCGTTTTTCCCCCTTTTTTTTTTCTCTTTTTGGCGAGCGCTTTTTGGAAGCCTTGAAGGGACGGGGACCCCAGTGCTAGGGAGGCAGGGTGGCGGGACTGGTGAGCGGGTGCCTGGGACCGGCGCCTGAGGACAAAGAATATCCCACGTTTTTCCCTGCGGGACCGGTGGGCGGGTGCCTGAGACCGGCGCTTGAGGACAGAGGAAATCGCGCGTTTTTCCCCTTTTTTTTTTCTCTTTTCTGCGAGTGCTTTATGGAAGCCTAAAAGGGACAGGGACCCCGGTGCTAGGGAGGCAGGGCGGTGGGACTGGTGAGCGGGTACCTGGGACCGGCACGTGAGGACAAAGAATATCCTGCGTTTTTCCCTGTGGGACCTGTGGGTGGGTGCCTGAGACTGGCACCTGAGGACGGAAGAAATCGCGCGTTTTTCCCTTTTTTTCTCTTTTTGGGGAGTGCTTTTTGGAAGCCTTGAAGGTACAGGGACCCCGGTGCTAGGGAGGCAGGGCGGCGGGACTGGTGAGCGGGTGCCTGGGACCAGTGCCTGAGGACAAAGAATATTGAGCGTTCATTCCATGCGGGACCAGTGGGTGGGTGCTTTTTGGAAGCCTTGAAAGGACAGGGACCCTGGTGCTAGGGAGACAGGGCAGCAGGACCAGTGAGCGGGTGCCAGGGACCGGCACCTGAGGACAAAAAAAAAAAAAAAAAAAAATCGCTTGTTTTTTCCTTTTTTTTTTTTTTTCTTTCTTTCTGTTCCCTCTCTCATTGTTGCTGTTGTTGTTTTGGTTTGGACAGGGCTTTTTGGAAGTCTTAAAGGGGCAGGACAGGTCACTTAGACCAGAGGCAGGGAATCTGGGGATCTCTGGGCACTCTAACCCCCTGGGCAGCAGGGAGCACAGAGGCCCCTTACGGAGATAAATAGCCTCCTGGCCGCTCCCCCTCCAACGGGGCTCCACCATTTTGGAGGAACAGCCCCAGCCAGGCCAAGCCCACAGCAACAGCGGAGATAAACCCCAAAGCAACTGGGCAGGAAGCAGAAGCCCTGTCTGCGCACAGCTGCCCAGCACAAGCAACTAGAGGTCGCTATTCTCCCAGGAAAAGGCTACAAACCAACAAGAAGGGAAGCTCTTCCAGTGGTCACTTGTACCAGCTCTGCAAACTATCTCTATCACCATGAAAAGGCAAAACTACAGGCAGACAAAGATCACAGAGACAACACCTGAGAAGGAGACAGACCTAACTAGTCCTCCTGAAAAAGAATTCAAAATAAAAATCATGAACATGCTGACAGAGATGCAGAGAAAAATGCAAGAGCAATGGGACGAGATGAAGAGAAAAATGCAAGAGCAGTGGGATGAGATGCAGAGAAAAATGCAAGAGCAGTGGGATGAAGTCCGGAAGGAGATCACAGATGTCAGGAAAGAGATCACAGAAGTGAAACAATCCCTGGAAGGATTTATAAGCAGAATGGATAAGATGCAAGAGGCCATTGAAGGAATAGAAGCCAGAGAACAGGAACGTATAGAAGCTGACATAGAGAGAGATAAAAGGATCTCCAGGAATGAAACAACACTAAGAGAAATATGTGACCAATACAAAAGGAAAAACATTCGTATTATAGGGATACCAGAAGAGGAAGAAAGAGGAAAAGGGATAGAAAGTGTCTTTGAAGAAATAATTTCTGAAAACTTCCCCAAACTGGGGGAGGAAATAATCGAACAGACCATGGAATTACACAGAACCCCCAACAGAAAGGATCCAAGGAGGACAACACCAAGACACATAATAATTAAAATGGCAAGGATCAAGGACAAGGAAAGAGTTTTAAAGGCAGCTAGAGAGAAAAAGGTCACCTATAAAGGAAAACCAATCAGGCTAACATCAGACTTCTCAACAGAAACCCTACAGGCCAGAAGAGAATGGCATGATATACTTAATGCAATGAAACAGAAGGGCCTTGAACCAAGGATACTGTATCCAGCACGACTATCATTGAAATATGATGGTGGGATCAAACAATTCCCAGACAAGCAAAAGCTGAGGGAATTTGCTTCCCACAAACCACCTCTACAGGGCATCCTACAGGGACTGCTCTAGATGGGAGCACCCCTAAAAAGAGCACAGAACAAAACACACAACATATGAAGAATGGAGGAGGAGGAATAAGAAGGGAGAGAAGAAAAGAATCTCCAGACAGTGTATATAACAGCTCAATAAGCGAGCTAAGTTAGGCAGTAAGATACTAAAGAAGCTAACCTTGAACCTTTGGTAACCACGAATCTAAAGCCTGCAATGGCAATAAGTACATATCTCTCAATAGTCACCCTAAATGTAAATGGACTTAATGCACCAATAAAAAGACATAGAGTAATAGAATGGATAAAAAAGCAAGACCCATCTATATGCTGCTTACAAGAAACTCACCTTAAACCCAAAGATAAGCATAGACTAAAAGTCAAGGGATGGAAAAACATATTTCAGGCAAACAACAGTGAGAAGAAAGCAGGGGTTGCAGTACTAATATCAGACAAAATAGACTTCAAAACAAAGAAAGTAACAAGAGATAAAGAAGGACACTACATAATGATGAAGGGCTCAGTCCAACAAGAGGATATAACCATTCTAAATATATATGCACCCAATACAGGAGCACCAGCATATGTGAAGCAAATACTAACAGAACTAAAGAGGGAAATAGACTGCAATGCATTCATTGTAGGAGACTTCAACACACCACTCACCCCAAAGGATAGATCCACCGGGCAGAAAATAAGTAAAGACACACAGGCACTGAACAACACACTAGAACAGATGGACCTAATAGACATCTATAGAACTCTACATCCAAAAGCAACAGGATATACATTCTTCTCAAGTGCACATGGAACATTCTCCAGAATAGACCACATACTAGTTCACAAAAAGAGCCTCAGTAAATTCCAAAATATTGAAATTCTACCAACCAATTTTTCAGACCACAAAGGTATGAAAGTAGAAATAAATTCTACAAAGAAAACAAAAAGGCTCACAAACACATGGAGGCTTAACAACATGCTACTAAATAATCAATGGATCAATGAACAAATCAAAATAGAGATCAAGGAATATATAGAACCAAATGACAACAACAACACTAAGCCCCAACTTCTGTGGGATGCAGCGAAAGCAGTCTTAAGAAGAAAGTATATAGCAATCCAGGCACACTTGAAGAAGGAAGAACAATCCCAAATGAATAGTCTAACATCACAATTATTAAAACTGGAAAAAGAAGAACAAAGGAGGCCTAAAGTCAGCAGAAGGAGGGACATAATAAAGATCAGAGAAGAAATAAACAAAATTGAGAAGAATAAAACAATAGCAAAAATCAACAAAACCAAGAGCTGGTTCTTTGAGAAAATAAACAAAATAGATAAGCCTCTAGCCCAACTTATTAAGAGAAAAAGAGAGTCAACACAAATCAACATAATCAGAAATGAGAATGGAAAAATCACGACAGACTCCACAGAAATACAAAGAATTATTAAAGACTACTATGAAAACCTATATGCCAACAAGCTGGAAAACCTAGAAGAAATGGACAACTTCCTAGAAAAATACAACCACCCAAGACTGACCAAGGAAGAAACACAAAAGTTAAACAAACCAATTACAAGCAAAGAAATTGAAACAGTAATCAAAAAACTACCCAAGAACAAAACTCCGGGGCCGGACGGATTTACCTTGGAATTTTATCAGACACACAGAGAAGACATAATACCCATTCTCCTTAAAGTGTTCCACAAAATGGAAGAAGAGGGAATACTCCCAAACTCATTCTATGAAGCCAACATAACCCTAATACCAAAACCAGGAAAAGACCCCACCAAAAAAGAAAATTACAGACCAATATCCCTGATGAATGTAGATGCAAAAATACTCATAAAATATTAGCAAACAGAATTCAACAGTATATCAAAAGGATCATACACCATGACCAAGTGGGGTTCATCCCAGGGATGCAAGGATGGTACAACATTCGAAAATCCATCAACATCATCCACCACATCAACAAAAAGAAAGACAAAAACCACATGATCATCTCCATAGATGCTGAAAAAGCATTTCACAAAATTCAACATCCATTCATGATAAAAACTCTCAGCAAAATGGGAATAGAGGGCAAGTACCTCAACATAATAAAGGCCATATATGATAAACCCACAGCCAGCATTATACTGAACAGCGAGAAGCTGAAAGCATTTCCACTGAGATCGGGAACCAGACAGGGATGCCCACTCTCCCCACTGTTATTTAACATAGTACTGGAGGTCCTAGCCATGGCAATCAGACAAAACAAAGAAATACAAGGAATCCAGATTGGTAAAGAAGAAGTTAAACTGTCACTATTTGCAGATGATATGATACTGTACATAAAAAACCCTATCAAGACTCCACTCCAAAACTACTAGAACTGATATCGGAATACAGGAAAGTTGCAGGATACAAAATTAACACACAGAAATCTGTAGCTTTCCTATACACTAACAATGAATCAATAGAAAGAGAAATCAGGAAAACAATTCCATTCACCATTGCATCAAAAAGAATAAAATACCTAGGAATAAACCTAACCAAAGAAGTGAAAGACTTATACTCTGAAAACTACAAGTCACTCTTAAGAGAAATTAAAGGGGACACTAATAAATGGAAAATCATCCCATGCTCATGGCTAGGAAGAATTAATATCGTCAAAATGGCCATCCTGCCCAAAGCAATATACAGATTTGATGCAATCCCTCTCAAATTACCAGCAACATTCTTCAATAAATTGGAACAAATAATTCAAAAATTCATATGGAAACACCAAAGACCCCGAATAGCCAAAGCAATCCTGAAAAAGAAGAATAAAGTAGGGGGGATCTCACTCCCCAACTTCAAGCTCTACTACAAAGCTATAGTAATCAAGACAATTTGGTACTGGCACAAGAACAGAGCCACAGACCAGTGGAACAGATTAGAGACCCCAGAAATTTACCCAAACATATATGGTCAATTAATATTTGATAAAGGAGCCATGGACATACAATGGCAAAATGACAGTCTCTTCAACAGATGGTGCTGGCAAAACTGGACAGCTACATGTAGGAGAATGAAACTGGACCATTGTCTAACCCCATATACAAAGGTAAACTCAAAATGGATCAAAGACCTGAATGTAAGTCACGAAACCATTAAACTCTTGGAAAAAAACATAGGCAAAAACCTCTTAGACATAAACATGAGTGATCTCTTCTTGAACATATCTCCCCGGGCAAGGAAAACAACAGCAAAAATGAGCAAGTGGGACTACATTAAGCTGAAAAGCTTCTGTACAGCGAAAGACACCATCAATAGAACAAAAAGGAACCCTACAGTATAGGAGAATATATTTGAAAATGACAGATTCGATAAAGGCTTGACGTCCAGAACATATAAAGAGCTCACACGCCTCAACAAACAAAAAACAAATAACCCAATTAAAAAATGGGCAGAGGAACTGAACAGACAGTTCTCCAAAAAAGAAATACAGACGGCCAAGAGACACATGAAAAGATGCTCCACATCACTAATTATCAGAGAAATGCAAATTAAAACTACAATGAGGTATCACCTCACACCAGTAAGGATAGGTGCCATCCAAAAGACAAACAACAACAAATGTTGGTGAGGCTGTGGAGAAAGGGGAACCCTCCTACACTGCTGGTGGGAATGTAAATTAGTTCAACCATTGTGGAAAGCAGTATGGAGGTGCATCAAAATGCTCAAAACAGACCTACCATTTCACCCAGGAATTCCACTCCTAGGAATTTACCCTAAGAACGCAGCAATCAAGTTTGAGAAAGACAGATGCACTCCTATGTTTATCGCAGCACTATTTACAATAGCCAAGAATTGGAAGCAACCTAAATGTCCATCGGTAGATGAATGGATAAAGAAGTTGTGGTATATATACACAATGGAATACTACTCAGCCATAAGAAGTGGAAAAATCCAACCATTTGCAGCAACATGGATGGAGCTGGAGAGTATTATGCTCAGTGAAATAAGCCAAGCGGAGAAAGAGAAATACCAAATGATTTCACTCATCTGAGGAGTATAGGAACAAAGGAAAAACTGAAGGAACAAAACAGCAGCAGAATTACAGAACCCAAAAATGGACTAACAGGTACCAAAGGGAAAGGAACTGGGGAGGATGGGTGGGCAGGGAGGGATAAGGGGGGGGAAAAAAAAGGGGGGTATTAAGATTAGCATGCATGGGGGGGAGGGAGCAAGGGGAGGGTGTGCTGCACAACACAGAGAGGACAAGTAGCGACTCTACAACATTTTGCTAAGCTGATGGACAGTAACCGTAATGTGGTTGTTAGGGGGGACCTGATATAGGGGAGAGCATAGTAAACATACTATTCTTCATGTAAGTGTAGATTAAAAATTAAAAAAAAAAAAAAAAAAAGAAAGAAAGAAAGAAAAGGGGGATTACTCCTTAACAGGATAAAACTATTGGTAAATCAAAGATCAACGCATGCTTTAAATATCCTTAATGTTGATCACTTAAAGGGTGTCAGATGATCAGCTATGGAGGTACTCTTTTCTGATAATATTCCTTTCTCTTAATTAAAAAAAAAAAAAGCAGTTACTGTGTGCTGACCTCCAATGAGTTCTGCACAGTGGTATAGAGGGCATGTCAAAGTGTGGGCAAAGGGTCTGTTTGTTTCTACGCAGAAGATCAAGGCCTAGCTTGGATACCCAGAAAATGAACTAAGATACGATATGAGGAGGAGCTTCCGGCATCAGCACTCTCTGGAGGACTTGTGCCGGGGGATGATCATCAAAAAGCCTCCACAGGGATCCGGACGATGCTGCGGTTGTGGCTGCATCCAGCCCACCGTCTCCTGGACTTGCCATAAGAAGGAGGAGGGAGATGTCTAGGCTGGCATGTGCATACAGTGAGACAACGAATTTGACCGTATCTGTACTGTTGGAACTCAACCAGGAGTTGGGAGGGGTGCAAGTTGTAGCACTCCAAAATCTCATGACTATAGACTATCTATGGTTAAAAGAACATATGGGATGTGAACAGATCCCAGAAATGGGCTGCTTTGTCTGATGGTTCAAGTACAGTTGGACAATATCCATCATATCATAGATAAATTTTCACAAATGCCTAGGGTGCCTAAATGGTTTTCTTGGCTTCACTGGAGATGGATGGTAATTATAGATTTGCTTTGTTTATGTCACCGTATTCCTATTATGTTAATATGTGTGTGCAAATTAGTTAGTAGTTTAAAACCTATACATACTTAAGGTACTATACAAGAAGATATGTCAAAGAAATAATCAATCCTCCCAAGTTTCCTTCATATGCTACATCTATAGCTTTTCTTCTTCCTTCCTAATTACAACCCTTAAATAGAATTCGTGCCTCATATCGAATTTACCGAGTATCATAATTCCTCCAGGTGGTAAAGATACCTCGAGACAAGTGCTGGGCATAGAAGCCACAGGGCATAAATCTGCAAAGAAATAAAAAGCTAACCTTTGCAAACAATATGGCTTCTCTCTCACTTACCAACTTTACATTTCCCTGTATGGCCCCGGAAGATGACTGGTTAGCCAGAGACGGGTAAGATTCCTTAAGAGAGGAACAACCTAAGACAGGCACAGTCGCAGGGGGGCCATCAGGTGAGAATTTGGGGATCAACAGAGGTGAGGCTCAGAACCTCACCCCCCCTGCTTTGAGAGAAATCTTCTGCATCCGTGGATGTCTTGCTGCCCTTGTCTAGCCTGGATTAATACTTAGTCCATAGGCACACACCTGATCATCTGATCATCTACATTTGCCTTCTTACAGCACTAAACTATGTTTTCTACCTTTATCTTGCATCTACCTACCACTTCAGCATTTTATTAAAAATAAAAATAATAATAATAATAGGAGAAATGTGCGATCAACATATAAATCAAGTACAAAAATCAAACGAATATTCATATTTGACCTGATTGTTTATAGGTCATATTGCATGATCAAAACCGAAAGTTTCTGTGATGACTGCCCTTGTACTGTTCACCATGTAAGAATTTATTCACTATGTAAGAATTCGTTCACCATGTAAGAACTTGTTCGTTATGCTTCAGAAGATTGGAGACTGACGAGAATTAGGCTTGAGATGGATTAATGATTGTACATTGAGCGTTGACCCCCCTATACTGAATTTTATTGTTGTTAACAACCATTTGATCAATAAATATGAGAGATGCCCTCTCAAAAAAAAAAAAATAGCCTTTGCCTGTATTCATAAGAAAATTATTTGGAATGCTCATAAATTATCTTTAGCATACATACTGTCTAAAGAGCCCCCTGACCAAATCATGTGTTTGTGAAGTGATTCCACCCTATTAAATAATTTACTTATGTAAAGTTTGTAAGAACACAACTCTTAAGTCAAGGATTGTTAGAAAAAAAGTAAAATATGTTTTACACATAATGGGAAACAAGTTTTTTTTTTTAAAGGAACATATATATTTTTCCCATGGGGACAGTTATCTTTACCATAAAACTTTTCTCATGGCCCAAAGTAAGATTTGTTGTTTGAAGCAGGATTTATCGGCTGGAAGATGAATACACACAATCCTGGCATACCTTCCAGGAACGATTTATCCCTTGATAAATCTAGTAGAAGCAAAACTGCATATTTAGCTAGTAGAAGCAAAAACTGCATAGATAGCTTTAACTTCTGGTCTTTAACCAATATTGAAGAAGAGTCCTTAAGTAACACTTCTTTCTCTCACATCTCAAAATAACTCTTCAGATTACTTGTGGTACAGCCTAGTTCTTAATGAACTCTCAAAACTGATGAGCCAGGGCTCCCTTCCAAGTCCTGGTTCACCCTGAGGAGAAACTGGTAAGAGTGCAATCAAAATTGAGCAGGATCAGAACAATGGAGAAAAAAGGCAAGATAAAGTCCAGATGGAAGTGGGGAAAATACATGAAGATGGCATCTCAGAAACAAGCCACCATGAAAAGAAGAGAGAGAGATCTATGAAGTTAGAGAAGCTATCTGAACCAAGCTCCTTTGTAAAAGTTCAGGAAAACTAAATTCACATTAGAATGAGCAGAAACTTCTGCAAGTCAAAGCCAATACAAAATCACCCTAAGAAAAAAGAGAATAAAGGCAGAATAATATCCCTACAGGGAAAGCGCCTCAGAAGGAAATGCTCAAGGCTGCAAAGCAAAACTATAACATACAATTTCAAATTTAACTAAAAGACATTAAGAAAAAGATAAGATGGTAAAGAACAAGACAAGTCGATTGGAAGAAACTAAAAAATGAGGAAATCTTTACTGATCTTAAGGTCATGTTCAGAAGATGCAGAAAAGTATGAATAATTTGATCCTAATTTTGAAAGCAAACTAAGCAAAAACCCCGCATCTCTTATTTGTGAGGCTATGTAAATAATTCTCTAAGCAAAACAGAGAAGGGTACATATAATGTTGCTGACATGGATTAAAGTAGAGGTTGGGGGGATGGAAAGACTTAGAGGAGACGAGAGGAAAGGAAGACACCTCGAGGCAAAAAGAAGAGTGCACTAAGGGAAAAAGCACATACATGATAATATTTATACATTTACATAAAATCATATATGTGCATGGACATATGTATGAAGAAATTTAACAAATTTTAAAACATCCTATATTTTCTTTCAAATTTTTTAAGGTTTTGCTTTTCATATTTATATATTCAATCCATCTAGAATTTACTTTTGTATGTATGTGCTATGGGGTAACACAGTCAATTGCCCCCATCCCAATACCACTTACTGACAGCACCATTCCTTCATAGTGCTTATGATACAGTAAGTCCTCATATATATGTAGATCAGTGACTGGGCTCTCTATTTTGTTGCATCAGTTATTTGTCTATACCTGCAACCACATTATGCTGTGTAATTACTGTACCCTTGGAGTTGTCTTAATAGCCAATACAGTACATCATATGTTCCCTGACTTGTATCCTACTTTCACTGTTCAGGGTTTTCTACTTTTCAACATGAAGTGTAAAATGAGATCTATTATACTCTAACGTGATTTATCAGAACTGCACTGAATTTATTAATTAATTTGGGCAGAACTGACATTTTTATGCTATTAAGTCTTTTCTTGAATGACTAGGGTATAATCATTTAAGTAGGTGTCCTTTGTTCTTTACTAATGCTTTCTAATTTTTCCCATAAAAGACTCACAGATCTTTTATTAGGTTTATTCCTAATTTTTAAAATTGTTTTTATTTCAATAAAGGCATCTTTAAAATTACTGTTTTAAATAAAATTTAACTGTTTACTGCTAGACTATATACATTCTACTTTTTTCTTTTTATAGCTTTTATAGCCAGTAACCTTGCTTGAATTCCTGTTAGTTCTAATAGCTGCTACTGCTATTCTTTGGATATTCTATGTAGACAATCATATTGTCTCTAAGTAATGAAATCATACTATCTCTTTTAATTTGCTACCACTTGTTTTCCTGTCTTACTGTGTTGGCTAGGAGTACTAGTACAATTCTAAATAGATATGGTGACAGCAGTCATCACTTTACCACTATGTATGCTGTTTATGGCAGGTCTCAGGCTAAGGAAGTTCTTTTCCATTCTTGGTTTGTCAAGAATTTTATCATGATTGCTGTTGATTTTAAAATTTTCTACTCTTGCTTTTTCTGTTTTCTTTGGTTTACTCCATTGTTGTTTTTTTAATCTCTTGAGTTATATGCTTAATTTTTGCTTTTTCTTTCTTAAACTATGTATTTAAAAGTTACACATCTTCCTTTAAGTACTTCTTAACTGCATTCCAAGGTTTTAACACATGAACCATCCTTTGTCATGGGAGACCTCTACAAAAGTGTTTTTGCCAGATAACTTCCCTGAAATGTAGGAGGAAAATGTTAGAACTTCTATTTTTATGCATTTCTTAATCCTAAAAAGAAGCTGTATAGTGTTTAATATACAGATGAGTTCATCATCACTCATAATACAAGGTTAAAGACAACAGCAATCTACTCAGATCCAATAAAAAGTCAGCCTCAAACTGTGAATTTATCATGGCTATTTGAAATAAAGATTTATGGCCACTATCATTAACCTTACCCTAAATGAGTACTGTGCTTTGAGATATTAGCTAATAATGGTGCTACATACATAAAAGTTACAAATAAATATATCAGGGGTACTTGATCTAAATATGTTTGCTGGTATGTTTGAAAAATCAAGTTTGGAGACAATTCTCCACTAAAGATTTTAAGTTTAGGTTCGTAAACCAGTAAAGGGAAGGGACCAAGATGAAAGTTTCAAAGGAAAATGCAGAATTGAAGGCAGGATATTCTTGCTGTGAATGTTTTACTGACCAACTAGTGTATATAATTGGTATAAGAGTAAAGAAATATTGTACAGGACTCCCTGACAGATATATAAATTAAACACAAAAGAACAGAATACAAATTAAATATGCATTGATGAATCCACTAGCACATCAATACATATAGACAAGTATAGTTTGGCAAACTAGAAACAGTCATTTTTTGCTATGTTCCCCAAATAAGGAAAGCAGGAGACTCATGCTTTATTTGTACATCATTTATATGAGTAGTAAGAATAGGTAATGAGTTTTTAATTATAAAAAGAATCAATTCTCCAGTGTTACTTTGCACAAAGTTGATGCCTCTGTACAGTCTCATTCTAAAAACAATTCACTCCTTCTATACTAAGATGATTAATAAGAGAAAATCCATTCAATATACTTATTATCTGCAATGAGTTTTACATTTTCAAACAAGAAAAAAGCCATTAGAGTACCTACAAAAAAAAAGCTTCATATTTCATGATATAGTCTCCTAATTTTAACACTGGTAGGAACAAGAGAAAGGATTGCATAGAGCTGAAGATAAAGAGATCTGGAACTTTTCAAAATCTGTTTCATATTTAACTGAAAGAAAAAGTTCAGCTTGTTTGCAGAAAAAATTAAATAGGCTGCTAAAGATGGCAAAAGAAACTCTGTACCTCAACATATTCCGAGAACTACAGAAAACTGAGCTGTATACCAGGCTGAAAGACAGCCCATGAGTGAATTCCCTCTAATGACTTGAAATAAAAACCCATTATCTACTCATCAAAGTGAAGTCCCAATGGGGGCCAGGTGTTAAAAATGTGAAGGAGCTACCTCTCTGAACGGAATATCTGTTAAGAGACAATTCAAACAATAAATAGAGAGTAACTAGTAAAATGAAACACTAGATAGATAAAAAACAATTCTTTCCATAGTTTTAGAGTTAAAGTAGCCTCATTAGTCATTCAATTGTAGAAACAAGAGGGAGGGTATACAAACATCAAGGTATAGGTTCCGGTCACTTTCAGAATCTTTACAAAATAGTCATTCAATTGTAGAAACAAGAGGGAGGGTATACAAACATCAAGGTATAGGTTCTGGTCACTTTCAGAATCTTTACAAAAGGGAGAGACCCTTTATAAAGTTAAGATTATTTAAGCAAAAATAATCATTCACTAAACCAAACAGAGTTTATTTTGGATCATATACATGGTTCAATTATATGAAATCTACGTATAGAAAAAATATAGAAAAAACATATTCAGAGAACTGTACAATGTATCTTTACTTATACCAATTACATACACAAATTGGTCAATAAAACGTTCATAGCAAGAATATCCTGCTTTTAATGCACTTCTGCACTTTCCTTTGATATTTACATATATCACCAATGGTTTAAATAAAAAGTAAATAATGCAAGAAATTATTTGATAAAATTCAACATTCATACCTAATATTTTGAAAGAATGAAAGGATATTCTTAACATAAGAAATAAAACCTAAAATACATTTAATTATCATTTGTTTAAATCTCTACCATACACTGATTTCTTTTAAAAGTATGCTTTAATACACCAAATGAAAACCTTTGAATAACTACATCTAAGACAAAGACCTCAAGATTAAAATTTGACTACAATTTTGTTCCTACTATTAAGTGACAGATTTTTCTTCTGTGTCATCTTTTAATTAAAGAAATAAAGTAAGAGAATCCTTATGACAAAACCTGTCTTCACCTTTATAAAATATAAGCCTCTATGTTTACAAAACATGGAGAAAATCATACAACATAGCTAGCACAGGAATTAAAAACATCTTCACCTTTATAAAATATAAGCCTCTATGTTTACAAAACATGGAGAAAATCATACAACATAGCTAGCACAGGAATTAAAAACGTCTTCACCTTTATAAAATATAAGCCTCTATGTTTACAAAACATGGAGAAAATCATATAACATAGCTAGCACAGGAATTAAAAACAGTTTTGAAACTATACTTATTGTTAATCACTTCAGATATAAATAAAATAATAGGTTTTTTCTGCCATTGTGGAAATGAAGACCAAAAAAAAGAAAGGCAAAGACTATTTATTCTGAGCTTACTATATATAGCAAGGGAGTCAGCCACCATCACTTCATTTAGGCAGACTCAAAGGCAGGCTTAGAGGTAGAAAAGCTTTATAGTGGAAAAAAGAGAAGGCTTCAAAGTGTGCCCCGATTAGAGCCTGCTGGGTGGGGAAGCTGTAGGCAGGCTAACTAGTAGCAGGCATCATGTGTGTTATTTGGCTTGCTCTGGTGGGTTCTAAGTCGGACGCAAGAACAAAAGTTAAGGAAGCTGGCAATTATCAATCAAGTCCTGGTCCTTTTGGGTCAATTGCTATTGTTTAGCTTTCTGGATTGCCAGGGATATTGTCCATTGGTATACTCTGCCTCTCATCCTTAATCCTCACAGGCTGTGTTCTCCATAAATTACACAAACACCACAGATGGCTGTTATGCCTACAAAAAATGTACAAAAAAAAAAACATTTAAAGAAGACCTAGTATCCATCCTTCTTAAAGCATTCCAAAAGTAGAAGTAAAGGGAATACTTTACAACTCTTCCTATGAGGCCAGCATCACTCTAATAACAAAAGCAGACAAAGAAACCATAAAAAAGAAGATTACAGACCAACATCCCTGATGAAAACAGATGCTAATATACTGAACAAAATATTAGCAAACTGAATTTGAAAATACATAAAAAAGATCATCTATCATGACCAAGTGGGATTTATTCCAGGGATGCAAGGATGGTACAATATTAGTATATCCATCAGCATCACACACCACATTAACAAAAAGGATAAAAATCAAATAATCATCTCAACAGATGCTGAAAAAGCATTTGACAAAATTCAACATCCATTCACAATAAAAACTCTTACAAAATGGGTATACAGGGCATGTACCTCAACATAATAAAGGGCAAATACGACAAACCCACAGCCAACATTGTACTTAATAGCAAAAAGCTGAAAGCTTTTCCTCTAAGATTGGGAAAAAGACAAGAATGTCCACTCTCACCACTTTTATTCAATACAGTACCGGAGGTCCTAGCCATGGCAATCAGACAACACAAAGAAATAAAAGGCATCCAGATTGGGAAGGAAGAAGTTAAACTGTAACTGTTTGCAGATGGCATGGTATGGTGCACAGAAAACCCTAAAGAATCCACCAAAAAACTACTAAAAGTAATAACTGAATTCAGCAAAGTTGCAGGATACAAAATTAATACACAGAAATATACTGTATTCCTATATACTAACAGTAAACTAGCAGAAAATCAGTAAAACAGCTCCATTTATAAGTGCATCAAAAAGAATAAAATACCTAGGAATAAACCTAACCAATGAGGTGAAAGACCTATATTCTGAAAACAAGACACTCATGAAAGAAATTAAAGAAAACACCAACAATGGGAACCTATCCTGTGCTCATAGATAAGAAGAATTAATATTGTCAAAATGGCCATACCGCCCTCAAAGCAATTTACAGATTCAGTATAATCCCTATCAAAATACCAACAGAATTCTTCAATAAACAAGAGCAAATAGTTCTAAAATTCATATAGAACCAAAAAAGACCCTGAATAGCCAAAGCAATCCTAAAAAGAAGAAAAAAGCTGGGGGGATTATGCTTTCTAACTTCAAGTTCTACTACAAAGCTGCAGTAATCAGAACAATTTGGTACTGGAACAAGAACAGACCCATAGATCAATGGAACAGAATAGAGAGCCCAGATATAAACAAAAGCATATATGGTCAATTAATATATGATAAAGGAGCCATGGACATACAATGGGGAAAAGACAGCCTCTTCAACAACTGGTGTTGGCAAAACTGGACAGCTACATGTAAGAGAATGAAACTGGATTACTGTCTAACTCCATATACAAAAGTAAACTTGAAATGGATCAAAGACCTGAATGTAAGTCATGAAGCCATAAAACTCTTAAAAGAAAACATAGGCAGAATTCTCTTGAATATAAACATGAGCAACTTGTTCCTGAACACACCTCCTCAGGCAAGGGAAACAAAATAAAAAATGAACAAGTGGGACTACATCAAATTAAAAAGCTTCCATACAGTAACGGACACCATCAGCAGAACAACAAGGCATCCTACAGTATGAAAGAATATATTTGTAAATGACTCATCTGATAAGGGTTTAACATCCAAAATATATAAAGAACTCATATACCTCAAACCCAGGAAACAAATAACCCAATCGAAAAATGGGCAGAGGACCTGAACAGACACTTCTCTGAAGAAGAAATACAAATGGCCAACAGGTACGTGAAAAGATGCTCCATGTTGCTAATCATCAGGGAAATGCAAGTTAAAACCACAATGAGATATCACCTCACACCAGTTAAGATGGTCACTATCCAAAAGACAAGAAATAACAAATGCTGGTGAGGGTGCAGAGAAATGCAAATACACATTTGGTGGGACTGTAAATTGGTGCAACTATTGTGGAAAGCAGTATGGAGGTTCCTCAGAAAACTAAAAATAGAAATACCAGTTGACCCAGTAATTCTACTCTTGGGGATTTACCTGAAGACAACAAAATCTCTGACTCAAAAAGACATACACACCCCTATGTTTACTGCTGCACTGTTTGTAATAGCTAAGATATGGAAGTAACCTAAGTGTCCATCAGTAGATACATGGATAAAGATGTAGTACATAAACACAGTGGATTATTATTCGGCAATAAAAAGAAAAGAAATCTTGCCATTTGCAACAACATAGATGGATCTAGAGAGTATTATGCTCAGTGAAATAAGCCAGGTGGAAAAAGACAAATAAATAATTTCACTTATTTGTGGAATATAAAAACAAAGCAAAACAGAAAAAACACAAAACAGCATTAGACTCATAGATACTGAGAAGTAACTACTACTTACCAAGGGGGAGGGGTGTGGGCGGAGGTGGGGGAAACTGTTGAACCACAGTGATATACATTTGATAAAATTCTTTTTAAAGTTTCTTTTCTCAGTATGAAAAAAAATTTAAAAATTAATGAAATATATTCAGGAAACTGCAAGTAGTTCCTCTGATTTGAGCATCCAAAGAAATAACAGAGGGCTAAATCATGAGCAAAGACCTTACATAGAAACCTTAAAGATTCTGGGGCTTGATTCTGAATATGTATGGTAGTTATCAGCTACTGATTTCTAAGTAACAATAAGGACAGATTGGAAGAAGGCACGACTGATGAGAAAGGCAAATTAGGAGACAGATCCAATATTTCTTACAATAGATGATAAGGGGCTGAGGCAACAGCAAGCAAGGTCAGAGGAAGGCAGATTAGAAAGAGGGGTCAACAAAATTGGTAGGAGATTTTCTTTTCTCCTCTCTATGCTTGTTCAGTTACTACCAAGGCTTTTGGCATAGTGAAATATAATGCTACTAACAGTAATTAGAAATAGAGGCAGAAAGATTTTAATATATTTAAAGTAAACATTTCCTAAATAGTTATTTGAGAAAGATTAAATTACAGTAAGCTTTTCATTACTCTTGGAGTTCAGATTTTTTCTGAGGGCCTCTCAGGGGAACAAAGTAACTTCAGGAACTGACTTTTCTAGCCACTGCAGGAAAATCAAGCAGAAATGAAGAAAAGAGCATGACTTTTGATAAAACATGGAGTAAGGTATTTAAGTTAAACAAGGCATCTGAAATAAATTATAATTCATATGACTAAACAATACATATATGTATCAGAAACAAATACTGAAAGATTATAGGGACAACAGGACCTTCATATCACATGAGTTCTCAGAGCATTTTTAAAAAACATTGTTCGAGGTAAGTGAAATGCTATCATATCCTACATAGTTAGAAAGAGCCATCAGTGGGGGAATGGGTTGAGAAGCAGCAATTATGATTTCTCAGAAGATTATTTTTAATCTAGTACAAATATCCATTTCAAGATGGTAATCATGGCAGTGCTTAAAATATTCAGTAGATACTTCCTTTCAGGTATAAGACAAATATTAAGGAGAACACAAAACCAAAGTTATTCATTTCTTTATTCTCTAGAATCGAACATACTGACCTCAGAATGGGTTTATGTCTGAAAGTTGAAAAGAAAAATAGTTCTTAGGAATTTTAAGCAGGTTAACAAACTGGAAAAATATTTCCAATCAGAGGGCAAGATTCTTTCCAGCACTAGCTGTAATCAGCTTTACAGTAATGCAACTTTTTCCCATTTCAATAACAAGTTTCTATTTATTTTGAACACCCATGAAAAAAACGAACCCAAAAAATAAACTGTGCCCAGAAAGTATGCAAGACAGTGCCAATTTTCAAAAATCTTGGAAAGACATACAGTCATTTTTCAGAGGTCCGACTCAAAATATAATAGCTATTTTAAATCCTTGTGGGAAAAAAACTGATTTCCCAAAACATTAAGATTTTAAGTAACTTTCTAGAAGATACCCAGTATAGTCCATTTGAAGAGCGGTTTAAGAATTCAAGAAATTTGTCCAATTCCCTTTTTTCATATATCTAAATAATTTTAACATTTAAGGCATAAAATAAATGAAGTAACCAGCTTGGTGGGTTAAACTGTGTTTCTTATTATCCCCACCATGACTTTTCTTGGCCTCTAACATACTTCCTTTTGTATCATTTCATGTGTATTTGAATAATGTAAATTATTTTTACACTAAACTAGTTTTAGTCTAAATAGAGCATAATTACAATGGTAAAGCTGATGTTCAAAAAGAGAATTTGATTCATTTTTAGACCAAATTATATTTTCAGAGATTATATTTGTGTCTCTGCCCTTCTCTATCATGGCAGATAATTAAGACCTGAACTGAAATATAAATGGCAGAAAGGTAGGTCAATGAACATTTTCATAAAATACAGCAGACAATGTGAGATAAATCTTCCAATGAAAAAGGAAAACAATCCACAAAAATACAAAGATACTGGCTTATTACTAGTTAGGTTAGTTAGGGGTTTATAATGAGAACCAAAATGACCTAGCAACGTAATGTTTTTAAAAAGCAAGCAAAATAGAAGGACTAGAGGAATATAGCAGAGTAGGTCACTGATGGTGGCAAGAAAGACGACCTGAAGCATAGGGATACTCAAAATATGACAAAATATAATTGAAAACTGTGTCATATGCCTCCAGGTTTGTTAAGAATTACTTCCTATGTGAAAACAAGAAAAGAATACAGTAGTACAGAAATGTAGTTGCTGGGCTGAGTAAATTGTCTCCACACATCAGCAGTGCAACCCAACTAAATGCCTCAGCCCAATTACAAACTTCCATGCAAAACTCACAAATAGCTGAAATAAAAATTTTAATCTGTAAATGCCAAGGGCACCATAAGTATAGAGAAAACGGTATAAAATAACATAGTTAACATTTGTTGATATTTGGGTAGCTCAGGTTCTTGATTTCTTTGCAATTCAGGCAAAAAATAATGACAATTATTGCAGACACAACTCATTTCTTTGGGTCAAATATCTGATAGCATCTGTTTTGATTGCCGCTCATCTTTGCTATTTAGTCTCTTCTCCTGCCTCATAAAAATTCTAGAGGAGTGGATGATCATGTAGACTATATCCCCTGCCACACTGGTGGCTTTCTGTATCTGAAATTCCCAAACAATAGATACATCTTGGAACATCTCTAGTCTAGAACACAGCTGAGTATCTAGAAACCACACACACACATTCCAGACATCACAATGTCCTTTATACTCATACCCACACTATCACTGCCTTTGTATTATGCAAACTTAATACATTCATCAGGATGTCTTGCCATAGCATCAAATTCAGGAGAGGGGATACAGCAAGTTCACTGTGAGGCAAGAGAAAATTATCTAAAAGCATACATCACTAAAAGTCTAGTAGACTTGGAAAACACTTTGGCCACTCCTTAAAAAGTTAAACTTAAGACCTAGCAATTCCACTCCTAGGAAACTACTGGAGAGAAATGAAAACATACCATTCACACAAAGACTTGAATGTAAATGTTCATAGCAACATTATCCACAGTAGCCAAAACTGGAAACAATTTAAATCTCTAACAACTGGTAAAAAAGAGTAACAAAATGTGATATATTCATTTAACAGAATACTATTTAGCAATAAAAAGGAATGAAATATTCCCACATGCCATAATATGGATGAACTGCAAAAACAGATGCAAAAGACTGTATGCTGTATGATTCCATTTATATGAGATGTCAAGAAACAGAAAATTATAAAGACAAAAAGTAGATCAGTGGCTGCCTAGGCATGGGAGTGAGAATAAGGAAAGACAACTAGTGAGGGAGTATTGGGGGTGATAAAATCTTTTAATAGTGGACTGTGGTGATGGAAGCACATCTCAAAACATTTACTAATAATCATTGAATTGCACACTTATAATGGGTGCTATGATATTCAAGTTATGTTAATAAACCTGATCAAAAGTACAGTCATTTGATGTGGGAACAAACAGCAGCAGGAACTAATGTGGGCATCCTTTTACTTTTAGCAACTATTAGTATTAATAGTAAAAATAATGACAATCCTGGGTTATCAAGAACTGACTCAACTATTTGTGCTTATATGCACTGATTTAGGTTGAAGTACATTGTGAAAAATAGCCCATCCCAAAAGTTAAATTCCCCAAAAGGGAAAAGAATCCTCGATCTGAGTTTCTACAGCAGCTATCCTGGCTTAAGACTGCCATAACCCTGGATATCAACTCTACAAATTCACCAATTTTACTGGAAAAACAAAAATGAAAGAGTAAGTCCAATCACTACTGGTAGACCACAGACACAGACATATTATTTTTCTACCAATATATAGCATTACTTCTCATCTATTAAAAGGGAAATATAAAATCCTTATAAAGATCAGTTTTTAGATTCCTGCCATACAGGTGATGCCTAATAGTCAATGGATTCTCCTAAGATCCCAAAGGGCAGGAACAGAATTATTTAAGTGCTATTTATATGCAGTATTTTAATACTTGTGAAGAGCTCCTTAAATGTGGTTGAGTGATAGTAATTGTTCCACTAATTTTACTGATACATCTCTTTACAGACATTCAGTGGAGAAAGCATGGCAAAAAGAACATTAAATTAAGAGTTAGAAAACACAGGACAAAATTTTTCCAGCGTCTAACTGTGAATTTCACTAAGCTTCAAATGCCTCATATATAAAAGAAGTTGTACTATTTTGTAAGGCCCTCTCTTTCAGTACTGAAATCAACAAACCAGTGTTTTTTATGTTTTAAATGAATAACCAGTAACAGCTGCAAAAAATTTACTGAATGTTTATTATGTACCACGTACTATTCTAAGCATTTTAGGTGCTGATAACAGTTATATGCATTAACTTACAATCCTCATAGCAACTCTATAAAGCAGGAACTATTACGATTTCCACTTTATAAATGAAGAAGCTGGGGGACATGCATTAATTAACCTGGTCAAGGCCTCAAAGTACAGAATCAGGATTCATATCCAGTTCATTTTGCTCTAGCATATTGTGTTGTTACTTATTATATATACCAACTCTACAAAAAAGTTGATTGTAGAGCTAATTGCTAAATATTCTTTGATAAAGGGTACATAGGTGATACCTCAAGTGTTTTCCTGTAGAAAATGAAAACGATATCTAGTATTTATTTGCACGCTTAGGTACTATTCTAGTGCTTTACATGAATTATTTCACATAATTTTCACAACCTTATGAGACAGATACTATGAAGTGAGATGTAAAGAGATTAAGTCCTTGAAAGCGAGTGTTTGAACCCAGGAAATGATTGTAAAGCCTAAACTATTTAAACACTGATGTTTTATTTGGCTGTGGGTCTCACTCTAAACAAATGTACATTCCCAGAGAAAAGAGTTGACTCAACCCTGGAGCCAGAACAAACTGTCAGGAAAACTAGGCCAGAAAAACAGGCCTTCTTCTGAGCTCTGAACCACGTGGTGCGGCTCAGGGCTGTCAGTGGACACAACTCTTTCCTACTACCCAGAACAGACAGAGGAGGAAGTTAAGAGGGGAATGCAGTTCAGAAGCCTGACATAAAAAGCCTAACATAGAAAACTTACACCTCATTGGATTCTGGTTGTTTCTGCTCTTTTCTCCCCCTAATTATCTTTTCCCTTGCTATAATACTATAGCAGTCAGCACACACACATTATGTCCAAAAATTTTTTTCTTTACCTCAGCATGAAGTAGTTCCAAGTATGAACATTTAGCAGAGGCGAATCAGCTTCACAACACTTTATTTAACTTGGTACAGATTTAAAACTAAGTTATTTCTTTTAGGTTCTGCACATCTTAGCCATTTCTATTCCCTAGCTCCTTCTCTAGTCTAGCCAATTTCCTGCTAGGATCGGAGGACTGACAATTAGCAATGGGTGTACTTAGCAATGAGCTCCAACCACTTGGGCCAGGTTGATTAAAGGGCCGGCTCTCTAAAAAGTAGTTATGCATGCACATGTACGTATATACACCCCCAACAAAAGCTGACAAGTTTCACTTTAAACTCCTGACTACAAATTTCAGATGGGTCTTGAGTCCTGCCCAGAAAGCTATTATATTTCCCTTGTCATTTCCTCTCCTACCCTCTGAAATAACTCAAATCTTTCTCTCTTTACTCTTTCAATACTCCTTCCTCATCCCCACCTCATTTGCAGCTTATGAATCTTACTGTATTATATGCCACATGCTTGTACTGTTCAATCTGCCAACATACCATAAACTTTTTCTTTTCTCTTTAATAATGTATTATCTAAAGCCAAAACCTCTATTTGTACACTTGGTCATAACTTCTCTTCCCTATTCTTAAAACCAGCCAAAGACAGACCACATTAACTTCAAAGGAACAAGAATTAAACAGTAAATGTAAATGGATCATATGTATCAATTTAAAGATACAAATTGCCAGGAAGGGGGAAATCCTTTCTGAATAAGGTAACAGTGTAATCAGCTTGTCTTGAGGAAAAGCAGTTGTGTGATTGAATTGTGAGCTATATTAGCTGTTCATTTCCATAGTACAATATTTTTACATGAGAGTGTGGCCAACAGAAAAACTATCATCATTATTTGAACTTGTATTTTGCAGACATTTAACTCTATAATGGTACAATGGAGCATTGCTGCCAGTGATAAAATTTGAGCTTTCAAGTGAAAATCAGAATTTTTGAAAATTGTACCCATCTGTGTAAGAATGATATCTTCTCAACACTAAAAAGTTTTCACATGAGTTTGGTGGTGATATTAATAATTGTGATATTTTGCTGGCATTTAACAGTATGTATTTACCTTTGGAAGACCTGCATAATGCAGTGCACCAACATTTTCCAAATGATCAATACATAATGTCACAAAAACATGCATTGGTAAAAAAGGCTCATTTAAAATTTCAAAGACCACTGGATTTTACTATAACAGAAAAAGAAACCTTCATTAATACAGTTTCAGATTCCAAACTGCTGCCAACTATTAAGAAACTACCACTTGTCAGTCCTAGCATATTACCAAAGAGAAATATCCACAATTGTCTGAAAAGACTATTAAAGATCCCAGGCTTTTTTGAACTAAAAATCTACCATGGCAGATGGCAACGTAAGAAGTGAGGCAGAAACCTCCTCCCAAAACCACAAATAACATGAAAATACAGCAAATATAAATAATCCTGAAAGAGCGACTAGAAAGAAGACTGCAACAGACAGCCTACAACTGGGGAAAAGAGAAGACCTTACAGTAAAGAGTAGGTAGGAAAGCTGCAATTCAGTGGTACCCAAGCCCTCCTCATTTGCAAACTCACCGGAAGGAGGATGAGAAACAGAGTGGGCAGGGAGTAGAAGCCCAGGACTGCTAAACAACCACCCCTGGAGAGCTGCTCTGGGAACACGAACCCACATTACATAGTGTTCTGAAGATTAGTGGGGTTGGAAAGCAAAGACAGGCAAAATACATGGAGAGACTGAGATTCCAGCCACTTGTGAAGAACAAGTACCCACAACTAGATTCTCTGGGACAAAAGAAAGGTGGGCACTTTGAAAGACACCCCAGTAGTTAGTGGACTGCTAAAGGGGCAAGGATTACCCAGAGCTTACTGCTCAGGAGAAAGGACAGGTGGACTAAATTGTCCTGGTACACTCAGCCCAGCAGACTGGGAACTCTCAGGAGCTTCAGGTGCTCTACCCCTTGGTAGGCAAAGCGCTGAGTCCCCCTAACGTGACATGCAGCCTGATGCTCCTTCCTCCCGGCTGGTAACAGTTTGCAAAACTGCTGCCTCCACCAGAGTGCCAGGCCAGCCAGAGGGCGGTCCTGCCTACAGGAGCTACAAGGGCATAACGCAGAGGCTCAATCATGCGTGCTCAGCCAACTGGCCCTGGGAATGAAGGCAGGCACTGCAGCTGGTGAGCAGAAAAGAGCTCTTACTTCCCAGTAGGCACCAGCAACGCTCACCTGTGCACCTGCCATCGCTCCAGATGCTGGACAGGTCCAGAGAGTAGAGCTTCCAGGAAAAAGAGGGCACCACGACCTACACTAAGTTATTATTCCACAGGAATCACTAGAAATATGAAATGGCAAAAGAATCTTGTACAAACCAAAATCCCTCAAACAATAGAAAGAGAGCTAAGTGCAACTGAAATCACCAATATTCTTGATAAAGATTTCAAAATAAAAATCATAAACATGCTAATGGAACTGGAGAAAAATAATCAAGTTCTCAGGGAGGATTTCAAGAAAGAGAGAGAAACTTTGAAAATGCAGTATCTGAAATGAAACACACAATGGAGGGATTTAAAAGCAGATTAGATGAGGTGAAGGAGATGGTAAATGAAATAGAAATTAGAGAACAGGAATACAAAGAAGCTGAGGCACAGAAAAAAAAGGATCTCTAAGAATGAAAATACAAATGAAACAATATTCATATTATAGAGGTTCCAGAAGAAGAGAAAAAAAGGGGAAGTAAGTCTCTTAGAGGAAATAATTGACAAAAACTTCACCAATCTGGGGAACAAAATAGTCTCTCAGGAAATGGAAGTGCACAGATCTTGTGACACAAAGGATCCAAGGGAGACAACACGAAGACATATAATAATTAAAATGGCAAAGATCAAAGACAAGGACTGAATATTAAAAGCAGCCAGAGAGAGAGAAATGATCACATACAAAGGAAAACCCATTAGGCTATCATCAGACTTCTCAACAGAAACCTTATAGGCCAGAAGGGAGTGGCATGATATATTTAATGCAATGAAACAGAAGGGCCTGGAACCAAGAATACTTTATCCAGCAAGACTATCATTGAAATTTGAAGTAGGGATTAAACAATTTCCAGATAAGCAACAGTTAAGGAAATTTATCTCCCACAAACCATTTCTACAGTATATTTCAAAGGGACTGCTCTAGATGGAAGTGCTCCCAGGGCTAAATAGCTGTCACCAGAGAAAATAAAACCACAGTAAAGGAACTAGACCAATAAATACCTAGGCAAATGCAAAATTAAATCAACTTCTCCCAAAGTCACTCAAGGGATATACAAAGAGTACAGAATATGACACCTAATATATAAAGAGTGGCAGAAGAAGAAAAAGAAGGGAGGAAAGAAAACCCCTTTAGACAGTGTTTGAAATAGCGTAATAAGCGAGTTACGTTAGAATGTTAGATAGTATAGAAGCTGCCCTTGAACCTTTGGTAACCATGAATCCAAAGCCTGCAATGGCAATACAAGTATCTATCGATAAGCACTCTAAATGTAAATGGGATGAATGTACCAATCAAATGACACAAAGTTACAGAATGGATAAAAAGCAAGACCTATCTATATGCTGCCTACAAGAGACTCACTTCAAACCCAAAGACATACACAGACTAAAAATAAAGGGATGGAAAAAGATATTTCATGCAAATAATAGGGAGAAAAAAAGCAGTGGTTCCAGTACTTGTATCAGACAAAACAGACTTCAAAACAAAGAAAATAACAAAGAAGGACATTACATAATGATAAAGGGGTCAGTCCAACAAGAGGATAGAATCATTATAAATACCTATGCACCCAACACAGGAGCACCTACATATGTGAAACAAATACTCAAAGAATTAAAGGGGGAAACAGAATGCAATTCATTCATTTTAGGAGACTTCAACGCACTACTCCTCCCAATGGACAAATCAACCAGACAGAAAATAAGTAAGGAGACAGAGGCACTGAACAACATTAGAGCAGATGGACCTAACAGACATCTACAGAACACTCCACCCAAATGCAGCAGATACACATTCTTCTCGAGTGCATAGGGAACATTTTCAAGAATAGATCATACATTAGGCCACAAAAAGAGCCTCAGTGAATTCAGAAAGACTGAAATCGTACCAACCACATTAACAAGATATAAAACTAGAAATAAATTATACAAAGAAAACAAAAAAGCCAACAAACACAGAGGCTTAACAACAGGCTCCTAAATAGTTAATGGATCAATGACAAAATAAAAACAGAGGTCAAGCAATATATGGAGACAAATAACAACAATAACTCAACACTGCAAAATCTATGGGTTGCACCAAAGGCCATGCGAAGAGGGAAGTATATTGCAATACAGGGCTTTCAGGAAAGAAGAAGAATCACAAATGATCAGTCGAAACTCACAATTAATGAAACTAGGAAAAGAAGAACATATGAGGCCCTAAGTGAGTAGAAGGAGGGACATAATAAAGATTAGAGCAGAAATACATAAAATTGAGAAGAATAAAACAAGAGAAAGAATCAATGAAACCAGGAGCTGGTTCTTTGAGAAAATAAACAAAATAGATAAACCCCTAGACAGACTTATCAATAAAGAAAGTCTATACACATAAACAGAATCAGAAATGAGAAAGGAAAAATCACTACAGACACCACAGAAATATAAAGAATTATTAGAGAATACTATGAAAAATTATATGCTAACAGATTGGATGACCTAGAAGAAATGGACAACTTTCTAGAAAAATACAACCTTCCAAGACTGACCCAGGAAGAAACAGAAAATCTGAAGAGACCAATTACCAGCAGTGAAATTCAGCTGGTAATCAACAAACCACCTAAAAACAAAAGGCCTGGTCCAGATGGCTTCACCACTGAATTTTAGCATTTAGAGAAGATCTAACACCCATCTTCCTTAACGTTTTCCAAAAAGTAGAAGGTAGGGAATACTTCCTAACTCATTCTATGAGGCCAGCAACACTCTAATGCCAAAACCAGGCAAAGACACCATAAAAAAAGAAAATTACAGACCAATGTCCGTGATGAACAAAGATGCAAATATCCTCAACAAAATATTAGAAACTAAATTTAAAAATACATCAAAAAGATCATCCATTATGATCAAGCGGTATGTATTTCGGGGATGCAAGGATGGTAAATATGAGAAAATCCCATCAACATCAGACCAAATCAACAAACAGAAGGGCAAAAATCACATGATCGTCTCCATAGATGCTGAAAAAGCATTCGAACAAATGAATATTCAGTCATGATAAAAAACTCTCAACAAACTGAGTAGAGGGCAAGTACCTCAACATAATAAAGGCCATATCTGACAAACCCACATCCAATATCATACTTAACAGCAAGAAGCTGAAAGCTTTTCCTCTAAGATCGGGAACAAGACACTCTACATACTTTTATTCAACATAGTTCTGGATGTCCTAGCCACAGCAATCAGACAATACAAAGAAATAAAAGCCATCTAGGTTGGTAAGGAAGAAGTTAAACTGTCACTGTTTGCAGACGGCATGGTATTGAACATAAAAAAACACTAAAGAATGCACCAACAAACTACTGGAATAACTGAACTCAGCAAAGTTGCAGGATACAAAATTAATATGCAGAAATTGGTGGCATTCCTATATACTGACAATGAACTAGCAGAAAGAAAAATCAGGAAAACAATTCCATTCACAATTGCATCAAAAAGAATAAAACACCTAGGAATACACCTAACCAAGGAGGTGAAAGATCTATACCGTGAAAACTACAAGCCACTCATGAGAGAAATTAAAGAAGACATTAATAAATGGAAATGCATCCCATGCTCCTGGATAGAAAGAATTAATATTGTCAAAATGGCCATCCAGCCTAAAGCAATCTACAGATTCAATGCAATCCCTACCAAAATACTGACAGCATCCTTCAATGAACTAGAATAAACTGTTCCAAAATTCACATGTAACCACAAAAGACCCCGAATAGCCAAAACAATCCTGAGAAGCAAGAATAAATCTGGGGGGTTTATGCTCCCAAACTTCAAGCTCCACGACAAAGCCATGGTAATCCAGACAATTCGGTATTGGCACTACAACAGATCCACAGATCAATGGAACAGAATTAGAGAGCACACATATAAATCCAAGCATATATGGTCAATTAATATATGATAGAGGAGGCATGAATATACAATGGGGAAATGACAGCCTCTTCAACAACTGCTGTTGGCAAAATTGGACAGCTGCATGTAAGGGAATGAAACTGGATTATTGTCTAACTCCATACACAAAAGAAACTCAAAATGGATCAAAGACGTGAATGTAATTCATGAAACCATAAAACTCTTAAAAGAAAACATAAGGCAAAAATCTCTTGCGTATAAACATGAGCACCTTTTTCCTGAACACATCTCTTTGGGCAAAGGAAACAGAAGCAAAAATGAACAAATGAGAGTACATCAAACTAAAAGCTTCTGTACAGCAAAAGACACCATCAGCAGAACAAAAAGGCATCCTACAGTAAGGGAGAATATATTCATAAATGACATATCCGATAAGGGGTTGACATCCAAAATATGTAAAGAGCTCACATGCTTCAACACCCAAAACCAAACAACCGGATTAAAAAATGGGCAGAGGATCTGAAAAGACACTTCTCCAAAGAAGAAATTCAGATGGCCAACAGGCACATGAAAAGATGCTCCACATCACTGATCATCATGGAAATTCAAATTAAAACCACAATGAGATATCTCCTCACACCAGTTGGGATGGCCAACATCAAAAAGACAAGGAACAAGAAATGCCGGTGAGGATGCGGAGAAAGGGGAACCGTCCTACACAATTGGTAGGAATGTAAATTAGTTTAACCGTTGCGGAAAGCAATATGGAGGTTCCTCAAAAAACTAAAAATAGATACACCATTGGACCTAGGAATTCCACTCCTAGGAATTTACCCAAAGGAAAGAAGATCTCAGATTCAAAAAGACATATGCACCTCTATGTTTACTGAAGCACTATTTGCAATACCCAAGACATGGAAGCAACCTAAGTGTCCATCAGTAGATGAATGGATAAAGATGTGGTACATACACACAATGGACTACTATTCGGCCATAAGAAAGAAACAAATCCTACCATCTGCAAAAACATCGATGGAGCTAGAGGGTATTATGCTCAGTGAAATAAGCCAGGCAGAGAAACACAAGTACCAAATGATTTCCCTCATTTGTGGAGTCTTAACAATGAAGCAAAACTGAAGGAACAAAACAGCAGCAGACTCACAGACTCCAAAAAGGGAACAGTGGTTACCAAAGGGGAGGTTGGGTGGGGAGGGAGGAGAAAGAGGATTGAGGAGTATTATCATTGGCGTACATGGTGTGTGGGGGGTCATGGGGAAATCAGTGCGGCACAGAGAAGACAAGTAGTGACTCTGTGGCATCTTACTAGGCTGATGGACAGTGACTGCAATGGGGTGTGGGGGGGACTTGTTAATATGGGTGAATGTAGTAAGCACAATGTTTTCATGTGAAACCTTCATAAGAGTATATATCAATTATACCTTAATAAAAAATATGATTACTTTCATGTACCAACACCCATATATGCTGGCACAATTACCTTAAGAGAAATTGCTTGGTTTTAAGTACATAATAAAAATGAGTTTTATTTACCAGATTTCCCTGCAACATGTATGTAACACAAGTACTAGAAGAAGAGGAGAGAGAGGAACAGAAAAAATAATGTGAAGAAATAATGGCTGGAAACTTCTCAAATTTATAGAAAAACAATAACCTACACATACAGAAAGCTCAACAAACTTCAAGTACCATAAAAAAGAGACATGCACAGACTTAAACAGTAAAAACAGTCAATAACAGGAGAAAAACCTTTAACGCTCGCTGCTTAAAATGGAATTCCAAGAAGATCAATAGCTGACTCATCAAGAAACAATGGCAACCAGAAAGCAGTGGGATAACCCAAAGTGTTCAAAGACAAAAACTATCAACAAATAACCCTATATGCAGGAAAACTATCTTTCAAATATGAAGGTGTAATAAATACATTTCTAGATAAACAAAAATTGAGAACATCTGTTGCCAGTAAGCCTGTCTTAAGTACGAAAGGCAGTATTTACGCGAAAAGCAAGTCAGCCCAGATGTAATATGAATCCACACAAAAAAGAGCACCAATAAAATCAATTTAAATGAAAAGTTCAGCAAAAAAATAAATTGTTATAAATAGAAAACATTCACTTAAGGCAAAAAAAAAGCAATAAAGGAGAAATAGAGAAACAAAAGACATAAAACAAAAGTAAAATAGCAAGCATGAATCAAACTACATCAATAATAACATAAAATGTAAATAGGGTAAGCAACCCAAAAAAAAGAGAGAAAGAAAGACAGGACAGGACAGGACAGGAGAGGAGAGGAGGGGAGGGGAGGGGAGAAGAGCGCAGAGGAGGGGAGGGGAGGGAGAAAGACGATCTAACTATATATTGTCTATAGAGACATTAGTTTCAGAGATATGAACAGCTTGAAGAAAGGACAGAGAAAGGTATCACAGAAACAGCAAACCACAAGAAGCTAGATTGGCTACATTAACATCAGACAAAACAGAGTTAAAAACAACAACAAAATAACTTATCAAAGATAAAGGGGGACATCTGATAATGATAAAAGGATTGATTCATCAGTAAAGTTTAATCATTACAAATATGTATGTACCTAATAATAAAATACATGAGGCAAAAACTGACATAATGGAAGGTAAAAATAGACATTTCAACAGTAATAGCTTCAATATCTGCTGTCAATAATGGTAGAATAACTAGACAGAAGATCAACAAGGAAATACAAGACTTTAACAATCTTATAAACCAACTAGATCTAATAGACATCTACAGAGTATGATATCCAAGAGAATATATGCTCTTTTCAAATGCATGGAACATTCTCCTTGATAGACCACATTCTAGAGCATTAGCCTTAATATATTTAAAGGGACATAAATAATACAAACTATTTTCTCCAACTACAATGGAATGAAATTGTAAATCAACACGAGGAAAAAAATTGGAAAACTCACAAATATGTGGACATTAAACAACACACCTAAATAATCAATGGGTCAAAAAAGAAATAAAAGGGAAATAGAAAACAATTTAAGATGAATGATAGTGAAGATATAAAATATCAACATTTCTAGAATGCAGCTAAAGCAGTGCTTATGGGGAAATTAATAGCTATAAATGTCTACATTATGAAAAAAAAAATTTCAAATAAGTAAATAACCGTCCACCTTAGGACACTGGGGAAAAGGGGGCAAGCTAAAACTCAACCAAGCAGAACAGATAGTACAAAGGTTAAAACAGAAATAAGTGAAATAGAGAATAGAAAAACCAGTAGGAAAAATAAATAAAGCCCAAAGCTGGTTCTTTATAAAGATCAACATGATTGATAAATCCTCAGGCACACTGACCAAGATAAAAAGACAGAAGACTTGGTAATTCAAGTCATTACTCTCATGCTGCTTATGTCAACAACCTTTTTCCGACAGACATAATTTCCAATCTCACACAAAAAGTAGAAACCTGGTGGGAAAACCCTCCAATTACTGCTCACAACTTACCCGACTCCCCAAACTTACCTAAAACTATACCATCCATAGCTCTTACCCAGGTTAAATTCTCTACCCTTAATTTGGAGAGAATCTTGGTCCTTCTCTGCCTTCTCGGTTGCTTGTTTAATCACTTGCCCTTTCCTATCTCTTCAACCTCTCCTCTACTTACTTATTTCTCCCAGCATATCAACTTTGTCCCTTATTAAAACTCTGCCCACAAACCTGTGTGATCTCCCTGTATTGTTCTTTCTTGCTTTCCTGTTGCAGTGAAACCTCTTGAAAGTGTAATCCACAAACTTTCTTGTTCTCCAATGTCACTACGAGCTGTCAGATTAAACATGCATCATTTTTCATCTAGGCTACTGCAGATTGACTTGCCACGAACTTATCACCTACACTTGAGATTTTTAATTTGGTATGCACAGGTGGGCTGCAAGGGTTCACAAATTTGAAAGTTTACAAATATGAGCACGTTTTTCAGGAGTCTTTTTTTGTCGCGCGCCCCGTCCTCGCCGGCAAGAACAGCACGCAACAACAGCAGGATTCTTCTGCAGAAAGCTTTATTCTTCAGCTCTTTGTGAAACAAATGAGTTGGGCAGGACCCAGAGGGGAAGGAGAGGCTTGCTTATATAGTTCTCATGCTCTGACCTGGTTGGTGCGGCTCCATATGCCTTATTAGCATAACCATTTGGTGGGTCTCATTGGTCCTTATGCCAAGGCGCAATTAGCATGTAGTTTAGTGGTGTGGGATGATTTGTCATTAGGAAGTTCGGGGCCTTCCAGCTGCCCTGCATTGGGCGCTATTTTCTGAGCGCGGCTGCCAACATCTCCCCCTTTTTTGTCTAACAGAAGCTCAAGGCGGAACTTGCCAGCAGAGGCAGAGACAGAGGCCTGACCTCCATCATACTTCCTGATGCCCCCTTTTTGGAGAGGGGTTCTGGGCATCTACCCCTATGCAGTCAGGCATGCCTCTCAGAGGGGTCCAAGACCTCTTGCAGTGCTTTGCCTCGCATCCTCTGGCTGGCGTTGGGACCGCTTGGTACAAAGGCTTTGGACCCTTTTTCTCAACCCTCTTGCACCATGAGCTTCTTAAAGAAAGCTGTGATTAAGCATTGAGGTACTCGGGCCTGGTGCAGTGCCACATGGGCTCAGGGTGCAAGAGCTACCTCAAGCTAAAGCCGAGCTTCCTTCTTAAGCATGTTGAGCCACACTTGGGGAGAGGCGCCAACGTCTATCGCCATTAGGGCTTGAGCAAGGATCACCTTGTCCTGCTTATGTTGGTTGCGGAGTCTGCATAACAACCAGAGTAGGAGCATGAGACCTCCAAGCAGGAACACGCCCATCCCAGCCATGCCTGCCCACTCCTTGACGTGGGAGAGAGCTCTGAGGAACCAGGAAGAGAGTCCTTCTGCTACGGAGATATCTAGACGGGTGGAGTTGATGTGGATTATTTCTCGCCGCAGTTCTTCTAGTGCTCCATCAAAGTCCTGGGACCAGTTTCCTGAAAGATACTGGGACAGGCCTCGTGACAGATTAGTGAAAGCATTTAATACTTCTGTTAGTGATCCTGGCTTGTTTGTGGCTCTGTAATATGGGTGCGGCTAGGCCCGCGTTGGTGAGTGGCCCTCCTATTTCTCTACAGGCTTTCAACCAAGTGTGTATCCCTTTCTGTTTCCAGGGTGTTATCGCCTGTCTGCATTCCTTGGTACATTGTTCAAATACTAATTGCTCTACCAGGGGCATCGCTTGTCCCTGATCTCCAAATATTCTGCCTGCGGCCTCCATCATACGAGCGACAAAGTCAGAAAATGGCTCGCTCAGCCCCTGAATAATTTTTGTCAAATTGCCTGATACTTCTCCTTTGTTGGTGAGGGCTTTCCATGCCTTGGCGGCGCACGTGTTTTTTTTGTGCGTATACCTGTAAGGGGAAGGCGGTCTGGTCAGCTACCCACTGTCCTTGGCCCGTCAGCATATCATATGACCACGCAGGCTGTCCTTCGGCCGCGTTTGCGCGTGCCTGGGTCATGCTGATATCATGCCACAATGCCTTCCATTCTATGTATTGCCCCATACTAGAAAGGCATGCCTTAGTTACATATTGGCAGTCTGCGGGTGTCATGGCTGTCTCTGTTAATCTCTCAACTTGTGCTATGGTATAGTTGGCACTGACCCCATAAGCCTGAACGGATTCTGCTAACTCCTTAACTTGTTTATGGCTCAGGGGCTGGTGAGAGCGTACGCCATTATACTCAAATACAGGAAACATTTGTCTAATTGCCTGAAGAGTATCTGGGTGGCAAAAGGAGAGTGCGCCACTCACGTAAGGTGGCGGGGCAACGGGCGTCGGGGGACACCCTACTTTCATTTTTTCCTTGGTCCGCTTTTCAACTTTGCTGGTTTCCTTACTTCTACACTCTGCGGTTTTATTTTCTTCCCCTTCCTCTGCGGACGTTAATTCCTCCTCAGATTCCCTATTGGAGAGTTGGAGGTCCCTCAACTCTTTCCAGGGGTATTTACTATTTTCTCCGAGGCGATCGTCACTCGCTTCTCGGGGCTCTTTCGCTTTTGCCCTAGGCGGGCTTTCTCCCTCACTCTGAGGTTTCTTTACCTTCGTTTTTGTGGCCTTTTTTCGGCCGCGCGCGCTCTCTGTTTCCCGTTCCGTTTCTGACATGCTCTCTTGGATATCTGTCAATGCTCTCTGACCTTCTTTTATTACCTTTTCACATCTCTCATCTTGCAGACAAGCTCTAATCAGTTCCCAGAGGGGCCTGGTGCCTCCCTTCAGGCTACCCTCCTCCTCCTCTCTATCAAGATCTTTCCCCAGTTTGTCCCAGCTCGGGATTGAGAGGGACCCTGAACAAATGAACCAGGGGGCCACACGGTCTATCTCCTTCACAAAAGATCCTAAGACTTTGCTGGAGACCTTCAAGTTTCGCTCTTTGAGAGCTGTCTGCAGCGCCGTGACTAATGACGGTGCATTCCCCATGGTGCCTCCTTATTTACAGAGAACCATCAACCATTATCCTAAAAAGCAGGGGCCTCTCGGAACTTACCCCTCCGGGCTTTCTTCTGACCTGCAGTTCTGAATCCTCTCCAGATGTCTGAAGGGTCCTCCCTGTGCCGGTGATGTTCTGGTTCCCGGGATTCGGCACCACTTGTCGTGCGCCCCGTCCTCGCCGGCAAGAACAGCACGCAACAACAGCAGGATTCTTCTGCAGAAAGCTTTATTCTTCAGCTCTTTGTGAAACAAATGAGTTGGGCAGGACCCAGAGGGGAAGGAGAGGCTTGCTTATATAGTTCTCATGCTCTGACCTGGTTGGTGCGGCTCCATATGCCTTATTAGCATAACCATTTGGTGGGTCTCATTGGTCCTTATGCCAAGGCGCAATTAGCATGTAGTTTAGTGGTGTGGGATGATTTGTCATTAGGAAGTTCGGGGCCTTCCAGCTGCCCTGCATTGGGCGCTATTTTCTGAGCGCGGCTGCCAACATTTTTTTTTTCATAAAATCTAAATAGTGCTAGGATGCCAAAATGTTACCTATTTTTCTTATGGAAAACAGAGCAACTTTAAGAACGCAAAAATGATCGTGTCATTGGCTTGTCTTTCAGTATTTCTCCATCACCTGAAAATAAAACCCAAACCCCTCCATGATGTGGATCTTACCTCTTCAGCACAGTACTTCATCACTACCTACCTCCTCTCCATCCCTATTTCAGTCCTCTCCCCTACACTACTAGCATCTAGTTACAGTGAATTATTAGCATACCTAGAGTTCATAACTCTCATTTGCTTTAGGGCCTTTTAACATGATTCTCCTCCTCTACATGAAATCACCCATTTAGACCTATTCTCTAAACTGGGATTACAAAAGTGAGGTAGAATAGGAACATGGGACATGTAACATGATTAATTTTTCCTGCCTATGATGAGAAATGCCAACATATAATGGTTACTGTAGTAAGAACAGGAGGGACTCCATCTTAAAGCTAAGATTCTATTCTAAAAACCAGGGAGTTAGGAGGTAAGATTCCTAACATATTTTATCATGATTCGCCAACAAAAGACCCCATCCTAACGCAACGTAAGCAGTTCTCAGTGATGTGTTTTCACTGCTTGAGGGTCACCATTATCTTGGAGAAGAACAGAATTAATAAATTTCTGTGTTAAGTTTATCTTACAGAATATTCAGAGGGCTGATGATGGACGGTGATGTAATGTCTCTCATTGGAGACAAACATCATGACACCACACATCAGCCTATGCTCCCCTGGCCCTATTCTTGAAATCCTTAAAGACCCAAACCCTAAAACTTAAGTGCACCTCCTCTCTGAGATCACCTGCACAGCCGCCTGAGTGTGCACTGTCTTAACAAACTTTCTTGCTGCAGAAGCCTGTTGCCCTTCTCTGAACTCTTTTCATTTTAAACACAAGAACTTGCTGACCTCCTCTGGAGGTAAATGTATTTGTCACTTTGCTTTTTCATTCAATTTTCTAGTCTTAACCCCAAGTCTTCTCTCTATTGTGCTGCAAATAAGTAGGAAAGGGCTACTGAAATCTGATTTCGGCTCGCAAATTTCTGTCACCTGGGTGACTCTCACAGAACTGTGGCTGCATGATCATACTCTTTGTACGCTGCCTGAAGAAAAGTTCTTTGATTTGGGAAGTTCTCACAACAAAATCTCACTCCATCCAGTGCTCTGTGACTCCCTCAAATTTTGGAGTGGTAGGGGCTTGCTTAGTTCCCACACTGTGCAGATCAAGATGCCAGGTGACCCTGGCTTTAGGAACTGCCAAGGGAGTTTTTAGCAGTTCAGTGAACTTCCCTTTTCTCCTCTGCTCTTTCCTGTGCTCTACTGTCTGCACAGCTGCTAACATCCACTAATCCTCTTGCTTTATGAACTC